>NC_080378.1:34703783-35370452 GCF_014773155.1 Arachis stenosperma
ATTGGAGATGGCAGACAATTCAAGAAAACAAGCTCATGGACTTGTAGAGAATGTTTTGGTAAAGATTGAAGACCATTACATCCCTACTGACTCATATCCTAGAGACGGGAAGTGCATGGATGAATCCATCATCCTTGGCAGACCCTTCCTAGCCACAGCAAAGGCTGTGATTGATGTGATAGAGGAGAGTTGATCATTCAAGTGAATGAAGAGTCCTTGGTGTTTAAGGCCCAAGGATATCCCTCTATCATCATGGAGAGCGCATGACTTCTCTCAAAACAGAGCCAAGCAGAGCCCCCACAGTCAAACTCTAAGTTTGGTGTTGGGAGGCCACAGCCAAACTCTAAGTTTGGTGTTGAACCCCACATTCAAACTCTAAGTTTGGTGTTGGGAGGTTCCCACACGGTTCTGAGCATTCCTGAGGCTCCATGAGAATCCTCTGTCAAGCTAATGACATTAAAGAAGCGCTTGTTGGGAGGCACCCAATGTTTATGGTTAACTATTTTCTTTGTTATTTTATCTTTTTTTGTAGGTTGATGATCATAAGAAGTCACAAAAACAATGAAAAAAGCAAAAACAGAATGAAAAACAGGAAGAAAAAACAGCACACCCTGGAGGAGAAAACTGGCGTTCAAACGCCAGTAATGTTAGCTGTTGGCGTTTAACGCCCAGTCTGGCACCATTCTGGGCGTTTAACGCCAGAAAGGGGCACCAGACTGGCGTTAAACGCCAGTAAAGGGCAAGAACCTGGCGTTAAACGCCAGAATGGGCACCAGCCCGGCGTTTAACGCCAGAAATGGCTCAAAACGTGATTTTGAGCAACATTTGGTGCAGGGATGACTTTTCCTTGACACTACAGGATCTGTGGACCCCACAGGACCCTACCATCATTCTCTCTCTTCTTCCCCCATTCACCAATCACCTCAACACTCTTCCCCAAAAACCCCTCACCTATCAAATCCCATCTTTCTCTTCACCACTCACATCCATCCTTCATAAAACCCTACCAACCTCACCCTTCAAATTCAAACCACTTTCCCTCCCAAACCCACCCCTCATGGCAACCTTTACCCCCTCTCTCTATAAATACCCTTCTTCAACTCTTCAGTTTCACACAACCTAAACACCTTTCTTACCCTTCTTGCCGAACACACTTCCATCTCCCTCTTCCTCATTTCTTCTTCTTCTACTCTCTTCTTCTTTTCTTTTGCTCGAGGACGAGCAAACATTTTAAGTTTGGTGTGGTAAAAGCGTTGCTTTTTCATAACCATTATGGCACCAAAGGCCGGAGAACCTCTAGAAAGAGGAAAGGGAAGGCAAAGGCTTCCACCTCCGAGTCATGGGAGATGGATAGATTCCTCTCAAAGGTGCATAAAGACCATTCTATGAAGTTGTGGCCTTGAAGAAGGTGATCCCCGAAGTCCCCTTTTCACTCAAAAAGGGTGAATATCCGGAGATCCGCCATGAGATCCGAAGAAGAGGTTGGGAAGTACTTACCAACCCCATTCAACAAGTCGGAATCCTGATGGTTCAAGAGTTCTATGCCAATGCATGGATCACCAAGAACCATGACCAAAGTGTGAACCGAATCCAAAGAATTATCTCACTATGGTTCGGGGGAAATACTTGGATTTTAGTCCGGAGAGTGTGAGGGTGGCGTTCAACTTGCCTATGATGCAAGGAGATGAGCATCCTTACACTAGAAGGGTCAACTTTGATCAAAGGTTGGACCAAGTCCTCACAGTCATATGTGAAGAGGGCGCACAATGAAGCAAGATTCAAGAGGAAAGCCGGTCCAATTGAGAAGGCATGACCTCAAGCCCGTGGCTAGAGGATGGTTAGAGTTCATACAACGCTCAATATCCCCACTAGCAACCGGTCCGAAGTTACCGGGCATCATGATCCATATATCATGATTGGAGAAGAAATAGAGGTTCATGAGGTTATAGCCCAAAACTCTATAAGGTGGCGGACAAGACCTCCACCTTGGCAAGATTAGCCTTTCCTCCTCATTTGTCACCTCTGTTATTCAGTTGGAGTTGACATAGAGGGAGACATTCCCATTGATGAGGACAAGCCCATCACCAAGAAAAGGATGGAGTATACAAGAGATCTCACTCATCATGAGATCCCTGAGATTCCTCAAGGGATGAATTTTCCTCCACAAAACTATTGGGAGCAACTAAACACCTCCCTAGGAGAACTAAGTTCCAACATGGGACAACTGAGGGTGGAGCATCAGAACACTCCATCATTCATGAAATTAGAGAAGATCAAAGAATCATGAGGGAGGAGCAACAAAGACAAGGAAGAGACATTGAGGAGTTCAAGCACTCCATAGGATCTTCAAGAGCAAGAAAGAGCCGCCATCACTAAGGTGGACCCGTTCTTTGATTTCCTTGTTATTGTTCTTCTGTTTTTCGATTTTTACGCTTATGTTTATCCATGTTTATGTCTTATGATCATTAGTGTCTTAGTGTCTATGCCTTAAAGTTATGAATGTCCTATGAATCCATCACCTTCTTCAATAAAAACGTGCCTAATGATAAAGAAAGAATTGCATGAATTTTGAATTTTATAATAGTTTAATTATTTTGATGTGGTGGCAATATTTTTGTTCTCTGAATGTATGCTTAAACAGTGCATATGTCTTTTGAATTTGTGGTTCATGAATGTTGGCTCTTGAAAGAATGATGAAAAAAGAGACATGTTACTGAGGATCTGAAAAATCAATAAATGATTCTGAAGCAAGAAAAAGCAGTGAAAAAAAAAAGAAAAAGAAGAAGCAAACGAAAAAAAAAAATTTCGAAAAAAGAAAAGAAAAAAAGAAAGAAATAAAGTTGTGATCCAAGGCAAATAAGAGTGTGCTTAAGAACCCTGGACCTCTAATTGGGGACTTTAGCAAAGCTGAGTCACAATCTGAAAAGGTTCACCCAATTATGTGTCTGTGGCATGTATGTATCCGGTGGTATACTGGAAGACAGAGTGCTTTGGGCCACAGCCAAGACTCAATAAATAGCTATGTTCAAGAATCATCATACTTTACTAAGAGAATCATTAACACTATCTGGATTCTAAGTTCCTAAAGAAGCCAATCATTCTGGATTTCAAAGGATAGAGTGAGATGCCAAAACTATTCAGAGGCAAAAAGTTAAAAGCCCCGCTCATCTAATTAATACTGATCTTCATAGATGTTTTTGGAGTTCATTGCATATTCTTCTTTTTATCTTATTTGATCTTCAGTTGCTTGAGGACAAGCAACAATTTAAGTTTGTGTTGTGATGAGCGGATAATTTGTATACTTTTTGGCATTGTTTTTAGTATGTTTTGATATGATATAGTTAGTTTTTAGTATATTTTTATTAGTTTTTAATTAAAATTCACTTTTCTGGACTTTACTATGAGTTTGTGTGTTTTTCTGTGATTTCAGGTATTTTCTGGCTGAAATTGAGGGACCTGAGCAAAAATCTGATTCTGAGACCAAAAAGGACTGCAGATGCTGTTGGATTCTGACCTCCCTGCATTCGAAGCGGATTTTCTGGAGCTACAGAAGCCCAATTGGCGCGCTCTTAACGGCGTTGGAAAGTAGACATCCTGGGCTTTCCAGCAATATATAATAGTCTATACTTTGCCCAAGATTTGATGGCCCAAATTGGCGCTCAAAGTCACCTACAGAAATTTCAGCGTTAAACGCCGGAACTGGCATAAAATTTGGAGTTAAACGCCCAAACTGGCATGAGAGCTGGCGTTTAACTCCAGAAAAGGTCTCTACACGAAATTCCTTCATTGCTCAGCCCAAGCACACACCAAGTGGGCCCGGAAGTGGATTTTTACGTCATTTACTCATTTCTGTACACCTTAGGCTACTAGTTTCTTATAAGTAGGACCTTTTACTATTGTATAGAAATCTTTTGATCACTTTTAGATCTCTAGATCATCTTTGGACATTTTAGTTCTTAGATCATTGGGAGGCTGGCCATTCGGCCATGCCTAGACCTTATGCTTATGTATTTTCAACGGTGGAGTTTCTACACACCATAGATTAAGGTGTGGAGCTCTGCTGTACCTCGAGTATTAATGCAATTACTATTGTTCTTTCATTCAAATTCCGCTTGTTTTTATCCAAGATATCACTTGTTCTTCAACATGATGAGGTGATGATTGACGCCCATCACCATTCTCACCCATGAACAAGGTGACTGACAACCATTCTTGTTCTACAAGCATCTGAGGCTTAGTGAATATCTCTTGGATTCCTGATTGCACGATGCATGGTTGATCGCCTGACAACCGAGTGCTCGCCTGACAAACGAGCCAGCCATTCCGTGAGATCAGAGTCTTCGTGGTATAGGCAAGAACTGATGGCAGCATTCAAGAGAATCCGGAATGTCTAACCTTGTCTGTGGTATTCTGAGTAGGATTCAATGATTGAATGACTGTGACGTGCTTCAAACCTGTAACCTACTGGGCGTTAGTGACAGACGCAAAAGAGTTATTCTATTCCGGTAGGGGAGGGAACCGAACCGGTGATTGGCCGTACTGTGACAGAGTATGAGCATTAGCTTTCACTGCGAGGATGGGAGGTAGCTGCTGACAACAGTGAGACCCTATACGAGCTTGCCATGGAAAGGAGTAAGAAGGGTTGGATGAAGACAGTAGGAAAGCAGAGAGACGGAAGGGAAGGCATCTTCATGCGCTTATCTGAAGTTCCTACCAATGAATTACATAAGTATCACTATCTTTATCTTCTATGTTATTTTCGTTCATCACCATATATATCTGAGTTTGCCTGACTAAGATTTACAAGATGACCATAGCTTGCTTCAATACTAACAATCTCCGTGGGATCGACCCTTACTCACGTAAGGTTTATTACTTGGACGACCCAGTGCACTTGCTGGTTAGTTGTGCGAAGTTGTGTAATGCCATGGTATTAAGCGCACCAAGTTCTTGGAGCCAGTACCAGGGATTATGAGAGTTGTGAAAAAGTATAGTTCACAATTTCGCCCGACCAGTTATCAAGCTCTGATTCTAGGCTTTCAGCCATATTGATCTCTTCTACCAGAGAGTCAATAATGTCAGCGCCCATGCAGTCATTTGGTGTGTCTGGATGCTGCATAGCTTTTACTGCATTCAACTTGAACTCATCCTCATTGACTCTCAGGGTTACTTCCCCCTTTTGTACATCAATGAGAGTTCGTCCAGTTGCTAGGAAATGTCTTCCTAGAATGAGAGTTGCACTCTTGTGCTCCTTCATTTCCAGCACCACAAAGTCAGTTGGAAAGGCAAATGGCCCAACTTTGACAATCATGTCCTCTATTATGACTGATGGGTGTTTAATGGAGCCATCAGCAAGTTGGAGGCATATCCTGGTTGGTTTGACTTCTCCAATCAACCCAAGCTTTCTGATAGTGGATGCAGGTATTAAATTGATGCTTGCTCCAAGATCACATAAAGCTGTCTTGGTGCAAGTGCCTTCTAATGTGCATGGTATCAGAAAGCTTCCAGGATCTTGAAGCTTTTCTGGTAAGCTTTTTAGAATGACTGCACTGCATTCTTCAGTGAGAAACACTTTTTCAGTTTCTCTCCAATCCTTCTTATGACTTAAGATTTCCTTCATGAACTTAGCATAAGAAGGTATTTGCTCAAGTGCCTCTGCAAACGGAATCTTTATTTCAAGAGTCCTTAAATAGTCTGCAAAGCGGGCAAATTGCTTATCCTGTTCCGCTTTGCGGAGTTTCTGAGGATAAGGCATCTTGGCTTGATATTCTTCAACCTTAGATGCTGCAGGTTTATTCCTTACAGAAGTGGTTGAAGAAGCCTTGTTAGAGGGATTACTGTCAGTACTCTCAGGTGTCTGATCTTCCCTTGGCGTTTGAACGCCAGGAATGGGTGGAAAATGGGCGTTTAACGCCAACTTTTCCCCCTTTTCTGGCGTTTGAACGCCAGAACTGGGCAAGGAATGGGCGTTTAACGCCAACTTTCCTTCCCTTTCTGGCGTTTGAACGCCACTAAAATTCCTCTCTGGGCTCTTACTGTCCTCAGAGGGATTTTGAACAGTAGTTTGTTTGTCCTCTGTCAATTGTTCCTTGTTTGGTATTTTACTCTTTTTAGCAGTGTTATTCAAGGTCTTCCCACTCCTCAATTGAACTGCTTGACACTCCTCTGTTATCTGTTTAGATATTTGCTGCTTTGCCTGATTCAACTGTAGTTCTATGCTCTTATTAGCAACTTTAGTTTCATAGAGCATCTCTTTAAATTCTGCTAACTGTTCTGTCATCAGGAGTAATTGTTGATTAAGCTCAATTATCTGTTCTTGAGGATTAGAGTCAGTGACTACCGTCATGACTTCCTCTTCTGGAGAGAACTCATTGCTAAAATACAAATATTGGTTTCTAGCAACAGTGTCTATAAGCTCTTGAACTTCTTCAATTGTCTTCCTCATGTGTATAGATCCACCAGCTGAGTGGTCTAAAGACATCTGAGCTTTTTCTGTAAGCTCATAGTAGAAAATGTCTAATTGTACCCACTCTGAAAATATTTCAGAGGGACATTTCCTTAGCATACCTCTATACCTCTCCCAGGCATTGTAAAGGGATTCATTATCCTCTTGTTTAAAGACTTGGATGTCTAGCCTTAGCTGTGTCATCCTCTTTGGAGGGTAAAAATGATTCAGGAATTTGTCTGACAACTGTTTCCATGTCTTTATGCTTGCTGTAGGTTGGTTATTCAACCACCTTTTAGCTTGATCTTTTACAGCAAATGGAAACAGTAATAGTCTGTAGACATCCTGATCTACCTCTTTATCATGTACTGTGTCAGCAATTTGTAAGAACTGTGCCAGAAACTCAGTAGGTTCTTCCTGTGGAAGACCGGAATACTGACAATTTTGCTGCACTATGATAATGAGTTGAGGATTTAGCTCATAGCTGCTTGCTTTGATGGGGGGCGTGCAGATGCTACTCCCATATGCAGCTGTAATGGGGTTAGCATATGACCCCAGAGTCCTTCTGGACTGATCAATTCCACTTAAGTCCATAATGGACAAAAGGGAAATGATAATGATTGCAAAGAGATAAATTTTGCTTATTTTTATTTTTATTTTTATTTTTTTGAAATAACCGAAAAAAAATTAAAATAAAATAAAATAAAACAAAAGGAAAATAAAATTAAAAAAAATTCGAAAATCAAAGGGAAAATGAGATCAAAGCAAATTGAGAACTGAATCAATTAGTTGATTAAAAAGATTTTGAAAATAGCAATTAAAAAGATATGATTGAAAAATTTTTATGAAAAAGATTTGATTTTTAAAAAGAGGAAAGAGAAAAACACCAAAAAAAAACACCAAACTTAAAATTTTTAGAAAATCAAACACTAAATTTTCGAAAATTTTGAGAGAAAAACACAAAGAGGACACCAAACTTAGAATTTTTATGAATCAAAAAGGGACTAAGAACATGCAAAAAAAACGAAAATTAAGAGAGAAACACAAAAAGACACCAAACTTAAAATATGAACTAGACTCAACTAAAAGACTCTAAACCAACAAAAATAAACAGTCCTAATCTAAGCAACAAGATAAGCCGTCAGTTGTCCAAACTCGAACAATCCCCGGCAACGGCGCCAAAAACTTGGTGCATGAAATTGCAATAACACTTTTGCAATCCCGCACAACTAACCAGCAAGTGCACTGGGTCGTCCAAGTAATACCTTGCGTGAGCAAGGGTCGATCCCACGGAGATTGTCGGCTTGAAGCAAGCTATGGTTATCTTGTAAATCTTAGTCAGGATATCAGAAATTATCAGGATTGATTGTAAAAAGCAAAAGAACATAAAAAAAGGTACTTGTTTTGCAGTAATGGAGAATAGGTTGAGGTTTGGAGATGCTCCATCTTCTGAATCTCTGCCTTCCTACTGTCTTCTTCTTCAAACACGCAAGTCTCCTTCCATGGCAAGCTTTGTGTAGGGTTTCACCGTTGTCAGTGGCTACCTCCCATCCTCTCAGTGAAAGCGATTGCATATGCTCTGTCACAGCATAGCGGAATTCATCTGTCGGTTCTCAATCAGGCCGGAATAGAATCCAGTGATTCTTTTGCGTCTGTCACTAACGCCCCGCCCTCAGGAGTTTGAAGCACGTCACAGTCATTCAATCATTGAATCCTACTCAGAATACCACAGACAAGGTTTAGACCTTCCGGATTCTCTTAAATGCCGCCATCAGTTCTAGCTTATACCACGAAGATTCCGATTAAAGAATCCAAGAGATAACTACTTAATCTAAGATAGAACAGAGGTGGTTGTCAGGCACATGTTCATAGTTGAGAATGATGATGATTGTCACTGATCATCACATTCATCCGGATTAAGAACAAGTGTTATCTTGGAATAGAAGCAAGCATGATTGAATAAGAAACAGTAGTAATTGCATTAATCCATCAGGACACAGCAGAGCTCCTCACCCCCAACCATGGGGTTTAGAGACTCATGCTGTGGAAGTATACAAAGAAACGTGTAAACAATGTCATGAGGTCATAAAGTATGGATACAATGTCAAAAGATCCTATTAATAGTAAACTAGTGTCCTAAGGTTTACAGAAATGAGTAAATGACAGAAAAATCCACTTCCGGGCCCACTTGGTGTGTGCTTGGGCTGAGCAATGAAGGAATTTCGTGTAGAGACCTTTTCTGGAGTTAAACGCCAGCTTTCATGCCAGTTTGGGCGTTTAACTCCAAATTTTATGCCAGTTCCGGCGTTTAACGCTGAAATTTCTGTAGGTGACTTTGAGCGCCGGTTTGGGCCATCAAATCTTGGGCAAAGTATGAACTATTATATATTGCTGGAAAGCCCAGGATGTCTACTTTCCAATGCCGTTGAGAGCGCGCCAATTGGGCTTCTGTAGCTCCAGAAAATCCACTTCGAGTGCAGGGAGGTCAGAATCCAACAGCATCCGCAGTCCTTTTCAGTCTCTGATCAGATTTTTGCTCAGGACCCTCAATTTCAGTCAGAAAATACCTGAAATCACAGAAAAACACACAAACTCATAGTAAAGTCCAGAAAAGTGAATTTTAATTAAAAACTAATAAAAATATACTAAAAACTAACTAAAAGATACTAAAAACATACTAAAAACAATGCCAAAAAGCGTACAAATTATCCGCTCATCAAAGGTCCTATGGAGTGCTTGAGCTCCTCAATGTCTCTTCCTTGTCTTTGTTGCTCCTCCCTCATGATTCTTTGGTCTTCTCTAATTTCATGAAGGATGATGGAGTGTTCTTGATGCTCCACCCTTAGTTGTCCCATGTTGGAACTCAACTCTCCTAGGGAGGTGTTTAGTTGCTCCCAATAGTTTTGTGGAGGAAAGTGCATCCCTTGAGGCATCTCAGGGATCTCATGATGAGAGGGGTCTCTTGTGTACTCCATCTTTTTCTTGGTAATGGGCTTATCCTCATCAATGGTGATGTCTCCCTCTATGTCAACTCCAACTGAATAACAGAGGTGACAAATGAGGTGAGGAAAGGCTAACCTTGCTAAGGTAGAGGACTTATCCGCCACCTTGTAGAGTTCTTGGGCTATGACCTCATGAACTTCCACTTCTTCTCCAATCATGATGCTATGGATCATGATAGCCCGGTCTATGGTAACTTCGGACCGGTTGCTAGTGGGGATGATTGAGCGTTGTATGAACTCTAACCATCCTCTAGCCACGGGCTTGAGGTCATGCCTTCTCAATTGAACCGGCTTTCCTCTTGAATCTTGCTTCCATTGTGCGCCCTCTTCACATATGATTGTGAGGACTTGGTCCAACCTTTGATCAAAGTTGACCCTTCTTGTATAAGGATGCTCATCTCCTTGCATCATAGGCAAGTTGAACGCCACCCTCACACTCTCCGGACTAAAATCCAAGTATTTCCCCCGAACCATAGTGAGATAATTCTTTGGATTCGGGTTCACACTTTGGTCATGGTTCTTGGTGATCCATGCATTGGCATAGAACTCTTGAACCATCAAGATTCCGACTTGTTGAATGGGGTTGGTAAGAACTTCCCAACCTCTTCTTCGGATCTCATGTCGGATCTCCGGGTATTCACCCTTTTTGAGTGAAAAGGGGACCTCGGGGATCACCTTCTTCAAGGCCACAACTTCATAGAAGTGGACTTGATGCACCCTTGAGAGGAATCTATCCATCTCCCATGACTCGGAGGTGGAAGCTTTTGCCTTCCCTTTCCTCTTTCTAGAGGTTTCTCCAGCCTTGGATGCCATAATGGTTATGGAAAAATGAAAAAGCAACGCTTTTACCACACCAAACTTAAAATGTTTGCTCGTCCTCGAGCAAAAGAAGAAAGAAGAGAGTAGAAGAAGAAGAAATGAAGAAGAGGGAGATGGTGGTGTGTTCGGCCAAAGAGGGGTAGAAGTGGTGTTTAGGTTGTGTGAAAATGAAGGGTTGAAGAAGGGTATATATAGGAAAGAGGGGGGGTAATGGTTCGGCCATTATGGGTGGGTTTGGGAGGGAAAGTGGTTTGAATTTGAAGGGTGAGGTTGGTGGGGATTTATGAAGGATGGATGTGAGTGGTGAAGAGAAAGATGGAATTTGATAGGTGAAGGGTTTTTGGGGAAGAGGTGTTGAGGTGATTGGTGAATGGGGGACGAAGAGAGAGAGTGATGGTGGGGTGGGTGGGGGTCCTGTGGGGTCCACAGATCCTGTGGTGTCAAGGAAAAGTCATCCCTGCACCAAATGGCATCAAAATTCACGTTTTGAGCCATTTCTGGCGTTAAACGCCGGGCTGGTGCCCATTCCTGGCGTTTAACGCCAGGTTCTAGCCCTTTTCTGGCGTTTAACGCCAGTCTGGTGCCCCTTTCTGGCGTTAAACGCCCAGAATGGTGCCAGACTGGGCGTTAAACGCCCAACTGCTAGGCTTACTGGCGTTTAAACGCCAGCAGCATCTTCCTCCAGGGTGTGCTGTTTTTCTTCCTGTTTTTCATTCTATTTTTGCTTTTTTCATTGTTTTTGTGACTTCTTATGATCATCAACCTACAAAAAAAAAAAAGATAAAATAACAAAAGAAAATAGTTAACTATAAAACATTGGGTTGCCTCCCAACAAGCGCTTCTTTAATGTCATTAGCTTGACAGAGGACTCTCATGGAGCCTCAGAAATACTCAGAACCGTGTTGGAACCTCCCAACACCAAACTTAGAGTTTGAATGTGGGGGTTCAACACCAAACTTAGAGTTTGGTTGTGGCCTCCCAACACCAAACTTAGAGTTTGACTGTGGGGGCTCTGCTTGGCTCTGTTTTGAGAGAAGCTCTTCATGCTTCCTCTCCATGATGATAGAGGGATGTCCTTGGGCCTTAAACACCAAGGATTCTTCATTCACTTGAATGATCAACTCTCCTCTATCAACATCAATCACAGCCTTTGCTGTGGCTAGGAAGGGTCTGCCAAGGATGATGGATTCATCCATGCACTCCCCAGTCTCTAGGACTACGAAATCAGTAGGGATGTAATGGTCTTCAACTTTTACCAGAACATCCTCTACAAGTCCATAGGCTTGTTTTCTTGAGTTGTCTGCCATCTCTAGTGAGATTTTTGCAGCTTGCACCTCAAAGATCCCTAATTTCTCCATTACAGAGAGGGGCATGAGGTTTACACTTGACCCTAAGTCACACAAGGCCTTCTTGAAGGTCATGGTGCCCATGGTACAAGGTATAGAAAACTTCCCAGGATCCTGCCTCTTTTGAGGCAGTTTCTGCCTAGACAAGTCATCCAGTTCTTTGGTGAGCAAGGGAGATTCATCTTCCCAAGTCTCATTTCCAAATAACTTGTCATTTAACTTCATGATTGCTCCAAGGTATTTAGCAACTTGCTCTTCAGTGACATACTCATCCTCTTCAGAGGAGGAATACTCATCAGAGCTCATGAAAGGCAGAAGTAAGTCCAATGGAATCTCTATGGTATCATTTTGAGCCTCAGATTCCCATGGTTCCTCATTGGGGAATTCAGAGGGGGTTGGTGCACGCCCATTGAGGTCTTCCTCAGTGGCGTCCACCTCCTCTCTTTCCTCTCCATATTCGGCCATGGTTATGGCTTTGCACTCTCCTTTTGGATTTTCTTCTGTATTACTTGGGAGAGTACTAGGAGGGAGTTCAGTAATTTTCTTGCTCAGCTGTCCCATTTGTCCTTCCAAATTTCTGATGGAGGACCTTGTTTCATTCATGAAACTTTGAGTGGTCTTTATTAGATCAGAGACCATTGTTGCTAAGTCAGAAATACTCTGCTTAGAACTCTCTGTCTGTTGCTGAGAAGATGATGGAAAAGGCTTGCCATTGCTAAACCTGTTTCTTCCACCATTATTGTTATTGAAACCTTGTTGAGGTCTCTCTTGATTCTTCCATGAGAAATTTGGGTGATTTCTCCATGAAGAATTATAGGTGTTTCCATAGGGTTCTCCTAGGTAATTCACCTCTTCCATTGAAGGATTCTCAGGATCATAAGCTTCTTCCTCAGATGAAGCTTCCTTAGTACTGCCAGGTGCATTTTGCATTCCAGACAGACTTTGAGAAATCAAATTGACTTGTTGAGTCAATATTTTGTTCTGAGCCAGTATGGCATTCAGAGTGTCAATCTCAAGAACTCCTTTCTTCTGACTTGTCCCATTGTTCACAGGATTCCTTTCAGAAGTGTACATGAATTGGTTATTTGCAACCATTTCAATTAGTTCCTGAGCCTCTGTAGGCGTCTTCTTCAGATGAAGAGATCCTCCAGCAGAGCTATCCAAAGACATCTTGGATAGTTCAGAGAGACCATCATAGAAAATACCTATGATGCTCCATTCAGAAAGCATGTCTGAGGGACATCTTCTGATTAATTGTTTGTATCTTTCCCAAGCTTCATAGAGGGATTCTCCATCCTTCTGTCTGAAGGTTTGGACTTCCACTCTAAGCTTACTCCATCTTTGAGGTGGAAAGAACTTTGCCAAGAAGGCATTGACTAGCTTTTCCCAAGAGTCCAGGCTTTCCTTAGGTTGAGAATCCAACCATATTCTAGCTCTGTCTCTTACAGCAAAAGGGAATAGCATCAGTCTATAGACCTCAGGGTCAACCCCATTAGTCTTGACTGTGTCACAGATTTGCAAGAACTCAGCTAAAAACTGATGAGGATCTTCCATTGGAAGTCCATGGAACTTGCAATTCTGTTGCATTAGAGAAACTAATTGAGGCTTAAGCTCAAAGTTGTTTGCTCCAATGGCAGGGATAGAGATGCTTCTCCCATAGAAATCAGGAGTAGGTGCAGTGAAGTCACCCAGCACCTTCCTTGCATTGTTGGCATTGTTGTTGTTTTCGGCTGCCATGTGTTCTTCTTCCTTGAAGAATTCGGTCAGGTCCTCTAAAGAGAGTTGTGCTTTGGCTTCTCTTAGCTTTCGCTTCAAGGTTCTCTCAGGTTCAGGGTCAGCTTCAACAAGAATGCCTTTGTCTCTGCTCCTGCTCATATGAAAGAGAAGAAAAAAAGAAAATGTGGAATCCTCTATGTCACAGTATAGAGATTCCTTGAAGTGTCAGAGGAAAAGAAAAATGGAAGAAAAGAAGTAGAAGAATTCGAACTTGATTAGATAGAGTTCGAATTGTGCATTAAGAAGGAGTAGTACTCCATAAATAGAAGGATGTGGGAGGAGAGGAAGAAGATTTTCGAAAATTCAATTAAAAAGATTTTGAAAACATTTTGAAAAACACTTAATTGATTTTCGAAAATAAAAGTAAGAAAGAAATCAAGTGATTTTTGAAAAAGGATTTGAAATTAGAATTCAAAAAGATTTGATTGAAAACTATTTTGAAAAAGATGAGGTTAAGAAGATATGATTAGTTTTAAAGAGATGTGATTGAGAAGATATGATTTGAAAACAATTTTAAAAGATATGTTTTGAAAACAATTTTAAAAGATTTGATTTTGAAAAATTAGTGACTTGCCTAACAAGAAAAGATATGATTCAAACATTAAACCTTTCTCAACAGAAAAGGTAACAAATTTGAGATGTTCAATCAAATCATTAATTGTTAGGAAGTATCTTTGAAAAAGGAAAGAAATTGATTTTGAAAACATTTGATTGAAAAGATATGATTTGAAAAAGATTTGGTTTTGAAAAACTTTGAAAACTTGAAAAAAATTGATTTTGAAAACAAAATCTTCCCCCTAGCACCATCCTGGCGTTAAACGCCCAGAATGGTATACATTCTGGCGTTTAACGCCCAAAATGCTACCTCTTTGGGCGTTAAACGCCCAACCAGGTACCCTGGCTGGCGTTTAAACGCCAGTCTGTCTTCTTCACTGGGCATTTTTGAATGCTCAGCTTTTTCTGTATAATTCCTCTGCAGTATGTTCTGAATCTTCAATTCTTTGTATTATTGGCTTGAAAAGACACAAATTAAAAATATTTTTGGATTTTTAATAATCAAAATGCAACAAGAATGAAATAACAATGCATGCAAGACACCAAACTTAGCAGTTTGTATACTACTGACACTATATGAGACACATAGACACTCAAGCCAAAAGAATTCAAAGATCAGAGTAAGAAATCATCAAGAAGTACTTGAAGATCCTTAAGACACATGAATGAATGCATGCAATTGACACCAAACTTAAGATGAGACACTAGACTTAAGCAAGAAACATCAAATATTTTTGGTTTTTATGATTTTGTAAAATTTTTTTGGATTTTTTTCGAAAATTAAGTGGGAAAAGGTATCAAAATTCTTAATGAGAATTCCAGGAATCAGTGCAATGCTAGTCTAAGACTCCGGTCCAGGAATTAGACATGACTTCACAGCCAGCCAAGCTTTCAAAGAAAGCTTCGGTCCAAAATACTAGACATGGCCAAAGGCCAGCCAAGCCTTAGCAAATCACTGCTCCAAAAGCAAGATTGATGAAAATCAACAAGCTCTTGTGATGATAAGTTGAAACCTCGGTCCAATGATATTAGACATGGCTTCTCAGCCAGCCAGATTTCAACAAATCATCATGAAACTCTAGAATTCATCTTCAAGAATTTCGAAAAAAATAAATACTTAATCTAAGCAACAAGATGAACCGTCAGTTGTCCAAACTAGAACAATCCCTGGCATTGTTACCAAAAGCTTGCTCAAAACTTGAACAATCCCCGGCAACGGCGCCAAAAACCTGGTGCGCGAAATTGTGAACAATACTTTTTCACAACTCTCATAATCCCCGGTAATGGCTCCAAAAACGTGGTAGCTCAATACCATGGCATTACACAACTTCGCACAACTAACCAGCAAGTGCACTGGGTCGTCCAAGTAATAAACCTTACGCGAGTAAGGGTCGATCCCACGGAGATTGTTAGTATTGAAGCAAGCTATGGTCATCTTGTAAATCTTAGTCAGGTAAACTCAAATGTATATGATGATGAACGAAAATAACGTAAAAGGTAAAGATAGGGATACTTATGTAATTCATTGGTAGGAACTTCAGATAAGCGCATGAAGATGCCTTCCCTTCCGTCTCTCTGCTTTCCTACTGTCTTCATCCAATCCTTCTTACTCCTTTCCATGGCAAGCTTAAGCAAGGGTTTCACCATTGTCAGTGGCTACCTCCCATCCTCTCAGTGAAAGCGATTGCATATGCTCTGTCACAGCATAGCGGAATTCATCTGTCGGTTCTCAATCAGGCCGGAATAGAATCCAGTGATTCTTTTGCGTCTGTCACTAACGCCCCGCCCTCAGGAGTTTGAAGCATGTCACAGTCATTCAGTCATTGAATCCTACTCAGAATACCACAGACAAGGTTAGACCTTCCGGATTCTCTTGAATGCTGCCATCAGTTCTCGCCTATACCACGAAGACTCTGATCTCACGGAATGGTTGGCTCGTTTGTCAGGCGAGCACTCGGTTGTCAGGCGATCAACCATGCATCGTGTTATCAGGAATCCAAGAGATATTCACTAAGCCTCAGATGCTTGTAGAACAAGAGTGGTTGTCAGTCACTTTGTTCATGAGTGAGAATGGTGATGATCCGTGACAATCATCACCTTCATTAAGTTGAAGAACAAGTGATATCTTGGACAAAGAACAAGCGGAATTGAATAGAAGAACAATAGTAATTGCATTAATACTCGAGGTACAGCAGAGCTCCACACCTTAATCTATGGTGTGTAGAAACTCCACCGTTGAAAATACATAAGCATAAGGTCTAGGCATGGCCGAATGGCCAGCCTCCCAATGATCTAAGATAGCATAAAACGAAGATAGCTACCAAGATGTCAAATACAATAGTACAAGGTCCTACTTATAGAAAACTAGTAGCCTAAGGTGTACAAAGATGAGTAAATGACATAAAAATCCACTTCCGGGCCCACTTGGTGTGTGCTTGGGCTGAGCAATGAAGCATTTTTCGTGCAAAGACTCTTCTTGGAGTTAAACGCCAGCTTTGGTGCCAGTTTGGGCGTTTAACTCCCATTTGGGTGCCAGTTCCAGCGTTTAACGCTGGGATTTCTTGAGGTGACTTTGAACGCCGGTTTGGGCCATCAAATCTTGGGCAAAGTATGGACTATCATATATTGCTGGAAAGCCCAGGATGTCTACTTTCCAACGCCGTTGAGAGCGCGCCAATTGGGCTTCTGTAGCTCCAGAAAATCCACTTCGAGTGCAGGGAGGTCAGAGTCCAACAGCATCTGCAGTCCTTTTGGTCTCTGAATCAGATTTTTACTCAGGTCCCTCAATTTCAGCCAGAAAATACCTGAAATCACAGAAAAACACACAAACTCATAGTAAAGTCCAGAAAAGTGAATTTTAACTAAAAACTAATAAAAATATACTAAAAACTAACTAGATCATACCAAAAACATACTAAAAACAATGCCAAAAAGTGTACAAATTATCCGCTCATCAATCAGGTCGATGAGTCTACAGTCTACTTTCATCATCTTTTTTGGACATTTTCACCCTGCATTGAGACCTTTCGACATTGCAAGCCCCTCTTGAGCATCGACAGTACCCACTTGTATGGCAAGTATGGAGGTACCTTGTTGCTGGCGATAGCGCAAGATAAGAACTCGAACATCTTGCCGATAGCATTCGCACATGTAAAGGGAGAAAATGCGGAGTCATGGTTCTTTTTCTTGTCCAACCTACGACAGCATGTGACGCCGCAGGAAGGTATTCTTTATCTCCGACAAGCATAACGGCATGAAGGCGGCCCTTGAGGCCCCTGATGGTGGTTGGCTACCTCCACGTGCTTTTCGAGCGTTCTGTATTCGTCATGTGGCAGCGAATTTTAGCCTCAGCTTCAAAGGTCAAGACGCGAGGAGGATGTTGGTGAATGCTGCCTATGCAAAGACCAAAGCAGAGTTTGATTACTGGTTTGACATTATGTTGACTGAGAATCCAGCTATTTGTGATTGGGCCAATCGGATGGAATATGACAAGTGGACCCAGCATCAGGATAGCGGGAGACGATTTGGTCACATGACAACTAACATTAGTGAATGTGTGAATTCTGTGTTGAAGGGTACTCGGAACCTCCCGGTAACTTCGTTGGTTAAGTCCACATATGGAAAGCTTGCTGAGCTATTCGTTGTCCAAGGACAAATGGCAGAGGCACAAATGGGGACTGGGCATGAATTTTGTTGGTGAAAGCAATAAAGCGGAACATGAGAGACTCGAGATGCTTTACCGTCACTTTATATGACAGGTACCAGTCCGAGTATACGGTGGCTGAGACGATGCCCACCGGTAACTTCTCGCTTGGTAGCTATCGAGTTTCACTTAGGGATCACACTTGCGAGTGTGGCTACTTTCAGGCTCTGCATTACCCATGTTGTCACGTCATTGCATGTTGCGCCCACTCACGTCTGAATTGGGCGTCATATGTTCATGACGTGTATCATATGACTGAGGTGTTCAACGTGTACAAGCAAAGGTTTGTGCCCCCTATCCTAGAAGGCCTCTAGCCGCCATATGCTGGTCCGCTGTCATTCCCGACCCTAATATGAGGCGTGCAAGAGATGGACGTCCAAAGTCAACCAGAATCCGGGGTAATATGGATCAGACTGCTCCAAACCACCCGAAGCGTTGTAGACTCTGTCGTCAGCCCGACCATACGCGGAGGAACTGTGACCAGCGAGGACATACTGCTGCCAGGGATGCTTAGATGTTACGAGCTTTTTTTGTTGTTGATGTTGAGTTCATTATATTACGAATGCTTAAGTTGTTTATTATTAAATGTTGAGTTCATGGTGGTTGTTGTTGAGTTCATTGTATTATGTATGTTAATTTCATGTTAAGTTGTTTAATATTCTTGCATCTTTGAATTTTTCCAGAACAATGTACTAACACTAGGAAACTCTCATCCTTACTTGCCATTATGAAAATGCTCCTCTTCAACACAATGATTTTCACCGTGTATACATAGATTTTTTTTTCTTATAAACCATGGTAAGTTATCAAGGTTTATCTTTACAAAGCCCTATTCATAAACCGTGGTATGTTACCATGTTTTATGTTTATAAAGCCTTCTTCATAAATCGTTGTATGTTACCACGGTTTATGTGTAATTCACTAAGACGTGGTAAGTTACCACAAATTATATAAAAAATTAATAGAACACGAAACTCTGAATTGTTGCATGAGTAAAATTTTCTTCCATTCATTTTATATAGGTAAATTGCGCACTAATTAACTACAACTAAACCATATATATACAATATACTAGCCAACATAAAAGAAGATAAAAAGTATGTAAAACTAAAATAAAAATCTAGATTATGTACAAACAAGAAGTAAAAAGTGCAATAAACTAAAAAGGTTTTCAAAATATCAAAATATATACAACAGCCCAAAAGCATACTAAAATTGACTGAAATTATAAAGACCTTTAAAGTAATAAAACCAAAATATAATATGAAACGCGAGGCAAACCAGCTAATCTGGAAATTTCAATTTATGCCATCTTTAACGGCGAAAGCTAGTGCACTCCAGATAAAGTAGAGAGTGCAGCACTCTTTAAAAATTAATCTATTATCAAAAGTTATCAATTTATGCCATCTTTAACGGCGAAAGCTAGTGCACTCCAGATAAAGTAGAGAGTGCAGCACTCTTTAAAAATTAACCTATTATCAAAAGTTATCAGGTAAATTAAATTTATTTATTATTGTTATTATTATTTTTTGGTCATAGGTTGAATAAACAAATTGACACTGACAAACAAAACTAATTCCCTCGTTTAACACACGACGATCTTTGCACTATAAAAGTACTCAGAAAACTTGATCGAATCTTCCATTATTCTGTTATTGTCGATGCGATATCTTCAAGCATCTTCGCTGTTTTGTTTGCTGGCGGTACTTCCACTATCGTTTTGATTAGCCACAGATTTTGACGCTCTTGAATCCAATCCCTTCCACCTCTGCCATGAATGACCTTCAAAGCCCGAAAAATCGCCGCCATAAAAGAAGAAGAAGCTTGTCTGTCGTCGCTGTTGGTTGGCTAATTACAAATACAAAATCGATTCTGTAGAAGAATCCCTGTCTCCATAAAGGTGCCATAATTCTTAGATGACGATACAAAATACATGGCAATTACAATAAGTCCATTATCTTTTATTTTAAATTATCCTCGACGTGTACGTAATAGAATAAAAAATTAAAATACAATTATATTTAAATGATTATTTATATCATTTTTTATTAATTTATTCAAAAAATAATTAAACTTTAAAGCTAATTGGTATAAAATATTACAGATATAAAACTAAGAAAAATTTTTATTTGTATAAAAATGACTCTAATAAATAATTATTCTATTTAATATATAATTAAGAGTATTTTTTCTTTATCAATGAGTTATAATTCAAATTGTTTGCTTCTTATGTTGTATATATGTTTTTTAAATTAAATTTATATAATACAAAATTTTTTATCATTCACTTCATATTCACTTCATATTTAATGTTATAATTTTGTTTCACACAAAATAAAATTATATATATATATAACAAATTTTTTTATTATTGTATTTATATTTAATATTATAATTTTGTTTTACACAAAACAAAATTTATTTAAATTTTAATATTATATACATAATATATATTTAATATCATTTTTTTAAAATTCTAATATATCTTTTTTTTTTCTAAATTTAGTACATGGATTTTCAACTTATTTTTCATGTATTATTTATTTTAATTTTAAAATCCAGTAATTTTGTTATTGTACAGACATGTTGCTTTTAATATTTATATATTATTTTTTTTTTTGGACTTCAGTCCAATATCTGTAACTTATAAAAAAAATCTAAAATTTATAAAAAAATAGATTTATAAAAAAAAATGGTTAACCTGATTGACAGGTTACTTTTTTAAATTCAGACCATTCAAATAAAATATAATAAATAAAAAGTTCAGTTTTAATGAATTAACAAGATGTGCAACACTCTATACTTAACAAGGAGCATTTAAGGATGAGCCATCTTTTAACCTTTAATGTTTTGAAATATATGTTATGTACAATATTTTGGTAGATAATTTTTGAGAAATGTTAGTGCTCAACAGTTTTTCTTTATTTTTGCCTTACATTTGAACCAATGCTAGCGAAACCCCCTTCCCCCTCTCCCTTATTCTTTATACCTAGAAGTGTTGGCTTCCTAGCATTCTATCTAATTTTGTTTCAACACGCACAACAGATGCTGTTGCAGTTGAACAGGACACAAGAAGGTTCCAAGGCACATTGAGGCACAATGGTGACTGGCACAAAATGCGACCACTTGATTTGGCTGTGTAGATGAAGGCGACAAGAGGTTTGTCATCAAGGAAACACACAACAAAAAGAGCCGTTCATGGTGGACAGTGGTGGAAACACAATGAATAGTGGCAGAACAACAAGGTACGGTGATGGGAGCACACCAGTGGTGGACTAGAGGCTAACAGAATAGTCACAGCAGGGAAGCACCAAAAAGAATGTTGGAAAAGTCATCCAAGAAATGATGTGGTGAATAGCCAATGGTGGAAGTTTAAAAACTGACCGAATAAGGAAATTAGACTAAGAAAAACTGAATTTCAAATGAACCCTACCAAGAAAATGAAACAGCAAATTGTCTTTTTTACCAAATGAATCACTTCTGTGGTTTTCTATTATCATATAATTTCAAAGCAAATACCTGGAAGAAAATTGGTATTGGATAATAACGACATCGTAAACGGAGCACATCAAAAATCAAACCTCAATTTTGCACTCATGGTCTCGCATCTTTTACAGAGCCATGTCTTCTGCAGCTCATCCTACAAAATACATTGCCACATTGGGAAAAATCAAGATACAGCATTAACTATCAAATCATGGAATTTATCATATTACAGTCACTCACATATTTATGCTGATGATCCAACTTCAAATCCTTAACAAGTTTGATAAGCACTCCAAGTATCTGCTCTAAGACCTGATGGAGAATAATGTTGTTACAACTGGTATCCAATTGCAAGAAAATAAGGTAGAAAAATGAAAGAAAATCCAGTGTATAGTGTACAACTATCAGAAAACTTGAGAATTCCTCCTCCCCAAAAACACACCTATTGACCAGACATAATCCCTCTCCACCTGCTGAACTTCCTTTAATTCAACCCCAACTACAAACTAGCTTTCCCACTCAAACTGAGTAATAAATCAGTGGGCTCTTTCATTCTCCTCAATCAGCAGCTTGACCCTGGAAAAAGAAGTAATATGACGAGCGTGGAGTCGTAATCATGGATATATGTACAGTATGGAACTTACAAATACTGAAGCATGCAATCAGCAAATTAATGATATGTTGCTCACTTCATATTAGAAATTTCATTCAAAGCTCAAATGGTGCTGGTTGGCATAAGACATAAGTAATGGCAAAGATAAGCTATGTGATCGATCACCTAGAAACCTAAATGAAATAGATTACTTTTTAAGGGGAAAAAAATCCTCCATCTTTGTAGTGCTAAATAAACCAAGACTTGCATAACATTGATACTTGTTACTCAAACAAATAGAGATAAAACAAATATTGAGCATTGATCATTTCTATTAACACAATCATTACATAAAATGTGTGATATCTAAACTACCATTTGTATCATGGACTTTGCGAACGCTGGCAAAAGTACCCATCAAATAAAAAAACTAACGTTAATACCTATGAAAGATGGGTTCCGTGACAAAAGTATCAAAACCCCTAAATTTTTGTTATTTTTTAATAAAATTCCCAAATTACCCCCACCTTTTATCTTCTTCCCCAAATTCCAAACTTTCGCAACCCTCACCACCACCAACACCTTCCTGATTACTACTGCCTCCCCTCCCCCTCTCCACATAATCCCCTTTCCTTGTGGTCGGTTACGCACTCTGCTCCAGTCTCCTCACCATCATCAAGTACGCCATCACCCGATTCAACTACCCCGGCCTCTTAACCGCACTCCAATACCTCACTTCCGCTCTCGGAGTCTACCTTCTCGGCAAATTAGGGTTCCTCCACCACTATCCCTTCACTATCCACACCGCCAAGCATTTCTTCTCGGCCGCACTCGTCTTCTTCCTCGCCATCTTCACCAACACCAACCTCCTCCGCCACGCCAATGTTGACACCTTCATCGTCTTCCGATCTCTCACCCCTCTCCTCGTCGCCCTTGTGGACACTGTCTTCCGCCAGTAGCCTTGCCCTTCCAAGCTCACATTTTTCTCCATATCCTCGTCGGTGCCGGGGTATGTCGCCACTTATTCTGCTTTTACAAGCTTATTCTTTGGCTTTTGCTAATCTTGTCACAATCACCACTGAGATGGTTTACATCAAGCACATAGTCATGAATTTAGGGTTGAACACTTGGAGTTTTGTTTTGTACAACAATTTGTTGTCTCTCATGATTGCGCCCTTGTTCTGGTTTCTTACCTGTGAGAATCTTTGAGGTTTTCGATGCTCTGAGATCAGGTTCTGGGTGCTTGTTTGATCCCACAAAAAAAGAGATGATGGTGGCAAGAGATGATGATGGTGGTGCTGGTGGTGTTGATGGTGGGTGGTGACAGTGGAGAGGGGTAGGGGAGGCAGTGATAATCAGGGAAGGTGTTGGTGGTGGTGGTGGTGAAAGTCGAGAAAGTTTGGAATTTGAGGAAGAAGATAAAAGATGAGGGTAATTTAGGAATTTTATTAAAAGGTCAACAAAAAATTAGAGCTTTGGTATTTTTATCACACAAAACCCATCTTTCATTGGTACAAATGGTTGTTTATACAAAAAAAAAAAAAAAAAAAAAAAAAACAGCATGTCCTAACTTAAATGTCATATGATTCAAACAAGGGTTTGGATATACATGTAGGTCCAATTTATAACAACATTTCTTTATCCAATGAAAAACAATTAATGGTTTTTGTGTAAAAATCAATACAACTTGCCAACCACTAAAACAATTAAGATTAAGGTAATTGAATGAGCTCAGACCTTTCTATAAGCCAAGAACGTGAACTTTGAACTCCTGATGATGAAGAATCTGAGTCAAGAAAAAAGGAAATCAGCTAGCAAGAAAATCAAATGCCAAATCACAGAAAAAATTATCAGTTAACCTCAATTGCCTATATAAGATCAGTCATATGCTGGTCAAACTTACCATTGTCATCCAAAACAAAGGCATTGCACAATCTATCGCATTTCAGTTTAAAGTGGGCCTCTACCTCACGTGAGAGGGACATGCGATATTCTGTCATATCCTAAAAAGTGTTTCATGTATCAACAAGGAAAACATGACCAACTGAATCACTTCAAAATATAAGCTATCATAGCAGGTTCTTTCTTAGAAGCTGATGTTCACATTTTGCTAAATAGCATACCACATATAATGCCATATGTTGATGTTGTGTTTGCCACAAATAAGCAGGTGTAATTCCAAGAAAACGATTAGGTACACCACCAACTCCAGGTTCCACTGAATCCATAGCAGCTTGGAAGAATTAACCCCAGTAACTGAACTGTTTGGAGTGGTATAATTAATCGAAGTTGTGCTTGTGTTGATCGTGGCGCTGGTGTTGGTACTGTCAAGGGAGCTTGTCATGTTCTAGAGAGCTAAAACTACATCAGAGAGGAATATAGATGATATAGATATGTAGCAAACAGAAAATGCACTTGGATCTTGACAAATTCATTATCTTAATAACCAAGATTGGTAGAGGTTCGAGTAACAGTGGTGTGAGTAATTTGTTAATAGTATACAACATACATCTCAGTATCTACTAATGAAATTTAACACCGGTTGTAGTTTCCCCATATGAAAGGAATTTTACTTCATGATTAACGAATTAAGTTCACCAATAATCCCCACATGAACATGAACCATTCTCAAAGTGGTGGAAACGATTCCGGTCCCTCATTACAATTTTACGCCCAGTGATCTTAGACATCATCTTCATCACAGCATGACAATCCAAACACACCCTAAGGTTCTTCACAATCTTGATTGGGGTTCCTGGACGAGTACTAATTAGTCCAAATGCCAAAGCTAGTTTCTCACTATGAACTTCCAGGGACTGCTCCTTTTGTTCCTCCGCTAGATCATGCAAAATGATATCTGTCTTTGGTGTATAACCCTTGGCCTTGAGGCAACAATTCATCTCCTCCAACATCAAGTATATCTCCTTGCTCTTTGGGTGTCTTAAATCGCCAGCAAGAAACTCATGTACCCTGTTGTTAACCTCAATTGAGCTACAACCAGGTTCCTTCTCAACTCCATACTGTTTCATCAGTAACCTTATATTTGCAACACCTTCCCAGTTCCCAGCAGCAGCATACATGTTGGAAAGGAGTACATAAGTCGCCGAATTTGCCAAGTTGTGGCTCACAAGGAACTCCACAACTTCCTCTCCCAGTGAAGCATTGTTATGAAGCCTACAAGCCCAAAGAAGAGTTCCCCACAAAACAGGATCAGGATCAATCTTCATGCCCCTTACAAGGTCAAAGGCCTCTTGAAGGTGCCCAGCTCGGCCAAGAAGATTCACCATACACCCATAATGTTCAATCTTCGGTTCAATCCCATATCTGTTCTTCATCAAATCGAAAACCTCCCATCCTTTGGCAACCAAACCAGAATGCCCACAGGAACTCAAAACCGCAATGAAGGTAATATCAGTTGGCAAAACTCCCATTCCTCGCATCTCATCAAACAACCGAAAAGCCTCTTCGCAAAACCCATGAATGGCATACCCCATAATCATGGAGTTCCAAGCCACCACATCCTTACAAGAAATCCCATCAAAAACCTTGCGCGCATCCTCTAAGCTACCACATTTACAATACATATCAACCAAAGCAGTACCCACTTGAACATTAACCCCAATCCCATTGTTCTCAATGTAGGAATGCACCCACCTACCAGACTCAAGTGCACCAAGTTGCCCACAAGAAGATAACACCGCCAACACAGTAACCTCATTAGGCCTAACCTTACTGTTCCTTTTCTTCTTCTCACCCAGCATCTTCCTAAACAGCAACAAAGCCTCATTGGGTAACCCATGCTGAGTGTACCCATCAATCATAACATTCCAACAAACCACATCTCTTTCCTCCTCCATTTCATCAAACACCTTCCGTGCCTTAGCGAGCTTCCCGTGCTTTGCGTAGCAAGTGATCATAGCTGTGAGAGACACCAAGCTTCTCTCAGGCATTTCGTCGAACAGCTTCTGCGCGGAAACAATATCACCCCCGCGAGCGTAAGCGTCAACCAGGCACGTTGTGATATACAAGTCGTCGCAGAAACCGAACTTGACGACGTGGCAGTGGAGGGCCATGGCGGGTTCGAGGGGTAACCCTTTGAGTAGTGAAGAGAAGGTGAAGTTGTTGGGTTGCACGGAGGTTTGGAGCATTTGGGAGTAGAGGGTGAGGGAATGGTGGAAGAGACCACGGTGGGCGTGAGCGTAGATAATCGCGGTCCATGAGAACACGGTGGGGTTTGGAGTGAGGTTGAAGACGGAGAGGGAGTGGTGGAGGTGGCCGAGGGAGGAGTACGATCGCTGGAGCTTGAAGGGGAGAATGGGGAGGTGGCACTCCAGGCCACGGCGGAGGACGGCAGCGTGAATTTCCAGGAGGTGGTGGACCGACTTGACGTTGTCGATTAGGAGTGCGAACTTGTCTGCGTTCGGTAAGTGAGTGGTCGCTGGCGCGACGGCGGAGGCGGCGGCGGTGGTGGTTGGAAGTTTGGGTGTGGAGTGTTGTGGTGGTGGTTGTGGTGTGCTGAAAAGGAAGGTTGAGGGCATCCTTTGTAAGATAAGATTGATGTTTGCAGAAAATTAAAAAAAAATTAATATAAAAAATATAGATTCTTATTTTTATTTATTAGTAGTATCATTTATTGTTTCTGATGTTGCTGGCCTCTGCTAAATGCCTAAATCTTTTACCAGGTTATCCATTGAACTTTTGTTTCAATAATACCTAATATATTGGATTATTGTTTTCCTAAACTTCTTTGTTGATCCAGTATTAGTACATTAATCATTTTCAGTTAGACTTATAATCGAATTATCTATATTTAATGATCTCTAGTGTAACTCCTGCTTGAGTTCAATCATCTTTTTCAAATAATCTTCAAAATTATTTTGATAACTCTTTTAATTTATTTATTTTCTTTATCTGATTTGATGATATCAAAATATACCTCACCAAGGCTCCAACTTATTTAAAGAAAAAGTGAATCCATGTATTTTCCGATTTCTTTTATAATTTTGCATGATACACAACATTTTGAAGCCACTCATAAGCTAGCCAACACTAGTCTCTATAAACACAAACACAAATTAGGCACCAAACTTTATGCACTAGAGCAAACACCTATATTTTACATAAGGAGTTAAGAAAATTATGATACATTATGATACAAATCATACAAATAGGATCACCTTTGGTCATATAAGCTTTCTCTTCTTTCCAATTAACATATGATTATTGTGGAAAATACTTGAATCCTTATGATCCACCCATGAAATTGGCTCATTCTTCACTAGTAACTCAAACTCTGATGATGCATTATTATGCAAAGAAGCTCCACTGTAATTCCCAGGAAATGCCAAACTCAAAGAGGTTGGAATAACACTTACACTTTGATCACCAACACTGTTATTATCCTTATCATCATTTACAATGCAAGATGGAGGATAAGAAGAAGAAGAAGGAGGAGAAGGAGGAGGGTTTTGCCACTTCGGAAGAGGAGCAATAAGAAGTGTCTGAAGCAAAGGTCCAGCTTCTGCTACACTTCTTAGCAACCTACCCTTTTGAGGCAAAGGCTTCCCCAAAACAAGTTCATCAATCACAAGTGAAGCACTATGATCAAAATCACATTTTGAAACACCCTTTTCTATAGTAGTGGTTCTGTTTTCATGGTTTGGAAATAATGCCAACTTGCTTGGTTCTTTTTTTGTTCTAGCATGATGTGAGGAATCACAAGTAGAAGGAAGCTTCTCATTTGAACAATATGCGAATAATGCTTTGTTGCTCAAATATGGTTTTTTAGTAATTTCCATTGATGATTGTGAAAAGTGATGGCTTGTGTAAGAGGTGTTACTTGGTTGGGAACTTTTTAGTATTGATTGAAGTTGGTATCTTGCTTCATCTCTTTCTTGGCAAACTTTGTTTAAAAGCTTGAATAAATGTTTGATGGTCTCCTCATATTTGCTTAGCTCTTCAATAGCTTCCATATTCTTGGTGAGAGCTTGTGCTTGATAATCTCTTCAATGCCCTGTCAACAGTGGATTCATCTTTTGGTAACCAATTTTGAAACCTATTTGTTGCTGTTATTCAAAGTTGAAAAATAAAATTTCAGTTTTAGATATTATTCAATTTTCATTTTCATTTTCATTTTTTGTTTATGATTCTGTGGTCTCTAGTTGTGATATTTCTGAGTTTTGTTGGGCAGAGCGACTAATTCAGAATCATGATTTGCATATGTTCTTTTTCGTAGGCTATCTTCCTGAAGAAATTTTTTCCTTTCTCAATCTCTTGATTTATTTATGTAATTTTTTTAGACAATAAATAAACTACAAAAATTAAGAAGTATTACAATCACACCTTAATAAATGAACAAATATATGCACACCATTGAGAGAATCTGTATATAAAAAATGTGCTGAGTGTTGAAGAACCAAGAACCTTTAGTTGATATATAAAGTCTTTAATCACCAAATCAAGATCTTCAATTAGAAGTTTAAAATTTTTGTTTATATAAAAATTAAAATTGTTTAGTGATATATAAATACTAAATTATAACCTTAAGATCTCATCAGATTATTGAATATTGCATTTTTTTTTATTATCTACAGGTAGGGTCAGATACTTGGGGATTAACGGTGAATAGAGTTATGGTTAACATGTTATAAACCTGCGAATAATGTAAAGTTGAGTTTTAGTGACCATATTAATCTTACAAGGCACACAAGACAACGTAACAAAACTAGAATTTCAGAAACAATTTCATTCAGCTTGCATATTTCGAGGAGGAAGGAATTGCTGGTTGAAGAACACATTCTTATCCATTCCATCTTTGACAACCTACGTTGTTTAATTTTAAGTTAAAAGAATAATGATATATGTACATATTTTATATATTCCATTGGGCTGGGATGTCTACATTATATAGGATTGAGCAAGTGGCATCACAGTAAAACTAACGAAAGATGCAAAATAAATTGCTACAACTTTATTAAAAAGGTAGCATGGTTAAAAGTTCTTACTTCTTTTCCCTAAGTACAACTTGCAGAGATCATTAACTTCTGTTATTTCAAAACATAAATTAAAATTAGATCATTTCACATAACATCTAGTATTGTTCTTTCCATACCAAGATCAAGCCTCAAATTATAGAGAAATATTTATGACCAGTAATTAATTGAAGAAAACTCCTAGCATGCATAGAGAACAAGGTGTCTGTGAAACATTCATTGCAAACCAACTAGATGAAGCTATATTTATTTTGAAAAGAAAATAAATTAATTAAGGGTAAATAAAAAAGATCCCTGAGAAAGAGAAACAGATGAACCATTCACCTTGTAATTAGAACACAAATAAGGCTTGGTATCTATCTGTTAATGCATTCCTTGAGCTTTGAGGTAGAATGATAAATATGAAATGATATGGTCGGTTGTACTTAATATATGTAATTTGGAGCTACTAGTTAGTTCTAAAACAAGCTTCTGGGAACTTATATAGAGACAACCTCAAATATATTTCCATTGTTAATTGTCAATTGTTAAAGTTGCTTTCAATGCAAAAGTAAAAATAGTAAGATTCATGCAATCAAGAGTTTATAATTTTATATTCTAATTCACCGGCAGTTCATTGTATCATCCAAGCCCCTCCCCTCATTATAGGGATAATGTTCCCCATTTATCATTGATATGTAATTTCCTTCTTAAACTTTGGTTTTGGTTTATATGTAGAGCTTTTCAAGACTTTAAAGTATGTAAATTGATTCTTTAATTAAAGTTACTAAATCTATTTTAAAATAATCAATTTGAATTGGTTTAATAATTAGTTTATTAATCTATTTCACTAAGTGTCGAAAATTTAAATCTTGGCTTATGTATATAACAATTTATTAGCCAGCAATAAACCTTTAAATAGAACTCCTATCCGCAACGAATTAGTTATTAACCTGTCGGACTAAGGGATATCGTAGACAATCTAAAATCTATTTAAAATGATCTTTTATTAAGGAAAATTTTGTCAATAAAATATCAAAATACTATATGTACACTAAAAGTCAATCATCAAATTAATTACTATATATATATTTGACTCATTGTTAATATGTATTTTTATATTTTAATATATATTTTATATAAATAGTTATTTTGGTGAATAATTTTTTATATATACATTGATACGAGAATAATTTTTACAAATAATTAAATATAAAATATTTTTACCCCATTTTTTAATATAAAAATAAAGTTTCAAATTTTAACAATTTTGATGCTGTACAACCAAATTCAGTATTGTTTATTATTGTTGTTGTTCTCGTTGTTGTTCAATATATTACAACGGCTTGTGGCCTACTTTTAGGAGCTATGGATTTATTATACAATAAGACAATCATCATGTTACCAAGTTCTTAATTTTGTTGACACATGTAAGCACTAAGGCCAAGTCAAGTGTATATATACTACCGTCTATAGGAAGTAGAACCAGCATGCCCTCAAAAAATGTAACCAACATTTTGTTTGTGTGCAAAAATTTCAACGATTTCGGTTCCAAAATGACAAATCCGTAATGTCACCTAAATCAGCATGTTGACCTTTTGGTTTCGGTTATGAGACCATAGCTTTCTTTTATTTTCTTTTTTGGTCATCATACCATAAGGTTCTCGTTACCACTTGTCTTCCTAAGTTCTTATATGGGCTTGTTATTGTGGCTCCCTTCAGCTGGATTGCTTAGCTAGGGATTGGTTTGTGAAAATTTTTTTGTTTTTTGTTTTTATTTTTAATTTAAAAAAATGTAATTGATTTGTAAAAAGAAGATTCATTTTTAAGTATCGAAAATAATAAAAATATATTTGGTTGGTTTATTTTTAAAATGTATTTTTAATAGTTTAAAATTACAAAATTATATTTTTATTAAATGTCAATTTTAGTTATTTAATTTTTTATTAAATTAACAATTAATTTTATATGGTATCAATATAAAATAAATTATTGTCTTATTATACTATTTTAAAAAAAATTGGTATCTCTTATATATATAGTTGATTTTATATTTTCTATAGTGCTATATAACAATAAAAAATATTAATTGAAACAAAAAATCGAAACTAAAATTAGTTTTATACCAAATGAATCAATTAATTAATATCAAAATTTATTGATGTAAATAATTTTTTAACAAACAATTTATTAATAAAATAATGAATAAATAAATATTAAAGTTAAAAAAATTTAAAACAAAAAGGCAACTTTCTTGTTCATATTTTTAAGTTTTTTATGTATTCTTTTAATTTATTATCAATACTCTCATAATTGATTGTCGATTTAAAAAATTATTTTTATAACAAAATTATTTTTATAAACAAAAAAATAATGATAAAAAATAAAAAAATTTAACAAATATATGTTAATTCGGAAAATACATACTCAATACTAAATAAAATATTAAACTTAATAAATATATATTTTAATTTTAATTAGAGCTTTATTTTTTTTAATTACCTTATCTATAAACTCAAAAATACAAAAATTAAACCTAAAATAAAAAATTGGAAGGGTCAAATGAAATAAAAAATAAAAAAAAATTCACTTTTTATAAATCAGAGGTAAATAATGGATATCCTAACCATAAAAAGTATAGAGAAAAGAGGAGAAGACAAAAAAGAAGGAGTGAATGAATATAGTGTAAACAAAAAATATGTAAAAACAGTAAAAAAAGATTCGAACCTTTATTCCAAAATAAAAAAAACGGTATTTTAGTTTGAAAACGTTTTTAAAGTTAAAACTGAAAAGATTAATAACATGAAATAGCGTTTTTAACTTTGTTCTATTCGTTAAAAATATTTTTAAAATGTTTAATCAATCATATTTTCATATTTTATTTTCATTTTTATTGTAACTTTCAATTTGAACAAAGCAAAGTATTCGATGGAATTCCATTCAATAGAACTGTCTAGAATATTTATAAATTTATCCCAACTCATTGTTTTTATTATGAACAAAATTTCACATATTTAACTTTTTTTTTTTTTATATATCATAACAACATTCTTCTTAAGAGCGACGTAAAGAAGAGGAATGAAGATAAAGAATGTGCTAAGTATTTGAGGATGGAGAGGAGAGTTGACAAATTCATGCGCAAGTTTGTGTTATCTAAGAATAATTATTAATTATAATTGTTTAAAATTGGTCAGTTAAAAATTGTTTACATATACTTTTTCTTAAGATTAAGATTAGTTGAACTTTATGCCAATTATCTTCCATTTTCAGAGGCATTTTAAATAACTACCTATAATCAACATCATCATTATCTTTGTGTCACTTTTTTTTTTTTAATTTCTTTTTAGGTTCTCTCAATGCCTTTTGGTTGTGATTAGTACTATGATTATTTGATCTGATCATTTTATAAAATGCTTGTTAATGCATATGCTTGTTCAATTTTTTCAAGAAGAAGTCTAGCACCTTTGCCGCCACACTAGACTCTTTTATCTCCGGCGACGGTGATCCAATAGTGGTCGATTCCATGAGAAAAAGCGTAAGCATGAATAATCTGTCGTAGTACGTGCATCTTACTCCAACAACAAAGACACTGTGATCTCCGTTGACGATGTTGCTTGAAGAATGTTAAATATCGATTTAAAAATTTTTAAATTAAGAAACTCAATATTCGTTATAAACCGAAATTTAACATTATCAAAGTTTAGCTAAAAATTTCACAAAATTTAAATCAATAATCAAAAATTTAATTCTGGATCATTCTCTCTTAAAATCACAATCAAGTGTATTATCATTGGTTATGAAAATATCACAGATTTGATTCCAATTATAAAATTTTTAAATGGCAATTAATTAAAGAAGCAAGCAATAACTAAATGTTAAAAGAAATTAAACTATAAACAATTAAGGAAATTAACCAGAAAAAGAATGTAAGTTAAAATTTGTCAACTAACCATAACATGATAATTATAAAGAGAAAACTCAATTCGTCAACTTCTGCAAATTGAAAAAAGTCAATTAGGTTTAATTAATCTTAATTTATAAGTCATAACCAACTTACTAATTGAAATTAATAGAAGATTAATATTAATAAAAATAAAATTAATTAACAATTCTAAATTATCAATCAATTTGAACATTAGTAATTCAAATTCACCTAAATTCCAACTCAATAGTAAAGAATGAAAATCTATTATATGACTAAGTGAGACATTTCATTAAACACTTAGAATGCATAAACATAAAGCATTATAAATTTCAAGAATTAATAAAAACTACAACTATCCACTATAAGAATTCAGTAATATCAACTCAAATAAGTAACAATAAAGTAAAACACATCGAATTCATTCATGAAAAATATAAGTTCAACAAGAGTTCTTAAACTAAACTGATATAACATGAAATTAACAAGAAAGTGCTAATGAAATAAGATAGTAGAACAAAAAAATTTAAATAAAACTAAACTAAAACAAGACTAAAAATTAAAATTAGAGAAAAATTGACAAAAAAAATTAACTAAATCTACCCTAAATTCTCTTCCCTTTTCTTCCTTCATATTTTCTCTTTAAATACTAAAAAATATGAAGTTTGCGACCTTTTAGAGGTCCAAAATGTGAGCCACGTGCTTCATTAATGGTGTCATGTGAAGCTTGATTCGCGGCGCAAAAAATGGTGGCATGCGCGGTCCATATTCACTGTCCACTATAGATAAATACATATCATTTTGAAATTTCAGATGTTAGCTTTCTAGTGCCACTAGAACCGCCTCATTCAGATCTCTAAATCTCAAGTTATAGTCAAATTAGTACAAAAAGGTCAAAATTGATAACATCCAAAACATTCTTGTCACTAATCTTTGGTTGTGAATTACACCGCTACGGTGTTTTTGGCCATGTTTAAAAACTAGTCACAGTTTTTGGCTATGACCTAAAATAAAACCTTTAGTCACTATTTTTTTTAAAATTGTGACCATAGATTATGGTCACGATTTTATAGGGTGACTTTTTTTCAATAAAATTATTCTAGATTTTAGGTCACGTTTTCTATTGTCATGGTTAAAAACGTGACAAAAAACACCTATGGTCACGATTTTTAAAAAATTAAGACCTAAAAGGGTCTATTCTCACGATTTTAAGTAGTAATCTAAAGAATATATGGTCACGGTTTTAACAAGTGACCTAAAAGGGGTCTATAGTCACGATTTAATAACATGGTGACCTAAAAAGGGTCTATGGTCACGACTTTAATGTGTAACCTAAAGGAATATATGGTCATGATTATGAAGTGTGACATAAAAGATCTATCATTATGGTTTCAAAGCATGACCTAAAGAGATTTATGGTCACGGTTTTAAAGAGTGATTTAAAAAGGTCTATAGTTATAGTTTTATAAAACGATGGCCTAAAAGAGGTCTATGGTCACGATTTTAATGCGTGACCTAAAATGATCTATGGTCACGGTTATGAAGTGTGACCAAAAGGGTCTATCGTTATAATTTTGAAGCATGACTTTAAGATATCTATGGTCACATTTTAAATAGTGATCTAAAAGGGTCAATAGTCACAATTTTATAAAATGGTCAACTAAAAAAGATTTATGGTCATAGTTTTAATGTGTTACCTAAAGTGATTTATGGTCATGATTATGAAGTGTGACCTAAAGAGTCTATTATCACGATTTTAAATAGTGATCTAAAGAGATCTATGGTCATAGTTTTAAAGAGTTATCTAAAAGGGTCTATAATAGGGATGTCAAAAAAAATCCCGCACCCATCCGCGAGGATTACCCACAACGGAGAGGCTCACGGTGACACGCAAAAGTCTCACGGGAACCACCCCCATAAATAAATGGGGACGGGGGGTAGGGATTGAGGTACCCGCCATACGGAGACCCGTGAAATTCTCCCGAAAAATCATAATTTATTTTATTTTAATTTATATGTTAAAAATTTTATGTGTACGTTATCATGTTAAATTTGTGTTTGAATTGTGTTTGATTTAATATATTTGATTGTATAAGATTTTATTATGGTTGTGTTAATTTTTTTAAAAAAATTTAAAACTTAATAATATCCATGGATACGCACGGGTATCTACTTCCTTGCGAGAAGAAATAAACGGGAATTCGTGATGAGGATGGAGCGGGGACAGAGGATATTTTACTAAATGGGGACGGAGAGCGAGGGAAGGGTCCCTGTCTCATGGAGATCCATTATCATTCCTATTTTATAGTCACAATTTTATAAAACGGTGACCTAAAAAGATTTATGCTCACGGTTTTAATGCATGACCTAAAGAAACTTATGGTCACGGTTTATGAAGTGTGACCTAAAAAAATCTACAGTCACTTCTTTAAAGCATGGCCTAGATTAGCTCTCTCTTAGTGTTGTGTGCTCTCGCTCTCTGGATTACATTGTTTTTGTGGGTCGTCAGAGCTTTATCTATGTCTGGATATCCCGATGTTATAGGAATGTTGTGCGGTTGGGTTAGGGTTTCCGGAGATGAACTCCAATTTATGATAGTGGGTTGTGAAAGAAGAGAACGAATCTCTAGTTCTTTGAGAAACCCTAGCTACTCAACTCCGATTTTCACATTTTGGTTCGTATTTATTTTCAATCATTGCTACTTCTTCTTGATTTTCATCATTTTATTCAATTTGACGCTAAGAAAACTAACCTAATTTTGTTTGTTGCAGTTCTTGTCGTGTAAATCGTAGATTGAAAGGGTGATTTCAAAAGAACTGATCCGAATAAGTAGTGTTGATTATTGTTTTGTTGTAGGTTGCTCATGCTTATTTTTTTACCTGACTGGTATCCTAGGGTAAAATGGATGAAATAATTAGGGATTAGGGTTTCCCAGATCTGATTTGTAAAAACGGTAAGGACAATAAGTTGATCTGAAATTTAAGGCGTTAGATATTTGGATTTAGGTATCGTTATTTCTAAAGTCATTTTTTCTTGCTATATATTCGGTGTTAAATTTTTGTTGGAACTCTAAATTTTTTTGTTTAATTCAATGTTTATTCAATTGTTGGTTGTAAGAACATGACTAATTAACCGTTTAATTAAATTAAATTAATTGTCTAAAATATGATCCAAAAATTTAGAATGTTAATTAGAAAATTTAAATATGATATTTGGACTCAGTAGATTTTTTTGAGTTGGAAAATATAATTTTCTGCGAAAACTTGTGTAAAAACGTATACCGATAAATTAACTAGTAATACCGGCTTAAATTTGTCTGGTACTGAGCAAGAATGATAAAAACAGTAGAAAAGAATAAGAAAATAATTAGAATTGAAAACCGGGCACTAATTTTAAAGGTTTGGCCTAAAGTTGTGCCAAACAGGCCAAAAACGCTAACGAGTTAGACCGGGCCCAAATTGGGTCCAAGCCTAACATATATAAAGCCACTTAAGTGGAAAATTCAGCCATCTTCACCATGTTCCAGCAGCAGAAAACGTGAATTGAGAGAGAGGAGAGCAAGGGTTCCAAAAATACTATTCACTTTCAACTTCATTCAACCATAACTTGAGTTATAGAACTCCAATTCGCATGTCGTTTGTGGCTACGCGAAGCTCTCGCTGAGCCCATCATTTCTATCTAAGTATTACTGGTAAGAAATCACATTTTACACTCCCTTTCCCAGTCCTAACAGTTTTCACATTTTTAGGTTTGCATTTTGAAGGAGTTTTGTGATTTTGATTATTTAGGGGTGATCTAGCATTGGAGTATTGTTGTGTTTTGCCACTATTTCCTTTGGGTAAGGTGAGTTACTTCAAAAACCCTTGTGATTTGATATTTTGTGGACCCTAGATATTCATTTTTTGGTATATTGCTTGTGTATAGCTTGAAATTGTTATTGTTGGTGTTGATACTCAAATTTGGTGTTGGGTGCATATTGGGAATCGGCCAAGGTATGGTTTCGGTTTTCTCTATGTAATATATAATATTTCTGGACACTTAGGCTAGTGAACCGTAGGATAGGTTTGGATTGAATTGATCGTTGAACTTATTGAATGATAATTGTGATGTAAGATGATTTTGATGATTGTCATGATTATGGTAAATGATGGTGTTGATGTATGATATGGCATTGGAACATGATGATTTTGAGGATTGTAAATGAATGATGAGGTAAATTATTGAGAATTGAGTTTACAAGTAGAATTTGGTGTATGGAATGGGTGATTTGATGTGTTGCTAAGTTATGGAATAAATAAAAGGTATATGACTATGATTTAGGTACATTAGGACTATTTTGAAAAGGGAATAAGTGATTGTGGATTGAGAGTTTGGTAAAATTGAGTTTAGAGATTTTTGGTAAAAATGGGTTTTGGGTGAACTTCGACGGATCATATCTTGAGATACGGTTTTTGAAATTTTACGTCAAATTAAAGATAATTCAAAGAGCTTTAAAATGGTATAGATTTTGTAAAAATCTAAATTGTGTAGAGAAAGATATGCTCGTTAGAAGTTGGTGTAAAAAATCTGAATTATGTGATGTTGCAGAATTTGTGATTTCTGGTTTGTGTGCACACGCACACTGCTGTGCGTGTGCTTTGAACAGTGGCTATGTTTTGATTTGTCCGTACGCACACACAGGGAGATCCCTACTGTTGGAAGCGCTAGCACAGTCTGGTGCGTACGCACAACATCATGTGCACGCACACGCTGGAAAGTGTATTCTGTTGAGGGCGTTCACATGAATCTGTGCGTGCGTTTAAAATGAAAACTTTTATCTTTTGTGCATACACACACCTCTATGCGTATGTACACTTTGTGAAAATTCTTCTAGGAGTGCATACGCACAACCCTATGTGTATGCACAATTCCCTGCTTTTCAACGAAAACCTTGTTTTTAACTATTTTACCTTCCCGACAAGCTTGTAAGCTTCTGTAATGCTTATCTAGGGTGTCTTAACTTGTTTTTAGACCTTGAAACATAGAGAATACCCTAAGTGAGTTTAACTAGATATTTTTTGGTAAAAAGTTTAGAAGACAGGGCTTTAGGTTTCTGGAGTACTGACGGTGGATTAGTCGAGTGGGGTGGTAGAGTATTGTAAAGACGATTGGCATGAGGAATTGGGGAGTTATGGATTTGGTGATGGCTTTATTGAGTACTGAAAAGTGTTTTCTGAAAACCCATGATATATTGTTTTCTAATGAGATTGTTGAGAGGCTATGCGCCTGGCAGGGACGGTAGTTATTTTTGCTTGTCGAGGTCGCGGTGGTGGCGTGAAGGCGGTGATTCGTCCCACTCACGTTGAGATGTGAGGTCTGTAACAAGAGTATCCCGCTCGCATTCCTTCGAAATCACTAGAGTGTGCAGGCACTATATCCTGGACCGTGTTCCGGGCACGATATCTCGGGGGTTCCCATTCTGAGACCGAAGGGCGTCATCTCCATAGAGATGTGTCAGGTTGGCAGTTAAACCGACAATGTGATATCACAACCAATAGGGCAGGCATTCATCATGTGCATCTTCTATATGGTTGTTTTCTTTGTTTACTTGCATTGCTTGCTTATTTGTATAACATGCTTAATTGTTTCTTGAATTACCTGTTATAATTGATAATTACTTCTATTTTACTTGTATGATATTACTTGTGTTTTCTATTGAGATTGAGGAGGCTCAGTAGGCAGTGGCGATGGGATCGCATGGTGGTTAGGCTGGCGAAGGTTGTAGGACAGCGGTGTGGATGTTATTTAGAAATTCCCTAAGTTAGCCCATTATATTATGGTATTTAAAGTTGCGGTTTTAATTTACTTAACTTTTAAGCTTGAATCTCATGATGGATATGAAGCTCTAGAATTGCCTCTGGCATCCAGGAGTCTTATATCTTACATCACTGGGCACTATTACCAAACTAAGAACCTCTGGTTCTTGTTCCATAATTTGTTGTTACTTTCCAGATGTAGGTCGCAACCCACCTCGGTGAGTTGCTTGATGGTCATAGAGCGGAGAACCTTTATTATGTATTTGGAGTCTTTTGGTTATTTTGATTTAGTTCTCTGACCTTTGTATTTACACTGCCTTAGAGGCTTACTTTGAGAGAGATATTTTGTGCAAGCTGTTTTACTTTTAAAACTCTGTGTGTCTGTATATAACTAGTCAGCCTAAACTCCGCGGGCTGAGGCTAGTTCCTTATGATTATTATACTTTCTTATATATTTATATCTTGTTATCTTGTATCTTTATCTTGTGCCTTAAGTTTGTAGTTTCGTGTGAACGTTTCACGCTTTGTAATTCCGTATTTGAGCTTAATTCTTCATCGGATTTCTAGATTTATTATTCCTTTCTATATATATTTATGTATAAGCCTTAGAATTGTTGTAACCTTTGATTAAACTTTGCTTTAAGGAATGAAGTAAGGCTTAGGATAGTTAGAGTGTTACATTGGCGCTCTTTTCAGACCTTGGTTGCTGATCCCTAGGTGCTGGGTGTGCATGTGATTACAGGCAAGTTTGGCTGAGTTTTAGAATAGATCCTTTGCATGTGTTCTTTAAGGTATGGTAAATAAATTAATAAATAATTATTTAATAAATTAAACATGATAAAAGAAGATTAAGAAATTAGAATTTAAAATTTAGCAAAGTAAAAATATTTAGAATACGAATTAAAACACTAATCTTAAAGGTTTTGGCCCAAAGTTAGACCAACAGGCTAAAATGATTAAACCGGGCCTCACTAGTCCCAAGCCCAAGGCTTAAAAGCCTTGAACTTAGCTATTTTAACATCATTTCCTCCATTCATGAAAAGAGCCACAAATTCAGAGAAGAGAGAAAGGAGAAGAAGAAACCCTAACCTCCATTACTTTTATTTGGTCATAAGTTTCGCTACGAAGCTCCGATTGACAAGCCGTTTATGGCCACACATTCGTCACAAAATCCTCTTCCATTCTATCTAAACATTGTGGCAAGTAACTTTGAATTTTGCATTTTTGTTTTGGATATTGAAGAAATTTCCAAATTTTGACGTTTAAGGGAGGCTTAATCAAGTTTTAGCGAGGAATAAGGTGAGCGGACCTTTTCTTTTTGTTATCCCTAAGTTTGAGTTATGAACTTAGTAGGAATTATGTTAAATCTTATGATTAGATGGATGATAAGCGGATAATTTATACGCTTTTTAGCATTGATTTTAGGTAGTTTTTAGTAGGATCTAGCTACTTTTAGGGATGTTTTTATTAGTTTTATGCAAAATTCACATTTCTAGACTTTACTATGAGTTTGTATGTTTTTTTTGTGATTTCACATATTTTCTGGCTGAAATTGAGGGACCTGAGCAAAATCTGATTCAGGTTGACAAAGGACTGCTGATGTTGTTGGATTCTGACCTCCCTGCACTCGAAATGAATTTTCTGGAGCCACAGAACATCAAATGGCGCAATCTCAATGGCGTTGGAAAGTAGACATCTAGAACTTTTCAACAATATATAATAGTTCATATTTTATTCAAGTTCAGATGACGAAAACTGGCATTCAACGCCAATTCCATGCTGCATTCTCGAGTAAAACGCCAGAAACATGTCACAAACCAGAGTTAAACACCAAAAACACGTTACAACTTGGTGTTTAACTCCAAAAGAAGCCTCTACACGTGTAAAGCTCAAGCTCAGTCCAAGCACACACCAAGTGGGCCCCGGAAGTGAATTTCTGCATCAATCACTTATCTCTGTAACCCTAGTAGCTAATTTTAGTATAAATAGAACTTTTAACTATTGTACTAGTGTCTTTTGACCAGGTCTAGTCTTTTTCCCTATTATTCGAATTCATATCACATTTTGGGCGCTGGCCTCATGGCCATGCCTGGACCATCACTTATGTATTTTCAACGGTGGAGTTTCTACACACCATAGATTAAGGGTGTGGAGCTCTGCTGTACCTCGAGTTTTAAGGCAAAGTACTACTATTTTCTATTCAATTCATGCTTATTTTTATTCTAAGATATTTGCTGCCCTTCAACCTGATGGATTTGATGATCCGTGGCACTCATCATCATCTGTCCTTATGAACGCGTGCTTGACAACCACTTCCGTTCTACCTTAGACTAAGCGCATATTTCTTGGATTCCTTGATCAGAATCTTCGTGGTATAAGCTAGAACCCTTTGGCGGCCACTCTTGAGAATCCGGAAAGTCTAAACCTTGCCTGTGGTATTCCGAGTAGGATTCAAGGATTGAATGACTGTGACGAGCTTCAAACTCGTGATTGTTGGGCGTAGTGACAGACGCAAAAGAATCAATAGATTCTATTCCGACATGATTGAGAACCGACAGATGATTAGTCGTGCTGTGACAGAGCATTTGGACCATTTTCATTGAGAGAATGGGATGTAGCCATTGACAACGGTGATGCCCTACATACAGCTTGCCATGGAAAGGAGTATGAAGAATTGAAGGAAGGCAGTTGGAAAACAGGGATTCAACAGGGACAAAGCATCTCCATACACTTATCTGAAATTCCGACCAATGATTTATATAAGTAACTCTATCTTTATTTTATGTTTTATTTATTATTATTTTCGAAAACCATTATAACTTTTATAATCTGCCTGACTGAGATTTACAAGATGACCATAGCTTGCTTCATACCAACAATCTCCGTGGGATCAGTCCTTACTCACGTAAGGTTTATTACTTGGACGACCCAGTGCACTTGCTGGTTAGTTGTGCGAAGTTGTGAAGAATGTGAGTGAACCATAGTAGTGTGCACCAAGTTTTTCGAGCCATTACTAAAAAGTGTTCGAGTTATGAAAAGAGTAAATCACAATTTTGCCTATCAAGTTTTTGGCGCCGTTGCCGGGGATTGTTCGAGTTTGGACAACTAACAGTTCATCTTGTTGCTCAGATTAGGTAATTTTCTTTTCAAAAAGTTTTGCGAAAATCTTTCAAAAAAAATTTTCTTTGTTTTCATTTTTCAAAAAAATAATTTTTGAAAAAAAAATACAAAAAATTAATAAAATCATAAAAACCAAAAATATTTTGTGTTTCTTGTTTGAGTCTAGTGTCAATTTTTAAGTTTGGTGTCAATTGCATGTTTTTAAAATTTATGCATTTTTCAAAAATTCATGCATGGTGTTCTTCATGATCTTCAAGTTGTTCTTGGTAAGTCTTCTTGTTTGATCTTCATATTTTCTTGTTTTGTGTCTTTTGTTGTTTTTCATATGCATTTTTGCATTCTTAGTGTCTAAATATTAAAAATTTCTAAGTTTGGTGCCTTGCATGTTTTTTCTTTTCTTGAAGATTTTCAAAAATAAGTCTTGATGTTCATCTTGATCTTCAAAGTGTTCTTGGTATTCATCTTGACATTCATAGTGTTCTTGCATGCATAATTGGTTTTGATCCAAAATTTTTATGTTTTGGGTCATTTTTGTGTTTTTCTCTCTCCTCATTAAAAATTCAAAAATAAAAAATATCTTTTCCTTATTTCTCTCATAAAATTCGAAATTTTGGGTTGACTTAGTCAAAATTTTTTTAAAATAAGTTGTTTCTTGTTAGTCAAGTCAAGATTTCAATTTTAAAAATCTTATCTTTTCAAAATCTTTTTCAAAAATCAAATCTTTTTCATTTTTTTATTATTTTCGAAATTTTTTAAATTAATTTTCAAAATCTTTTTCTTAATTTTATCTCATAATTTTCGAAACTTTACTAACAATTAATATGATTGATTCAAAAAGTTGAAGTTTGTTACTTTCTTGTTAAGAAAGGTTCAATCTTTAAATTCTAGAATAATATCTTTTAGTTTCTTGTTAGTCAAGTAATCAATTTTAAATTTTAAAAATCAAATCTTTTTCAACTATATCTTTTCAATCATATCTTTTTCAAAATCAATTTCAAAATCTTCTCTAACTTCTTATCTTTTCAAAATTGATTTTCAAATCTTTTTCAACTAACTAATTGACTTTTTGTTTGTTTTAAAATTCTTATCTTTTTTTTTTCAAAATCACCTAACTACTTTTCTCTCTCTAATTTTCGAAAATCATCTCCCTCTTTTTCAAAATTCTTTTAATTAACTAATTGTTTCAATTTTTAATTTTATTTCTTTTCTTAATTTTCAAAAATCACTAACCATTTTTTCAAAAATAATTTTCGAAATTCTCTTCCTCTCATCTTTTTCTATTTATTTATTTATTTACTATCACTTCTCTTCATCTTAAAAATTCGAACCCTCTCTTCCCCTCTGTGTTCAAATTTTTCCTTCTCATTCTTCTATTCTTTTATTCTTCTACTCACATAAAGGAATCTCTCTACTGTGGTAAAGAGGATCCCTATTATTATTTTCTGTTCCCTTCTTTCTCATATGAGCAGGAGCAAGGACAAGAATATTCTTGTTGAAGCAGATCCTGAACCTGAAAAGACTCTGAAGAGGAAACTAAGAGAAGCTAAAATACAACAATCCGTAGACAACCTTACAGAAATTTTTGAAAAGGAAGAGGAGATGGCTGCCGAAAATAATGACAACAACAATAATGCAAGGAGGATGCTTGGTGATTATACTACACTTACTTCCAATTTTTATGGAAGAAGCATCTCAATCCCTGCCATTGGAGCAAACAATTTTGAGTTGAAGCCTCAACTAGTTGCTCTAATGCAACAGAACTACAAGTTTCATGGACTTCCATCACAAGATCCCTACCAGTTTTTAACTGAGTTATTGTAAATCTGTGATACTGTTAAGACTAATGGAGTAGATCCTGAAGTCTACAGGCTCATACTTTTCCCTTTTGCTGTAAGAGACAGAGCTAGAATATGGTTGGACTCTGGTGGATGAAATTGTGATCTATTGTCTTTGTACTTGTATGAATTTTAATAATTGGCTCTATTTGAATTCACAACTCCGTTCAACTAACTAGCAAGTGTACTGGGTCGTCCAAGTAATAAACCTTACGTGAGTAAGGGTCGATCCCACAGATTATGATGCAATCATCCTCTTCCTTCCTAGTGTCTAAGATTATGAAATCAGCAGGGATGTAAAGGCCTTCAACCTTTACTAACACGTCCTCTACTATTCCATAAGCTTGTCTCAATGACTTGTCTGCCAATTGTAATGAGAACAAGGCAGGTTGTACCTCAATGATCCCCAGCTTCTCCATTACAGAGAGTGGCATAAGATTTATCCCTGACCCCAGATCACACAGAGTTTTTTCAAAGATCATGGTGCCTATGGTACAAGGTATTAAGAACTTGCCAGGATCTTGTTTCTTTTGAGGTAGAATTTTCTGAATCCAAGTATCCAGTTCATTAATGAGCAAGGGGGTTCACTTTCCCAAGTCTCATTACCAAATAGCTTGGCATTCAGCTTCATGATAGCTCCTAAATATTGAGCAACTTGCTCTCCAGTCACATCTTCATCCTCTTCAGAGGATGAATAGTCTTCAGAGCTCATGAATGGCAGAAGGAGATTTAATGGAATCTCTATGGTCTCTATATGAGCCTTAGATTCCTTTGGATCCTTAATAGGAAACTCCTTCTTGCTTGAGGGACGTCCCAGGAGGTCTTTCTCACTAGGATTTTCGTCCTTCTCCTCCCTTGTGCATTCGGCCATATTGACTATGTCAATGACTTTGCACTCTCCCTTTGGATTCTCTTCTGTATTGCTTGGGAGAATACTGGGAGGAGTTTCAATGACTTTCTTACTCAGCTGGCCCACTTGTGCCTCCAGATTTCTAATGGAAGACCTTGTTTCACTCATGAAACTGAAAGTGGCCTTTGACAGATCAGAGACTACATTGGCTAAATTAGAGGTGTTTTGTTCAGAATTCTCTGTCTGTTGCTGAGAAGATGATGGATATGGCTTGCTATTGCCCAGCCTGTTGCGTCCACCATTGTTAAAGCCTTGTTGAGGCTTTTGTTGATCCTTCCATGAGAAATTTGGATGATTTCTCCATGATAGGTTAGAGGTGTTTCCATAAGGTTCACCCATGTAATTAACCTCTGCCATGGCAGGGTTCTCAGGATCATAAGCTTCTTCAGAAGTTGCCTCTCTAATACTGTTGGATGCATGTTGCCATCCATTCAGATTGTGAGAGATCATGTTGACCTGTTGAGTCAACACTTTGTTCTGAGCCAATATGGCATTCAGAGCATCAATTTCAAGAATTCCTTTCTTCTGAGGTATCCCATTATTCACGGAATTCCTCTCAGAAGTGTACATGAACTGGTTGTTTGCAACCATGTCAATGAGTTCTTGAGCCTCTTCAGGCATTTTCTTCAGGTGAATAGATCCACCTGCAGAATGGTCCAATGACATTTTCGAAAATTCAGAGAGACCATAATAGAATATATCTAATATGGTCCATCTGAAAACATGTCAGATGGACATCTTTTGGTCAGCTGCTTGTATCTTTCCCAAGCTTCATAGAGGGATTCACCATCTTTTTGTTTGAAGGTTTGAACATCCCTCTCAGCTTGCTCAGCTTTTGAGGAGGAAAGAATTATCCAAGAAGGCAGTGACCAGCTTATCCCATGAGTCCAGGCTATCTTTGGGTTGTGAATCCAACCATATTCTAGCTGTCTCTTACAGCAAAAGGGAAAAGCATGAGTCTAGACTTCAGGATCAACTCCATTCGTCTTTTCAGTCTCACAGATCTGCAAGAACTCAGTTAAAAACTGATAAGGATCTTCAGATGGAAGTCCATAAAACTTGCAGTTTTGTTGCATTAAGGCAACTAGCTGAGGTTTCAGCTCAAAGTTGTTGGCTCCAATGGCAGGAATGGAGATGCTTCTTCCATCAAACTTGGACGTTGGCTTTGTGAAGTCACCAAGCATTCTCCTTGCATTATTATTATTATTTTCGGCTGCCATCTCCTTCTCTTGTTCCAATGTTTCTGAAAGGTTACCTTTAGAATAATTTAATTTAGCTTCTCTTAATTTCCTCTTCAGAGTCATTTCAGGTTCAGGATCAATTTCAACAAGAGTGCCTTTATCCCTGTTCCTGCTCATATGAAAGAGAAGAAAATAAGAAAAGAAAGAGGAATCCTCTATGTCACAGTATAGAGATTCCTTTATGTTAGTAGAAGAAGAAGGGGATAGAAGAATGAAGAAGGATGGATTCGGATTTTTGGATGAAGAGAGGTGAAGAGAAGTGTTAGTAATTAAATAATTAAATAGAATAAGAGAAGAAAAGGGAGATTTCGAAAATAATTTTGAAAAAGGGGTTAGTAATTTTCGAAAATTAAAGATAAAATATAATTGAAATTAAAATTTAAAACAATTAATTAATTAAAAAGAATTTTTGAAAAGAGAGGGAGATATTTTCAAAAATTGAAGAGGGAAAAGTAGTTAGGTGGTTTTGAAAAAGATAAGAGACAAACAAAAAGTTAGTTAGTTGATTGAAAAAGATATTGAAATTAAATTTTAAAAAGATAAGAAGATAAGAAGTTAGATAAGATATTTTGAAATCAAATTTTGAAAAATATAAAATTTTGAAAAGGATAAGATAAAAAAATATAAGATAAAAGTTTTAAGAAGAAGATATTTTGAAAAAGATTTAATTTTTTTAAAATGACTTGACTAACAAGAAACTACAAGATAAGATTCTAGAATTTAAATATTGAACCTTTCTTAACAAGAAAGTAACAAACTTCAAATTTTTGAACCAATCACATTAATTGTTAGCTAATTTTCGAAAATTTGATATAAAGATAAGAAAAAGATTTTGAAAAATATTTTGAAAAATATTTTTGAAATTTTTGAAAAATAGAAAAAAATGAAAAAGATATGATTTTTGAAAAAGATTTTGAAAAGATAAGATTTTTAAAATTGAAATTTTGACTTGACTTGTAAGAAACAACTAATTTTGAAAAATTTTTGACCAAGTCAACCCAAAATTTCGAAAATTTGGAGGAAAATAAGGAAAAGATATTTTTTTGATTTTTGAATTTTTTAATTATGAGAGAGAAAAACAACAAAAATACTCAATGCATGAAGTTTTTAGATCAAAACAATGAATGCATGCAAGAATGCTATGAATGTCAAGATGAACACCAAGAACACTTTGAAGATCTTGATGAACATCAAGAACATAATTTTGAAAAATTTTTTATTCAAAGAAAACATGCAAGACACCAAACTTAGAAATCTTTAATGCATGGACTCTAACAAACAAAATGCATATGAAACAACAAAACAACAAAACAAGAAATCATCAAGATCAAACAAGAAGACTTGTCAAGAACAACTTGAAGATCATGAAGAACACTATGAATGCATGGAAATTTCGAAAAATGCAAGAAAAATTATTAAAGCATGCAATTGACACCAAACTTAAAAGATGACACAAGACTCAAACAAGAAACACAAAATATTTTTTATTTTTATGATTTTATGATTTTTTTGGATTTTTATTAATTTTTTTTTGAAAATAAAGTTTAGAAAAACGAAAAATAAAAGAAAAATTTTGAAAAAGATTTTAAAAAGAAAATTACCTAATCTGAGCAATAAGATGAACCATCAGTTGTCCATACTCGAACAATCCCCGGCAACGGCGCCAAAAACTTGGTGGACGAAATTGTGATCTATTGTCTTTGTACTTGTATGAATTTTAATAATTGGCTCTATTTGAATTCACAACTCCGTTCAACTAACCAGCAAGTGTACTGGGTCGTCCAAGTAATAAACCTTACGTGAGTAAGGGTCGATCCCACAGAGATTGTTGGTATGAAGCAAGCTATGGTCACCTTGTAAATCTCAGTTAGGCAGATTAAATTTGTTTATGGTTTGAAAATTAATAATAAAATAGAAATAATAAAAGGGATAGAATACTTATGCAGATTCATTGGTGGGAATTTCAGATAAGCGAATGGAGATACTGTATGGCTCAAGAACGCTACTTTCCTATTGCTTCAACTCAATCTTCTTACTCCTTTCCATAGCAAGCTATGTATAGGGGTTCACCGTTCGACAATGGCTACTTTGTATCCTCTCTGGAAAATGGTCCTCTGCGCTGTCACTCGCATGGCTAATCGTCTGGAGGCATCACACTGGCCGAAGGCTACATCCCATCCTCGCAGTGAAAATACGCTCACGCGCTCTGTCACAGCACGGCTAATCACTGGTTGGTTCCGCTCCTGCTGGAATAGAATCCCTTGATTCTTTTGCGTCTGTCACTAACGCCCAGCACTTGCAAGTCTGAAGCACGTCACAGTCATTCATTATCGGAATCCTACTCGGAATACCACAGACAAGGTTAGACTTTTCGGATTCCCAGGATCCTACTCGGAATACCACAGACAAGGTGAGACTTTCCGGATCCTCATGAATGCCGCCATCTATCTAGTTTATACCACGAAGATTCTGTTGGGGAATCTAAGAGATACACATTCAAGCTCGGTTGCATGTAGAACGGAAGTGGTTGTCAATCACGCGCGTTCATAGGTGAGAATGATGATGAGTGTCACATAATCATCACATTCATCATGTTCTTGGGTGCGAATGAATATCTTGGAATAAGAATAAAAGAGAATTGAATAGAAAGTAATAGTAATTGTATTGAAACTTGAGGTATAGTAGAGCTCTACACCCTTAATCTATGGTATGCAGAAACTCCACTGTTGAAAATACATAAGTGAAAGGTTCAGGCATGGCCGAATGGCCAGCCCCCAAAACGTGATCACAGGATTCAAATTACAATCCAGGATGTGATTATGATAGTAAAAAGTTCTATTTATAATAAACTAGCGCCTAGGGTTTACATGAGTAAGTAATAATTGATGCATAAATCCACTTCCGGGGCCCACTTGGTATATGTTTGGGCTGAGCTTGATCTATCCACGAGCTGAGGCTTTTATTGGAGTTGAACTCCGAGTTATGACGTGTTTTGGGCATTCAACTCCGGATCATGACGTTTTTCTGGCGTTTAACTCCAGACAGCGGCATGTACTTGGCGTTCAACGCCAAGTTACCTCGTCAAATTCCGAATAAAGTATGGACTATTATATATTGCTGGAAAGCTCTGGATGTCTACTTTCCAACGCCGTTGAGAGCGCGCCATTTGAAGTTCTGTAGCTCTAGAAAATCCATTTTGAGTGCAGGGAGGTCAGATTCCAACAGCATCAGCAGTCCTTTTGTCAGCCTTTTTCAGAGTTTTGCTCAAGTCCCTCAATTTCAGCCAGAATTTATCTGAAATCACAGAAAAACACACAAACTCATAGTAAAGTCCAGAAATGTGAATTTAACATAAAAACTAATGAAAACATCCCTAAAAGTAGCTTGAACTTACTAAAAAGTACCTAAAAACAATGCCAAAAAGCGTATAAATTATCCGCTCATCAGACTCATGGGGCACGAATTTGTGATCCGCACAACTAACCAGCAAGTACACTGGGTCGTCCAAGTAATACCTTACATGAGTAAGGGTCGATCCCACGGAGATTATTTTTGTTGAAACGAACTATATTTATCTTATTATTCTTAGTCAGGATATTAATCGAAAATTATCAGTTGGAATTATTAGATTGGAAAAATAAAAGAGAATAATAGCGTTACTTATTGTGCAGTAATGAAAAATATGTTGGAGTTTTGGAGATGCTTTGTCTACTGAACTTCAACTCTTCCTTGAAATCCTTCTTCACACGCAAAGTCCCTTCCATGGCAAGCTCTATGTAGGGTGTCACCGTTGTCAATGGCTACTTCCCATCCTCTCAGTGAAAATGTTCCTATGCTCTGTCACAGCACGGCTAATCATCTGTCGGTTCTCAATCAGGTTGGAATAGAATCCATTGATTCTTTTGCGTTTGTCACTAACGCCCAGCCTTCAGGAGTTTGAAGCTCGTCACAGTCATTCAATCCCAGAATCCTACTCGGAATACCACAGACAAGGTTTAGACTTTCCGGATTCTCATGAATGCCGCCATCAATCCGGCTTATACCACGAAGATTCTGCGTAATGAATCTAAGAGATACTCATTCAGTCTGATGTAGAATGGAGGTGGTTGTCAGGCACACGTTCATGGATTGGGGAAGGTGATGAGTGTCACGGATCATCACCTTCTCCATAATTAAGCGCGAATGAACATCTTAGATAAGAACAAGCGTGTTTGAATGGAAAACAAAGGAATTGTGTTAATTCATCGAGACGCTGCAGAGCTCCTCACCCCCAACAATGGAGTTTAGAGACTCATGCCGTCAAAAAGTATGTAATTCAGATCTAAAAATGTCATGAGGTACAAGATAAGTCTCTAAAAGTTGTTTAAATAGTAAACTAGTAACCTAGGTTTACAGAATATGAATAAACTAAGATAATTGGTGAAGAAATCAACTTCTGGGGCCCACTTGGTGTGTGCTGGGGCTGAGACTAAAGCTATCCACGAGTAGAGGCTTTTCTTGGAGTTAAACTCCAAGTTATGACGGGTTTTGGGCGTTCAACTCAGGATCATGACGTTTTTCTGGCGTTTAACTCCAGACAGCAGCATGTACTTGGTGTTCAACGCCAAGTTACGTCGTCTATCTTCGCGCAAAGTATGGACTATTATATATTGATGGAAAGCCCTGGATGTCTACTTTCCAACGCCGTTGAGAGCGCGCCAATTGGACTCCTGTAGCTCCAGAAAATCTATTTCGAGTGCAGGGTGGTCAGGATCCAACAGCATCAGCAGTCCTTTTTCAGCCTAAGTCAGATTTTTGCTCAGCTTCCTCAATTTCAGCCAGAAAATACCTAAAATCACAGAAAAATACACACACTCATAGTAAAGTCCAGAAATATGATTTTTGCTTTAAAACTAATAAAATTCTATTAAAAACTAATTAAAACATACTAAAATCTACATGAAATTACCCCCAAAAAGCGTATAAAATATCCGCTCATCACAACACCAAACTTAAACTGTTGCTTGTCCTCAAGCAACTAGATAAATAAAATAGGATGAGAGAAATTAAGAAGTAATAATATCTAAGAGTCTTAAATGGAGCTCAGGTTCTTTTTAGATGAGCGGGGCTTGTAGCTTTTTGTTTCTGAACAGTTTTGGCATCCCCCTTTATCCTTTCAGAATGATTGGCATCCATAGGAACTCAGAATTCAGATAGTATTATTGATTCCTAGTGTAGTATGTTGATTCTTGAACACAGTTATTTTATGAGTCTTGGCCGTGGCCCTAAGCACTTTGTTTTCCAGTATTACCACCAGATACATAAATGCCACAGACACATGACTAGGTGAACCTTTTTCAGATTGTGACTTCGCTTTGCTAGAGTCCCTAGTCAGAGGTGTCCAGAGCTCTTGAGCACACTCTGTTTGCCTTGGATCACGACTTTAACCACTCAGTCTCAAGTTTGTAACTTGGACCTTCATGCCACAAGCACATGGTTAGGGACAGCTTGATTTAGCCGCTTAGGCCTGGATTTAGTTTCCTTGGGCCCTCCTATCCATTGATGCTCAAAGCCTTGGATCCTTTTTACCCTTGCCTTTTGGTTTTAAGGGCTATTGGCTTTTTCTACTGCTCCTTCTTTTTTTTTTTTTTGAATGGACTGCTTTTTCTTGCTTCAAGAATCAATTTCATGATTTTTCAGATCATCAATAATATTTTTCGTGTTCCTCATTCTTTCAGGAGCCAATATTCATCAAATTCAAAGTACAAGTTATGCACTGTTCAAGCATTCATTCAGAGAACAAAAAGTATTGCCACCACACATAATTAATTATAATTTTTATTATTAAGAACTCGAAAAATATAGATTACTTCTTTATTCTAAAAAAAATCTACTACTTTATTCATGCCTGATGATGATGAGAAAAATAAATTATAGCTTAATTGGAATTAAAATCAAAATAGATATACTACTTACTACTACTAAATATCTCCTAAGGTAAATTTCTATAATAATATTATCACTAAGTTAAAGCAGAAAAATTGGAACTCAGCAACCTGTTGTTTTAAGGAGTAGATGTTCCTCTAATTTGTGGGGTGCTTTTCAAGGATTAATTTTTGGTGCTTTAGCTCCCTTAGATCATGCCCTTGCTCTTCCTGTTCCTTAAGCAGTTTGCAAAGCATGCTACTTTGATTGTTCTGTTCTTCCTTTATTTGGTCCATGGCTTCTTGCAATTTGGAAATAGAAGCCTCAAGATGTTCCCAATATTCGAATTGAGGCAGTTCTGGGAGGGCTTCCTGTGCTCTTCTCTTGGGCTGAATCATCTTGTTGCTGTTGTCTGACCATTGATATTCCAGTGATTGGCCTCTCAACGGGAATATACTCTGTTATTCCCATCTTCACTCCGGCATCTTTGCAGAGCATAGAAATTAAGCTTGGATAGGCCAATTTGGCGTCCTTGGAATTCCTGTTTGCTATTTTGTATAGCTCACATGAGATCAGTTGATGGACTTCTACCTCTTTTCCCAACATGATGCAGTGAATCATTATTGCTCTTTTAATGGTAACTTCAGAACGGTTGCTGGTGGGCAATATGGAACGCCCAATGAAATCTAGCCAGCCTCTGGCTACTGGTTTTAGATCTTCTCTTTTGAGTTGAATTGGGGTGCCAGTGGTGCTGGTGGTCCACCTGACTTCAGGGATGCATATATCCTCTAGAATCTTGTCTAGACCTTTATTTACCCGCATCATTCTCCTATTAAAGGAGTCTGGGTCATCTTTCAGTTGAGGAATCTTAAATATCTCCCTGATCTTGTCAGGATGGGTATGAACAATCTTTCCTCTGACTAAGGTCCGATGGTCATAGAGAGTAGCTCCAATTATTCTTTGCATGTCTGTCTGCCATAGATTAGCATAGAACTCTTGAACCATGTTCCTTCCCACTTTCGTTTCAGGATTGGCCAGAATTTCCCAATTCCTGTTTCGAATTTGCTCTTGGATCTCCAGATATTCATCTTCTTTCAGATCAAATTTGACTTCCGGGATCACTGATCTGTGACTCATTATTTTGTAGTAATGGTCTGAATGTTCTTTAGTTAAGAACTTCCCTTGATTCCAAAGTGGCTTTGGAGTACTCTCTTTCTTGCCTCTTGGGGTGGGTTGTTTCCTTTAGGAGCCATGATCTTGATGAGTATGTTTTTGTGATCACGGATAACCACACCAAACTTAGAGTTTTGCTTGCCCTCAAGCAAAAGAGAAGAAAGAAGAGGGATAGGAGGAGAGCAAGTGTGGCATGGTGATGATGAGAGGGGCGCCGAATACAATATATAGGGAGGGGGGTGGGAAATTTTCGAAAATAAGAAAAAGATAAGATAGAAGATATGATTTATAAAAGATAGATATGATAAGAAAAAGATATAGTTTAAAAGAGAAAGATACGAATAATAATTAAAAAGATAGATTTGAATTTTTAATTTTGAAAAAGATTTTAAAGAGATAATTGAGTTTTGAAAACAAACTTTAAAAGAGTTGGATTCGATTGAAAAATAATTTGTCTTTATGGATTAAGATATATTTGAAATTTTTGAAAAAGGGATTTTAGAAATTAGGGTACTTAGAAAACCAATTTGATTTGAAGGATGAATTGAAACATAAAAATTTAGAAAATTTGTAAAGAAAAATGAATTTTACCTCCTCCCTACCATCCTGGCGTTAAACGCCCAAATGCTGCATGTTTTGGGCGTTTAACGCCCAAATGTTGCTTCTCCTGGGCGTTCAACGCCCAGCTGATGCATCTTTCTGGCGTTGAACGCCAGGAAGTCCTTTGTTACTGGGCATTTTTCTGAACGCCCAGGATGCTGTCAATCTGGCGTTAAACGCCCAGAAGGTGCTTCTTTCTGGCGTTTAACGCCCAGAAGATGCTCCTTTTTGGCGTTTAACGCCCAGATGGCTACCCTTACTGGCATTGAACGCCTAGTGGGTGCTTCTTTTGGGCGTTCAACGCCCAAAATGTTTCTTACTGGCCTTTTTTTCGCCAGTGAACTTCCAAATTCTCCTTTAACTTTGTGAATCCAATCAATTGCTTTTTTACCTTGAAGATATTTTGACCTATACCTGTAAAAATCAACAGAAACAAATAAAATTAAATTTTGTGATTGGCTGGGTTGCCTCCCAGCAAGCGCTTCTTTAATGTCATTAGCTGGACTATTACTGAGCTTTAATTAAGTCTTAGATTTGAGCATTCTGGCTCGAAATTGCCTTCAAGATAATGTTTAACTCTTTATCCATTAACAATGAACTTTTTGTTAGAGTCATTATCCTGAAGCTCTATGTATCCATATGGTGATACGTTTGTGATTACATATGGACCTCTCCACCGGGATTTTAATTTCCCGGAGAATAATTTGAGCCTAGAATTAAATAGCAGAACTTTCTGCCCCGGCTCAAAGACTCTGGATGACAATTTCTTATCATGCCATCTTTTCGCTTTCTCTTTGTAAATCTTTGCATTCTCGAAAGCATTGAGTCTAAATTCTTCTAGCTCATTTAACTGGAGCAATCGTTTTTCTCCAGCTAACTTGGCATCGAGGTTTAGGAATCTGGTTGCCCAGTAGGCCTTGTGTTCCAGTTCCATTGGCAAGTGACATGCCTTTCCATACACAAGCTGGTATGGAGAGGTCCCTATAGGGGTCTTGAATGCTGTTCTGTATGCCCACAGAGCATCATCCAAGTTTCTTGCCCAATCCCTTCTACGGTTAATTACAGTCCGTTCCAGGATTCTTTTGAGTTCTCTATTTGAGACTTCAGCTTGCCCATTAGTTTGTGGGTGATATGGAGTAGCTACCCTGTGGCTAACTCCATAACGAACCAGAGCAGAGTAAAGCTGTTTATTGCAGAAATGAGTGCCCCCATCACTGATTAATACTCTAGGGATACCAAATCTGCTGAAGATGTGTTTCTGGAGGAATTTTAACACTGTTTTAGTGTCATTAGTGGGTGTTGCAATAGCCTCCACCCATTTGGATACATAATCCACTACCACCAGAATATAAGTGTTTGAGTATGATGGTGGGAAAGGTCCCATGAAGTCAATGCCCCATACATCAAACAACTTAATCTCCAAGATCCCTTGCTGAGGCATGGCATAACTGTGAGGTAGATTGCCAGATCTTTGGCAACTGTCACAATTAAGTACAAACACTCGGGAGTCTTTATAGAAAGTAGGCCAGTAGAAGCCACATTGGAGGACTCTTGTGGCTGTTTGCTCACTTCCAAAATGTCCTCCATACTGTGATCCATGGCAGTGCCATAGGATCTTCTGTGCTTCTTCCTTAGGCACACATCTACGGATTACTCCGTCTGCACATCTCTTAAAGAGATACGGCTCATCCCAAAGATAATACTTTGCATCCGTGATCAGCTTCTTTATTTGCTGTCTACTGTACTCTTTGGGTATAAGTCTCACTGCCTTGTAGTTTGCAATGTCTGCAAACCATGGCACTTCCTGGATGGCAAAGAGTTGCTCATCCGGAAAGGTTTCAGAGATCTCAGTGAGAGGGAGGGACGCCCCTTCTACTGGTTCTATTCGGGACAGGTGATCTGCTACTTGATTCTCTGTTTCTTTTCTGTCTCTTATTTCTATATCAAACTCTTGCAGAAGCAGCACCCATCTTATAAGTCTGGGTTTTGAATCCTGCTTTGTGAGTAGATATTTAAGAGCAGCATGATCTGTATACACAATCACTTTTGATCCTACTAAATAGGATCTGAATTTGTCAATGGCGTAAACTACTGCAAGTAGCTCTTTTTCTGTGGTTGTGTAATTCTTCTGTGCGTCATTTAAAACATGGCTGTCATAGTAAATGACATGCAGAAGCTTGTCATGCCTTTGTCCCAACATTGCACCAATGGCATGGTCACTGGCATCACACATTAATTCAAATGGTAATGTCCAGTCTGGTGCAGAGATGATTGGTGCTGTGACCAATTTAGCTTTCAGAGTCTCAAATGCTTGCAGACACTCTTTATCAAAGATAAATGGCGTGTCAGCGGCTAGCAGGTTGCTCAGAGGTTTGGCAATTTTTGAAAAATCCTTTATAAACCTCCTGTAGAATTCTGCATGCCCCAGAAAGCTTCTGATTGCCTTAACATTGGCAGGTGGTGGTAGTTTTTCAATTACCTCTACCTTAGCTTGATCCACCTCTATCCCCTTGTTCGAGATTTTGTGCCCAAGGACAATTCCTTCAGCCACCATAAAGTGACACTTCTCCCAGTTTAAAACCAGGTTAGTCTCTTGGCATCTCTTTAGAACAAGTGCTAAATGGTTAAGGCAGGAGCTGAATGAGTCTCCAAACATTGAAAAGTCATCCATGAAAACTTCCAGAAATTTCTCCACCATATCAGAGAAAATTGAGAGCATGCACCTCTGAAAGGTTGCAGGTGCATTACACAGGCCAAATGGCATCCTTCTGTATGCAAATACTCCAGATGGGCATGTGAATGCTGTTTTCTCCTGATCTTGGGGATCTACTGCAATTTGATTATAACCTGAATATCCATCCAGGAAGCAGTAGTATTCATGACCTGCTAGTCTTTCTAGCATCTGGTCTATGAATGGTAAAGGAAAATGATCCTTTCTGATAGCTGTATTGAGCCTTCTGTAATCAATACACATACGCCACCCAGTAACTGTTCTTGTAGGAACCAGTTCATTTTTTTCATTATAAACCACTGTCATGCCACCTTTCTTAGGGACGACTTGGACAGGGCTCACCCAGGGGCTGTCAGAAATAGGATAAATAATCCCAGCCTCTAGTAATTTAGTGACCTCTTTCTGCACTACTTCCTTCATGGCTGGGTTCAGCCGCCTTTGTGGTTGAACCACTGGCTTGGCGTCACCTTTCAGTAAGATCTTGTGCATGCATCTAGCTGGGCTAATGCCCTTAAGATCACTGATGGACCATCCAAGAGCTGTCTTGTGTGTCCTTAGCACTTGAATTAGTGCTTTCTCTTCCTGTGGCTCTAAGGTAGAGCTTATGATTACAGGAAAGGTATCACCTTCTCCCAAGAATGCATATTTTAGGGAGGGTGGTAATGGTTTGAGCTCGGGTTTAGGAGGTTTCTCCTCTTCCTGAGGGATTTTCAGAGGTTCTACTATTCTCTCTGACTCCTCCAGATCAGGCTGAACGTCTTTAAAGATGTCCTCTAGCTCTGATTCGAGACTCTCAACCATATTGACCTCTCTTACCAGAGAGTCAATAATATCAACACTCATGCAGTCATTTGGGGTGTCTGGATGTTGCATGGCTTTGACAACATTCAACTTGAACTCCTCCTCATTGACTCTCAAGGTTACTTCCCCTTTTTGGACGTCAATGAGGGTTCGGCCAGTTGCTAGGAAAGGTCTTCCTAGAATGAGAGTTGCACTCTTGTGCTCCTCCATTTCCAGCACCACAAAGTCAGTAGGAAAGGCAAATGGCCCAACCTTGACAATCATGTCCTCAATCACGCCTGATGGGTATTTAATAGAGCCATCAGCAAGTTGAAGACATATCCTGGTTGGTTTGATTTCTTCAGTTAAACCAAGCTTTCTGATAGTAGATGCAGGTATTAGGTTGATACTTGCCCCAAGATCACATAAAGCTTGCTTGGTGCAAGTGCCCTCTAATGTGCATGGTATCATAAAGCTCCCAGGATCTTTAAGCTTCTCAGGTAAGCTTTTCAGAATGACTGCACTGCATTCTTCAGTGAGGTAAACTTTTTCAGTTTCCCTCCAATCCTTCTTATGACTTAAGATCTCTTTCATGAACTTAGCATAAGATGGTATTTGCTCAAGTGCTTCTGCAAACGGAATCTTTATTTCAAGAGTCCTGAGATAATCTGCAAAGCGGGCAAATTGCTTATCCTGTTCCGCTTGGCGGAGTTTTTGAGGATAAGGCATTTTGGCTTTGTATTCCTCAACCTTAGTTGCTACAGGTTTATTACCTACAGAAGTGGGTTGGGAAGCCTTTTTAGAAGGGTTGTCATCAGCACTTGTATGTGACTGATCCCCCACTGGCATTTGAATGCCAGGGGTGGAAGCTGGAGTGGCGTTAGACGCCACTTCCTTGTTTGTTACTGGCGTTTGAACGCCAGAACCATGCTCCCTTTGGGCGTTCAACGCCGGATTCATGCTTGTTTCTGGCGTTGAACGCCAGGAATGAGCATGGTCTGGGCGTTCAGCGCCAGCTTTATTCCTCTCTGGGCTCTGACTGTCCTCAGAGGGATTTTGAGTAGCCATTTGTTCATTTCTTGGTTTCCTGCTGCTTTGAAGTGAGGTATTTAATGTTTTCCCACTTCTTAATTGAACTGCTTGGCATTCTTCTGCTATTTATTTTGACAGTTGCTTTTCTGTCTGCTTTAATTGTACTTCCATATTCCTGTTAGCCATTCTTGTTTCCTGTAATATTTCCTTGAATTCGGCTAGCTGCTGAGTTAGAAAGTCTAATTGCTGATTGAATTCATTAGCCTGATCCACCGGACTGAGTTCAGCAGTTATTATTTTAGCTTCTTCTTTCATGGAAGATTCACTGCTTAGGTACAGATGTTGATTTCTGGCAACTGTATCAATAAGCTCTTGAGCTTCTTCAATTATTTTTCTCATATGTATAGATCCACCAGCTGAGTGGTCTAGAGAAATCTGAGTTTTTTTTGTAAGCCCATAGTAGAAGATGTCTAATTGCACCCATTCTGAAAACATTTCAGAGGGGCATTTTCTTAGCATCTCTCTGTATCTCTCCCAGGCATCATAAAGAGATTCATTATCTCCTTGTTTGAAGCCTTGGATGCTTAGCCTTAGCTGTGTCATCCGTTTTGGAGGGAAATAGTGATTCAGGAATTTTTCTGACAGCTGCTTCCATGTTTTTATACTGTTCTTAGGCTGGTTATTTAACCACCTCTTAGCTTGATCTTTTACAGCAAATGGAAACAGTAATAATCTGTAGACATCCTGATCCACTTCCTTATCATGTACTGTGTCAGCAATTTGCAAAAATTATGCCAGAAACTCTGTAGGTTCTTCATGTGGAAGACCAGAATACTGACAGTTTTGCTGCACCATGATAATGAGCTGAGGATTCAACTCAAAGCTACTAACTCCAATGGAGGGTATATAGATACTACTCCCATATAAAGCAGTAGTGGGGTTAGCATATGACCCCAGAGTCCTCTTGGACTGTTCATTCCTACTTGCTTCCATGATGGAATACAAGGGATAATTTATATGTTGATATTATTTTTTTTTGAATTAATTTTTATAAAATAAAATAAAAAATGAAATAAATAAAAGAAATTGGAAATATTTTGAAATTGAAATTTGAATTTTTATATAAAATTTTCGAAAAAAGTAGTTCAAAATTAGTTAGAGAATATAATTTTTTTGAATTTTGAATTTTGTGATGAAAGAGAAAAACACACAAAAGACACAAGACTTAAAATTTTTAGATCTAATGCTCCATATTTTCGAAAATTTTTTTGGAGGAAAAACACCAAGGAACACCAAACTTAAAAATTTTAAGATCAAGACACAAGAAAAACTCAAGAACACCTTGAAGATTCACAAGAACACCAAGAAAAAAAAAGGAAGAACACCAAACTTAAGATTTTTAGAAAACTTTAATAAAATTTTCGAAAATTAGAAAAAGATTAACAAGAAAACACCAAACTTAAAGTTTGGCACAAGATTCAATCAAAGAAAAATTATTTTTGAAAAAGATTCTAAAGAAGATACCCAATTATCAAGAACAACTACCAATGCTCCAGCCAATTGGGCAGTAACTTCAATGTTGGTTTTAAAAATGTATTATATTTATAGATAAAAATATAATTTTTTGAAAATTAATGTTTTGAAAAAGCACAAGAAAAACAAGAAAAGACACAAAACAAGAACAACTCAAGATCAACAAGAAAGATAAACAAGAACAACTTGAAGATCAAGGAAAAACAAGAACATGCAATTGACACCAAACTTAAAACAAGACACTAGACTCACGAAAAATTAACAATTAATGAAGAAAAATAATATTTTTGGAAAGAAATTTTTGAAAAGAAACTATCCTATCAGAATTTAATGACTCTATAACAATAAAAATAATAAATTATTCCTAATCTAAGAAATAAAATAAACCTTTAGTTGTTCAAACTCAAATAATCCCCGGCAACGGCGCCAAAAACTTGGTGCATGAATTTGTGATCCGCACAACTAACCAGCAAGTGCACTGGGTCGTCCAAGTAATACCTTACGTGAGTAAGGGTCGATCCCACGGAGATTATTTTTGTTGAAACGAACTATATTTATCTTATTATTCTTAATCAGGATATTAATCGAAAATTATCAGTTGGAATTATTAGATTGGAAAAATAAAAGAGAATAATAGCGTTACTTGTTGTGTAGTAATGAGAAATATGTTGGAGTTTTGGAGATGCTTTGTCTACTGAACTTCAACTCTTCCTTGAAATCCTTCTTCACATGCAAAGTCCCTTCCATGGCAAGCTCTATGTAGGGTGTCACCGTTGTCAATGGCTACTTCCCATCCTCTCAGTGAAAATGTTCCTATGCTCTGTCACAGCACGGCTAATCATCTGTCGGTTCTCAATCAGGTTGGAATAGAATCCATTGATTCTTTTGCGTCTGTCACTAACGCCCAGCCTTCAGGAGTTTGAAGCTCGTCACAGTCATTCAATCCCAGAATCCTACTCGGAATACCACAGACAAGGTTTAGACTTTCCGGATTCTCATGAATGCCGCCATCAATCCGGCTTATACCACGAAGATTCTGCGTAATGAATCTAAGAGATACTCATTCAGTCTGATGTAGAACGGAGGTGGTTGTCAGGCACACGTTCATGGATTGGGGAAGGTGATGAGTGTCACGGATCATCACCTTCTCCATAATTAAGCGCGAATGAACATCTTAGATAAGAACAAGCGTGTTTGAATGGAAAACAAAGGAATTGTATTAATTCATCGAGACGCTACAGAGCTCCTCACCCCCAACAATGGAGTTTAGAGACTCATGCCGTCAAAAAGTATGTAATTCAGATCTGAAAATGTCATGAGGTACAAGATAAGTCTCTAAAAGTTGTTTAAATAGTAAACTAGTAACCTAGGTTTACAGAATATGAATAAACTAAGATAATTGGTGCAGAAATCCACTTCTGGGGACCACTTGGTGTGTGCTGGGGCTGAGACTAAAGCTATCCACGAGTAGAGGCTTTTCTTGGAGTTAAACTCCAAGTTATGACGTGTTTTGGGCGTTTAACTCCGGATCATGACGTTTTTCTGGCGTTTAACTCCAGACAGCAGCATGTACTTGGCGTTCAACGCCAAGTTACGTCGTCTATCTTCGCGAAAAGTATGAACTATTATATATTGATGGAAAGCCCTGGATGTCTACTTTCCAACGCCATTGAGAGCGCGCCAATTGGACTTCTGTAGCTCCAGAAAATCCATTTCGAGTACAGGGTGGTCAGGATCCAACAGCATCAGCAGTCCTTTTTCAGCCTAAGTCAGATTTTTGCTCAGTTCCTCAATTTCAGCCAGAAAATACCTGAAATCACAGAAAAATACACACACTCATAGTAAAGTCCAGAAATATGATTTTTGCTTAAAAACTAATAAAATTCTATTAAAAACTAATTAAAACATACTAAAATCTACATGAAATTACCCCCAAAAAGCGTATAAAATATCCGCTCATCAACTCACAACCTAAAGATAGCCTGGACTCCTGGGATAAGCTGGTCACGGCCTTCTTGGCTAAGTTCTTTCCTCCTCAAAAGCTGAGCAATCTTAGAGTGGATATTCAGACCTTCAAACAAAAAGATGGTGAATTCCTCTATGAAGTTTGGGAAAGATACAAAAAGTTGACCAAAAAGTGTCCTGCTGACATGCTTTCAGAGTGGACCATTTTAGATATATTCTATTATGGTCTATCTGAGTTCTTTAAGATGTCACTGGACCATTCTGCAGGTGGATCCATCCACCTAAAGAAAACGCATGTAAAAGCTCAAGAACTCATTGACATGGTTGCAAATAACCAATTCATGTACACTTCTGAGAGGAATCTTGTGAGTAATGGAACGCCTCAGGGGAAGGGAGTTCTTGAAATTGATGCTCTGAATGCCATATTGGCTCAGAACAAAATGTTGACTCAGCAAGTCAACATGATTTCTCAGAGTCTGAATGGATTGTAAAATGCATCCAACAGTACTAAAGAGGCATCTTCTGAAGAAAAAGCTTATGATCCTGAAAACCCTGCAATGGCAGAGGTGAATTACATGGGTGAACCCTATGGAAACACCTATAATCCCTCATGGAGAAATCATCCAAATTTCTCATGGAAGGATCAACAAAAGCCCCAACAAGGCTTTAATAATGGTAGAAGAAACAGGCTTAGCAATAGCAAGCCTTTTCCATCATCTTCTCAGCAATAGACAGAGAATTCTGAGCAGAGCTCCTCTAGCTTAGCAAACATAGTCTCTGATCTATCTAAGGCCACTTTAAGTTTCATGAATGAAACAAGGTCCTCCATTAGAAACTTGGAGGCACAAGTGGGTCAGCTGAGTAAGAAAGTCACTGAAACTCCTCCTTGTACTCTCCCAAGCAATACAAAAGAGAATAAAAAAAGAGAGTGCAAGGCCATTGATATTGTCAATATGGCCGAATCCAAGGAGGAAGGGGAGGACGTGAATCCCAATGAGGAAGACCTCATGGGACGTCTCCCAGACAAGAAGGAGTTCCCTATTGAGGACCTAAAGGAATCTGAGGCTCATATAGAGACCATAGAGATTCCATTAAACCTCCTTCTGCCATTCATGAGCTCTGAGAACTATTCTTCCTCTGAAGAGGATGAAGAAGTAACTGGAAAGCAAGTTGCTCAATATCTAGGAGCCATCATAAAGCTGAATGCCAAGTTGTTTGGTAATAAGACTGGGGAAAACGAATCTCCTTTGCTCATTAGTGAACTAGATACATGGGTTCAGCAAACTTTAACTCAAAAGAAACAAGACCCTGGTAAATTTTTAATACCTTGTACCATAGGCACCATGACCTTTGAGAAGGCTCTGTGTGACCTGGGGTCGGGTATAAATCTGATGCCACTCTCTGTCATGGAGAAGCTGGGGATCTTTGAGGTATAGGCTGCCATATTCTCATTAGAGATGGCAGACAAGTCAATTAAACAAGCTTATGGAATGGTAGAGGACGTGTTAGTGAAGGTTAAAGGCCTTTACATCCCTGCTGATTTCATAATCTTAGACACTAGGAAGGAGGAGGATGAATGCATCATCCTTGGAAGACCCTTCCTAGCCACAGCAAGAGCTGTGATTGATGTTGACAAAGGAGAGCTAGTCCTTCAATTGAATGGGGACTACCTTGTGTTTAAAGCTCAAGGATCTTCCTCTGCAACCATGGAGAGGAAGCATGAAAAACTTCTCTCAATACAGAGTCAAACAAAGCCCCTACAATCAAACTCTAAGTTTGGTGTTGGGAGGTCCCAACAATTCTCTGAACACCTGTGAAGCTCCATGGGAGCCTAATGTCAAGCTATTGACATTAAAGAAGCACTTATTGGGAGGCAACCCAATTTTTATTTATCTATATTTTAATTGTTCTTTTATGTTTTATTAGGTTCATGATCATGTGGAGCCATTGCTACGAAGTGTTTAAGTTATGAAAAAGGTAAATCACAAAACAAATACTAAAATTAAAAACAGAATAAAAAACAACAAAGGAAATAGCACACCCTGGAGGAAGAGCTTACTGGCATTTAAACGTCAGTAAGGAGCATTTGGCTGGCGTTCAATGCCAGAACAGAGCATGAATCTGGCGTTGAACGCTAGAAACAAGCAGCATCCTGGCATTTAAACGCCAGGATTACACCCTGAGGAGAGCTGGCGTTAAACGCCAGAAACAAGCATAGAACTGGCGTTCAACGCTAGAAACATGCTGCAGACCAACATTGAATGCCCAAAACAAGCATAGAACTAGCGTTTAACGCCAAAACAAGCATCAATCTGGCGTTAAATGCCAGGATTGTATGCAGAGGGCATTTTACATGCCTAATTAGTGCAGGGATGATAAATCCTTAACACCTCAGGATCTGTGGATCCCACAGGATCACCTCAAGATCTGTGGACCCCACAGGATCCCCACCTACCTCAACTCACCTTCTCTCTCTTTCACACAACCTAATAACACTCTTCCCCAAAAAAAAAACCCTTTACCAATCACCGCAATCTCTCTCCCCATCACCTCTTCACCACTCATATCCATCCTCTCTTCCCCATAAACCCCACCTACCTTCAAAATTCAAAATCTCTTTCCCACCCAAACCCACCCTAAATGGCCGAACCAATACCCTCTCCCTCCACTATATAAACCCCTCCATCCTTCTTCATTCTCACACAACACAACCCTCTCTTCTCCCCCTTGGCCGAAAACACATCTCTCCTCCTCTCATCCATATTTTCTTCTTCTTCTATTCTTTCTCCTTTTGCTCGAGGACGAGCAATATTCTAAGTTTGGTGTGGTAAAAGCATAGCTTTTTTTTGTTTTTCCATAACCACTTATGGTACCTAAGGCCGGAAAAATCTCTAGGAAGAGGAAAGGGAAGACAAAAGCTTCCACCTCCGAGTCATGGGAGATGGAGAGGTTCATTTCAAAGGTCCATCAAGACCACTTCTATGAAGTTGTGGCCAAGAAGAAGGTGATCCCCGAGGTCCCTTTCATGCTAAAAAAATGAGTATCCGGAGATCCGACATGAGATCCAAAGAAGAGGTTGGGAAGTTCTGACCAACCCCATTCAACAAGTCAGAATCTTAATGGTTCAAGAATTCTATGCCAATGCATGGATCACTAGGAACCCTGATCAAAATATGAACCCGAATCCAAAGAATTATCTTACAATGGTTCGGGGAAAATTCTTAGATTTCAGTCCGGAGAATATAAGGTTGGCATTCAACTTGCCTATAATGCAAGAAAATGCACGCCCCTACACTAGAAGGGTCAACTTCGATCAAAGGTTGGACCAAGTCCTCATGGACATATGTATGGAAGGAGCTCAATGGAAAAGAGACTCAAAAGGCAAGCCAGTTCAATTGAGAAGACTGGACCTTAAGCATGTGGCTAGAGGATGGTTGGAGTTCATCCAACGCTCCATCATCCCTACTAGCAACCGATACAAAGTAGCTGTGGATCGGGCCATCATGATCTATAGCATCATGATTGGAGAGGAAGTAGAAGTTCATGAAGTTATCTCTCTTGAATTCTACAAAGTAGCCGAAAAGCCCTCTACCTTGGTAAGGCTAACTTTTCCTCATCTCATTTGCCATCTATGCTACTCAGCTGGAGTTGTCATAGAAGGAGACATCCTCATTGAAGAGGACAAGCCCATCACTAAGAAGAGGATGGAGCAAACAAGAGAGCCTACTCATGGATCCCAAGAGACGCATGAGGAAGCTCATCATCAAGAAATCCCTGAGATGCCTCAAGGGATGCATTTTCCTCCAAACAACTATTGGGAACAACTCAACACTTCTCTAGAAGACTTGAGTTATAACATGGACCAATTAAGGGTGGAGCACCAAGAGCACTCCATTATTCTCCATGAGATTAGAGAAGATCAAAGAGCTATGAGGGAGGAGCAACAAAGGCAGGAAAGAGACATAGAGGAGCTCAAAGACATCATTGGTCCTTCAAGAAGAAGACGCCACCATCACTAAGGTGGACTCATTCCTTAACTTTCTTGTTCTTATATCTCTGTTTTTTTATTTTTGAGCTTCATGTTTTCTTATGTTTGTGTCTTTACTACATGATCATTAGTATTTAGTAACTATGTCTTAAGGCTATGAATAATTCCATGAATCCTTCACCTTTCTTAAATGAAAAATGTTTTAATACAAAAGAACAAGAAGTACATGATTTTCGAATTCATCCTTGAATTTAGTTTAATTATATTGATGTGGTGACAATACTTTTTGTTTTCTGAATGAATGCTTGAACAGTGCATATTTTTGATCTTGTTGTTTATGAATGTAAAAATTGTTGGCTCTTGAAAGAATGATGAAAAAGAGAAATGTTATTGATAATCTGAAAAATCATAAAATTGATTCTTGAAGCAAGAAAAAGCAGTGAATAACAAAAGCTTGCGAAAAAAATATATGGCGAATATATATATATATATATATATATATATAAAGCAAAAGCAAGCAGAAAAAGCCAATAGCCCTTAAAACCAAAAGGCAAGGGTGAAAAGGATCTAAGGCTTTGAGCATCAATGGATAGGAGGGCCCAAGGAAATAAAATCCAGGCCTAAGCGGCTAAATCAAGCTGTCCCTAACCATGTGCTTGTGGCATGCAGGTCCAAGTGAAAAGCTTGAGACTGAGTGGTTAAAGTCGTGATCCAAAGCAAAAAGAGTGTGCTTAAGAGCTCTGGACACCTCTAACTGGGGACTTTAGCAAAGCTGAGTCACAATCTGAAAAGGTTCACCCAGTCATGTGTCTATGGCATTTATGTATCCGGTGGTAATACTGGAAAACAAAGTGCTTAGGGCCACGGCCAAGACTAAAAAAAGTAGCTGTGTTCAAGAATCAACATACTTAACTAGGAGAATCAATAACTGTAACACCCTAATATTCAAATCCTTATGCTCGAGTCATAAGTCAATGATAATACGGTGGTACGACTCTCAGGTAGATTTTTAATATATAACTATAGGTAATTTCGAAAGGAGTATTAATCGAGAAGCCTGAAAAGAGTAGAAATAAAATCGCGAAGACGTATCACTCACGTTTCGACAACGAAAAGTTAAAACGTGAAGCCGAAAGCGATATACGGACAAGGCATAAAGGAGATTAAGAGGCAGATAACAGATAGATATATATAACATAAGTAAATAGCCACTAGTCGCGACCCGCGAAGTTTAGGCCGGCTAGGGTACAGTATGAAAGTAGTTGACAACAATATATCCTAATCTCTCCCAAAGGAAACATAAGAGCCTCTATAGGCAAGTTCCAAAAGAGTTCAATACATAATATAATCTTTTCAGAACAAAGGTGGAGAGATTCTAAGCAAAACACAAAGTAGAGAAAATAAATATCTTCGCCGTCTCTCAGACGAACCGCAGCTCACTTCTGAGCACCTGAACCTGTATCTGAAAAACAAGAGATACATACGGAATGAGAACCCTGGGCCCATGGTTCCCAGTACGGTAAAAGTGCCAAATAAATATAATGCACTGCAATAAAAACTCACTAAGCATCCTAAACTCCTTTTCACCAAATATCCAGCCTAGATTCTCACTAATCCATAAATAGGCATCTGACGTAAGGGGATACTAAATCTAGTTCATATTACACATGTTTTCCAATTCACTGATTCTTTCACGAATCAGACTCAGAATCATAAGCAAAACCATTACCAGTTGTTCTGCCTCAGCAACTCTATATCAATACATCATACCCTCGCCTGGAGCTAGTGAAATCACATCACTGCGTCTACCCAGGGGGCTCAAATGATCTCATTCAAAAATCATCATCATTATGCAATCGCATTATCAATTCATCTCATCAAGAACAGCCCCCAACATCTACCAACACCATCATGAGGGATCTCTCAGTTGTATAAACACAAGCAATACAGACAAGTAATACACAAATAAGGTACAAGTAGAACAAGTAGTATGTAATCAGGTAACATAGCATATATGATATAGAAATCCAAAACAAATAGGCAAACCCAAACAATTCAAACATATGCAAATGATGTATGCCTGCCCTATGGCTGATGATATCATCTGTCGGTTATATAGCCAACCCGACACGTCCTGGTAGCTAACCATGGACAGAAACACCCCTTGCGGAGCAAGTACGTTTGAGCTACAACCCCCTTGCTACTACCCGCTCAGTCCAGAGCCAGTGGAACAACCACTACTGCGGCTACTACCCAGGCGGGTGTTTAACAGCTCAACCTGGAGCGAGTGGATTCACCACTACTACCGCTATTACCCAGGCGTCACAATCTCTGACCTGGAGCAAGTGGGACGAACCATAACCCTTGCTACTGCCCAGGTATCTCAAGCATTAACCCGGAGCAAGCGGGACGAACCACAACCCTTGCTACTGCCCAGGTATCTTAAGCATATATTCATTCAATCTCAGTTCAAATTATCAATCCTCATTGTTTTCAAATCTCAAACATTAACCTGGAGCAAGTGGGACGAACCCCAACCCTTACTACTACCTAGGTATCAGAATTACATTCATTCAAAACTCTATAATTAACTCATTTATCATAAACATCCCTTTCCGTCTCATACCCGGAGCAAGTGGACAACGCCACTGCCTACTACCCGGGTTACACATCACATTTCAACATTTCCCATTATTATCTATTCAACACATTCATTCATTAATCATATATGCATTTATACTCAGTCATAATCAATAATGGCTTTGCCGTGACCCGGCAATAACTCAGCCATCCGGCTCATGGTTCAATCAAGAACCAGCCATTTATCAATAGATATAGCCCTTCGGCTCATGGCATACACGGTACTCCTACCGTCATCCTCCATATCTCATATAATCATCGTTGATCACCATTGATCATAACTTTTTCCCCTTGCTTCACTCGCAAGTCACCACATCCCCTGGTTCCTTTCTCATTACTAAGCATATCATAATGATTTAATACATAAGGGGTGAGATCGGAGGCTTAGAAGTATGAGATTTGGCTTTTAGAACTCAAAAATCAACTTTGGCATGAAAGCAGGGCCACGCGTACGCGTACTCCACGCGCACGCATGGATGCCCACAAAGCTCATCGACGCGTATGCGTCATACATGCGGACGCGCAGATTGAAACACAGCCAGACGACGCGTAAGCGTCAGCCACGCGTACGCGTGGGTGCATTTGCGCCCCAGGCACAAAACTGGCACAACTCTGGCACAACTCTCGGGAAAAAGGCTGGGCATTGGGTGCAGCGCATCGACGTGCACGCACACACCACGCGCTCGCGTGGATGGTGCCTTCTCGAAGAACGACACGTACGCGCCAAGTGCGCCTACGCGTGGAGGGTCATTCTGCTAAAAAAATTTCTAAGTTAAAAGCTGCAGAATTCACAGATTCAACCCCCAATCTTCCGACGGACATAACTTCCTCATTTTAAATCGTTTTTCACCTGTTCTTCGAACGGCATGGACATCCCGGATCCAATTTCATTTCTAAACAGATTTGGCACAAAACAAAGATCCGTAGTCCAAGTTATGTCCCGTCAAAGTATGCCCAAAAACCATGTTTTCATATAAAACCACAAAGTGCCATTTTCAAAACAAGCCATTTTCAACTCTTTTCAAAATCAACCAAAACATGCCAATTTCAACCCTTTTTGAAACCAATCAAAATATACCAAAATCAACATCAAGCCTCCTCAACTCATACATTAACACCTTACCACAATTCACAAAACCGCCATATAACCATCTTTACCCATTTCAAACAAATGGCTAAATTACAAACATATCAACATGTCATACATCCTACCTCATCCCAATTTCCAACAATACTACTTCCAATTAATCATCTTTATACATAACCAATATCATACTCACTATCACGTGGTTTCACCCCCAAATCAACCTTAATCATTCCACAAGCATATGTCACAACATACATATCTCTCATGCATTATCATACCATCAAGGCATTAATAATCATACTCACATATATGACCACATAATATATATCAACCAAAATCAAACATACTTCATCTATACAATTTCACCCAAAATTACCGATTTTCACACTTCAACTCCTCAAACCTCATTATTCAATAACCAACCCAATCATTCATATATTCATTATATGAAATTCATCCAATCACTTGTGTCATCATACAATGCACACATCAACTTACCTCTCTTACCTCTTTCCGGCCTCCGGCCCAAAATTTACGGCCTCCGGCCTAATTTCACAATTTAAATGCATAAACCACAAATTAATACTCATTACCCAATACATCAAATTTTCAATACACCAAGCATACAAGGCCACACCATTCTCAACCCAATCATCAATTCACATTACATACCAACTATGCATATTAGCATCAACCATTTACACAATCCAAACTTAATCCTAAGGGCATCTAGCCTAGGAATTCTCATCACACCACACGGTACTTAAATGAAACTTAAACCGTACCTCTTGTAGCCAAATCAATTGAGCCTCTTCTATGGAAGTCTCCACCAACCCTTAGCTCCAAGCCTCACCAAAGCTCCACAAGCAATACCAACCTCCCAATTGTGCATCAAAATCACCAAATACACTAACATAACCAATATCACATACATACATCAACCTAGGGCTCATAAAGATGATAAATCACAAGGGTTTGAGCACTTCTTACCTCAGTCCATATGAAGTAGGGATAGAACTCACTTAGAATCCATGTTGGAGTATCCCTAAACACCCAAAATCACAAGATTTCAACACTAACTTCCCAAAAACGTGTAACAGTGGGGAATTTCGAAAACTGGACAGAGATGAATGGAATACTCACCACAAAACTTAGATAGAATTGTAGAGGATAAGAAGAGCGACGCGTGGCCGCAAACGACTCGTAAATCGGAGCTCCGTAGCTCAAGTTATGGTGATTTGAAGATCAAAGAGAGTTAGGTTTTCTCTCTTCTCTCCTCTCTTCACTATTTCAGCGCCCCAACCTCTCTTTTAGGGTAAAAATGAGCTGAAATGCTCATAACTAATGTTTATATATGTTGGGTCTTGGGCCCACTTAGGCCCAATTCACTTATTTTTGTCCGTTGGCCCAATTTTGGACCAAAACCTTTAACATTAGCGCTCTAAATCGCACTTCAAATATTTCTACCTCCCCTAATAATAATTCCTCATTTCTTAATCTTATTTACTCATAATCAACTTTCTCAGCTGCAGTACCAGACAGGTCTCAGCTGGTACTGCCGGTCAAAATTCCAATGCGCACTTTTACGCAGAAAACTATGTCTTCCGACTCGGAAAAATTCACTGAATCCAAATATCTTATTGAAATCATCAAATTCCAATTGCCAAATCTTCCAACCATATTCGCTCCTACTTACTCATTATTTAATTAATTTCGGTTAGACCGGGTATTACATTCTACCCCCCTAACAGAAATTTTTGCCCTCGAAAATTCCATCCATCACTACGAGTACGCGAGCGTAGTCTGCCGTTATATCCAACGCATAACAGTTCCAAGGTCCTTTTACTCTACGCGCTTCCGTTGCCGCGCTCTGATTTCTCTATCTCTGAGGATCTCGGTCATTCGTTCCTTACTTTTATCGTCTCATCAACTCACACCCTATTAAATCTCATCAATAATATTGCTATCATCGTTAATCATAGCCATCATCCCACATCACTATAATCAATCAAAGCTTTCTTAGTTTTTTAAATTCAATGAGTTTGTACTAACAAGCTGACAAACTCTTATGAATCCGCTTCCCTTTAATAATCTATAAAAGCTTTTGAGACACATCTCTTTTGTTGAAGTTACTTAGATCAAAAATCATTTTCAAAAATATAACCAACACTCCTTCAATTCTTGGGAGAATTTTCAACAGCACCTCCCTAAAAATTGGAGTTTACCACCCGTCACGGGTTCCCTCAAATCAATCTCAGTACCGCATCAGTATTGCAATTTAAAGGTTTCCAAACGATTTCTCTGAAACCGATCATTACAAATCTTGATCAAAATCCAAGGTCACCATGACCAAACATCATAGCACTCATCTCTCAAACACAACAACTTGCACTCAATCATCATCTAAATCCGACTATGCATCAATGATAATTTCCTCATCCATTTCAGAACCATTAAGGCTCACCGCCGCAATTAATTCCAATTATCGAGAATCAGTATCTGTATAAGCTCACTAAACTTTTAAGTACTCAAAGCATAAAGCATTTTTAATCATATCCCACTTTTCCTTATTATTACCCTAGTATGCTAACGCTTTAGCAAGCTTCTACTATGCCACTTTGATTTCTCGTCAAGTATTAGCTCCACCACTTATTTCCTCAAGTATCCAACCACAACTTAGCATGACTGGCATTTCAAATCAACGTTTCCAAATCCATCATTTAGGACCATTGCTTATCTATTTAAATCAAAGGAACTAAAAGTCACGGGTTCAATCCGTTTCGCCAAAAATCCAAAGATTAACCAACTATATAACAAACACAACACATCATTCTCAACAGAAAATCATTTACATCACAAGCATTTATCCATTTGTATTAAGGCAAATCCTTACTCGGACCATCCGCTTTGCTTCTCAGTCTAATATTAAGCTTGACATTCCCAGTTTTACTGTATAGGCGGTATTATAAAATCACGCACTGTCCTTTAAGCTTGATGATAATAATTACCTCAATCTTACTGTCGCAATCGGCCCGCATCCTGACTCTCTCCTTGTTGGCAATTTCTTGATACATGCCCTGGTAACCCGCACTTGTAACATACGCCTAACCCCAATCGGCAAGGCCTATTCGGGTGATGACTTCCACACCTCTGACAGCTCAGAACATTAGAAGCAGCCGCTGCCCGTTTTCCCTTACCATTCCTTTGGGACTCCTCACTCATCGCAAAGTTATTCCGTCCTTGGGGAAAGTGTTGTATGTATCCCCTCTCCTTAAACCCTCGACCCCTTGGTGCAAATCCTTGGTTGTGCTCTCTATGACTTCCTTCCTCTGTAACCCTCCTTTTCACACACTCTTCAGCAATTCTGCTCTTATTCACCAACTCTGAAAAAGTTTGGATCTCCATTGGTCCCACTGAACTCAAGATGTCGCTCCGGAGCCCTCCTTCATACTTAATGCATTTCCATTCCTCGAAGTCTCCCGGAGCTCCCTGACACATGCGGGAAAACGTAAATAGCTCCTCAAATTTGTCTACATACTCAGATACGGACATAGCACCTTGCTTCAGTTGTAGTAACTCCAATTTCTTGGCTGTCCTGGTGGAATTTGGAAAGCACTTCTTATAGAATTCCACCTGGAAGGCATCCCAAGTGATAGGATCATTCCCCTGTTGTAGGAGACGTCGAGCCCCTTGCCACCAATGCGATGCCTCCCCTGTGAGCAGATAGGTAGCAAATTCAACACGCTGCTCTTCAGGCACCAACTGCACTTGCAGTGCTCGCTCCATGGCCTGAAACCAAGTATCAGCTTCAGTCGGATTGGTGGTTCCCTTGAACTTAGGTGGATTAACCTTTAAGAAAGTTGCCAGTGTCATCGGGCCCTGAGCTTCCCTTCTGCCATTGCCATTATTGTTTATCTGTTGCCCAAGAGCCTCCGCAGTGGCTTGCATAGCAGCAGCCATATTCTCCAACGCCGCCATAAGGTTTACCGGGTTATTCGAGTTGATTTCCGGTTCCTGTGTACTAGCACGATCTCTCGCACGTCCCCGACCGGGTCCACGAGGCGCCATCTGGTTCCTATACACACCAAACAATCGATATCAAGTTGATCAGTCTCAATATCGGTAGTATAGTGCTTCAAAGTACCAAAGGTACACTCATGGACTTCATGCTAGATGTATCGGTTAGATACCCTAACTAGCACAGGCACAGACTCAGAGTATGCATTGAAGCATAAGCAGTTCCATCCCTCAGGCTCACGAGGACGAACTGCTCTGATACCATAATGTAACACCCTAATATTCAAATCCTTATGCTCAAGTCATAAGTCAATGATATTACGGAGGTACGACTCTCAGGTGGATTTTTAATATATAACTATAGGTAATTTCGAAAGGAGTATTAATCGAGAAGTCTGAAAAGAGTAGAAATAAAATCGCGAAGACGTATCACTCACGTTTCGACAACGAAAAGTTAAAACGTGAAGCCGAAAGCGATATACGGACAAGGCATAAAGGAGATTAAGAGGCAGATAACAGATAGATATATATAACATAAGTAAATAGCCACTAGTCGCGACCCGCGAAGTTTAGGCCGGCTAGGGTACAGTATGAAAGTAGTTGACAACAATATATCCTAATCTCTCCCAAAGGAAACATAAGAGCCTCTATAGGCAAGTTCCAAAAGAGTTCAATACATAATATAATCTTTTCAGAACAAAGGTGGAGAGATTCTAAGCAAAACACAAAGTAGAGAAAATAAATATCTTCGCCGTCTCTCAGACGAACCGCAGCTCACTTCTGAGCACCTGAACCTGTATCTGAAAAACAAGAGATACATACGGAATGAGAACCCCGGGCCCATGGGTTCCCAGTACGGTAAAAGTGCCAAATAAATATAATGCACTGCAATAAAAACTCACTAAGCATCCTAAACTCCTTTTCACCAAATATCCAGCCTAGATTCTCACTAATCCATAAATAGGCATCTGACGTAAGGGGATACTAAATCTAGTTCATATTACACATGTTTCCCAATTCGCTGATTCTTTCACGAATCAGACTCAGAATCATAAGCAAAACCATTACCAGTTGTTCTGCCTCAGCAACTCTATATCAATCCATCATGCTCTCGCCTGGAGCTAGTGAAATCACATCACTACGTCTACCCAGGGGGCTCAAATGATCTCATTCAAAAATCATCATCATTATGCAATCGCATTATCAATTCATTTCATCAAGAACAGCCCCCAACATCTACCAACACCATCATGAGGGATCTCTCAGTTGTACAAACACAAGCAATACAGACAAGTAATACACAAATAAGGTACAAGTAGAACAAGTAGCATGTAATCAGGTAACATAGCATATATGATATAGAAATCCAAAACAAATAGGCAAACCCAAACAATTCAAACATACGCAAATGATGTATGCCTGCCCTATGGCTGATGATATCATCTGTCGGTTATATAGCCAACCCGACATGTCCTGGTAGCTAACCATGGACAGAAACACCCCTTGCGGAGCAAGTAGGTTTGAGCTACAACCCCCTTGCTACTACCCGCTCAGCCCAGAGCCAGTGGAACAACCACTACTGCGGCTACTACCCAGGCGGGTGTTTAACAGCTCAACCTGGAGCGAGTGGATTCACCACTACTACCGCTACTACCCAGGCGTCACAATCTCTGACCTGGAGCAAGTGGGACGAACCACAACCCTTGCTACTGCCCAAGTATCTCAAACATTAACCCGGAGCAAGCGGGATGAACCACAACCCTTGCTACTGCCCAGGTATCTTAAGCATATATTCATTCAATCTCAATTCAAATTATCAATCCTCATTGTTTTCAAATCTCAAACATTAACCTGGAGCAAGTGGGACGAACCCCAACCCTTACTACTACCCAGGTATCAGAATTACATTCATTCAAAACTCTATAATTAACTCATTTATCATAAACATCCCTTTCCGTCTCATACCCGGAGCAAGTGGACAACGCCATTGCCTACTACCCGGGTTACACATCACATTTCAACATTTCCCATTATTATCCATTCAACACATTCATTCATTAATCATATATGCATTTATACTCAGCCATAATCAATAATGGCTTTGCCGTGACCCGGCAATAACTCAGCCATCCAGCTCATGGTTCAATCAAGAACCAGCCATTTATCAATAGATATAGCCCTTCAGCTCATGGCATACACGGTACTCCTACCGTCATCCTCCATATCTCATATAATCATCGTTGATCACCATTGATCATAACTTTTTCCCCTTGCTTCACTCGCAAGTCACCACATCCCCTGGTTCCTTTCTCATTACTAAGCATATCATAATGATTTAATACATAAGGGGTGAGATCGGAGGCTTAGAAGTATGAGATTTGGCTTTTAGAACTCAAAAATCAACTTTGGCATGAAAGCAGGGCCACGCGTACGCGTACTCCACGCGCACGCGTGGATGCCCACAAAGCTCATCGACGCGTATGCGTCATACACGCGGACGCGCAGATTGAAACACAGCCAGACGACGCGTAAGCATCAGCCACGCGTACGCGTGGGTGCATTTGCGCCCCAGGCACAAAACTGGCACAACTCTGGCACAACTCTCGGGAAAAAGGCTGGGCATTGGGTGCAGCGCATCGACGCGCACGCGCACACCACGCGCTCGCGTGGATGGTGCCTTCTCGAAGAACGACGCGTGCGCGCCAAGTGCGCCTACGCGTGGAGGGTCATTCTGCTAAAAAAATTTCTAAGTTAAAAGCTGCATAATTCACAGATTCAACCCCCAATCTTCCGACGGACATAACTTCCTCATTTTAAATCGTTTTTCACCCGTTCTTCGAACGGCATGGACATCCCGGATCCAATTTCATTTCTAAACAGATTTGGCACAAAACAAAGATTCGTAGTCCAAGTTATGTCCCGTCAAAGTATGCCCAAAAACCATGTTTTCATATAAAACCACAAAGTGCCATTTTCAAAACAAGCCACTTTCAACTCTTTTCATAATCAACCAAAACATGCCAATTTCAACCCTTTTTGAAACCAATCAAAATATACCAAAATCAACATCAAGCCTCCTCAACTCATACATTAACACCTTACCACAATTCACAAAACCGCCATATAACCATCTTTACCCATTTCAAACAAATGGCTAAATTACAAACATATCAACATGTCATACATCCTACCTCATCCCAATTTCCAACAATACTATTTCCAATCAATCATCTTTATACATAACCAATATCATACTCACTATCACGTGGTTTCACCCCCAAATCAACCTTAATCATTCCACAAGCATATGTCACAACATACATATCTCTCATGCATTATCATACCATCAAGGCATTAATAATCATACTCACATATATGACCACATAATATATATCAACCAAAATCAAGCATACTTCATCTATACAATTTCACCCAAAATTACCGATTTTCACACTTCAACTCCTCAAACCTCATTATTCAATAACCAACCCAATCATTCATATATTCATTATATGAAATTCATCCAATCACTTGTGTCATCATACAATGCACACATCAACTTACCTCTCTTACCTCTTTCCGGCCTCTGGCCCAAAATTTACGGCCTCCGGCCCAATTTCACAATTTAAATGTATAAACCACAAATTAATACTCATTACCCAATACATCAAATTTTCAATACACCAAGCATACAAGGCCACACCATTCTCAACCCAATCATCAATTCACATTACATACCAACTATGCATATTAGCATCAACCATTTACACAATCCAAACTTAATCCTAAGGGCATCTAGCCTAGGAATTCTCATCACACCACACGGTACTTAAATGAAACTTAAACCGTACCTTTTGTAGCCAAATCAATTGAGTCTCTTCTATGGAAGTCTCCACCAACCCTTAGCTCCAAGCCTCACCAAAGCTCCACAAGCAATACCAACCTCCCAATTGTGCATCAAAATCACCAAATACACTAACATAACCAATATCACATACATACATCAACCTAGGGCTCATAAAGATGATAAATCACAAGGGTTTGAGCACTTCTTACCTCAGCCCATATGAAGTAGGGATAGAACCCACTTAGAATCCATGTTGGAGTATCCCTAAACACCCAAAATCACAAGATTTCAACACTAACTTCCCAAAAACGTGTAACAGTGGGGAATTTCGAAAACTGGGCAGAGATGAATAGAATACTCACCACAAAACTTAGATAGAATTGTAGAGGATAAGAAGAGCGATGCGTGGCCGCAAACGGCTCGTCAATCGGAGCTCCGTAGCTCAAGTTATGGTGATTTGAATTTTGAAGATCAAAGAGAGTTAGGTTTTCTCTCTTCTCTCCTCTCTTCACTATTTCAGCGCCCCAACCTCTCTTTTAGGGTAAAAATGAGCTGAAGTGCTCATAACTAATGTTTATATATGTTGGGTCTTGGGCCAACTTAGGCCCAATTCACTTATTTTTGTCCGTTGGCCCAATTTTGGACCAAAACCTTTAACATTAGGGCTCTAAATCGCACTTCAAATATTTCTACCTCCCCTAATAATAATTCCTCATTTCTTAATCTTATTTACTCATAATCAACTTTCTCAGCTGCAGTACCAGACAGGTCTCAGCTGGTACTGCCGGTCAAAATTCCACTGCGCACTTTTACGCAGAAAACTATGTCTTCCGACTCGGAAAAATTCACTGAATCCAAATATCATATTGAAATCATCAAATTCCAATTGCCAAATCTTCCAACCATATTCGCTCCTACTTACTCATTATTTAATTAATTTCGGTTAGACCGGGTATTACAATAACACTATCTGAAACTCTGAGTTCCTATAGATGCCAATCATTCTGAACTTCAAAGGAAGAAGTGAGATGCCAAAACTGTTCAGAAGCAAAAAGTTACAAGTCCCGCTGATCTAATTAGAACTAATATTCATTGATAGTTTGAGATTTATAGTATATTCTCTTCTTTTTATCCTATTTGATTTTCAGTTGCTTGGGGACAAGCAACAATTTAAGTTTGGTGTTGTGATAAGCGGATAATTTATACGATTTTTAGCATTGATTTTAGGTAGTTTTTAGTAGGATCTAGCTACTTTTAGGGATGTTCTATTATTATTTATACAAAATTCACATTTCTGGACTTTACTATGAGTTTGTGTGTTTTATGTGATTTCAGGTATTTTCTGGCTGAAATTGAGGGACTTGAGCAAAAATCTGATTCAGGCTGACAAAGGACTGCTGATGCTGTTGGATTCTGACCTCCCTGCACTCGAAATAGATTTTATAGAGCCACAAAACTTTAAATTACGCGCTATCAATGGCGTTGGAAAGTAGACATTCAGAGCTTTCCAACAATATATAATAGTCCATACTTTATTCAAGTTCAGACGACGCAAACTGGCGTTCAACGCCAGTTCTATGCTGCATTCTGGAGTAAAACGCCAGAAACACGTCACAAACTAGAGTTAAACACCAAAAACACGTTACAACTTGGCGGTTAACTCCGAAAGAAGCCTCTACACATGTAAAGCTCAAGCTCAGCCCAAGCACACACCAAGTGGGCCCCGGAAGTGGATTTCTGCATCAATCACTTATCTCTGTAACCCTAGTAGCTAATTTTAGTATAAATAGAACTTTTTACTATTGTACTAGTGTCTTTTGACCAAGTCTAGTCTTTTTCCCTATTATTCGAATTCATATCACATTTTGGGGGCTGGCCTGATGGCCATGCCTGGACCATCACTTATATATTTTCAACGGTGGAGTTTCTACACACCATAGATTAAGGGTGTGGAGCTCTGCTGTACCTCGAGTTTTAATGCAAAGTACTACTATTTTCTATTCAGTTCATGCTTATTTTTATTCTAAGATATTCGCTGCCCTTCAACCTGATGGATGTGATGATCCGTGACACTCATCATCATCTGTCCTTATGAACACGTGCTTGACAACCACTTCTGTTCTACCTTAGACCGAGCGCATATCTCTTGGATTCCTTGATCAGAATCTTCGTGGTATAAGCTAGAACCCTTTAGCGGCCACTCTTGAGAATTCGGAAAGTCTAAACCTTGTCTGTGGTATTCCGAGTAGGATTCAAGGATTGAATGACTGTGACGAGCTTCAAACTCGCGATTGTTGGGCGTAGTGACAGACGCAAAAGAATCAATGGATTCTATTCCGACATGATCGAGAACCGACAGATGATTAGCCGTGCTGTGACAGAGCATTTGGACCATTTTCACTGAGAGGATGGGATGTAGCCATTGACAACGGTGATTCCCTACATACAGCTTGCCATGGAAAGGAGTATGAAGAATTGAAGGAAGGCAGTAGGAAAGCGGAGATTCAACAGGGACAAAGCATCTCCATACACTTATCTGAAATTTACAAGATGACCATAGCTTGCTTCATACCAACAATCTCCGTGGGATCGACCCTTACTCACGTAAGGTTTATTACTTGGATGACCCAGTGCACTTGCTGGTTAGTTGTGCGAAGTTGTGAAGAATGTGAGTGGACCATAGTAGTGTGCACCAAGTTTTTGGAGCCATTACTAAAAATTGTTCGAGTTATGAAAAGAGTAAATCACAATTTTGCCTATCAATGTAATAGATGTTAACCCCGCATAATAAATGAATAATTAGCCAATAAATTAATTATTAATCAAAGAAATTAGAGAATTAAATTTTATTAATCCATAAAGGTAAAAATATTAAAAATACGAATTTTGACACTAATTTTAAAGGTTTTTGGCCCAAAAACAAGCCAATGGGCCAAACCGGTTGGACTGGGACCATGGCCTAACATATAAAACACCAAGACAAGTCTTCTTCCTCTATACTATGAAACACGCTGAGGAAGAGAGAATTCAGGTGGGAACCCTATAACACCCTGATAACTCGGACATTACGACGACTCTTATACTATTTAATACTAAAATATGAGCCTGTTTAAAACTTTAAACCACAATACCGCTCTAAAAATACTTCTGCTATGTAACGTACATCCATACATACAATACAACTAACAAAAACTCACAAAGAGTACATACATATGTATATATATTACATAGTCTTACAAGCATTAACTGATACAATTTCTATCCCTCTTACAGAATATATAAAGATAAAGGCGAGGGAACAATAAACAATAACTAAAGCAATACAAAACATCACGATAACAACTAGATAAATTTTTCGTGACTTCTGCGTTCTTATCATGAAAGGGGGAAAATTGTAGGGGGGTGAGAACATCATCCTTAAAAGGGTTCTCAGTAGAGGGTTTTTGAGAATTACTATAATAGGATATGCGAGATAAAATCATTTCAGTGATTAATAACTGCCTTATGCATCTTTTCAAAAGCAAAGGTTTACTATAAAGGAACAATATAAAATCTTTTTTGAAAGAGGAAACTGTTCGTTTAAAATAAAATTCAAAAGCCTTTCAAAAGGTTTATCTATGCTGAACCAAATTAATCTTTCATACTTTTTCAAATCAGAAATATCAACCAAACATGGCCTTCGGCCCACCTCATGATCAACCACGGCTCTAGGTCCAAAAAATCCAAAAAACAACCAATCACCACAGTCCAACAGAGTCTCAGTCGCAAACACAAATAGGAAAGTTCAAGCACAAACAAACAGTTACAGCAAGTAGAACAATTAACAGTTAATCACAAGTAATCACAAAGGTAAACCAAGTACAATATGCACACCCAAAAAATGTCACATAGATGCATATGATGCATGCCTGTCCTAGTGGCTGATGATATCATCTGTCGGTTATATAGCCAACCCGACAAGTCCTGGTAGCTAACCATTGGACTGTCCCTCTGTCGTGCATCCCCAACTCGAGTTATCCTCGATCATCATCATGATTGGTGCGCGAAATTGTGAACAATACTTTTCACAACTCTCATAATCCCTGGTCATGAACTCCAAAAACTTGGTGGTTCAATTCCATGGCATTACACAACTTCGCACAACTAACCAGCAAGTGCACTGGGTCGTCCAAGTAATACCTTACGTGAGTAAGGGTCGATCCCACGGAGATTGTTAGCATTGAAGCAAGCTATGGTCATCTTGTAAATCTTAGTCAGGCAGACTCAAATGGATATGGTGATGAACGAAAATAATATAAAGATAAAGATAGAGATACTTATGTATATCATTGGTGTAAGAGCTTCAGACAAGCGTATGAAGATGCCTTCCCTTCCGTCTCTCTGCTTTCCTACTGCCTTCATCCAATCCTTCTTACTCCTTTCCATGGCAAGCTCGTGTAGGGTTTCACTGTTGTCAGCAGCTACCTCCCATCCTCGCAGTGAAAGCTAATGCTCACGCACTCTGTCACAGTACGGCCAATCACCGGTTTGGTTCCCGCCCCTGCTGGAATAGAATCCCTCTTTTGCGTCTGTCACTAACGCCCAGCAGGTTAGAGTTTGAAGCACGTCACAGTCATTCAATCATTGAATCCTACTCAGAATACCACAGACAAGGTTTAGACCTTCCGGATTCTCTTGAATGCCGCCATCAGTTCTTGCCTATACCACGAAGACACTGATCTCACGGAATGGTTGGCTCGTTTGTCAGGCGAGCACTCGGTTGTCAGGCGATCAACCATGCATCGTGCAATCAGGAATCCAAGAGATATTCACTAAGCCTCAGATGCTTGTAGAACAAGAGTGGTTGTCAGTCACTTTGTTCATGGGTGAGAATGGTGATGGGCGTCAATCATCACCTTCATCAAGTTGAAGAACAAGTGATATCTTGGACAAAGAACAAGCGGAATTGAATAGAAGAACAATAGTAATTGCATTAATACTCGAGGTATAGCAGAGCTCCACACCTTAATCTATGGTGTGTAGAAACTCCACCGTTGAAAATACATAAGCATAAGGTCTAGGCATGGCCGAATGGCCAGCCTCCCAATGATCTAAGATAGCATAAAACGAAGATAGCTACCAAAGTCCTCTATTATAATAGTAAAAGGTCCTACTTATAGATAACTAGTAGCCTAAGGTGTACAAAGATGAGTAAATGACATAAAAATCCACTTCCGGGCCCACTTGGTGTGTGCTTGGGCTGAGCAATGAAGCATTTTCGTGTAGAGACTCTTCTTGGAGTTAAACGCCAGCTTTAGTGCCAGTTTGGGCGTTTAACTCCCAATTGGGTGCCAGTTCCGGCGTTTAACGCTGGAATTTCTTGAGGTGACTTTGAACGCCGGTTTGGGCCATCAAATCTTGAGCAAAGTATGGACTATTATATATTGCTGGAAAGCCCATGATGTCTACTTTCCAACGCCGTTGAGAGCGCGCCAATTGGGCTTCTGTAGCTCCAGAAAATCCACTTCGAGTGTAGGGAGGTCAGAATCCAACAGCATCTGCAGTCCTTTTCAGTCTCTGAATCAGATTTTTGCTCAGAACCTTCAATTTCAGCCAGAAAATACCTGAAATCACAGAAAAACACACAAACTCATAGTAAAGTCCAGAAATGTGAATTTTAACTAAAAACTAATAAAAATATACTAAAAACTAACTAAAAGATACTAAAAATATACTAAAAACAATGCCAAAAAGTGTACAAATTATCCGCTCATCACAACACCAAACTTAAATTGTTGCTTGTCCCCAAGCAACTGAAGATCAAATAAGATAAAAAAGAAGAGAATATGCAATGAACTCCAAAAACATCTATGAAGATCAGTATTAATTAGATGAGCGGGGCTTTTAGCTTTTTGCCTCTGAATAGTTTTGGCATCTCACTCTATCCTTTGGAATTCAGAATGATTGGCTTCTTTAGGAACTTAGAATCCAGATAGTGTTAATGATTCTCCTAGTAAAGTATGATGATTCTTGAACATAGCTATTTATTGAGTCTTGGCTGTGGCCCAAAGCACTCTGTCTTCCAGTATTACCACCGGATACATACATGCCACAGACACATAATTGGGTGAACCTTTTCAGATTGTGACTCAGCTTTGCTAAAGTCCCCAATTAGAGGTGTCCAGGGTTCTTAAGCACACTCTTTTTGCCTTGGATCACAAATTTATTCTTTCTTTTTCTTTCTTTCTTTTTTTTTCGATTTTTTTTTCGGTTTGCTTCCTCCCCTTTTTTTGTATTCACTGCTTTTTCTTGCTTCAAGAATCATTTTTAATGATTTTTCAGATCCTCAGTAACATGTCTCCTTTTTCATCATTCTTTCAAGAGCCAACATTCATGAACCACAAATTCAAAAGACATATGCACTGTTCAATCATACATTCAGAGAACAAGAGTGTTGCCACCACATCAAATTAATTAAACTGTTATAAAATTTAAAATTCATGCAATTCTTTTCTTTTCAATTAAGCACGTTTTTATTCAAGAAGGTGATGGATTCATAGGACATTCATAACTTTAAGGCATAGACACTAAGACACTAATGATCACAAGACACAAACATGGATAAACATAAGCATAAAATTCGAAAAACAGAAGAATAAAGAACAAGGAAATCAAAGAACGGGTCCACCTTAGTGATGGCGGCTCTTTCTTCCTCTTGAAGATCCTATGGAGTGCTTGAGCTCCTCAATGTCTCTTCCTTGTCTTTGTTGCTCCTCCCTCATGATTCTTTGGTCTTCTCTAATTTCATGAAGGATGATGGAGTGTTCTTGATGCTCCACCCTTAGTTGTCCCATGTTGGAACTCAGTTCTCCTAGGGAGGTGTTCAGTTGCTCCCAATAGTTTTGTGGAGGAAAGTGCATTCTGGTGGACGAAATTGTATCTCTTTATAGAATATGATAATAGAATATGGTCCAAGATCAACTTCGTTCAACTGACCAGCAAGTGTACTGGGTCGTCCAAGTAATACCTTACGTGAGTAAGGGTCGAATCCACAGAGATTATTGGTTTGAAGCAATCAATGTTTATTTTATTTGTCTTAGTCAGGATTTCAAGAAAATTGTTTGGGCTACTTGAACAACAGAGTTATTTGTTTATAAAGGATTATGGAATATATTGGAATAATAAAGAGTACTAGCGTTACTTGTTGTGCAGTAATGGAGAATATGTTGGAGTTTTGGAGATGCTTTGTCCTTTGAATTTCTACTCTTCCTTGAATTCCTCTTCTCACACGCAGGTTCCTTCCATGGCAAGCTCTTTGTAGGGTGTCACCGTTGTCAGTGGCTACTTCCCATCCTCGCAGTGAAAGCTAATGCACGCACTCTGTCACAGTACGGCCAATCACCGGTTGGTTCCCGCTCCTACTGGAATAGAATCCCTCTTTTGCGTTTGTCACTAACGCCCAGCAGGTTAAAGTTTGAAGCACGTCACAGTCATTCAATCCTGGAATCCTACTCGGAATACCACAGACAAGGTTTAGACTTTCCGGATTCTCATGAATGCTGCCATCAATCCGGCTTATACCACGAAGATTCTGTTGGGGAATCTAAGAGATATTCATTCAATCTGATGTAGAACGGAGGTGGTTGTCAGGCACACGTTCATGGGTTGAGGAAGGTGATGAGTGTCACGGATCATCACCTTCTCCACAGTTAGGCGCGAATAAACATCTTAGATAGGAACAAGCGTGTTTGAATGGAAAACAAAGGAATTGTATTAAATCATTGAGACGCTGCAGAGCTCCTCGCCCCCAACAATGGAGTTTAGAGACTCATGCCGTCAAAAGTATGTAATTCAGATCTGAAAATGTCATGAGGTACAAGATGAGTCTGTAAAAGTTGTTTAAATAGTAAACTAGTAACCTAGGTTTACAGAAAAATGAATAAACTAAGATAATTGGTGCAGAAATCCACTTCTGGGGCCCACTTGGTGTGTGCTGGGGCTGAGACTAAAGCTTTTCACGTGTAAAGGCCTTTCTTGGCGTCAAACTCCAGGTTTTGACGTGTTTTGGGCGTTCAACTCCGGATCATGACGTTTTTCTGGCGTTTAACTCCAGACAGCAGCATGTACTTGGCGTTCAACGCCAAGTTACATCATCTATCCTTGCGCAAAGTATGGACTATTATATATTGCTGGAAAGCCCTGGATGTCTACTTTTCAACGCCGTTGAGAGCGCGCCAATTGGACTCCTGTAGCTCCAGAAAATCCATTTCGAGTGCAGGGAGGTCAGGATCCAACAGCATCAGCAGTCCTTTTTCAGCCTAAGTCAGATTTTTGCTCAGCTCCCTCAATTTCAGCCAGAAAATACCTGAAATCACAGAAAAACACACAAACTCATAGTAAAGTCCAGAAATATGATTTTTGCTTAAAAACTAATAATAATTAACTAAAAACTAATTAAAACATGCTAAAATCTACATGAAATTACCCCCAAAAAGCGTACAAAATATCCGCTCATCACAACACCAAACTTAAACTGTTGCTTGTCCTCAAGCAACTAGATGAATAAAATAGGTTCTAGCAGAAATTAAGAAGTAGTATATATTTCAGAGTTTTAGATGAAGTTCAAATTTATTAGATGAGCGGGGCTTGTAGCTTTTTGTCTCTGAACAGTTTTGGCATCCCCCTGTATCTTTAAATTTTCAGAATAATTGGCATCCTTAGGAACTCAGAATTCAGATAGTATTATTGACTCTCCTAGTGTAGTATGTTGATTCTTGAACACAGTTATTTTATGAGTCTTGGCTGTGGCCCTAAGCACTTTGTTTTCCAGTATTACCACCGGATACATAAATGCCACAGACACATAACTGGGTGAACCTTTTCAGATTGTGACTCAGCTTTGCTAGAGTCCCCAGTCAGTGGTGTCCAGAGCTCTTAAGCACACTCTTTTGCTTTGGATCACGACTTTAACCACTCAGTCTCAAGCTTTTCACTTGGACCTTCATGACACAAGCACATGGTTAGGGACAGCTTGATTTAGCCGCTTAGGCCTGGATTTTATTTCCTTGGGCCCTCCTATCCATAGATGCTCAAAGCCTTGGATCCTTTTTACCCTTGCCTTTTGGTTTTAAGGGCTGCTTGGCTTTTATTCCTTTTGATTGTTATATATATATATATATATATATATATATATATATATATATATATATATATATATATATATATATATATTTTTGACTGCTTTTTCTTGCTTCAAGAATCAATTTTATGATTTTTCAGATCATCAATAATATTTTCGTGTTCCTCATCCTTTCAGGAGCCAATATTCATCAAATTCAAAATACAATTTATGCACTGTTCAAGCATTCATTCAGAGAACAAAAAGTATTGCCACCACATATAATTAATTATAAATTTTATTATTAAGAACTCGAAAAATATAGATTACTTCTTTATTCTAAAATAAAATCTACTACTTTATTCATGCCTGATGATGATGAGAAAAATAAACTATAGCTTAATTGGAAATAAAATCAAAATAGACATACTAATTACTACTAAATATCTCCTAAGGTGAATTTCAAATAAAAAATGCTATCACTAAATTAAAGCAGGAAAATTGGAACTCAGCAACCTTTGTTTTGAGGAAGGACGTGTTCTTCTAATCTCTGGGGTGTTGTTCAAGGATTAATTTTTGGCGCTTCAGCTCCCTTAGATCACGCCCTTGCTCCTCCTGTTCTTTGAGCAGTTTGCAAAGCATGCTACTTTGATTATTCTGTTCTTCCTTTATTTGATCCATAGCTTCTTGCAATCTGGAAATAGAGGCTTCAAGATGTTCCCAATATTCGAATTGAGGCAGTTCTGGGAGAGCTTCTTGTGCTCTCTTCCTGGTTGAATCATCTTGTTGCTGTCTGACCATTGATATTCCAGTAATTGGCTTTTCAACTGGGATGTACTCTGTTATTCCCATCTTCACTCCGGCATCTTTGCAGAGCATAGAAATTAAGCTTGGATAGGCCAATCTGGCGTCTTTAGAGTTCCTGTTTGCTACTTTGTATAGCTCACATGAGATCAGTTGATGGACTTCTACCTCTTTTCCCAACATGATGCAGTGAATCATGACAGCTCTTTTGATGGTTACTTCAGAACGGTTGCTGGTGGGCAATATGGAACGCCCTACGAAATCCAGCCAGCCTCTGGCTACTGGTTTTAGATCCTCCCTTTTTAGTTGAACTGGGTCGCCAGTTGTGCTGGTAGTCCACTTGGCTCCAGGAACGCATATATCTTCCAAGATCCTGTCCAATCCTTTATTGACCCTCATCATTCTCCTATTAAAGGAGTCTGGGTCGTCTTTTAGTTGAGGAATCTTGAATATCTCCCTGATCCTGTCAGGATTGGTATGAATGATCTTTCCTCTGACCACAGTTTTATGATCAAAGATAGTAGCTCCAACGATTCTTTGCCTTTCTGTCTGCCATAGATTAGCATAGAACTCTTGAACCATGTTTCTTCCCACTTTTGTTTCAGGATTGGCCAGAATTTCCCAATGCCTGTTTCTGATTTGCTCTTGGATCTCCGGATATTCATCTTCTTTCAAATCAAATCTGACTTCCGGGATCACTGATCTGTGACTCATTATTTTATAATAATGATCTGAATGTTCTTTAGATAAGAACTTCCCTTGATTCCAAAGTGGCTTTGGAGCGCTTTCTTTCTTGCCCTTTTGGGTGGGTTGTTTTCCTCTTGGGGCCATGAATTTGATGATCATGGATATCCACACCAAACTTAGAGCTTTGCTTGTCCTCAAGCAAAAAGAGAAGAAAGAAGAGGGATAGGAGGAGAGCAGTTTGGATGATGAGGAGGGCGCCGAACACAAGATATAGGGAGGGGGGTGGGTTATTTTTCGAAAAATAAGAAAGAGATAAGATAAAAGATATGATTTTAAAAGATATGATTAGAAAAAGATATAATTTTTAAAAGAGAAAGATATGAATAAGAATTTAAAAGACAAATCTGAAAAATTTAATTTTGAAAAAGATTTTTTTTTTTTAAAAAAAAGATAATTGAGTTTTGAAAACAAATTTTTAAAAGAGTTTGATTGGATTGAAAATTAATTTGTCCTTTATGGATTAAGATACCTTTGATATTTTGAAAAAGGGATATTAGAAATTAGGATTTTTAGAACTCTAATTTGGGATGAGAGATGATAATTTGAAATATGTTGATGCAAGAAATCATGAATTGAAACATAAAAATTTGGAAAAAATATAAAGAAAAACGAAATTGTACCTCCTCCCACCATCCTGGCGTTAAACGCCCACATGGTGCATGGTTTGGGCGTTTAACGCCCATGTGATGCTTCTCCTGGGCGTTCAACGCCCAGTCAACGCCCATGTGATGCTTCTTTCTGGCGTTGAACGCCAGGAAGTCCTTCTTTACTGGGCGTTTTACTAAACGCCCAGAATGCTAGCAGATTGGCGTTAAACGCCCAGAAGGTGCATCTTTCTGGCGTTTAACGCCCAGAAGATGCTCCTTTCTGGCGTTTAACGCCCAGAAGGCTACCCTTACTGGCGTTAAACGCCCAGTGGGTGCTTCTTTTGGGCGTTTAACGCCCAAAGTGTTTCTTACTGGCTTTTTCATGCCAGTGAACTTCCAAATTTCTCTGTAACTCTTGGGACTTCAGTTAATTTGTTATTTCACCTTTGAAGATACTTAGACCTAAACCTGTAAAGAAAGAAAATTTATTTAATTAGTAATTAAACTTTGTATATGGCTGGGTTGCCTCCCAGCAAGCGCTTCTTTAATGTCATTAGCTGGACTATCACTGATTCTTCAATTAAGTCTCAGTCTTGAGCATTCTTGCTCAAAATTGCCTTCAAGATAATGTTTAACTCTTGTCCATTGACAATGAACTTTTTGTTAGAGTCATTATCTTGAAGCTCTATGTAGCCATATGGTGATACACTTGTAATTACATATGGACCTCTCCACCGGGATTTTAATTTCCCGGGGAATAATTTGAGCCTAGAGTTAAATAGCAGAACTTTCTGCCCTGGTTTAAAGACTCTGGATGACAATTTCTTATCATGCCATTTTTTTGCTTTTTCCTTGTAAATTTTTGCATTTTCAAAAGCATTGAGTCTAAACTCTTCTAGCTCATTTAACTGGAGCAATCATTTTTCTCCAGCTAATTTGGCATCAAGGTTCAGGAATCTGGTTGCCCAGTAGGCCTTGTGTTCCAGTTCCACTGGCAAGTGACACGCCTTTCCATACACAAGCTGGTATGGAGAGGTCCCTATAGGGGTCTTAAATGCTGTTCTGTATGCCCACAGAGCATCATCCAAGCTTCTTGCCCAATCCTTTCTGCGGTTAATTACAGTCCGTTCCAGGATTCTTTTAAGTTCTCTATTTGAGACTTCTGCCTGCCCATTAGTCTGTGGGTGATATGGAGTAGCCACCCTGTGGTTGACTCCATAACGGACTAGAGCAGAGTAGAGCTGCTTATTACAGAAATGAGTACCCCCATCACTGATTAACACTCTGGGGATACCAAATCTGCTGAAGATATGTTTCTGGAGGAATTTTAACACTGTTTTAGTGTCATTAGTGGGTGTTGCAATAGCCTCCACCCATTTGGATACATAATCCACTGCCACCAGAATATAGGTGTTTGAGTATGATGGTGGGAAAGGTCCCATGAAGTCAATACCCCATACATCAAACAACTCAATTTCCAAGATTCCTTGTTGAGGCATAGCATAACTGTGGGGCAGGTTGCCTGATCTCTGGCAACTATCACAGTTAAGCACAAATGCTCGGGAATCTTTATAGAGAGTAGGCCAGTAGAAGCCACTCTGGAGGACTCTTGTGGCTGTTCGTTCACTTCCAAAATGTCCTCCATACTGTGATCCATGGCAATGCCAAAGGATCTTCTGTGCTTCTTCTTTAGGCACACATCTACGGATTACTCCGTCTGCACATCTCTTAAAGAGATATGGTTCATCCCAGAGATAGTATTTTGCATCTGTGATTAATTTCTTTGATTGCACCTTACTGTACTCCTTGGGTATGAATCTCACTGCCTTGTAGTTTGCAATGTCTGCAAACCATGGCACTTCCTGGACGGCTAGTAATTGCTCATCCGGAAAGGTTTCAGAAATTTCAGTGAGAGGGAGGGACGCCCCTTCCAATGGTTCTATTCGGGACAGGTGATCTGCTACTTGATTTTCTGTCCCTTTTCTGTCTCTTATCTCTATATCAAACTCTTGCAGAAGCAGCACCCATCTGATGAGTCTGGGTTTTGAATCTTGCTTTGTGAGTAGATATTTAAGAGCAGCATGATCAGTGTACACAATCACTTTTGATCCTACTAAGTAGGATCTGAATTTGTCAATGGCGTAAACCACTGCAAGTAGCTCTTTTCTGTGGTTGTGTAATTCTTCTGTGCATCATTTAGCACACGGCTGGCATAGTAAATGACATGCAGAAGCTTGTCATGCCTTTGCCCCAACACTGCACCAATGGCATGGTCACTGGCATCACACATTAGTTCAAATGGTAATGTCCAGTCTGGTGCAGAGATGATTGGTGCTGTGACCAATTTAGCTTTCAGAGTTTCAAATGCCTGCAGACACTCCTCATCAAAGATAAATGGCATGTCTGCAGCTAGCAGGTTGCTCAGAGGTTTGGCGATTTTTGAAAAATCCTTTATAAACCTCCTATAAAACCCTGCATGTCCCAGAAAACTTCTGATTGCCTTAACATTAGCAGGTGGTGGTAATTTTTCAATTACTTCTACCTTAGCTTGGTCCACCTCTATCCCCTTGTTCGAAATTTTGTGCCCAAGGACAATTCCTTCAGTCACCATAAAGTGACATTTTTCCCAGTTTAAAACCAGGTTAGTCTCTTGGCATCTTTTCAGAACAAGTGCTAAATGGTTAAGGCAGGAGCTGAATGAGTCTCCAAATACTGAAAAGTCATCCATGAAGACTTCCAGGAATTTTTCCACCATATCAGAGAAAATTGAGAGCATGCACCTCTGAAAGGTTGCAGGTGCATTGCATAAGCCAAATGGCATCCTTCTGTATGCAAATACTCTAGAAGGGCATGTGAATGCCGTTTTCTCTTGATCCTGGGGATCTACTGCAATTTGATTATAACCTGAATATCCATCCAGAAAGCAGTAGTATTCATGACCTGCTAGTCTTTCTAGCATCTGGTCTATGAATGGTAAAGGAAAATGATCCTTTCTGGTGGCTGTATTGAGCCTTCTATAATCAATACACATACGCCACCCTGTAACTGTCCTTGTAGGAACCAGTTCATTTTTTCATTGTGAACTACTGTCATGCCTCCTTTCTTAGGGACAACTTGGACAGGGCTCACCCAGGGGCTGTCAGAAATAGGATAAATAATCCCAGCCTCTAGTAATTTAGTGACCTCTTTCTGCACCACTTCTTTCATAGCTGGATTCAGCCGCCTTTGTGGTTGAACCACTGGCTTGGCGTCATCTTCCAACAAGATTTTGTGCATGCACCTGGCTGGGCTAATGCCCTTAAGATCACTAATGGACCACCCAAGAGCTGTCTTGTGCGTCCTTAGCACTTGAATTAGTGCTTCCTCTTCCTGTGGCTCCAAGGTAGAGCTTATAATTACAGGAAAGGTTTCACCTTCTCCCAGAAATGCATATTTCAGGGATGGTGGTAATGGTTTGAGCTCGGGTTTTGGAGGTTTCTCCTCTTCCTGAGGGATTTTCAGAGGTTCTATTATCTTCTCTGACTCCTCCAAATCAGGCTGAACATCTTTAAAGATGTCCTCTAGCTCTGATTCGAGACTCTCAGCCATATTGACCTCTCTTACCAGAGAATCAATCATGTCAACACTCATGCAGTCATTTGGGGTGTCTGGATGTTGCATGGCTTTGACCACATTCAACTTGAATTCCTCCTCATTGACTCTCAAGGTTACTTCCCCTTTTTGGACATCAATGAGGGTTTGGCCAGTTGCTAGGAAAGGTCTTCCTAGAATGAGAGTTGCACTCTTGTGCTCCTCCATTTCCAGCACCACAAAGTCAGTAGGAAAGGCAAATGGCCCAACCTTGACAATCATGTCTTCAATCACGCCTGATGGGTATTTAATGGAGCCATCAGCAAGTTGAAGACATATCCTGGTTGGTTTGATTTCTTCAGTTAAACCAAGCTTTCTGATAGTAGATGCAGGTATTAGGTTGATACTTGCCCCAAGGTCACATAAAGCTTGCTTGGTGCAATTACCTTCTAATGTGCATGGTATCATAAAGCTCCCAGGATCTTTAAGCTTCTCAGGTAAGCTTTTTAGAATGACTGCACTGCATTCTTCAGTGAGGTAAACCTTTTCAGTCTCCCTCCAATCCTTCTTATGACTTAAGATCTCTTTCATGAACTTAGCATAAGAGGGTATTTGCTCAAGTGCTTCTGCAAACGGAATCTTTATTTCAAGAGTCCTGAGATAGTCTGCAAAGCGGGCAAATTGCTTATCTTGTTCCGCTTGGCGGAGTTTTTGAGGATAAGGCATTTTGGCTCTGTATTCCTCAACCTTAGTTGCTGCAGGTTTATTACCTACAGAAGTGGGTTGGGAAGCCTTGTTATCAGCACTTGTATGTGACTGATTCCCTACTGGCATTTGAATGCCAGAGGTAGGAGCTGGAGTGGCGTTAGACGCCACTTCCTTGCTTGTTACTGGCGTTTGAACGCCAGAACCATGCTCCTTTTGGGCGTTCAACGCCAGATTCAAGCTTGTTTCTGGCGTTGAACGCCAGGAATCAGCATGGTCTGGGCGTTCAGCGCCAGCTTTATCCCTTTCTGGGCTCTGCTTGTCCTCAGAGGGATTTTGATTAGCTATTCGTTCATGTCCTTGCTTCTTGCTGCTTTGAAGTGAGGTATTTAATGTTTTCCCACTTCTTAATTGAACTGCTTGGCATTCTTCTACTATTTGTTTTGACAGTCGTTTTTCTGTTTGCTTTAATTGCACTTCCATGTTCCTGTTTGCCATTCTTGTTTCCTGTAATATCTCCTTGAATTCGGCTAGCTGTTGAGTTAGAAAGTCTAATTGCTGATTAAATTCATTAGCCTGATCCACCGGACTGAGTTCTGCAGTTACTGTTTTAGCTTCTCCTTTCATGGAAGATTCACTGCTTAGATACATATGTTGATTTCTGGCAACTGTATCAATAAGCTCTTGAGCTTCTTCAATTGTTTTTCTCATGTGTATAGATCCACCAGCTGAGTGGTCTAGAGAAATCTGAGCTTTTTCTGTAAGCCCATAATAGAAGATGTCTAATTGCACCCATTCTGAAAACATTTCAGAGGGGCATTTTCTTAGCATCTCTCTGTATCTCTCCCAAGCATCATAAAGGGATTCATTATCTCCTTGTTTGAAGCCTTGGATGCTTAGCCTTAGCTGTGTCATCCGTTTGGGAGGGAAATAGTGATTCAGGAATTTTTCTGACAGCTGTTTCCATGTTTTTATGCTGTTCTTAGGCTGGTTATTTAACCACCTCTTAGCTTGATCTTTTACAGCAAATGGAAACAGTAACAGTCTGTAGACATCCTGATCTACTTTCTTATCATGTACTGTATCAGCAATTTGCAGGAATTGTGCCAGAAACTCTGTAGGTTCTTCATGTGGAAGACCGGAATACTGGCAGTTTTGCTGCACCATGATAATGAGCTGAGGATTCAGCTCAAAGCTACTAACTCCAATGGAAGGTATACAAATACTACTCCCATATGAAGCAGTAGTGGGGTTAGCATATGACCCCAAAGTCCTCTTGGACTGTTCATTCATATTGTCTTGTCCATTCATACTTACTTCCATAATGGAATACAAGAGATATTTTATATGTTGATATTATTTATTTTCTAGTAGTGGAATAAATAAAAATGGAATATATAAAAAAAATATTTTGAAAATATTTTGTGAAAAATTTTTCGAAAAATTTGAAATTGAAATTTGAATTTTTAAAAAAAAAATTTCGAAAAAGTAGTTTTAAAATTGGTTAGAAAATAAAATTTTTTTTTTGAATTTTGAATTTTATGATGGAAGAGAAAAACACACAAAAGACACAAGACTTAAAATTTTTAGATCTAATGCTCCTTATTTTTCGAAAATTTTTGGAGGGAAAACACCAAGGAACACCAAACTTAAAAATTTTAAGATCAAGACACAAGAAAAACTCAAGAACACTTTGAAGATTCACAAGAACACCAAGAACACCAGAAAGAACACCAAACTTAAAATTTTTAGAAAATCAACACAAGTTTTCGAAAAATAAAGAAAAATTAACAAGAAAACACCAAACTTAAAGTTTGGCACAAGATTAAATGGAGAAAAATTGTTTTTGAAAAAGGTTCCAAAGCGTAAACCCAATTGGATTAAATATAACACTTGTTCTAAATATTCCAATTAATGCTTTAGAAAGAACAAAAGTGGAACAAGAAAAGACACAAAACAAGAAAAATTCAAGATCTAACAAGAAAATAAACAAGAATAACTTGAAGATCAATGAAGAACCAAGAGCAAAAACACGAAAATTTTAGAGAAAATATAAAATATGCAATTAACACCAAACTTAGAACAAGACACTAAACTCACGAAAATTAGCAATTAATTAAAAGAAAAATAATAAATTTTGAAAAGAAATTTTTGAAAAGAAACTATCCCATCAATATTGATTTAATGACTCTATAAAAAATAAGAACAAAAATAAAAATAAATTATTCCTAATCTAAGAAATAAAATAAGCCTTCAATTGTCCAAACTCAATAATCCCCGGCAACGGCGCCAAAAACTTGGTGGACGAAATTGTATCTCTTTATAGAATATGATAATAGAATATGGTCCAAGATCAACTTCGTTCAACTGACCAGCAAGTGTACTGGGTCGTCCAAGTAATACCTTACGTGAGTAAGGGTCGAATCCACAGAGATTATTGGTTTGAAGCAATCAATGTTTATTTTATTTGTCTTAGTCAGGATTTCAAGAAAATTGTTTGGGCTACTTGAACAACAGAGTTATTTGTTTATAAAGGATTATGGAATATATTGGAATAATAAAGAGTACTAGCGTTACTTGTTGTGCAGTAATGGAGAATATGTTGGAGTTTTGGAGATGCTTTGTCCTTTGAATTTCTACTCTTCCTTGAATTCCTCTTCTCACACGCAGGTTCCTTCCATGGCAAGCTCTTTGTAGGGTGTCACCGTTGTCAGTGGCTACTTCCCATCCTCGCAGTGAAAGCTAATGCACGCACTCTGTCACAGTACGGCCAATCACCGGTTGGTTCCCGCTCCTACTGGAATAGAATCCCTCTTTTGCGTTTGTCACTAACGCCCAGCAGGTTAAAGTTTGAAGCACGTCACAGTCATTCAATCCTGGAATCCTACTCGGAATACCACAGACAAGGTTTAGACTTTCCGGATTCTCATGAATGCTGCCATCAATCCGGCTTATACCACGAAGATTCTGTTGGGGAATCTAAGAGATATTCATTCAATCTGATGTAGAACGGAGGTGGTTGTCAGGCACACGTTCATGGGTTGAGGAAGGTGATGAGTGTCACGGATCATCACCTTCTCCACAGTTAGGCGCGAATAAACATCTTAGATAGGAACAAGCGTGTTTGAATGGAAAACAAAGGAATTGTATTAAATCATTGAGACGCTGCAGAGCTCCTCGCCCCCAACAATGGAGTTTAGAGACTCATGCCGTCAAAAGTATGTAATTCAGATCTGAAAATGTCATGAGGTACAAGATGAGTCTGTAAAAGTTGTTTAAATAGTAAACTAGTAACCTAGGTTTACAGAAAAATGAATAAACTAAGATAATTGGTGCAGAAATCCACTTCTGGGGCCCACTTGGTGTGTGCTGGGGCTGAGACTAAATCTTTTCACGTGTAAAGGCCTTTCTTGGCGTCAAACTCCAGGTTTTGACGTGTTTTGGGCGTTCAACTCCGGATCATGACGTTTTTCTGGCGTTTAACTCCAGACAGCAGCATGTACTTGGCGTTCAACGCCAAGTTACGTCGTCTATCCTTGCGCAAAGTATGGACTATTATATATTGCTGGAAAGCCCTGGATGTCTACTTTCCAACGCCGTTGAGAGCGCGCCAATTGGACTCCTGTAGCTCCAGAAAATCCATTTCGAGTGCAGGGAGGTCAGGATCCAACAGCATCAGCAGTCCTTTTTCAGCCTAAGTCAGATTTTTGCTCAGCTCCCTCAATTTCAGCCAGAAAATACCTGAAATCACAGAAAAACACACAAACTCATAGTAAAGTCCAGAAATATGATTTTTGCCTAAAAACTAATAATAATTAACTAAAAACTAATTAAAACATGCTAAAATCTACATGAAATTACCCCCAAAAAGCGTACAAAATATCCGCTCATCACATTCCTTGAGGCATCTCAGGGATCTCATGATGAGAGGGGTCTCTTGTGTACTCCATCCTTTTCTTGGTGATGGGCTTATCCTCATCAATGGGGGTATCTCCCTCTATGTCAACTCCAACTGAATAACAGAGGTGACAGATGAGATGAGGAAAGGCTAACCTTGCCAAGGTGGAGGTCTTGTCCGCCACCTTATAGAGTTCTTGGGCTATAACCTCATGAACCTCTATTTCTTCTCCAATCATGATGCTATGGATCATGATGGCCCGGTCTATGGTAACTTCGGACCGGTTGCTAGTGGGAATGATTGAGCGTTGTATGAACTCTAACCATCCTCTAGCCACGGGCTTGAAGTCATGCCTTCTCAATTGAACCGGCTTTCCTCTTGAATCTTGCTTCCATTGTGCGCCCTCTTCACATATGATTGTGAGGACTTGGTCCAACCTTTGATCAAAGTTGACCCTTCTTGTATAAGGATGTTCATCTCCTTGCATCATAGGCAAGTTGAACGCCACCCTCACACTTTCCGGACTAAAATCCAAGTATTTCCCCCGAACCATAGTGAGATAATTCTTTGGATTCGGGTTCACACTTTGGTCATTGGTGGACGAAATTGTGATCCTTAATTAATGGCTTCTTGGCATGTGCCAAGGAGAACTAATTTAACTAACTGATTAGGGAAGCTCACAACTCCGTTCAACTGACCAGCAAGTGTACTGGGTCGTCCAAGTAATACCTTACGTGAGTAAGGGTCGAATCCACAGAGATTATTGGTTTGAAGCAATCAATATTTATTTTATCAGTCTTAGTTAGGATGTCAACAAAGATTAATTTGGATTAAAAGTGAAATTACTGGATTTGATAAAAGAGGGAACAATGTTACTTTGATTTGCAGCACTGGGGAATATGTTGGAGTTTTGGAGATGCTTTGTCCTCTGACTTCAACTCTTCCTTGAAATCCTCTTCTCACACGCAGGTTCCTTCCATGGCAAGCTCTATGTAGGGTGTCACCGTTGTCAGTGGCTACTTCCCATCCTCGCAGTGAAAACTATGCTCACGCACTCTGTCACAGTACGGCTAATCACCGGTTGGTTCCCGCTCCTACTGGAATAGAATCCCTCTTTTGCGTCTGTCACTAACGCCCAGCAGGTTAAAGTTTGAAGCACGTCACAGTCATTCAATCCCGGAATCCTACTCGGAATATCACAGACAAGGTTTAGACTTTCCGGATTCTCATGAATGCTGCCATCAATCCGGCTTATACCACGAAGATTCTGTTGGGGAATCTAAGAGATATTCATTCAATCTGATGTAGAACGGAGGTGGTTGTCAGGCACACGTTCATGGGTTGAGGAAGGTGATGAGTGTCACGGATCATCACCTTCTCCACAGTTAAGCGCGAATAAACATCTTAGATAAGAACAAGCGTGTTTGAATGGAAAACAAAGGAATTGTATTAAATCATCGAGACGCTGCAGAGCTCCTCACCCCCAACAATGGAGTTTAGAGACTCATGCCGTCAAAAGTATGTAATTCAGATCTGAAAATGTCATGAGGTACAGGATATGTCTGTAAAAGTTGTTTAAATAGTAAACTAATAACCTAGGTTTACAGAAAGTGAATAAACTAAGATAATTGGTGTAGAAATCCACTTCTGGGGCCCACTTGGTGTGTGCTGGGGCTGAGACTAATGCTTTCCACGTGTGGAGGCCTTTCTTGGCGTCAAACTCCAGGTTTTGACGTGTTTTGGGCGTTCAACTCCGGATCATGACGTTTTTCTGGCGTTTAACTCCAGACAGCAGCATGTACTTGGCGTTCAACGCCAGGTTACGTCGTCTATCCTTGCGCAAACTATGGACTATTATATATTGCTGGAAAGACCTGGATGTCTACTTTCCAACGCCGTTGAGAGCGCACCAATTGGACTCCTGTAGCTCCAGAAAATCCATTTCGAGTGCAGGGAGGTCAGGATCCAACAGCATCAGCAGTCCTTTTTCAGCCTAAGTCAGATTTTTGCTCCGCTCCCTCAATTTCAGCCAGAAAATACCTGAAATCACAGAAAAACACACAAACTCATAGTAAAGTCCAGAAATATGATTTTTGCCTAAAAACTAATATTATTTTACTAAAAACTAACTGAAACATGCTAAAATCTACATGAAATTACCCCCAAAAAGCGTACAAAATATCCGCTCATCACAACACCAAACTTAAACTGTTGCTTGTCCTCAAGCAACTAGATGAATAAAATAGGTTCTAACAGAAATTAAGAAGTAATAATATTTTAGAGTTTTAAATGAAGCTCAGGTTCGTATTAGATGAGCGGGGCTTGTAACTTTTTGTCTCTGAACAGTTTTGGCATCTCCCTGTATCTTTTGAATTTCAGAATGATTGGCATCCTTAGGAACTCAGAATTCAGATAATATTATTGACTCTCCTAGTGTAGTATGTTGATTCTTGAACACAGCTATTTATGAGTCTTGGCCGTGGCCCTAAGCACTTTGTCTTCCAGTATTACCACCGGAAACATAAATGCCACAGACACATAACTGGGTGAACCTTTTCAGATTGTGACTTAGCTTTGCTAAAGTCCCCAGTTAGTGGTGTCCAGAGCTCTTAAGCACACTCTTTTGCTTTGGATCACGACTTTAACCACTCAGTCTCAAGCTTGTAACTTGGACCTGCATGCCACAAGCATATGGTTAGGGACAGCTTGGTTTAGCCGCTTAGGCCTGGATTTTATTTCCTTGGGCCCTCCTATCCATTGATGCTCAAAGCCTTGGATCCCTTTTTTATTCTTAGCTAGTGCTCATGGCTTTTTTTTTTTTACTGCTTTTTCTTGCTTCAAGAATCAATTTCATGATTTTTCAGATCATCAATAATATTTTTCGTGTTCCTCATCCTTTCAGGAGCCAATATTCATCAAATTCAAAGTACAATTTATGCACTGTTCAAGCATTCATTCAGAGAACAACAAGTATTGCCACCACATATAATTAATTATAGTCTTTATTACTAAGAACTCAAAAATATAAATTACTTCTTTATTCTAAAAAAAATCTACTACTTTATTCATGCCTGATGATGATGAGAAAAATAAATTATAGCTTAATTGGAAATAAAATCAAAATAGATATGCTAAGTACTACTACTCCTATATAACTTCTAAGGTAAAATCTTATAATAATACTATCACAGAGTTAAAGCTGGAATTAGAACTTAACAACCTGTATTTTGGGAAGTGGATGTTCCTTTAGTCTGTGGGATGCCTTCAAGAATTAATTTCTGATGCTTCAGCTCCCTTAAGTTCACATCCTTGCTCTTCTTGTTCTCTTAGGTGCCATGATCTTAATGAGTTTTAGCTCAGTGATCATGGCAAATCACACCAAACTTGGAGGTTTGCTTGTCCTCAAGCAAAAGAAAGGAAAAGAGAGTAAGGATGAGTTGAAAAAGATATTAAAAATATTTGAAAAAGAATTGGATTGGAAAAAGATTTGTGTTTATAAATTAAGATACATTTGATATTTTTGAAAAAGGGATTTTAGAAATTAGGGTTCTTAGAAAACCAATTTGATTTTGAAGGATGATATTTTGAAACATGTTTATGCAAGAAATCATGAATTGAAACTTAAAAATTTAGAAAAATTGTAAAGAAAAACGAATTTTACCTCCTCCCCACCATCCTGGCGTTAAACGCCCAGGATGCTAGCAAACTGGCGTTAAACGCCCAGAAGGTGCATCTTTCTAGCGTTTAACGCCCAGAAGATGCTCCTTTCTGGCGTTTAACGCCCAGATGGCTACCCTTACTGGCGTTAAGCGCCCAGCGGGAGCTTCTTTTGGGCGTTTAACGCCCAAAGTATTTCTTACTGGCTTTTTCATGCCAGTGAGCTTCCAAATTTCCCTGTAACTCTGTGACTTCAACCAATTGCTATTTCACCTTTTGAAGATACTTGGACTCAAACCTGTAAAGAAATAATTAATTAATTAATACGAATAAAATTAAATTTTGTGATTGGCTGGGTTGCCTCCCAGCAAGCGCTTCTTTAATGTCATTAGCTGGACTGAGTTTTAATCAAGTCTCAGTTTTGAGCATTCTTGCTCAAAATTGCCTTCAAGATAATGTTTGACTCTTTGTCCATTAACAATGAACTTTTTGTTAGAGTCATTATCCTGAAGCTCTATGTATCCATATGGTGACACGTTTGTCATGACATATGGACCTCTCCACCGGGATTTTAATTCCCCAGGGAATAATTTGAGCCTAGAATTGAATAGCGGAACTTTTTGCCCCGGATCAAAGACTCTGGATGACAATTTCTTATCATGCCATCTTTTCGCTTTCTCTTTGTAAATCTTTGCATTTTCGAAAGCATTGAGTCTAATTTCCTCTAGCTCTGATTCGAGACTCTCAGCCATATTGACCTCTCTTACCAGAGAGTCAATTATATCAACACTCATGCAGTCATTTGGGGTGTCTGGATGTTGCATGGCTTTAACAACATTCAGCTTGAACTCTTCCTCATTGACTCTCAAGGTTACTTCCCCTTTTTGGACATCAATGAGGGTTCGGCCAGTTGCTAGGAAAGGTCTTCCTAGAATGAGAGTTGCACTCTTGTGCTCCTCCATTTCCAGCACCACAAAGTCAGTAGGAAAGGCAAATGGCCCAACCTTGACTATCATGTCCTCAATCACACCTGATGGGTATTTAATGGAGCCATCAGCAAGTTGAAGACATATCCTGGTTGGTTTGATTTCTTCAGTTAAACCAAGCTTTCTGATAGTAGATGCAGGCATTAGGTTGATACTTGCTCCAAGATCACATAAAGCTTGCTTGGTGCAAGTGCCCTCTAATGTGCATGGTATCATAAAGCTCCCAGGATCTTTAAGCTTCTCAGGTAAGCTTTTCAGAATGACTGCACTGCATTCTTCAGTGAGGTAAACTTTTTCAGTTTCCCTCCAATCCTTCTTATGACTTAAGATCTCTTTCATGAACTTAGCATAAGAGGGTATTTGCTCAAGTGCTTCTGCAAACGGAATCTTTATTTCAAGAGTCCTGAGGTAGTCTGCAAAGCGGGCAAATTGCTTATCCTGTTCCGCTTGGCGGAGTTTTTGAGGATAGGCATTTTGGCTTTGTATTCCTCAACCTTAATTGCTGCAGGTTTATTACCTACAGAAGTGGGTTGGGAAGCCTTTTTAGAAGGGTTGTTATCAGCACTTGTATGTGACTGATTCCCCACTGGTATTTGAATGCCAGTGGTGGGAGCTGGAGTGGCGTTAGACGCCCCTTCCTTGTTTGTTACTGGCGTTTGAACGCCAGCTTTGTCCCTTTCTGGGCTCGGACTGTCTTCAGGAGGATTTTGAGTATCCACTTGTTCATTTCTTGGTTTCCTGCTGCTTTGAAGTGAGGTATTTAATGTTTTCCCCACTTCTTAATTGAACTGCTTGACATTCTTCTGTTATTTGTCTTGACAGTTTTTTTTCTGTCTGCTTTAATTGTACTTCCATGTTCCTGTTAGCCATTCTTGTTTCCTGTAATATTTCCTTGAATTTGGCTAGCTGTTGAGTTAGAAAGTCCAATTGCTGATTGAATTCATTAGCCTGATCCACTGGACTGAGTTCTGCAGTTACTGTTTTAGCTTCTTCTTTCATGAAAGATTCATTGCTTAAGTACAGATGTTGATTTCTGGCAACTGTATCAATAAGCTCTTGAGCCTCTTCAATTGTTTTTCTCATATGTATAGATCCACCAGCTGAGTGGTCTAGAGAAATCTGAGCTTTTTCTGTAAGCCCATAGTAGAAGATGTCTAATTGCACCCATTCCGAAAACATTTCAGAGGGGCATTTTCTTAGCAACTCTCTGTATCTCTCCCAGGCATCATAAAGAGATTCATTATCTCCTTGTTTGAAGCCTTGGATGCTTAGCCTTAGCTGTGTCATCCTTTTTGGAGGGAAATAGTGATTCAGGAATTTTTCTGACAGCTGTTTCCATGTTTTTATGCTGTTCTTAGGCTGGTTATTTAACCACCTCTTAGCTTGATCTTTTACAGCAAATGGAAACAGTAGTAATCTGTAGACATCCTGATCTACTTCCTTATCATGTACTGTATCAGCAATTTGCAGAAATTGTGCCAGAAACTCTGTAGGTTCTTCATGTGGAAGACCAGAATACTGGCAGTTTTGCTGCACCATGATAATGAGCTGAGGATTCAGCTCAAAGCTACTAACTCCAATGGAGGGTATACAAATACTACTCCCATATGAAGCAGTAGTGGGGTTAGCATATGACCCCAGAGTCCTCTTGGACTGTTCATTCCCACTTGCTTCCATACTAGATCACAAGGGATAATTTATATGTTGATAATTATTATTTTATAGTTTTGGAATAAATAAAATAAATAAAAAGAAGGAATATATAAAAATATTTTGAAAATATTTTATGAAAATAAATTTTTTTTTAAAGAAAAATAAAATAAAAATGAAATAAATAAAAGAAAGCGAAAATATTTTGAAATTGAAAATTGAATTTTTATATAAAATTTTCGAAAAAGTAGTTCAAAATTAGTTAGAAAATAAATTTTTTTTTGAATTTTGAATTTTATGGTGAAAGAGAAAAAACACACAAAAGACACAAGACTTAAAATCTTTAGATCCAATGCTCCTTATTTTTCGAAAATTTTTGGAGGGAAAACACCAAGGAACACCAAACTTAAAAATTTTAAGATCAAGACACAAGAAAAACTCAAGAACACCTTGAAGATTCACAAGAACACCAAACTTAAAATTTTTAGAAAACTTTGATGAAATTTTCGAAAATATGAAAGATTAACAAGAAAACACCAAACTTAAAGTTTGGCACAAGATTAAATCAAGAAAAACTATTTTTGAAAAAGGATTTTAAGAAGAAAGTGCCCAATTGCCAAGAACATAAGCCAACACTATAACCAACTGAATTAAAAATGTAATGTATTTTAAAGATGTATTATTTTTATGGATAAAATAAAATTTTTTTTTTTAAAAAAAAAACTAATGTTTTGAAAAAGCACAAGAAAAACAAGAAAAGACACAGAACAAGAAAAATTAAAGATCAAACAAGAAAAATAAACAAGAACAACTTGAAGATTAAGGAAAAACAAAGGACACTCACACGAAAATTTCAAAGAAAGATATAAAAGATGCAATTGACACCAAACTTAGAACAAGACACTAGACTCACGAAGAATTAACAATTAATAAGAAAAAAAGTAATATTTTCGAAAAATATTTTTGAAAAGGGAATAAAAGACTCAAATTTAATGACTCTGTAACATCAATACTATATTCCTAATCTAAGAAATAAAATAAGCCTTCAATTGTTCAAACTCAATAATCCCCGGCAACGGCGCCAAAAACTTGGTGGACGAAATTGTGATCCTTAATTAATGGCTTCTTGGCATGTGCCAAGGAGAACTAATTTAACTAACTGATTAGGGAAGCTCACAACTCCGTTCAACTGACCAGCAAGTGTACTGGGTCGTCCAAGTAATACCTTACGTGAGTAAGGGTCGAATCCACAGAGATTATTGGTTTGAAGCAATCAATATTTATTTTATCAGTCTTAGTTAGGATGTCAACAAAGATTAATTTGGATTAAAAGTGAAATTACTGGATTTGATAAAAGAGGGAACAATGTTACTTTGATTTGCAGCACTGGGGAATATGTTGGAGTTTTGGAGATGCTTTGTCCTCTGACTTCAACTCTTCCTTGAAATCCTCTTCTCACACGCAGGTTCCTTCCATGGCAAGCTCTATGTAGGGTGTCACCGTTGTCAGTGGCTACTTCCCATCCTCGCAGTGAAAACTATGCTCACGCACTCTGTCACAGTACGGCTAATCACCGGTTGGTTCCCGCTCCTACTGGAATAGAATCCCTCTTTTGCGTCTGTCACTAACGCCCAGCAGGTTAAAGTTTGAAGCACGTCACAGTCATTCAATCCCGGAATCCTACTCGGAATACCACAGACAAGGTTTAGACTTTCCGGATTCTCATGAATGCTGCCATCAATCCGGCTTATACCACGAAGATTCTGTTGGGGAATCTAAGAGATATTCATTCAATCTGATGTAGAACGGAGGTGGTTGTCAGGCACACGTTCATGGGTTGAGGAAGGTGATGAGTGTCACGGATCATCACCTTCTCCACAGTTAAGCGCGAATAAACATCTTAGATAAGAACAAGCGTGTTTGAATGGAAAACAAAGGAATTGTATTAAATCATCGAGACGCTGCAGAGCTCCTCACCAACAATGGAGTGGAGTTAGAGACTCATGCCGTCAAAAGTATGTAATTCAGATCTGAAAATGTCATGAGGTACAGGATATGTCTGTAAAAGTTGTTTAAATAGTAAACTAATAACCTAGGTTTACAGAAAGTGAATAAACTAAGATAATTGGTGTAGAAATCTACTTCTGGGGCCCACTTGGTGTGTGCTGGGGCTGAGACTAATGCTTTCCACGTGTGGAGGCCTTTCTTGGCGTCAAACTCCAGGTTTTGACGTGTTTTGGGCGTTCAACTCCGGATCATGACGTTTTTCTGGCGTTTAACTCCAGACAGCAGCATGTACTTGGCGTTCAACGCCAAGTTACGTCGTCTATCCTTGCGCAAAGTATGGACTATTATATATTTCTGGAAAGCCCTGGATGTCTACTTTCCAACGCCGTTGAGAGCGCACCAATTGGACTTTTGTAGCTCCAGAAAATCCATTTCGAGTGCAGGGAGGTCAGGATCCAACAGCATCAGCAGTCCTTTTTCAGCCTAAGTCAGATTTTTGCTCCGCTCCCTCAATTTCAGCCAGAAAATACCTGAAATCACAGAAAAACACACAAACTCATAGTAAAGTCCAGAAATATGATTTTTGCCTAAAAACTAATATTATTTTACTAAAAACTAACTGAAACATGCTAAAATCTACATGAAATTACCCCCAAAAAGCGTACAAAATATCCGCTCATCAGTCATGGTTCTTGGTGATCCATGCATTGGCATAGAACTCTTGAACCATCAAGATTCCGACTTGTTGAATGGGGTTGGTGAGTACTTCCCAACCTCTTCTTCGGATCTCATGGCGGATCTCCGGATATTCACCCTTTTTGAGTGAAAAGGGGACCTCGGGGATCACCTTCTTCAAGGCCACAACTTCATAGAAGTGGTCTTGATGCACCCTTGAGAGGAATCTATCCATCTCCCATGACTCGGAGGTGGAAGCTTTTGCCTTCCCTTTCCTCTTTCTAGAGGTTTCTCCGGCCTTGGATGCCATAATGGTTATGAAAAAGCAATGCTTTTACCACACCAAACTTAAAATGTTTGCTCGTCCTCGAGCAAAAGAAGAAAGAAGAGAGTAGAAGAAGAAGAAATGAGGAAGAGGGGGAAGGTGGTGTGTTCGGCCAAGAAGGGAAAGAAGGGGTGTTTAGGTTGTGTGAAAATGAAGGATGGATGTGAGTGGTGAAGAGAAAGGTGGGATTTGATAGGTGAAGGGTTTTTGGGGAAGAGGTTTTTGAGGTGATTGGTGAATGGGGGAAGAAGAGAGAGAGTGGTGGTGGGGTCTTGTGGGGTCCACAGATCCTGTGGTGTCAAGGAAAAGTCATCCCTGCACCAAGTGGCATCAAAATTCACGTTTTGAGCCATTTCTGGCGTTAAACGCCGGGCTGATGCCCATTCCTGGCGTTTAACGCCAGGTTGTTGCCCTTTACTGGCGTTTAACGCCAGTCTGGTGCCCCTTTCTGGCGTTAAACGCCCAGAATGGTGCTAGACTGGGCGTTAAACGCCCAACAGCTAGCATTACTGGCGTCTGAACGCCAGCTTCTTCTCCTCCAGGGTGTGCTGTTTTTCTTCCTGTTTTTCATTCTGTTTTTGCTTTTTTCATTGTTTTTGTGACTTCTTATGATCATCAACCTACAAAAAAGATAAAATAACAAAAGAAAATAGTTAACTATAAAACATTGGGTTGCCTCCCAACAAGCGCTTCTTTAATGTCATTAGCTTGACAGAGGACTCTCATGGAGCCTCACAGATGCTCAGAGCCGTGTTGGAACCTCCCAACACCAAACTTAGAGTTTGAATGTGGGGGTTCAACACCAAACTTAGAGTTTGGTTGTGGCCTCCCAACACCAAACTTAGAGTTTGACTGTGGGGGCTCTGCTTGGCTCTGTTTTGAGAGAAGCTCTTCATGCTTCCTCTCCATGATGATAGAGGGATGTCCTTGGGCCTTAAACACCAAGGATTCTTCATTCACTTGAATGATCAACTCTCCTCTATCAACATCAATCACAGCCTTTGCTGTGGCTAGGAAGGGTCTGCCAAGGATGATGGATTCATCCATGCACTTCCCAGTCTCTAGGACTATGAAGTCAGTAGGGATGTAATGGTCTTCAATCTTCACCAAAACATTCTCTACAAGTCCATGAGCTTGTTTTCTTGAATTGTCTGCCATCTCTAATGAGATTCTTGCAGCTTGTACCTCAAAGATCCCTAATTTCTCCATTACAGAGAGGGGCATGAGGTTTACACTTGACCCTAAGTCACACAAGGCCTTCTTGAAGGTCATGGTGCCTATGGTACAAGGTATAGAAAACTTCCCAGGATCCTGCCTCTTTTGAGGCAGTTTCTGCCTAGACAAGTCATCCAGTTCTTTGGTGAGCAAAGGTGGTTCATCCTCCCAAGTCTCATTTCCAAATAACTTGTCATTTAGCTTCATGATTGCTCCAAGGTATTTAGCAACGTGCTCTTCAGTGACATACTCCTCCTCTTCAGAGGAAGAATACTCATCAGAGCTCATGAATGGCAGAAGTAAGTCCAATGGAATCTCTATGGTCTCATTTTGAGCCTCAGATTCCCATTGTTCCTCATTGAGGAACTCAGAGGAGATTGGTGCACGCCCATTGGGGTCTTCCTCAATGGCGTCCACCTCCTCTCTTTCCTCTCCATGTTCGGCCATGGTTATGGCTTTGCACTCTCCTTTTGGATTTTCTTCTGTATTACTTGGGAGAGTACTAGGAGGGAGTTCAGTAATTTTCTTGCTCAGCTGTCCCACTTGTCCTTCCAAATTTCTGATGGAGGACCTTGTTTCATTCATGAAACTTTGAGTGGTTTTGATTAGATCAGAGACCATTGTTGCTAAGTCAGAAGTATTCTGCTTAGAACTCTCTGTCTGTTGCTGAGAAGATGATGGAAAAGGTTTGCCATTGCTAAACCTGTTTCTTCCACCATTATTGTTATTGAAACCTTGTTGAGGTCTCTCTTGATTCTTCCATGAGAAATTTGGGTGATTTCTCCATGAAGAATTATAGGTGTTTCCATAGGGTTCTCCTAGGTAATTCACCTCTTCCATGAAAGGGTTCTCAGGATCATAAGCTTCTTCCTCAGATGAAGTTTCCTTAGTACTGCCAGGTGCATTTTGCATTCCAGACAGACTTTGAGAAATCAAATTGACTTGTTGAGTCAATATCTTGTTCTGAGCCAATATGGCATTCAGAGTGTCAATCTCAAGAACTCCTTTCTTCTGACTAGTCCCATTGTTCACAGGATTCCTTTCAGAAGTGTACATGAATTGGTTATTTGCAACCATTTCAATTAGCTCTTGAGCTTCTGCAGGCGTCTTCTTCAGATGAAGAGATCCTCCAGCAGAGCTATCCAAAGACATCTTGGATAGTTCAGAGAGACCATCATAGAAAATACCTATGATGCTCCCTTCAGAAAGCATGTCTGAGGGACATCTTCTGATTAATTGTTTGTGTCTTTCCCAAGCTTCATAGAGGGATTCTCCATCCTTCTGTCTGAAGGTTTGGACTTCTACTCTAAGCTTACTCCATCTTTGTGGTGGGAAGAACTTTGCCAAGAAGGCATTGACTAGCTTTTCCCAAGAGTCCAGGCTTTCTTTAGGTTGAGAGTCCAACCATATTCTAGCTCTGTCTCTTACAGCAAAAGGGAATAGCATCAGTCTATAGACCTCAGGGTCAACCCCATTAGTCTTGACTGTGTCACAGATTTGCAAGAATTCAGCTAAGAACTGATGAGGATCTTCCATTGGAAGTCCATGGAACTTGCAATTCTGTTGCATTAGAGAAACTAATTGAGGCTTAAGCTCAAAGTTGTTTGCTCCAATGGCAGGGATAGAGATGCTTCTCCCATAGAAATCAGGAGTAGGTGCAGTGAAGTCACCCAGCACCTTCCTTGCATTGTTGGCATTGTTGTTGTTTTCGGCTGCCATGGGTTCTTCTTCCTTGAAGAATTCGGTCAGGTCCTCAACAGAGAGTTGTGCCTTAGCTTCTCTTAGCTTTCGCTTCAAGGTTCTCTCAGGTTCAGGGTCAGCTTCAACAAGAATGCCTTTATCTCTGCTCCTGCTCATATGAAAGAGAAGAGAAAAAGAAAATGTGGAATCCTCTATGTCACAGTATAGAGATTCCTTGAAGTGTCAGAGGAAAAGAGAAATAGAAAGAAGAAGGAGAAGAAGAATTCGAACTTTAATTAGATAAGGTTCGAATTGTGCATTAAGAAGGAGTGGTACTCCATAAATAGAAGGATGTGGGAAGGAGGGAAGAGAATTTTCGAAAATTCAATTAAAAGATTTTGAAAACATTTTGAAAATTTGATTGATAATTTTCGAAAATTGAAAGTGGAAAAGAAATCAAGTGGTTATTGAAAAAGATTTGAAATTAGAAGTTAAAGGGATTTGATTGAAAACTTAATTTGAAAAAGATGTGATTAAAAAGATGTGATTGGGAAGATATGATTTGAAAACAATTTAAAAAAGATTTGATTTTAAAAATTAGTGACTTGCCTAACAAGAAAAGATATGATTCAAACATAAAACCTTCCTCAACAGAAAAGGCAAAAAATGTTCAATCAAATCATTAATTGTTAGTAAGTATCTTTGAAAAAGGAAAGAAATTGATTTTGAAAACATTTGATTGAAAAGATATGATTTGAAAAAGATTTGATTTTGAAAAACTTTGAAAACTTGAAAAAAATTGATTTTGAAAACAAAATCTTCCCCTAGCACCATCCTGGCGTTAAACGCCCAGAATGGTATACATTCTGGCGTTTAACGCCCAAAATGCACCCTTTTTGGGCGTTAAACGCCCAACCAGGTACCCTGGCTGGCGTTTAAACGCCAGTCTGCCTTCTTCACTGGGCATTTTTGAATGCTCAGCTTTTTCTGTATAATTCCTCTGCAGTATGTTCTGAATCTTCAATTCTTTGTATCATTGACTTGAAAAGACACAATTTAAAAATATTTTTGGATTTTTAATAATCAAAATGCAACAAGAATCAACTAACAATGCATGCAAGACACCTACTTTAGCAGTTTGTATACTACTGACACTATATGAGACGCATAAACACTCAAGCCAAAAGAATTCAAAGATCAGAGTAAGAAATCATCAAGGATTACTTGAAGATCCTTAAGACACATGAATGAATGCATGCAATTGACACCAAACTTAAGATGAGACACTAGACTCAAGCAAGAAACATCAAATATTTTTGGTTTTTATGGTTTTTGTGAAATTTTTTTGTGTTTTTCGAAAATTAAGTGGAAAAAGATATCAAAATTCTTAATGAGAATTCCAGGAATCAGTGCAATGCTAGTCTAAGACTTCGGTCCAGGAATTAGACATGGCTTCACAGCCAGCCAAGCCTTCAAAGAAAGCTTCGGTCCAAAACACTAGACATGATCAAAGGTCAGCCAAGCCTTAGCAGATCACTGCTCCAAAAGCAAAATTGATGAAAATCAACAAGCTCTTGTGGTGATAAGTTGAAATCTCGGTCCAATCAGATTAGACATGGCTTCTCAGCCAGCCAGATTTCAACAAATCATCATGAAACTCTAGAATTCATCTTCAAGAATTTCGAAAAAAAATAAATACCTAATCTAAGCAACAAGATGAACCGTCAGTTGTCCATACTAGAACAATCCCAGGCATTGTTACCAAAAGCTTGCTCAAAACTTGAACAATCCCCGGCAACGGCGCCAAAAACTTGGTGCGCGAAATTGTGAACAATACTTTTCACAACTCTCATAATCCCTGGTCATGAACTCCAAAAACTTGGTGGTTCAATTCCATGGCATTACACAACTTCGCACAACTAACCAGCAAGTGCACTGGGTCGTCCAAGTAATACCTTACGTGAGTAAGGGTCGATCCCACGGAGATTGTTAGCATTGAAGCAAGCTATGGTCATCTTGTAAATCTTAGTCAGGCAGACTCAAATGGATATGGTGATGAACGAAAATAATATAAAGATAAAGATAGAGATACTTATGTATATCATTGGTGTAAGAGCTTCAGACAAGCGTATGAAGATGCCTTCCCTTCCGTCTCTCTGCTTTCCTACTGCCTTCATCCAATCCTTCTTACTCCTTTCCATGGCAAGCTCGTGTAGGGTTTCACTGTTGTCAGCAGCTACCTCCCATCCTCGCAGTGAAAGCTAATGCTCACGCACTCTGTCACAGTACGGCCAATCACCGGTTTGGTTCCCGCCCCTGCTGGAATAGAATCCCTCTTTTGCGTCTGTCACTAACGCCCAGCAGGTTAGAGTTTGAAGCACGTCACAGTCATTCAATCATTGAATCCTACTCAGAATACCACAGACAAGGTTTAGACCTTCCGGATTCTCTTGAATGCCGCCATCAGTTCTTGCCTATACCACGAAGACTCTGATCTCACGGAATGGTTGGCTCGTTTGTCAGGCGAGCACTCGGTTGTCAGGCGATCAACCATGCATCGTGCAATCAGGAATCCAAGAGATATTCACTAAGCCTCAGATGCTTGTAGAACAAGAGTGGTTGTCAGTCACTTTGTTCATGGGTGAGAATGGTGATGGGCGTCAATCATCACCTTCATCAAGTTGAAGAACAAGTGATATCTTGGACAAAGAACAAGCGGAATTGAATAGAAGAACAATAGTAATTGCATTAATACTCGAGGTACAGCAGAGCTCCACACCTTAATCTATGGTGTGTAGAAACTCCACCGTTGAAAATACATAAGCATAAGGTCTAGGCATGGCCGAATGGCCAGCCTCCCAATGATCTAAGATAGCATAAAACGAAGATAGCTACCAAAGTCCTCTATTACAATAGTAAAAGGTCCTACTTATAGATAACTAGTAGCCTAAGGTGTACAAAGATGAGTAAATGACATAAAAATCCACTTCCGGGCCCACTTGGTGTGTGCTTGGGCTGAGCAATGAAGCATTTTCGTGTAGAGACTCTTCTTGGAGTTAAACGCCAGCTTTAGTGCCAGTTTGGGCGTTTAACTCCCAATTGGGTGCCAGTTCCGGCGTTTAACGCTGGAATTTCTTGAGGTGACTTTGAACGCCGGTTTGGGCCATCAAATCTTGGGCAAAGTATGGACTATTATATATTGCTGGAAAGCCCAGGATGTCTACTTTCCAACGCCGTTGAGAGCGCGCCAATTGGGCTTCTGTAGCTCCAGAAAATCCACTTCGAGTGCAGGGAGGTCAGAATCCAACAGCATCTGCAGTCCTTTTCAGTCTCTGAATCAGATTTTTGCTCAGAACCTTCAATTTCAGCCAGAAAATACCTGAAATCACAGAAAAACACACAAACTCATAGTAAAGTCCAGAAAAGTGAATTTTAACTAAAAACTAATAAAAATATACTAAAAACTAACTAAAAGATACTAAAAATATACTAAAAACAATGCCAAAAAGTGTACAAATTATCCGCTCATCAATGATCATACTCATAATCCATATCCAACACCCTCATTGGTTGGGGGCGAGCTCATCCAGAACTTTCACAGTGTCCGACCATACTTACGACATAGGGTCAGCAGAGTATCAAGTCTCAAGTTGAAGCACGTAGTGGCTAGCCACTTCTACTACCCAGGAAAACTCGTATATTTGATAATTGGAAGTGCAACAATCACATTCTCAATAACCCAGCATATATGCATGTATTTTTAGCCATAAGTCAACATTTATCTCAGCCATTCGGCTTAAATTCATAATTGATAGTTAGCCATCTGGCTTATAACATATTCCGCAATCAGCCATAATTCATTATCATACACAACCATTCCGGCTCATATTGATGAATGATTAAGATCAAATAATAATAATAATAGTTCTTTTACCCTTTTTTAGTTATCTTATTATAATAAAAATTATTTAGAAAATCTTAATGGATTTTTAATTTAAAATATTAAAAAATTTAATTTAATTACTTTTTAAAAAATACTTTTTTTAAATAAAATTCTCAATATATAATAAATTGTAAATCACTTATTATTTAATTTTCAAAAATTAAGGGTTTTACACTCCACATCCATATAAAATACTTATCCAAGTCATTCAAGTAGTTTTTCGTTAACGCACCTCCCCCTTTTCCTAAATTACATGAAATATACGCGCGCCCCTCTCTCTCTCCTATCAACGTAACAGATAAACCTCTTCTTCAACGTAAACATTCTTCTTCCTCTTCTCTTCTTCAACGTTAATGATTTGCATTGTAATTTTTTGATCTGCAATCTCTACTGCTCGTTGTTCTTGTTCTTTTTTCTTTACTTTTGCTCGTTGTTCTTCTCTGCTGCTCATCCTTTTTCTTCCTATTCTTCTTTGATTTCTTCTTCAATTTTGTGGATTTATCTTCTTCGTTTTTAGATTTTAATATTCTATCAAAATAATGAATGATTCAACTTTAAATCAGTTGAATGAGAGCATTTTGGATTATTCTTCTGAAACGAATCAAGAAGACATGGTTTGGATTTTTTTTACTCAAACTGAATGAAATACAATTGTTAAATTGAATTGAATTGAATGTACACATATGTTCTGAATTGAATTGAATTGATAATCTCTCAATTGTAGACACAGGTGTTTTGAATTTATATAATGGATAATGTTTCGTTCATTTAGTACTATACAATTATTTCACCATAATAACGTGTTCGGTTCGTTTTGTAGAAAGCTGTTTGAATTTGATTTTATATAATGGATAATGTTTCATTCATTTAGTACTATATAATTATTTCACCATAATTACGTGTTCAATAGTTCATTATGCAGAAAGCTGTTTATTGCAAATATATTTTGTTTTCTCCCAAGTGCATTCCAAGTGATCCACTAGTTTACTGCCATTAATCTCTATTATATGCACACAAGGAGAAAGTGCGTCAAAGTAATTAGTTTCTATAAGTTGCGCCATGTTATTCTCATTGAATTTTGTTGTGTTGCTATTATTTTCCAAACTTCCCAATAAGTAAAATTCTTTAACATCTCCAGATGAAATATTAAAGGCCCAGTCTTTTGTATTAGATTCATAAATTTATTTCTCTCAAAGTCCATCCAAGCACTCTTTTAGATTATTTTTTGAATTGAATTGAATGGAATGCAATTGCTAAATTGAATTGAATGTACGCAGGTGTTCTGAATTGAATTTAATTGAATTGATAATCTCTAAATTGTAGACACAGATGTTTTGAATTTGATTTTACATAATGGATAATGTTCTATTCATTTAGTACTATACAATTGATTCAACTTAATAACATCTTCGATTCATTATACAGAAAACTATTTTGAATTTGATTTTATATAATGAATAATGTTCCGTTCATTTAGCACTATACAGTTGATTCACCTTAATAACGTATTCAGTTCATTATGCAGAAAGCTGTTTTAAAACTAAATACTGATAGAAACATTTTTTTAATAGTGATATATGCACTTTTTTGGTTTATCCAGTGTATTAATTTTGGTTCATTTGGATTTTTAGGGCTATTAATGTTTGATAAATACCTTGATTTTCATTCACTGTGAACCTGAAACAAAATAGCAGTCAGACAATTCCAACAGATATAGACATTAACATCTTAGACTGACAAGACAAGGACAAATCCATCTTAAATCAGATATATACATTAACATTATATTTTCAATAACATTTACATTAATATTCACATATATACATTGAAAGAAGCAGTGTTTGCTTTTTAAAAAATTTAAATAAAATAGTGTTAGTTACAACCAGTCAAACAAAGTATATCCTATTTACTATCTAAATCCCCAAATGTAGATTTACAATAAAGGCTGGAGAGGGTAGCAGATAGCTTCGGGAGTCTTATTGCTTCAGATGTCCGAATCACTTGGTCTCTCATTTTGTACATATGCTTACGTTATAGCGCGGCTTCTCCTTCTTTGTCACCATTGTCTTCTTCATTTTTGAAGTAAGGACAAAAGAATTTGGTTAATAATTTACTCAATACACTGACAAGCACAAGCATGCATGTAAGACCCAGAACCTTTGAAAAGTCTTTTTATGATCAAGTCTCAAATCATATAGTTATTTATAGCCTTAATTTTAGAAATTATTTTTATTAAAGATAATTAAGGCAAGTTTTGATTTATTGAATTTGAGATAAGTTATGATTATTATCCAATTTTATAATTATTGGATTATTTTCTATATTTAAATCACAAAGTTGGTGGTTGTGAAATAATAAGGATTTTTATATGATTTTGGACTAATTAATTAATATTTTAGAATATTGATACTACTATTTTCAGAAAATAAAGGATTTAATTATATTATTTCTAATTATTTGATGTGTACATTTTATTGAAAATAATTTGTAAAAGTAAGGAGCAAATAGTATTTTTTATATACAATTAATGTTGGATTTAATTTGGGTTTCAATTATTATATTATCCCTATTTTTGAGTGAAATTACCAAAGTAACCTTAACACAAATTTTTGAAAATGAAACCCTAACCCTGAAAACCCTAATCAGAACCTGTTTCCCCTCTGAGCCCAGCAGCAGCAATGCACATACTTTCCCTTTCCCAAATCATGCGCAGCAACCATGGAGAAATGGTGAGAGAGGGGGATCGAGCCAGAAGAAGTGGCGTCGGAGAGAGGGAACTTCACCTGCGCCATCTTCTAGCCGTCATCATCGGTGCCTCACTTTCGCCGCTGGAGGGGCCGTCACCCATGCATTGTCGCCGCCAATGGAGGGGCCGTCACCCACGCATTGTCGCCGCCAATCTCGCGCCGCCGCGGTCCCGTTGAGCTTCCTCCGACACTGCATGAAACAGAGAGAGAGAGAGATGGAGAAGAGGGCTGCAGAGGGGGGGGGGAAGAGCCGCCGATTGCCATCGCCGATGGGTCCTTATTCCTCGCCGTCAAAGGAGCTACTCCCAGCCATGGTGGTCGCTGATGTTCGCGCCGCTGTTGTCGGAGAAACCCGAGGAGAAGAGATGAACGCGACGGGGAAGAGTGAGTGAGCTACGCCGGCGTTGTTGGAGCCTCACCCCCGCTGTCCCTGTTGTGACTGGTGTTGCGCCGGAGGACCACCATCGCTGGATAAAGGGAGGGAGCTCGCGGTGAAGAGAGAGGGGTGCTGTCTTACGCGCCGCCGTCGCACCTGGATACCGCCGCTGCTACTGCGAGCTCACCGTCGCCGGAGCTGGGTGGTTGTTGTCCTTGTCAGCAGCAAAGAAGAAGCAAGATAAAACCCCCTCCATGTCTGCTGTTTCGGTCCGCTGAGAAAGAGCTATCGCCGCCGTTCCTGCCACCGGCAAGCCTCGATTAGCACCGCCGAAGCTCTGGCCATCACCGTCATTGAGGAAGCTCACCGGAGTTGCTGGAGGCTACTGCCGCTCTGCCTGGTTCTGTGTTGAGTCGCGCCGCCTTGCCTAGTCGTCGGAAAACCCCGCTGCCGTCGCCGAAAAACTCTGTTGGTAAGGGTTTTGAATTTGGTCATCATTTGTCTAAGATTCTGGAAGCTTTAACATCTCTGTATGTGGGTTCCAGGCACCATTGTTGAAGTCCGGTCGCCGCTGCTACTTGAGGTGGCTGCCGGGCTACTGCCGAACCGGTTCAGAGACCGCCACTGTTTCGGTTCAGCCGCTCCTTCTTCAGTTCGGTAAGCATTTCAATTTGTAAGCCCTTTTGTTATTATTTTGTTATCTCATGCTGAGGTTTGTGGCGTTAATTGCTATAAGATTGAGTTTGGTTGTTGTATGTTGCGATTAGAGTTGTTGAGACTGTTGCGAAAGTAGCTCGGAGCTGAGGTTTTGGTTGCCGTCAGTTCGGTTTGGGGCGGAAAGGACTTGATGAGGCATTTGGGTTATGGAATTGCGTTTTGAGGTAGGGGCGCTTTCCAAAAACTATACTTTATGTATTGGAATTATTACATATGGATACTGTTGTGAGAAAATGTGTATTTGATGATTGTATCAGCCTTATGTATAATTTGATTGTATCGAATGATTATGAATGTTTGTTTGGCTGAACTGTTGTGCGGCTTTGTGAAATGGAATGTTTTGATGTTGATTCTTTAAAGCTTTGAAATTTGAGTTTGATCCGTTGAGAATTGATTTGAGTTGAGTTGATTTTCTTGAGGATGTGAAAAATGGAATACACCCATGAATTTAACCTGGTTTGCTTTAAATTATTTGGTTTGATAAATGATTGTTGTTGAACCGATTCTTTAAAGCTTTAGAAATGAGCTTATTCGGCTGATAATGATTTGATTTTGAAACGATTTTCTTGAAATATGGAATTGAGATGATTGTTGGATTTTGGCTTGCCTTGAACTGATTTTGGATTTTGGGCTGTTGAAAAGGATTGTGGAAGGGTTTTGTTGGGACCCGAATCGGGTGGCAAAGTCCAAGTTTTAGGGGAGATGCTGCTGAAATTTCTATAAAATCTAAGTCTTTATTGAAATGTTGTTTGGAAAAATGATGAGTTAAAGACTTCTGCTCTTTTATTTGAATTATCAAGAAAAGGATGACTCATACTTTTAAAATGAATCATTAAAAAGAAAATTGTGATTTAGTCTTGCTTCTTAAGAAAGGCATTGTATCTCATTCAGAAGAAAGTTATTTAGAAGAAACTTATGTTTTAAAGCTGTTTTAAATGTGACAAGGGCAATGCCTTTAAATTTGACTTGAGGGTTCCAATTAGAAGAGTTTCAATGATTTTGAAAGAACCTGAATGTCTATTGACAAGTTTCATTTTGAAATGTTTTGAGAAAGATTTTAAGTACTCTTTGAATTCTGAATTCTTGCAAGACTAAAACAATTTTGAACAGTTGAAACATTCTAGAATTCATCATGGGGGTTGAAGTTGGTTTTGCCTGAGTAAAGGAAACGGATTTGAAAGAAGTGAATGATTATGTGACTCGGTTTGGCTTAGATCCTATTTTATTACTCAAATTAGGAAGCCAAGGTTTTTAATGAATTTAAATGAACTTGGTGAAATGAGTTATGTTATTCTCCCCTAAGGACTTGGGACTCTGTCGAGAAACTTTGTTATAAAATTCCCAATTGTGGGGTGGATGATTTTGAATGTTCCCAAAATGAATCTTTAATTTTGCCAAGGTTTTGGAAGTTTTGGAAAGAGGATGCCGAGAGCGGCTTTGTTTTAAAAAGGGAACTCACTTTGAGTAAATTTGGCTTATGAGCCTGAGATGATTTGAGAAATGAGATTTCTAAAGCCAAGGCTGAAAAGAGTTGAAACTTGAATTCAAAGTGAAACAATTTGAGAAAAAGTTATTTATGGCTTAAATGCCGATTTTATGCATTTGATGATGTTGGATGGTGGAAGTGCTGTTTTGTTATGGGCCAGAATGGTTGTGTATGATTATGAATATTGGCTGGTTCTGGATTAAACCGTGAGCCAGAATGGCTGTGTATGCTAAGAATATTGGCTAGTTTTGGATTGAACCGTGAGCCGGAATGGCTGTGTATGATATGAATATTGGCTGGTTCTGGACTGAACCGTGAGCCGGATGGCTGAGATGGCTGTTGATCCATGGATGAGAATGAATGCATGTATATGCTGAATTATTGATAATTGTGATTTGCACTTCCACTATAAGAGGCACGAGATCCCTGGGAGAAAGCAGTGGCTAGCCACCACGTGCTCCAGGTGGAGGCTCGAGACTTTGCTGACCCTATGCCGTAAGTGTGGCCGGGCACTGTGAAAGTTCAGGATGAGCTCGCCCCCGTAAATATTCACCAGTGAAGGTGATGGATATGGATCATGATTATGATCAAGTTTATCATGAGTATAACTCGAGTTGGGGATGCGCAACAGAGGGACAGTCCAATGGTTAGCTACCAGGACTTGTCGGGTTGGCTCTATAACCGACAGATGATATCATCAGCCACTAGGGACAGGCATGCATCATATGCATCTATGTGACATTGTTTGGGTGTGCGTACTGTATTTGGTTTGCCTATGTGATTAACTGCTAATTGTTCAACTTGCAATAACTTTTTATTTGTGTTTGCATCTTCCTATTTGTGATTGCTACTGAGACTCTGTTGGACTGTGGTGATTGGTTGATGGTTAGATTGTTTGGGCCTAGGGCCGTGGATGGAATGAGATGAACCGATGGTTGATTTCGGTTTTGTGTTTCTGGTTTGGAATAAAATATGAAAGGCTATTTTGGTTCGAAATAGATAAACCGTTTTGAAAGACTTTTGAGTTTTTGAGAATTGAATGGTTCCTCTTTCGGAAAAGGATTTCAGATTTCTCTTTTATTGTAAACCGTTATTTTTGAAAAGAGGCATAAGACGGTTATTAATCACTGGTACGGTTTATCTTCATGTATCCTATTATAGTAATTCCCAAAAACCCTCTACCGAGAACCCTTTTGAGGATGATGTTCTCACTCCCCTACAGTTTTCCCCTTTCAGGACATGGGCACAGAAGTCACGAAGAGTTTATCTAGTTGTTGTTGAGATGCTCTGTGTTGTTTTAGTTATGGTTTATTGTACCCTCACCTTTATCTTGATATATTCTTTAAGAGGGATAGGCTTTGTATTGATTAATGCTTGTAATATTATATATATATATATATATATATATATATATATATATATATATATATATGGATGTACTCTTTATGAATTTTTTTTGTAAGTTGTATGGTATCTATGGATGTACGTTATCGAATGAAAGTATTTTTGGCAGCGATTTTGTGGTTTAAAGTTTTAAACAGGCTCATATTTTAGTATTAAATAGTATAAGTGTCGTCGTAATGTCCGAGCTATCACAGTCGCGCAGTCGGAAGTATAAACTTTGGTAGTTAGGGTGTTACATCATGGTATCAGACCAGTCCTTCCTATAGAGCTTGAGGAATGGACCGACTATGCTTCAATTGCATACTCTGAGCATTTGTCATGTATTAGGTTTTGTCGAATGACGAGAATTAGAGCTTTATGCACATGACGATCTATTGATTAACGCTGTTGGTCTTTCATTGCATAATTCTTGGTATTAAGTTTGGCCGGCTTAATACTAGTGAATTTTGTATATGAAAGCACTAATGGGTTATCATAGATGATATACGAATTTTGAGTAAAGCGAATCGCGAGTTTTGGGAACGTTGGGAACTATTTCTCGAGGCTGCTCAGTTATGTGTCTTGAATTTTGTTCGAGCCGACCTTTTCTTTCATATCCTAACTTGAAGTTCTTGTTTGCTAATCCTCTTGGAAGTAGTTTGACTTTTTCAACTCTATTCCTCTATTCATATGCATTCTTGTTTGATCTTAAGTGCATATGCTTGTTTGAAATCCTTGTTGTATCTATCTTCCTCGGTTTGAGTTCTTCTTGATTCATGTATTCTTTGATATAGCTTTGAACTTGTCCTACTACGTTGTACATTTTAACTCCGGGATTCCGAGTCTATTATTAGAGAGATTGTTGATTCAGTTTTTCTCTTATTTGACAGTGAGCACAGCCAATTTTGAGATTTTATGAAATTTGGTGTTGAATAGATATATATACTTGTCTATACATGAAACTTTGAAGATTACTCATACCGCTTAGCAACTATCTATTTTTAATACCTCGCCTGTATTTTTACTGGTTTATGGAACTGCATTTACCTTAAATTACAATTTGGCTTTCTAGTAATTTTACTATAGTTCCAATGCACATCTTCATTTGATTATGTATTTGGATATTTTTCAAAATTTTGGAAAGGAAGGATTTTTCACTTTTATCCCGGTTGAGTTTTGTTTGAGAAGCTTTACTCAACTTATTTTGAATTGAGCTTGATTTAGCATACTACATGGTTTATGCCATTGCTGTTCTCTTGAAAGTGTTGGACTCATAGCTTTCTTCCTATGAACGGACTAAATTCTCTATTAAACCTTCCATCTCTATGAATGTCATACTTGACTTTATTTTTAACTAATCTTTTACATTTTGTGAACATTACCATTGATCTTGGTTTTTCTTCTCTGGTGAATCTCATTCTTATATGAGTCAGTTTGATTCGTTTCAAATAGTGCATCGTTTATCCTCTCATTGTCTTTACAAGAGTTTTTAGTCAAAGATTTATCCTTGAGAAATTACTAATGATTGAGTTGTCTTTTCCTATGACTTTTGTATTCTTTTGGATCAATTGAAAGCTTGTTTGATGACTCGTGCCTGGTGGATCTTGTTTTAACTATCTTGATTTAAGATCCTTTCTTGTATGACTTGACTCCTTTTCAAGTACGTCCTAATCTTCTTGAATATTATTGTGAGATGGTGATTTCAAGTATACATTTGGAGTCTTGTTTTGAATTTTATAAAGCAGATTGAATTCTCTATGAAGAAGTTCCAAATCGAACTTATTTTTTAGTTGTTTGGTTATAATTGAAACCATTGTTCAATTTTTGACAAAATTATTTTAAGGTTGACATGCGCTATTTTAATTGAGGGTTTGAAAAGTTTCTTTGTTTAATGGAAACATGTTCGTTTGTAACGCACCACTTGTTTCCTTACCAGATTGTAAGAAAAGTTTTACCTCGGAATTTCTTTTCTAAAGAGAATTTAACTTCCTCTTTCTTCCTTACTATAAATGTTATACACGCTTGTTTGAATATGGGCTTTGAGAACTTTTGAACAAGCACTTGATTTTTCTCCGAGTTTTATGGACTACTTTTGGTTAGGTTGTGCACCTAATTATCTTTCTAAAATATTTGAGGGAATATTTTAGCCTTTAGCCAAACTTGTGAGCACCTTGTTTTTAAAACTCTACATAATCTACTTCGACGTGAAATTGAACTAGAGCAAAGCCAGGTTTATGCTTTTGTTACTCTCTTGAAGGATATTTGTTGCTTAACTTTTCTTTTAGACTGTGAGGTGATTTTCCTGCAAGTTTTCGATTCTTTTATGAACAATGTATTTGGAAGTGTTTTTAATCGTGCTCTTGAAGTTCTATGAGCTTTGTCTTGGGTTTGAGAGATTCTTCTCTATAAACCTCATATTTCTTCGACTCAGCTTGAATTTGTTTCAAACTAATGCGCTGATCCTTCTCTTTGTTGATCCTATTGGATTTCTTTAATTCAAGGGTTATCTTTGAGGTTGTCAATTGAATTGTGTCTAGCAAACTTAATTGCTTGAGTATCCTTGGTTATCTGGGATTGGATACATTCTCTCAAATCTATTATTGCTATCCTTGACAATTGACTCTCCTTTCTAAATCTTGTATCCTTCTGAGTAGACTCGAGAATTATTTTGATAACACGTGTGACTTGTAGAGGTAGTAACGTGATGCGTTAGTTCTTTAAGACGTGATATGTCTATAGGGAAGGTGAAGCGGTAGGTGTGTAACGTTATGATGAGTTGTGGGTGTTTTGTCCCTTGTAAACGAGCTTGCGGGTGTTAGGCTCATGATCGGTGATAGGCAAAATTGTGATCTCTAACAATGGCGCTCAACTTGGTATGCGCGTTTATAATTCAGCACTTTCTTCACAACTTCGCACAACTAACCAGCAAGTGCACTGGGTTGTCAAAGTAATAAACCTTACGTGAGTAAGGGTCGATCCCACGGAGATTGTTGGTATGAAGCAAGTTATGGTCATCTTGTAAATCTCAGTTAGGCAGATAATAAATGGTTATGGAGTTTTCGAATAATAATAATAAATAAACAAAAAATAAAGATAGAAATACTTATGTAAATCATTGGTGGGAATTTCAGATAGGCGTATGAAGATGTTGTGCTCCTTCTGAATCTCTGCTTTCCTACTGCCTTCATCCAATCCTTCTTACTCCTTTTCATGGCAAGCTGTATGTAGGGCATCACCGTTGTCAATGGCTACATCCCATCCTGAAAATGGTCCAAATGCTCTGTCACAACACGGCTAATCATGTGTCAGTTCTCGATCATGTCGGAATAGAATCCATTGATTCTTTTGCGTTTGTCATCACGCCCAACAATCGCGAGTTTGAAGCTCGTCACAGTCATTCAATCCATGAATCCTACTCAGAATACCACAGACAAGGTTTAGACTTTCCGGATTCTCATGAATGCCGCCATCAATTCTAGCTTATACCACGAAGATTCTGATTAAGGAATCCAAGAGATATGCGCTCGGTCTAAGGTAGAACGGAAGTGGTTGTCAGTCATGCGTTCATAGGTGAGAATGATGATGAGTGTCACGGATCATCACATTCGTCATGGTTAAGTGCAACAAATATCTTAGAACAGGAATAAACTGAATTGAATAGAAAATAGTAGTAATTGCATTGAAACTCGAGGTACAGCAGAGCTCCACACCCTTAATCTATAGTGTGTAGAAAGTCCACCGTTGAAAATACATAAGTGAAAATCCAGGCATGGTCGAATGGCCAGCCCCCAAATGTGATCAAAGATGTAAAATCCATATGTCTAATACAATAGTAAAATGTCCTATTTATACTAGACTAGCTACTAGGGTTTACAAAAGTAAGTAATTGATGCAGAAATCCACTTCCGAGGCCCACTTAGTGTGTGCTTGGGCTGAGCTCGAGCTTTATATATGCAAAGGCTTCTTTTGGAGTTGAACACCAAGTTGTAACGTGTTTTTGGCGTTCAACTCTGGTTCGTGACGTGTTTCTGGCGTTTGACTCCAGAATGCAGCGTGGAACTGGCGTTGAGCGCCAGTTTGCGTCATCTAATCTCGAATAAAGTATGAACTATTATATATTTCTGGAAAGCTCTGGATGTTTACTTTCCAACGCCATTGAGAGCACGCCATTTGGAGTTCTGTAGCTCCAGAAAATCCAATTCGAGTGCAGGGAGGTCAGAATCCAAAAGCATCAGCAGTCCTTTGTCAGCCCTTTATCAGAGTTTTGCTCAGGTCCCTCAATTTCAGCCAGAAAATACCTGAAATCACAGAAAAACACACAAACTCATAGTAAAGTCCAGAAATATGAATTTTACATAAAAACTAAAGAAAACATCCCTAAAAGTAACTAGATCCTACTAAAAACTACCTAAAAATAATGCCAAAAAGCATATAAATTATCCGCTCATCACAACACCAAACTTAAATTGTTGCTTGTCCCCAAGCAATTGAAAATCAATTAGGATAAAAAGAAGAGAATATACTATAAATCCCAAAATATCAATGAATATTAGTTCTAATTAAATGAGCGGGACTTGTAGCTTTTTTGCTTTTGAACAGTTTTTGCATCTCACTTTATCCTTTGAAGTTTAGAATGATTGGCATCTATAGGAACTTAGAATTTTAGATAGTGTTATTGATTCTCCTAGTTAAGTTTGTTGATTCTTGAACACAGCTACTTTTATGAGTCTTGGTCGTGGCCTTAAGCACTTTGTTTTCCAGTATTACCACCGGATACATAAATGCCACAGACACATGACTGGGTGAACCTTTTCAGATTGTGACTCAGCTTTGCTAAAGTCCCCAGTTAGAGGTGTCCAGAGCTCTTAAGCACACTCTTTTTGCTTTGGATCACGACTTTAACCACTCAGTCTCAAGCTTTTCACTTAGACCTGCATGTCACAAGCACATGGTTAGGGACAGCTTGATTTAGCCGCTTAGGCCTGGATCTTATTTCCTTGGGCCCTCCTATCCATTGATGCTCAAAGCCTTGGATCCTTTTTACCCTTGCCTTTTGGTTTTAAGGGCTATTGGCTTTTTCTGCTTGCTTTTTCTTTTTCTTTCTATTTTTTTTTTCGCCAAAATTTTTTTTCCGCAAGCTTCTGCTTTTTCACTGCTTTTTCTTGCTTCAAGAATCAAATTTATGATTTTTTAGATTATCAGTAACATTTCTCTTTGTTCATCATTCTTTCAAGAGCCAACAATTTTAACATTCATAAACAACAAGATAAAAAATATGCACTGTTTAAGCATTCATTCAGAAAACAAAAAGTATTGTCACCACATCAATATCATTAAACTAAATTCAAGGATAAATTCGAAACTTATGTACTTCTTGTTCTTTTGTATTAAAACATTTTTCATTTAATCGAGGTGAAGAATTCATGGATATATTTATAGCCTTAAGACATAGTTACTACATTCTAATGATCATGAAGTAGAGACACAAAACATAAACAAACATATAGCATAAAAACCGAAAAACAGAGAAATAAGAACAAGGAATGAGTCCACCTTAGTGATGGTGGCGCTTTCTTCTTGAAGAACCAATGATATCCTTGAGCTCTTCTATGTCTCTTCCTTGCCTTTGTTGCTCCTCCCTCATTGCTCTTTGATCTTCTCTAATTTCATGGAGAATGATGGAGTGCTCTTGATGTTCCACCCTTAATTGATCCATATTGTAACTCAAATCTTCTAGAGAAGTGTTGAGTTGTTCCCAATAATTGTTGGGAGGAAAGTACATCCCTTGAGGCATCTCCGGGATTTCTTGGTGATGAGCTTCCTCATGCGTTTCTTGGGATCCATGAGTGGGCTCTCTTGTTTGCTCTATCCTCTTCTTAGTGATGGGCTTATACTCCAGCTGAGTAACATAGATGGCAAATAAGATGAGGAAAAGCTAGCCTTGCCATGGTGGAGGACTTTTCGGCTATTTTATAGAATTCAAGGGAGATGACTTCATGAACTTCTACTTCCTCTCCATTCACGATGCTATGAATCATGATGGCCCGATCCACAGTAACTTCGGATCAGTTGCTAGTGGAGATGATGGAGCGTTGGATGAACTCCAACCATCCTCTAGCCACAGGCTTGAGGTCCAGTCTTCTTAATTGAACCAGCTTGCCTTTGGAGTCTCTTTTCCATTGAGCTCCTTCAACACATATGTCCATAAGGACATGGTCCAACCTTTGATCAAAGTTGACCCTTCTAGTGTAGCGGCGTGCATCTCCTTGCATCATGGGCAAGTTGAACGCCAACCTCACATTTTCCGGACTAAAATCTAAGTATTTCTCCCGAACCATTGTAAGATAATTCTTTGGATTCGGGTTCACACTTTGATCATGGTTCCTAGTGATCCATGCATTGGCATAGAACTCTTGAACCATTAAGATTCCGACTTGTTGAATGGGGTTGGTCAGAACTTCCCAACCTCTTCTTTGGATCTCATGTTGGATCTCCGGATACTCATTTTTCTTGAGCTTGAAAGGGACCTCGGGGATCACCTTTTTCTTGGCCACAACTTCACAGAAGTGGTCTTGATGGGCCTTGGAGATGAATCTCTCCATCTCCCATGACTCGGAGGTGGAAGCTTTTGTCTTCCCTTTCCCTTTTCTAGAGGTTTCTCCGACCTTAGGTGCCATCAATGGTTATGGAAAAACAAAAAAAGCTATGCTTTTACCACAGCAAACTTAGAATATTGCTCGCCCTCGAGCAAGAGAAGAAAGAAGAAAAAGAAGAAGAAGAAAATATGGAAGAAAGGGAGAAGTGTGTGGTTTTGGCCAAGGTGAAGAAGAGAGGGTTGTGGTTTGTGAAAATAAAGAAGGATAGAGGGGTTTATATAGTGAAGGGAGAGGGAGTAAGTTCGGCTATTTAGGGTGGGTTTGGGTGGGAAAGAAATTTTGAATTTTGAAGGTAGGTGGGGTTTTTGGGGAAGAGTGGATGGATGTGAGTGGTGAAGAGGTGATGAGGAAGAGAGATTGAGGTGATTGGTGAAGGGTTTTGGGGAAGAGTGTTTATTGGATTGTGTGAAAAAGAGAGAGAGGGTGAGTTGAGGTAGGTGGGGATCCTGTGGAGTCCACAGATCCTGAGATGATCCTGTGGGGTCCACAGATCCTGAGGTGTCAAGGATTTACATCCCTGCACCAATGAGGCGTGTAAAACGCCCTTTGCATGCAATCCTGGCGTTCAACGCCAGATTGATGCTTGTTTCTGGCGTTGAACGCCAGCTTCATGCTTGTTTTGGGAGTTCAACGCCCATTTGCAGCATGTTTCTAGCGTTGAACGCCAGTTCCATGCTTGTTTCTGGCGTTCAGCGCCAGCTCTCCTCAGGGTGTATTCCTGGTGTTTAAATGCCAGAATGTTGCTTGTTTCTGGCATTCAATGCCAGATCCATGCTCTGTTCTGGCGTTGAACGCCAGCTAGATGCTCCTTACTGGCATTTAAATGCCAGTAAGCTCTTCCTTTAGGGTGTGCTTTTTCTTCTGCTGTTTTTGATTCTGTTTTTAATTTTAGTATTTATTTTGTGACTCCACATGATCATGAACCTAATAAAACATAAAGAAGAAATAAAATAAAAATAAAATTAGATAAATAAAAATTGGGTTGCCTCCCAATAAGCGCTCCTTTAATGTCACTAGCTTGACAGTAGGCTCTCATGGAGCCTCACAGGTGATCAGGTCAATGTTGTAGACTCCCAACACCAAACTTAGAGTTTAGAGGTGGGGATTCAACACCAAACTTAGAGTTTGGCTGTAGCATCCCAACACAAAACTCAGAGTTTGATTGTGGGGGCTTTGTTTGACTCTGCACTGAGAGAAGCTTTTCATGCTTCCTCTCCATGGTTGCAGAGGAACACCCTTGGGTTTTAAACACAAGGTAGTCCCCATTCAATTGAAGGACTAATTCTCCTCTGTTAACATCAATCACAGCTCCTGCTGTGGCTAGGAAAGGTCTTCCAAGGATGATGCATTCATCCTCCTCCTTCCTAGTGTCTAAGATTATGAAATCAGCAGCGATGTAAAGGCCTTCAACCTTTACCAACACGTCCTCTACCAATCCATAAGCTTGTCTTACTGACTTTTCTGCCATTTGTAATGAGAATATGGCAGGCTGTACCTCAATGATCCCCAGCTTCTCAATTACAGAGAGTGGCATAAGATTTATGCCTGACCCTAGGTCACACAGAGCCTTCTCAAAGGTCATGGTGCCTATGGTACTGGTCTTAAGAATTTGCCAGGATCTTGTCTCTTCTGAGGTAATGTTTGCTGAATCCATGTATCTAGTTCATTAATGAGCAAGGGAGGTTTATCTTTCCAAGTCTCATTACCAAACAATTTGACATTCAGCTTCATGATGGCTCCTAGATATTGAGCAACTTGCTCTCCAGTTACATTTTCATCCTCTTCAGAGGAAAAATAGTCTTCAGAGCTCATGAATGGCAGAAGGAGATTTAATGGGATCTCTATGGTCTCTATATGAGCCTTAGATTCCTTCAGGTCCTCAATAAAGAACTCCTTCTTGCCTGGGAGACGTCCCATGAGGTTTTCCTCATTGAGATTCACGTCCTCCCCTTCCTCTCTAGGTTCGGCCATTTTGATTATATCAATGGCCTTGCACTCTCTTTTTGGATTCTCTTCAGTATTGCTTGGGAGAGTACTAGGAGGAGTTTCAATGACTTTCTTACTCAACTGACCCACTTGTGCCTCCAAATTTTTAATGAAGGACCTTGTTTCACTCATGAAACTTAAAGTGGCCTTAGACAGATCAGAGACTAAGTTTGCTAAATTAGAAGTGCTCTGCTCAGAATTCTCTGTCTGTTGTTGAGAAGATGATAGATAAGGCTTGCTGTTGCTGAGCCTATTTCTTCCACCATTATTAAAGCCTTGTTGAGGCTTTTGTTGATCCTTCCATGAAAAATTTGGATGATTTCTCCATGATGAGTTATAGGTGTTTCCATAAGGTTCCCCCATATAATTTACCTCTGCTATTGCAGGGTTTTCAGGATCATAAGCTTCTTCTTCAGAAGATGCCTCTTTAGTACTGTTAGATGCATTTTGCTATCCATTCAGACTTTGAGAAATCATGTTGACTTGCTGAGTCAACATTTTGTTCTGAGCCAATATGGCATTCAGAGCATCAATTTCAAGAACTCCCTTCCTTTGAGGCGTCCTATTACTCACGGAATTCCTCTCGGAAGTATACATGAATTGGTTATTTGCAACCATGTCAATGAGTTCTTGAGCTTCTACAGGCGTTTTCTTTAGGTGAATGGATCCACCTGTAGAATGGTCCAGTGACATCTTAGAGAATTCAGATAAACCATAATAGAATATATCCAAAATGGTCCACTCTGAAAGCATGTCAGAAGGACACCTTTTGGTCATCTGCTTGTATCTTTCCCAAGCTTCATAGAGGGATTCACCATCTTTTTTTTGAAGGTCTGAACATCCACTCTAAGCTTGCTCAGCTTTTGAGGAGGAAAGAACTTAGCCAAGAAGGCCGCGACCAGCTTATCCCAGGAGTCCAGGCTATCTTTAGGTTGGGAATCCAACCATATTTTAGCTTTGTCTCTTACAGCAAAAGGGAAAAGCATGAGCCTGTAGACTTCAGGATCTACTCCATTAGTCTTAACAGTCTCACAGATCTGCAAGAACTCAGTTAAAAACTGGTAGGGATCTTCTGATGAAAGTCTATGGAACTTGCAGTTCTGTTGCAGTAGAGCAACTAGTTGAGGTTTCAGCTCAAAATTATTTGCTCCAATGGCAGGGATTGAGATGCTTCTTCCATCAAACTTGGAAGTAGGTGTAGTGTAATCACCAAGCATCCTCCTTGCATTATTATTTTCGGCTGCCATCTCCTTTTCTTTTTCGAAAGATTCTGTAAGGTTGTCTCTGGATTGTTGTAATTTAGCTTCTCTTAGTTTCCTCTTCAGAGTCCTTTCAGGTTCAGGATCTGTTTCAACAAGAATGTTCTTGTCCTTACTCCTGCTCATATGAAAAAGAAGGGAACAGAAAATAATAATAGGGATTCTCTTTACCACAGTAGAGAGATTCCTTTATGTTAGTAGAAGAAGAAGGGAATAGAAGAAGGAAAAGGTAAGAATCCAAACACAAGGGTGAAGATATGTTCATATTCTTAAGATGAAGAGAAGTATTAGTAAATAAATAAATAAATAGAATAGGATGAGAGAAGGAAAAATTCGAAAATAAATTTTGAAAAAGAGTTAGTGATTTTCGAAAATTAAGAGAAGAAATAAAATTAAAATTAAAATTTAAAAGAATTAGTTAATTAAAAGAATTTTGAAAAAGAGGGAGGTAATTTTCGAAAATTAGGGAGAAGAAAGTAGTTAGGTGGTTTTGAAAAAGATAAAATATAGTTAAAACAAACAAAAAGCCAACTAGTTAGTTGAAAAAGATTTGAAATTTAATTTTGAAAAGATAAGAAGTTGGAAGATATTTTGAAATCAAATTTTTGAAAAAGATAAAATTTTGAAAAAGATATGATAGAAAAGATATGATTAAAAAGATATGGTTGAAAAAAGATTTAATTTTTAAAATTAAAATTAATTACTTGACTAACAAGAAACTAAAAGATAAGATTCTAGAATTTAAAGATTGAACCTTTCTTAACAAGAAAGTAACAAACTTCAAATTTTTGAATCAATCACATTAATTGTTAACAAAGCCTTTGAAAATCATGAATTAAAGATAAGAAAAAGATTTTAAAATTCAAATTAAAAATTTTTGAGAAATAGTAAGAAAAATGAAAAAGATTTAATTTTTAAAATTGAAAATTTGACTTGACTTGTAACAAATAGCTAAGTTTTTTTTAAATTTTTGACTAAGTCAACTCAAATTTTCATAATTTTGAGAGAAATAAGGAAAAGATATTTTTTATTTTTGAATTTTCAATGATGAGAGAGAAAAACAACAAAAATGACTCACAACATGAAAATTATGAATCAAAACACATGATGCATGCAAGAACACTATGAATGTCAAGATGAACACCAAGAACACTTGAAAATTATGATGAACATCAAGAACTTATTTTTTTTAAAAAGTTTTAACAAAAGAAAACATGCAAGACACCAAACTTAGAAATTTTTCATGTTTAGACACTATGAATGCAAGAATGCATATGAAAAACACCGTATAACACAAAACAAGAAATTATGAAGATCAAACAAGAAAATTCATCAAGAACAACTTGAAGATCATGAAGAACACTATGCATGCATGCAATTTTCGAAAATTATTTTTAAAAATTAAAACATGCAATTGACACCAAACTTGTGACTTGACTCTAGACTCAAACAAGAAACACAAAATCATTTTGGTTTTTTTTTTTTTGAAAACATATAGGAAAAAGGAAGTAATGAATTCAAAGTCCTCAATCAAAATTCCAGGAATTATACAAGGTTAGTCTAAACCTTGATGGCCAGCCAAGCTTCAGCATACCATTTTGAAACTCTATAATTCATTCTTAAAAACTCTGAAGGATTTTTCGAAAATAGAGGGAGAAAAATTTTTTTTTGAAATTTTTTTGAAATTTTTTTTTGAAAATAAATGAAAAGAAAATTACCTAATCTGAGCAACAAGATGAACCGTCAGTTGTCCAAACTCGAACAATCCCCGGCAACGGCGCCAAAAACTTGATAGGCAAAATTGTGATCTCTAACAATGGCGCTCAACTTGGTATGCGCGTTTATAATTCAGCACTTTCTTCACAACTTCGCACAACTAACCAGCAAGTGCACTGGGTCGTCCAAGTAATAAACCTTACGTGAGTAAGGGTCGATCCCACGGAGATTGTTGGTATGAAGCAAGCTATGGTCATCTTGTAAATCTCAGTTAGGCGGATAATAAATGGTTATGGAGTTTTCGAATAATAATAATAAATAAACAGAAAATAAAGATAGAAATACTTATGTAAATCATTGGTGGGAATTTCAGATAGGCGTATGAAGATGCTGTGCTCCTTCTGAATCTCTGCTTTCCTACTGCCTTCATCCAATCCTTTTTACTCCTTTCCATGACAAGCTGTATGTAGGGCATCGCCGTTGTTAATGGCTACATCCCATCCTCTCAGTGAAAATAGTCCAAATGCTCTATCACAGCACGGCTAATCATCTGTCGGTTCTCGATCATGTCGGAATAGAAACCATTGATTCTTTTGCGTTTGTCATCACGCCCAACAATCGCGAGTTTGAAGCTCGTCACAGTCATTCAATCCCTGAATCCTACTCGGAATACCACAGACAAGGTTTAGACTTTCCGGATTCTCATGAATGCCGCCATCAATTCTAGCTTATACCACGAAGATTCTGATTAAGGAATCCAAGAGATATGCGCTCGGTCTAAGGTAGAACGGAAGTGGTTGTCAATCACGCGTTCATAGGTGAGAATGATGATGAGTGTCACGGATCATCACATTCATCATGGTTAAGTGCAACGAATATCTTAGAACAGGAATAAACTGAATTTAATAGAAAATAGTAGTAATTGCATTGAAACTCGAGGTACAGCAGAGCTCCATACCCTTAATCTGTGGTGTGTAGAAACTTCACCATTGAAAATACATAAGTGAAAATCCAGACATGGCCGAATGGCCAGCCCCCAAATGTGATCAAAGATGTAAAATCCAGATGTCTAATACAATAGTAAAATGTCCTATTTATACTAAACTAGCTACTAGGGTTTACAGAAGTAAGTAATTGATGCAGAAATCCACTTCCGGGGCTCACTTGGTGTGTGCTTGGGCTGAGCTCGAGCTTTACATGTGCAGAGGCTTCTTTTGGAGTTGAACGCCAAGTTGTAACGTATTTTTGGCGTTCAACTCTAGTTCGTGACGTGTTTCTAGCGTTTGACTCCAGAATGCAGCGTGGAACTAGCGTTGAGCACCAGTTTGCGTCGTCTAATCTCGAATAAAGTATGAAATATTATATATTGCTGGAAAGCTCTGGATGTCTACTTTCCAACGCCGTTGAGAGTGCACCATTTGGAGTTCTGTAGCTCCAGAAAATTCATTTCGAGTGCAGAGAGGTCAGAATCCAACAGCATCAGCAGTCCTTTTTCAGCCCTTTATCAGAGTTTTGCTCAGGTCCCTCAATTTCAGCCAGAAAATACCTGAAATCACAAAAAAACACACAAACTCATAGTAAAGTCCAGAAATATGAATTTTACATAAAAACTAAAGAAAACATCCCTAAAAGTAACTAGATCCTACTAAAAACTACCTAAAAACAATGCCAAAAAGCGTATAAATTATCCGCTCATCAATGGGCTATGAGGTTGTAAAGTGCTTGACGGAGTTGGAGAGTTGAAGCTTTGAGGTTGAGATGAGATTGGTGTGCGGATGTTGAGCACGACGTTGTAACCTCATCCTGTTTTATAACCTTCAATGCCTTGATTTACTACCACATGCTTGAACCATGACATCTTTTGCATTTGAGCCTATCTTGTAATGTTTGCTTTGCAACCATATTCCTACCTTTGTATCCTTATGCATACGATAATCCAAGTATTTGAAAACCGTACATATGTTTATATTTTGAGATATTTTTGCTTCTTCCTTAAATGTGTTCAAGGGTGAACTGTTATGAAATTTCTTTCGTTTTGTATCAATTTTTGAGGACGAAAATTTTTATAAGGTAAGTAGAATGTAAGACCCAGAATCTTTGAAAAGTCTTTTTATGATCAAGTCTCAAATCATATAGTTATTTATAGCCTTAATTTTAGGAATTATTTTTATTAAAGATAATTAAGGCAAGTGTTGATTTATTGAATTTGAGATAAGTTATGATTATTATCGAATTCTATAATTATTAGATTATTTTCTATATTTAAATCACAAAGTTGGTGGTTGTGAAATAATAAAGATTTTTATATGATTTTGGACAAATTAATTAATATTTTAGAATATTGATACTACTGTTTTGAGAAAATAAAGAATTTAATTATATTATTTCTAATTATTTGATTTGGATATTTTATTGAAAATAATTTGTAAAAATGAGGAGCAAATAGTATTTTTTATATACAATTAGTGTTGGATTTAATTTGGGTTTCAATTACTATATTATCCCTATTTTTGAGTGAACTTACCAAGGTACCCTTAACCTTAATTTTTGAAAATAAAATCCTAACCCTGAAAAACCTAATCAGAACCCGTTTCCCCACTGAGCCCAGCAGCAGCAATGCACATACTTTCCCATTCCCAAATCATGCGTAGCAACCATGGAGAAATGGTGAGAGAGGGGGATCGAGCCAGAAGAAGTGGCGTCGGAGAGAGGGAACTTCACCTGCGCCATCTTCTAGCCGTCATCATCGGCGTCTCACTGCCGCCGCTGAAGGGGCCGTCACCCACGCATTGTCGCTGCCAATCTCGCGCCGCCGCGGTCCCGTCGAGCTTCTGCCGACACTGCACGAAACAGAGAGAGAGAGAGAGAGAGAGAGAGAGAGAGAGAGATGGAGAAGAAGGCCGCGGAGGGGGGAAAGAGCCGCCGATGGGTCATTGTTCCTCACCGTCGAAGGAGCTATTCCCAGCCACGGTGGTCGCCAATGTTCGCGCCGCTGTTGTCGGAGAAACCCGAGGAGAAGAGATGAATGCGACGAGAAAGAGTGAGTGAGCCGCGCCGGCGTTGTTGGAGCCTCACCGCTGCCGTCCCTGTTGTGACTGGTGTCGCACCGGAGGACCACCATCGCAAGAGAAAGGGAGGGAGCTCATGGTGAAGAGAGAGGGGCGCTGTCTTGCGCGCCGCCGTCGCACCTGGATACCACCGCTGCTACTGCGAGCTTGCCATCACCGGAGCTGGGTAGTTGTTGTCCTTGCCAGCAGCAAAGAAGAAGCGAGATGAAACCCCCTCCATGTCTGCTGTTTCGGTCTGCTGAGAAAGAGCTATCGCTGCCGTTCCTGCCGTCGGCAAGCCTCGGTTAGCACCGCCGAAACTCCGGCCATCACCGTCATTGAGGAAGCTCACCGGAGTTGCTGGAGGCTGCCGCCGCTCTGCCTGGTTCTGTATTGAGTCGGGCCGCCGTGCCTGGCCGCCAAAAACCCTGCTGCTGTCGCTGGAAAACTCTGCCGGTAAGGGTTTTAAATTTGGTCTTCATTTGTTTAAGATTCTGGAAGCTTTAACGTCTCTGTATGTGGGTTCCAGGCACCATTGCCAGAGTCCAATCATCGCTGCTATTGGAGGTGGCTACCGGGCTGCTGCCAAGCGGTTCAGAGACCGCCGCTGTTTCAGTTCAGCCGCTCCTTCTTCGGTTTCGTAAGCGTTTCGATTTGAAAGCCCTTTCATTATTATTCTGTTATCTCACGCTGAGGTTTGTGGCGTTAATTGCTATAAGATTGAGTTCGGTTGTTGTATGTTGCGATTAGAGTTGTTGAGACTGTTGCGAAATTGGTTTGGAGTTGAGGTTTTGGTTGCCGTCAGTTCGGTTTGAGGCAGTGATAAACCCATATTTCATGAGTTCTTTTGTGCTTAATTTGAGTGATTTATATAATCTTTCACCTACTTATTCACATTAATTGCATGGTTTTACTTTCCTTTCCTTATTATGTCATATTGTGAAAAACATGTTTTCTAAGCTTTGAAAATTAATTATTTTAATTACCTTTATTTCCATTCGATGCCGTGATTAGTGTGTTGAGCAGTTTCAGATTTTCTAAGGCAGAATGACTTAAAGGATGAAAAAGGAAACATACTAAAAGGAAAGGAGAAAGCAAAACGGAGCTTTAAGGAAACTGGTATCCACGCGATCGCATGGACGATGCGATCGCGTGCCAAGCACGAATCAACAGCGACGCGGCCGCATGACTGACGCGACCGTGCGCCTTAAGCAGAACGCACATGACGCGGTCGCATGACTGACGCGACCGCGTGGCAAGGAAAATCTCCGAATGACGCGACCGCGTGACCCATGCGGATGCGTGACAGAGGCCACGCACCAGAAAATTACAGAACACGCCCCAGCGAGTTCTAAAGCCCTTTTTGGCCCAAATCTAAGTCCAGAAAGCATAGACCAGAGGTTATGAAGTGAGGGAATGCATCCATTCAGGAAGGCTGGCATAATTTTAGTTTTCAATGATTTAGATCTAGTTTGGAGAGAGGTTCTCTCTCTCTCTTTTAGGATTTAGGATTTCTTCTTGTTTCAAGAGTAACTCTGGATCCAGGTTTTAAATGTTCTTTTATTTTAGTTCTATAATTATTTACTCCAGCATTTGAATTGATCATTTACTTTTATAATTTAATTTATGAATTATTCCATGTTATAGATAATTATTTAAATTAATGGTATTGAGACATTTTCAGTTTATTATTGCTCTTGTTAATTTATGGTTATCATTGTTCACGATTTGAGAATATTTTTATTATTCCAGCAATTTTACTTTTTCCCCTTTTGGTTCTGATTAAGAATTTAGTAATTCAACAGTTGTTGAACTCAACATAATTAATAATCGTTATCTTGCTAATTGAGCTGAACCTAAATAATCCCAACCTTTTCTTAGGAAATAATTAGGATTCAAAGGTCAATTTAATTAGTCCCTTGACTTTTCTTTGCCCTGGTAAAGGTTGACCAAGTGGAGTTTAGATTCAACTTTTATTATAGTTGAGAGAGATAACTAAGTTAGACCTCTAAATTCCCTTATCTTACCAAAAGTTGTTTTACAGTTATTTATTTATTTTTAATTGCCATTTATTTTACTTGTCATTTAAATCACTTGCTTCTCACCTTCTAAACCCCGATTACAACCCTTGTAACCAATAATAAGAACATACTTCCTCGCAGTTCCTTGAGAAGACGACCCGAGGTTTGAATACTCGGTTAACAATTTCTAAAGGGGTTTGTTACTTGTGACACCCAAAACGTTTGTACGAAGGGATTTTTGTCGGTTTAGGGACTATATCTACAACGCGACTGTTTTTTTATGACATTCTTTACTGGCAAAAATCCCAACGTCAGGCAGAAAGGACTTGATGAGGCATTTGGGTTATGGAATTGCATTTTGAGGTAGGGGCGCTTTCCAAAAACTATACTTTATGTATTGAAATTATTACATATGGATACTGTTGTGAGAAAATGTGTATTTGGTGATTGTATCAGCTTTATGTATAATTTGATTGTATCGAATGATTATGAATGTTTGTTTGGCTGAATTGTTGTGCGGCTTTGTGAAATGGAATGTTTTGATGTTGATTCTTTAAAGCTTTGAAATTTGAGTTTGATCCGTTGAGAATTGATTTGAGTTGAGTTGATTTTCTTGAGGATGTGAAAAATGGAATACACCCTTGAATTCATCCTGGTTTGCTTTAAATGATCTGGTTTGATAAATGATTGTTGCTGAACCGTTTCTTTAAAGCTTTAGAAATGAGCTTATTTGGCTGATAATGATTTGATTTTGAAACGGTTTTCTTGAAATATGGAATTGAGATGATTGTTGGATTTTGGCTTGCCTTATTGATTTTGGATTTTAGGTTGTTGAAAAGGATTGTGGAAGGGTTTTGTTGGGACCCGAACCGGGTGGCAAAGTCCAAGTTTTAGGGAAGATGCTGCCGAAATTTCTATAAAATCCGAGTCTTTATTGAAATGTTGTTTGGAAAAATGATGAGTTAAAGACTTCTACTCTTTTATTTGAATTATCAAGAAAAAGGATGATTCATCCTTTTGAAATGAATTATTAAAGAGAAAATTGTGATTTAGTCTTGCTTCTTAAGAAAGGCATTGTATCTCTTTCAGAAGAAAGTTATTTAGATGAAACTTATGTTTTAAAGCTATTTTAAATGTGACAAGGGCAATGCCTTTGAATTTGACTTGAGGGTTTCAATTAGAGGAGTTTCAATGATTTTGAAAGAACCTGAATGTCTATTGACAAGTTTCATTTTGAAATATTTTGAGAAAGGTTTTAAGTACTCTTTGAATTCTGAATTCTTGCAAGACTAAAATAATTTTTGAACAGTTGAAACATTCTAGAATTCATCATGGGGTTGAAGTTGGTTTTGCATGAGTAAAGGAAATGGATTTGAAAGAAGTGAATGATTATGTGACTCGGTTTGGCTTAGATCCTATTTTATTACTCAAATCAGAAAGCCAAGGTTTTTAATGAATTTAAATGAACTTGGCAAAATGAGTTATGTTATTCTCCCCTAAAAACTTGGGACTCTGTCGAGAAACTTTGTTATAAAATTCCCAATTATGGGGAGGATGATTTTGAATGTTCCCAAAATGAATCTTTAATTTTTCCAAGGTTTTGGAAGTTTTGGAAAGAGGATGCCGAGAGCGGCTTTGTTTTAAAAAGGGAACTTACTTTGAGTAAATTTGGCTTATGAGCCTGAGATAATTTGAGAAACGAGATTTCTAAAGCCAAGGCTGAAAAGAGTTGAAACTTGATTTCAAAGTGAAACGATTTGAGAAAAAGTGATTTATGGCTTAAATGTCGATTTTATGAATTTGACGATGTTGGATGGTGGAAGTGCTGTTTTGTTTTGGGCCGTTATGGCTGTGTATGATTATGAATATTGGCTGGTTCTGGATTGAACCGTGAGCCGGAATGGCTGCGTATGATATGAATATTGGCTGGTTCTGGACTGAACCGTGAGCCGGATGGCTGATATGGATGTTGATCCTTGGATGAGAATGAATGCATGTATATGTTGAATTATTTATAATTGTGATTTGCACTTCCACTATTAGAGGCACGAGATCCCTGGGAGAAAGCAGTGGCTAGCCACCACGTGCTCCAGGTGGAGGCTCGAGACTCTGCTGACCCTATGTCGTAAGTGTGGCCTGGCACATTGAAAGTCCCGGATGAGCTCGCCTCCGTAAATATTCACCAGTGAAGGTGATGGATATGGATAATCATTATGATCAAGTTTATGATGAGTAAAACTCGAGTTGGGGATGCGCGACAGAGGGACAGTCCAATGGTTAGCTACCAGGACTTGTCGGGTTGGCTCTATAACCGACAGATGATATCATCAGCCACTAGGGACAGGCATGCATCATATGCATCTATGTGACATTGTTTGGGTGTGCATACTGTACTTGGTTTGCCTATGTGATTAACTGTTAATTGTTCTACTTGCAATAACTGTTTATTTGTGCTTGCATCTTCCTATTTGTGATTGCTACTGAGACTCTGTTGGATTGTGGTGATTGGTTGATGGTTGGATTGTTTGTGCGTAGTGCTGTGGATGGAATGAGATGAACCGATGGTTGATTTCGGTTTTGTGTTTCTAGTTTGGAATAAAATATGAAAGGCGATTTTGGTTCAGCATAGATAAACCGTTTTGAAAGACTTTTGCGTTTTTGAGAATTGAATGGTTCCTCTTTCGGAAAAGGATTTCGGATTTCTCTTTTATTGTAAACCGTTGTTTTTGAAAAGAGGCATAAGACGGTTATTAATCACTGGTACGGTTTATCTTCACGTATCCTATTACAGTAATTCCCAAAAACCCTCTACTGAGAACCCTTTCGAGGATGATGTTCTCACCCCCTACATTTTTCCCTTTCAGGATATGGGCGCAGTAGTCACGAAGAGTTTATCTAGTTGTTGTTGAGATGCTCTGTGTTGTTTTAGTTATGGTTTATTGTACCCTCGCCTTTATCTTGATATATTTTGTAAAAGGGATTGGCTTTGTATTGATATATATGGATGTACTCTTTATGAGTTTTTTTGTAAGTTGTATGGTATCTATGGAGGTACGTTATCGAATGAAAGTATTTTTGGGAGCGGTTTTGTGGTTTAAAGTTTTAAACAGGCTCATATTTTAGTATTAAATAGTATAAGTATTGTCGTAATGTCCGAGCTATCATAGTCGCACAGCCAGAAGTGTGAGCTTTGGTAGTTAAGGTGTTACAATGCACATTTTAATCAAGTGAATCAAAATGAGCAACTCCACTGAACCGAACAACATTCATGTGCTGAATAAAATGTGATAAACATTCATTCATCAAGAAAAATATTTCTGCATGTACAAGGACTCAACTGAACACACTAACAATCAAGTGAATCAAAATGAGCAACTCCACTGAACTGAATAACATCCATGTACCGAATAAAACGTGACAAATATTCAATCATTAAGAAAAATATTTCTGCATGCACAAGGACTCAACTGGACACACTAACAATCAAGTGAATCAAAATGAGCAACTCTACTGAATTGAACAACATTCACGTACTGAATAAAACGTGATAAACATTCAATCATCAAGAAAAATATTTCTGAATGCACAAGGACTCAAATGAACATACTAACAATCAAGTGAATCAAAATGAACAACTCCATTGAACCGAACAACATTCATGTGCTGAATAAAACATGATAAACATTTAATCATTAAGAAAAAACATTTCTGCATGCACAATGACTCAATTGAACACACTAACAATCAAGTGAATCAAAATGACCAACACCAATGAACTGATCAATATATCACAGAAAGAAAATAATAACACATTTTCTATTCGTATGCCCTAGTTACGCAATAAAATTTAGAATAAGCCTCTACTAAACGAAGCAACTCAATCCACTAAACCTTAAATCAAACTAGGAGAAATGCGAGTTTTGAGAGAAATTAAATGAACATAATAACGACAACTTTTCTCATACTTTGTGGAGTCTCTGTTCTTGTTTTTGTTTGTTTTTTCTTCTTCCTTTCGAAAGCTTGACGCGATTCTGGAGTAGGAGCAATTTCTGCAGAGAACACGATGGAGGTTTGAGAGATTTTGAGAGAGATTTGAATTTTTCCATTGGCAGTTTTGAGGTTGAAGAAGGAAGATTGTTTCATAATGAAAACGCGAATGGATGTTAAATGTTTTGGGAGGGGGGTTTGGGCGCGTGAATACATGATCATTTAATGGAATTTGGTTTTTTTGGTGTTGGACCAGATGGGATGGACTTTGGTAGAAAATTACATGAATGTATAGTATGACTGTATATAAAATTAAATTGTATTAAAAGATCCAGTTAAAATATTAATAACTGTACACTACAAATTAGATTATTTTAATTGTAATTTTTATCAAAATAATACACGTATTTCGTTTATACTGAAAATGAGATATGTATATTTATTTTTAAACTCTATATATTTAGTTTATAAACGTGATACATGCAATACAAATTATCTTATACAATTATTTTATTTATACTGTAAATGAAATAAATAAAAAAAATTAAAATTAAAATTATAAATAGGTTACATATTATTTACATCTGTAAATAAAATATTTAATTTATTTGTTAAAAAAAATCCCTTCGGAGCATGTCTTTTTCTTTTTTCTTAAGTTAAATTATTTGGTAAATTTGACTAAAAATGAGCTATTAATTTTACAGAGAATTCAATCTGAGTTTTCACTTGGATGAATATTGGGTTTGAAGAGGCCCTAGGGTTTGGAAATCTCTCAACGGCTATCCCAATCTATGTTAAAGACTTAAAGTGCTACTCCTTTCTATATACTCTCAAATAGTCGTTGCCGCTTCACCTAAGAAGTGGAAGAAAGAAGAAAATCACCGAAAAATATATCATTTTTCACTCTTTGCATTTGAAGTTTTTAACCTTACTTCTTCAGTAAGGAAATTCACACGCCAATAAGTGTTTTCGTTTATTCTAATTTCTGTTTTGCGTTTGATTTGCAATGTTAAAAGAAAATGATGCCAGATCAGTACGGCAAGAAAGTTGGATAAGATCGGAACTCTAATAAGAATAGCCGTCACGACAAAGATAGCGAGACTAACGTCCAAGCTTTGCTTCACCACAGGTCATCATCTTCTTCTTCTTCTTCTTCTTCATGAATTTTACCTTTTAGACCTGGCAACTAGCGTTAGCTTTATGATCCAAGCTTCCTGTACTGTGTTTTATCTGTGGTGTATAATAAGAATCTTGAATTTTGAATTGCAAATTTGTATGTCTTTTATTGATTGTTAAGTAGCCATGGATCTCTCTCAATGTTTGGTTTGCTTTGGTTTGGAATAGCACTTTTTAGGGTTAATAGATGTTAACATTGAGGGAAGAAATGTTGCAATCCTCCAAATTAAGGTTTACCCGACATGCTCTTAGACTGTTGTTTTATTTATTTCAATAACAGGTCATTAAGCGATGATGAACAGAAATTGAATGTTTCTAAAGTGGTGACAAGTAATGAAACCAAACGGGAAGTAGATAGAGTATTCACCTTTGACGAGGTATGTAAAACTTGCTTTGATTCTATTTTTAATGAACTATCTTACTTTAATATGAATTTCTCATTTGTATAGTGTGATCATTTTTTCAGTTAACATGCTTCCTTTTTATTTGGTAAGGTTTTTGAAGGACAATGTTATCATCGTCCTCCTCTCCTAAATGGAACCAACTACCTCTATTAGAAGAATAGAATGGCAATTTGGATCAAGTCGCAAGATTTAAGAATTTGGGATGTCATCAAAAATGGAAACCATGTTCCGATGAAGACAACATCAAAGGAAGTGGGAGAAGTTGAAACGTCAACCGAAGAACTTAAACCAAAAAGTGAATGGACCGATGACGACTATAAAAAGGTCTCATTCAATTTCAAGGCAATCAACTATCTTCATTGTGCCATCACACAAAATGACTACATGATGATTTGTACGTGTGAAACGGCAAAGGAGATATGGGATAAGTTGAGTATAACACATGAAGAAATAGGTCATGTAAAACAATCAAAGATTTCCCACATTGTTCATGAATATGAACTCTTCCAAATGAAGGAAGATGAAAAGATCGAAGACTTGTTTGGGAGATTTTCAAACATTATTGCGAGCCTCAACTTGCTAGGAAGAAAGATACCAGAAAGAGAAGTTGTGAGAAAAATTCTGAGGAGCCTAACGCCGCAATGGAACTCCAAGGTGATTGCCATAAAAGAAGGGATAAATTATGATGGTCTCACCTATGACCAATTGAGAGGTAATCTAATTACACATGAGATTACTTTCCTTAAGAAGTCATAAGGAGAAGATAAAAGGAAAAAGAGTTTGGCGCTAAAAGCATCATCAATCAAAGAAGACGATGACGACGAAGAACAAGAATTTGCTTTATTGTTAAAGATATTTAACAAACTAGCTCAAAGAAAAAAAAACTGAATTTCAAAGGATGAGTCAAGGCAAAGGACTAAAATGTTGTTATGAGTGTGGTAAACTTTGACATATCAAGTCTAATTGTTCAAGTTCTAAGCTTTCGAAAGGAGAAAAATAAAAAGAAATTCAAGAAGCAGTGCACCTACATTTAGTGGGAAAATGAAGATGCATCCTTGTCCACAGAATAACAAGTTGACCCCCTTCGTCTAATGGCCATTGATAATAATTTGTAACTCCAATGATGAATTACAAGAAACTTATGATGAGTTGTTCGAAAAATTTACCGAAATTGGCAAAAATTTCTCTTTATCAAAGAAAATTATTTTACAATTTGAAAAAGAAGTCGATTTTTTAAAAAATGAAAATAAAATCATTGGCAAACAAAGAAGTGGAAAATAACGATCATAATGTGAATCTTGTAAAGATCATCTTAAAGATATAGAAAAATTTTAAGAGTGAATTATCTAAGTTTAATGCATCATCTAAGGACTTAAACAAATTGCTAAATAGTCAAAAGCATGTAAAAGATTAAAAAACAAAAAAAAGGATCTGATTCAAATAAACCTAATTTTTCTAAGAAAAATGAAGAAACTAAAAAATCCATTAGGCAAACCGCAAGCTCAAAAGCAACCTAACAAGGTTAAGTACAACCATGCAAGCTATAAACTTAGTTCTTCTAAGAAAAACTGGAAAAAAATACTAAAAAACCCATTTGGAACCACAAGTTCAAAAACAATAAGGTTGAAATCCAAAAAAAAAAAAAACACTAAGGTTAAGTAAAATAACAAGCTAAACATGCATCACGGTAATGTTACATGTCATTACTCATTAACTCCAAAGTGGTCCCTGAGATTGGGTGAGTTACTCGTAATCATCCTAACTTCCAAAATTCTCTAAAAGCATCCCTCACATTCAGCTTCGGGACCTATAGTTGTCCTTCTTCCTTTTCCAATGCACAGTCAGCAAACGGAGTAATGATGTGGCACCTCCCATGCCATGCTGGTGCCAAGTGAAACGACGCAGTACTGTTTTGGCGCCCAATGAAAAGGAAAACGACATCGTTTTTGCATTGGAGCTCTTGAAAATAATTTGCCTTCATCATATTTATTTGAATACTCTCACACTTCGTCTCCTCCACTCTCAGTCTTCGTCTTCCCCTTCTCTCATCAATGGCACTGCGTTAACTTCGTGTTCCCTGTCTTCTCCACCCTCACACTTCGTCTGAAGGATTTGTGTTCATTTGAAGGCAAATGGTTTCTCTATCTTCTGCATCGTTGAAGGTATGTATTGGTTGAAATAATTTTCGATTTTTTTTATTATGTGGCCCTTTCTTCTGTTAGGATAACTTTGTATTTATAACTACTTTTTTATCAGGCCTATGGTTATGTTTATTTTGTTAGCAACACCTTGCTTATGGCTTTGTAATCCCATCAAAACTTATGAATCATGACTTTGTTGGCATTATTCAAAATAATTACTATATTTTGCTATTGCTATATATTCAGATTATCTTTAGTGATATAAAAACATTTAATATCTCGAAAATGTTGGCTAACACAGTTAGATGTTCAGCAACTTTTTTTTATTCTTGAAAACATTACACATATACCAAATCTCAATCGCATCATTACTCAACATTGAGTTCAAAATTTGCAAAACACCACTAGTAAGAACAATAGCATTACAGAAACAACCAGAAACAATAATTGGATTATAACATTTTGACTCCTAATATCATATTTCAATTTTTCCAGCCTTCAACCTTCTATCATCTTTTGATCATCATTGTAGTTAACACTTTTTGATTTTGCAGGCACAAACTCTTGCCCAACATCTGGCCAAACAAACAAACCACTCCTCTTTTACCAATTGTTTGTAATCAATGAATGATTCAATAACCAAATTAGAATTTGGAAAAGGAATGAAAAATCAGTAAAAACCAACAATTACAGCTAAGTTTGTAATTTGGGCACCCAAATAAAGGCTTATTTGGGTTGAAATTTGTCCCAGATCACCGGAAAACAGGTCGGCAGCCGCAACCACACCATTCTGGCACACGTGCAGTCCTGCTACAATTTTGAGTCTTAGCCCTGTATCCACTACTTGTTGAGCGTATCGAGCTCGCACTAGCTTGCTCTTCACCTCCAAACATCGCTTCAGAGCTTCAACGGAATTTCTCTTAAATCACAACGGTGAAACTACAATTATGGGACGAAGGAGAAGGGAGGAAGAGATACTGCATACACTAATGATTCTTAGCTTTTAGGGTTTTAAAGGGACCGGGACCACATTAGATAAAAAATGAAGATTTACCACGTCATCTAGTCGTTGCTTGCTCCAGCATGGCATAGGAGGTGCCACATCATTACTCCATTTACTGATTGTGCTTTGAAAAAGGTAGAAGGACAACTATGGGTCCCAAAATTGAATGTGAGAGATGCTTCTAAAAAATTTTAGAAATCAAAGATGATTATAGATAACTCACCTAATGTCAAGAATCACTTTAGAATTTTAGTCTTATTTTTTCTCATAAATACATAACAATATCATATTCAATTGGCAAAATTTCATTTTATGTTAAACGGTGAAAATGATAAAAAAAGTTAAAAAAAAAGTCATCGTTTTCATTTATATTTAACATCTTATATCTTATTACTTATGTAACGTAAGACTATCAATTATATTATTTATAAATATTATGTTAAATTATTATATGAACCAAAATTTGGAATCTAGATTATTTAGTATTATATATTTGTCATTAATATCTCAAATTTTATTAGTTTCCTATAATACATTATATCGTAGATAAATAACACTTAAACAATTGTTTTTAAACAATAATTTCTATAAAAGTGTCTATACGGCATATATGCGCAGAACTCTCTAGTTACAAGAATTTAAATTTAGTCTTTTTTTTTTAATAAAACTCCTCCACTCATATTGCTACTTCTTCTTTTTCTTTTCCTCCTCTTTTTTTTTTCTCATAACTCTTTCGTTATCCTCGTCACCACCACCACCTACATCTATTTCTTCTCCTCCTTTTTTCATTTGAATTTCTTCAATATCCTCCTTCATTTTCCTCCTCCTCCTCCTCCTCCTCTTCTTCCTCCTCCTCCTTCGTCATCATTATTATCATCATCGTTATCATTATTATCACCGTCGTCTTTTTATATGTATAATAATTCAAATCTAGAATGCACCGAAATTACTTAATGATAATGACACGCAAACAAATTCAATTCAACAAGTTCAAACTAAAAGTACACCTTATTTTAAATCTAGAATGTATCAAAATTCAAATTCAAAATGAACCAAAATTACTTAATAATGACAGCACACATACAAACTCAATTCGAAACAAGCACAGACTATAAGTACACTTTATTTAAATTCAAAATTCACCGAAATTACTTAATGATAACTCAACTCCTCCTCTTCCTTTTTTTTCTTCATCATTATCAACATCTTTTTTTGTTTATCTTCTTTTTGTTGTTTTACCGTATTATTCTTTTGGTTTTATTCTCTTAACAAAAATAAAACAAAAAAAAATCAAAGAAAGAAAGAAAAAATGCATGATGCTCCAACATCACTAGAAAGAGGAGGAGAAAAAGAAAAAAATACAACAGCAATAAAAAAATGACGATGAGAAAAAAACATGTGAAAAAGAAAAAACGTGAAAAAAGAAAAAAATGCAAAAAAAAAAAAAAGGAGGAAACATAATTGGAACGTGTATTGACGCTCTCACTAATAAAACTAATTTTTGTTAGATTTAATCCAATTTGATTAAACTTAGTTGCCTAGTCTGTAACATGACTTTTTTTTTTAATTTATCTATTGCTTAGTCCTTACATAGTACATAGTTTTTCTTCCTTTAGTATTTACATGTTTCTATAAGTATTTAAGGTCAAGTAGTTTAATTTTTTATAAATAAGATGTTATTTTGTCCGGCTAAAACTAAAAAATATCTAAAAAACAATTAACATTTTTTAAGAGAGAGAAAAAAACATATAATAAGCTAAATTATAAATATCATTTCAAATTCAACAAATAATGTTTAAACTGTTATTGAGAACCCTTTTATATAACTACTAAGCACAATTGATAATCTTAATTCCATAACATATACACCACTTAAAATACCAGAAATCTTAAGATATGTTACTAAATGTCGACTTTTATATGGGATATAATCTAAACTATTAACCTAAATATATATTTTTTATGGAATATATTAACTTCTTATTATATTTTTGTTGTATTTTGCATTTATTTGGCCCTCGTAGAAATTGAATGCCATTCTATACCTCGTAGAAATTGAATCCATTCTATTATACGCCCCTAACACATAAAGAGACAAATGGCAGGAAAAAAAGAAAACAAACAAAAAATGAATAAAATGAATAAACGAATGGACCCCGAAAAAATAAGTTTTATCCGAAAATTTTGAATTGGTTAGGGTGCAGATAATGGATCAAACTAGTCTTATATAGTCAACACGTGTACCAATATAGGAATTAATCTCTATGGAGCACCATAACTATCTAAGCTTTTCTAACTGAGATCAATTCATGTCTCAATAGACGATGGAAAAACTCGAGAACAGTAACTTGAGAGTAACAATCCAAGTTTCTATGTCAAGCATGTAAGAAGAATCGACAGCAATGCATGACAAGTAACTTTTCATGCTTGAAGAAATCTCCTATGCTTACGGTTGCGGAGCCATTCACACTCTATATCCTTTAGAATGTCCAGGATCCCAAGAATACCCAAAAGAATAAGTCCACCGGAAAACTTACCACCACCTCCACCTCCATTACCGCCATTTCCATCATTATCTCGAGGGGGCAACCCCGGGCCATTGTCATCAAGTTTAGGGGACTTCACTTTCTCTGTCATCCCAAACAAAGCGTATCATATTGATTGGCATTGAACACATAAGGTGAGCTCCACTCTTGGTATGATTTTTAATTTACACAACATAAAAAGACTATTAATATATGTGAGATTTTAAACTTGGAAGAATTTTAAGCACCACATGGGAACATTTAGTATTTCTCATATAAACAAATGAACAAGCACACATGATATGGTATAAGCACAAAACAAAATATAAGTTTGTGGCTGCCGTCGAAATAAATGATATAGGAGAGAAGTAATTACCAGGAGAAATAGTAGTTGTTCGAGAACGACGTACCAAGGTTTGTGTTGCACTAGCAGCAGCACATTTAGCATCCTATATAAATTAGAGAGTTAGAGAGAGAGAGAGAAAGAGATGATACTGGTATTATGAGGAAGATTACTAAGTTCATGCTTTTATATATATACATGGGGCCTTGGCACTTAAGTTAGTTGGACTCTTAACAGATTCTAGAAGCCACTTGTCTAATTGCTCTCTAAAGTAGCTTTTGTTTTCAGAGACGGGAAGATTGCAACTCAGTATTGTCTTTGGCGGTCAAGGACTGGAACTAAAATTTCAGTACTGGGACACGAAATTCCAGTCCCTTTAGTAACTCCAAAAAGAGAGAACACGGAAGACTGAAATTTTGTAGAATAAAAACTGAAACTTTAATAACAATTATTCTCAGAAGTATCCTCATTTAACTTTTCAAATTCTAAATCTATGCCCTCAATCTCCAGATTTATCTTAAACTGAAAATAATAGTAACACATAACTTAGTCCAATATATTTTACACTAAACACAATACAGAGACTTAATTTAGTTTCACTTTCTCAGTCTCTTGTCTCCCAATCTCAGTCCCTCAGTCTCAGTATCCCTTCCAAATGCAGCCTAACTGCTTAACTAATCTAACTAATTCTCTAACTGATTCTGACTCTTATACATTCTTCTGGACTCTTATAGAGCTTCTCTCTAGCTCACTCTATTAATAAAGAACACAAAACATCAGAATGGTTCAATATGGAGAGTAATAACAACCAAGAGGAAGTTCAGAGATCGGAAGAAAGATCAAGACAGAAAAGAACAACATAAAAACTACTTAGATACTTCAGTAACAAGCAGGAAAATATCCTGCACAGAATAATGTTGACTCCTCTATTAAAAATATAACCCACATTTGATGAGTTCTTGAGCATCTTCAAACGATAAGGGATTAAGAAAAATAGGACAAGGAACTGATAAAGATTGCCTCAATATGTGAGACATGATGAGGATTGTGAAAGGGGTGATAAGAAATTACAAGTAGTGAAGCCAAAAGCTTTTCCTAAAAAGGAAGTAGGTTTACAACTGTTTCCTATGTTTCCTAGCATGGTTTCCTCTGTCATTAAGACCTGAGCTCGTTTGATTGGATAAATAACATTCAACTACAAACAATTTTAATAGGAACTCTGAAAATTTCAATAAGGAATGAAAGTTGCCTTGTAACAATACAGACTGCTGCTTATACCAATTGATCGTGATGAGGATCTCTTATCCTCCATACCTTTGTAATATTTTTCATTTCTTATTGAAATTAGTTGTTTTATATTTAAAAGTAAAAAATAGAAGAGGTCCACATATAGAAAAATGCCAAAGATAAAAAGGAAAAGGAAATAGCCTACCAAAACAGCAGAACATTTGACACGAGATGAACGGCTTCGAAAATTAGCAGTCTGAAGTTCTCCTTTTCTAATGTTATATGGTAAGGGCTGCATCTGAAGTATGTTAGGTCGAGCATTATTGACCTGCACTTCACCCTGACTTCTATATCCAGCTGCAGCAGAGAAAATATAACAAAACCATATTCCATTGATTTAAGTAACATGTGAGACACTTCACATACAAAAATTAGCTCAACTACTAACTGAGATAGTGAGATGTCTAAAATCAGTGCACCTGGCCCTGGTACTACTAGAGACGAAGTGCCGACACAAAATTGAACTGGTTCCAGCATCTTACTGATCACCTAATACGACAATCCTAGCAATCAGAACAAGAAGGAAAATAATAAATTGTTTGTTTCAAACAGAATAGAGTTCTACATAATAGTTGAGAAGTCATTGCTCAAAGTAGTCATATCAAAAGTGCTCAAAGTTTCACCTTAGCAAATTTTACATGATTCTACATTTATGACATGTTTAAAACAAACTCCTAGAAATAATTCAGTCCAATTATAAATAAACAGTTGCTTTAGGATATGGGGAAAATAAAGATTGAATCTCTATGTCTCGGCAGCAAATCAAATATTAAAAAAAAAAATTAAGAGTTCAGTCGACAATTTTACAACACTATCCTTGTCACACAAAATCAATTGGCAAACATAGATAGCTTATCCACCTGTCAATAACCGAAATCGAAAAAGTAAAAAATAAAACTAGAATCCTCTAACATAAACTAACCAAAATCTTTTTATATAGCTCTCCAATTTCCCATTAACTTGAACTAAAATTATACCCTAATTCAAATTCAAACTCCAAACAAGGTAAGTTGCATAAAGAGGATTGATCAATCGAATACTTTTTTCCTAAGGCACGTGGGATTGAAAATACGCAAACTACAGAGGGAAGAAAAGCACCAATTACTGTCCTCGGTAAGTCGAAGTATCAATTCTGCTATCCAACAAATTCTTGAGTTCTTTCTAAAATTCAATTAACAATTTCATATGTTGTGATCATCATATTAGATTTTTAGGCCACCTGAGTGTCATTTGATTAGTTAACAAAAACCGACACAGAAACCTACAAATTTTTGTGGAGACTCACTTCAACGTCTCACCTACAACATACTAAAATATGAGGTCAATCCGAGATCTCTAACTAAAACAGAAAATTTATGAAAGTTTACTATTTAGATCGGAAAACATAAACAGCTTCAGCCTAGGTTTATCTTCAACACCCATGTACACACTGCTAACCAGCTCAAAAGTTTCCAAAATTAAATATAGAAAAAGCTTAATATTGTAAAATTTAGTTAAAATCTTCACCTTCGATCATATGTTAGTAATAAGAACAAATTCCCTAAGGGTCTAAAAGTGTACAAGAGGAAAAGGTTAAGGGAAAGCCAAGGAATTATGCAAAATCAGGGAATAGAAGGATCAAGGGAGCCCTCGAGGCCTAACTGACATGCTTAGGGGGTGACGCATGAGGTGAGAAGAATGCAATGCCGGGATGCAGAGTGCATAGGGCATGTGTGTGCATTCTGTTGGTGCACAGGGGGTGATATAAATGTACAGAGTGAGGGAAAAGTGGGAAGGGGATGATTTCGCGAATCTGTCTGGGGAGAGAGGTGGCTGCTATAGTGCCCTGTGTTATCCCTTCTGTTTAGCTAATTCTCATCTCCTTCTTCATCAGTAAGCTGAGATCCAGCTTCACCGAGTGTTAACAATACATACACACTTATCCCTTCTACTATTTTTCTATTTCTCTTTATTGAAATACTCCAATTTAACTATTCCATATCCATTTATTTATATACTCTACATTTCTAGACTCTAATATATATGTTGGCAGTTTCCTAACACAACTAAAAAATCACAAAGATACCCCTGCTAGACAGAATTCTGAAGTTTTCAGAAACACCACCACCAACACCAACACCAACAAGTTTTTGGCTTAGCTAAATTATCTCAAGTTGTTTTTGATTTTGATCTAACAATTTTTATGAACACAAACACATTAAAAGTGAGTTTACATGTGTTTAGGAAAAGTAAACTCGTCCTCACCGACTCATCCATACATGGCTGAACCTTTCTGAAAAAAGGGGAGATCAAATGTTGTTCCTCTTTAAGCTTGGTCACATTCTCATAATTTCAGCATAGTTTTTCTTTTGGGAAAATCCTTTAATTGTTAATGAAATCTAAAGCTAATATCAAGTTGCCAAGTAACACACAACAGATATCATTAGCAAAGATCATTTTCTTATGCTGCAGAAAATCACAAACAACAACAATAAACATCTTTTATCAATCAAATTCAGCTTAAAACTCATTATTACAAACTATATCTCATACCAACGCACGGGTATTCTCTATTGAAAGAATAATAGTCAATGAGTCAAGCATCATCAATTTAAATTGGCCTTAACCAGAACCATCATAATCAGCTTTTGCCAAAGGGACAATAAACACATTCCAATAGCTAACTAACCTAATGATCATAGGAACTCACAAAACATCAACAAAGACACAATTCAAATGTCTTTTGGTTCAAACAAGCAATGCCATTTAAACACAAAATCTTCCTTCTAGACTGCTGCACAATATGTGATAGCATCATAATCACGTCTAATTATCACTTGTGAAAATTCATAACCAAAACCCATGTATAGGTCCTTAGGATTAAATTTCAGTGGGGATGTTCCTGATTTATATTTCCATCTCCTTTTAGTCCTAATTCATTTATAAAACCCAACATATGAACCAAGTATGGGACAAATTTGCACTTAGTTCCTTTTTAAGCACCAGAAATGTGAAATTCAGAACTAATTCTACGAATATCTTTTGAGATTCATATTTGGTGACCTAATATTAAAAGAGCTAAAGCTTTTAGGAAAAATGGTCTCTTGTTAATATAAGCTCAATGGGTTGAGTTATGAACGGGGGAACACTGCTGTCTCCACAGAAAGTTATGCAAAAATGGGCTACTTCCAAGGGCGGACCTAGAGCAATTCTTAGGAGGGCGCCAATATAAATATATAACTTTAGAAGAAGGAAAAAAAATTAAAATTAAGTAGGGCTAATGTAAAAGTTAGTGACCTTTATACATTAAAATTTTTAATTTCTTTTTTGTGGGCACTAGCCTCCGCCCCCGGCTACTTCAAACAACACAGGAGTGTAGATAACCATTTTGGCATCTGAAAATGTTCAAATTTGACCGAAATAGCCCCCAGATTAGAGAAACGAATTAGCGGCCCGTGTAATACAAAAATTAAAAAATATTTGACAAAATGCACTAATCCGTTTGTCAAAATACACCAATCGTCATCTATTCATCATTGCCATTACCATCGTTGGCATCATGTCATGTTAGCCATCTACTTGGCATTGACCCTAGCCAATTAGAACCTATATTGACCCCCAAATTTACAGAATCATATAAGTAAGAGTCTTGTAAATTTGGAGTCACTATAGATTTCAGTTGGTTAGAATCCACAAAAATTGTGTCGTAGTGCTAAGTAGATGCCTAACTTGCACGTTGGCAATGACGATAATGGCAATAGCAAACAGACGACGTTAGGTGTATTTTGTCAAACATTTTTATATTTTAGTGGTCATGGGTTTGTTTCTTTAATGAAGGCTCTATTTTGTCAAACTCAAATTTTTCAAGTGCCAAAATGGTCATTTAACGAAAAAATAAAAAATTTAATCAGTATAAATTAAAAAAAAAACATAGCTAAATTTAGAAGAAAAACAATATAGTTGGAACCTGTGACTTTCTGCAATATAACTAGATTGACTACACTTTCATTTCAGATTAGCTTCACCACAATCAAATAAAAAGAACTCCAAATAACGAAAACAACTCCCATGCTGCAAAAGTGCAGTTATGCAGGATGCATACCTTCCCATGTTTGTATGTTTATTTCCACATATGAGAATGATGAGACTTATCTAGATTTTGGTGGACTATCTTGTTTTATCACTGTATATGGAAAAATACTAGAAATGGAAATCACACCTCATTAACTCAGCTTGTACCCTGTATTCCAAACTGATTTCATATTCACCATGATTGCTATACTAACTTCACGACACCACTAAAATTTCATCTATTGGCTTTTGATCTAGATTTCTGGATAGTAGATACTAGAAATAATAAGCTTCATAACAAAAAGAAACCCCACACAAAAATCAGTTTTCAAGACCAAGTTATGAGACTACCTAAAGAAAGCTAATTGATTATATTTTATTTTTCAACGTCGCTGCAGGCTAAGTTATTCTACAGCTACCCAAAAATTTACCCTTTCATCAAGAAACAATGATTTTTTGTATGATTAAAATAGCACTCATTAGCTTTTGAAAGGATCAAGTCCCACAGAAAAATTGTTTGGGCTATGGGGAAAAAATCAGATTGTATCTCTATCCATAGAGAGCAAATGAAATATTTAAAATTTTAAATAAAAATCTACTCAACAATTTTACAACATTATCCTTATGCGGTTATGCCGTTCAACTCATTTGTCACATATAATCAATTGTCAAGCAAATTCTAGATCCTTTCAGGGAGCTTTATATAACTAATTAAGAAGAAACACAGTGACAGATAGAAATAACCTATCCACCCATTATTGATAGTAGAAATTGAAGGAAAAACAATTCTCTACCAAATAAAAACTATTTTTTTTTTATAGAAATTCTCAATTTTCCATGAACTTTAGAACAAAATTCTGCTGTAATTCAAATTCTGAACAAGTTAAAGAACGCAGATAAATCAATCAAATTCTCAATTTCCAGGTGTTCCAAATAGAAGAAAGGCACAAGATAGCACTATCAAACATGATGAAAATCTTCAATGGAATTTCTAAAAGCACATGTGAGAATAACAAATGGCAATACCCAAATCTACAGCAGGGAGCAAAACGCCAATTGCACTCCTTGGTATTCCAGAAAACAAAGACATAACCAACAGTTAGGATCAAGACAAGAGCTTAAAGAGGCAGTTCAAACCTACACCAAAGTGAATCAAATAGAACAGAAATTCTCACATCTCGAAAGAAGAAGAAGAAGAAGAAGAAGAAGAAGAAGCAATAATAATAATAATAAAATAAACTGTTCTGTGCAAGAATAACATTGACGGCGTAAAAACAACGTAAACATAAACCCTGAAAATATTGTTTATACGATTTTTCCACGTCAAACACACCTCCAGAGAATGAATGAAAATCACGATAGCACAAATATAGGTGGAAAACAGAAAACGAAGTTAGAGAGGAGTGGATCGACACCTTATGAGTTGTCTCCAATTGAAGTTCTCCTCTTCGGAGGCTCTAGAATGGTTCTTGAAGGTAGCGATCATTTCCATGTGTCTTTGGCATTTATGTATTTTAAAGGAATGCATATGGCGGTGACTTTTCATGGAGTGCGACAGGGCGTAACGGAATCAGGGGTATGGGTCTATGGTGGGTTGGATTTCGGTAACCTTGACAAAAATAAAACTAACAATCAGTCCATCTAAAATTTTAGCAGCACCTAAGTCCATCTAAAATTTTAGAGTTCAAAATACATATTAAAAAATTAAATAAAAAAAATAAAATAATTATTTACTGATATATATTTTAAAAATATTTATATTTTTTATTATTTATTTCATTAAGCAGTATGAATAAGAGATATTAATATTTATATTTTATTAAGTAAAAAATTAAATACAATTATTTTTATATAAAGTTAGTAATTAAAAATTATTAAATAATTTAATATATTTAATTAAATTATCATATAATGATAACTATCAATTTCATACAAAAATGACTATACGTAAATTTTTGCCATCTCATTATCATTATTAACAAAATAAATAATAAAAATAAAATAAAATATTTTTTTATCTTTAAAATTTTTGTCCAAAATTAAAATCATTTTTAATATTTTTTATTTTTAAAATTGACTATAATATCATAATTAAAATTAAAATTTAAGGTTGTTAGAGAGTGGGAGGAGACTAGACTGATGGTGTGGCGGGTGGTTGGTGGTGAGTGGTGTGTGTTATTGTAGTATTTAGTAATTGAGATTGAAATTTAGAATTCGAATCCTTTAAAGTGAGGAAGTTGGTAAAGTGAAGGGTTAATCATATAACGATCCAACTTCTAGTATGCTATGACCAACCAGAAGTTAAACGTCACTAACTTGACTTTCTATTTATTGACTAATCTTTATTATATAACCGTGATTCATTGTTAAAATATCGTCGTTTTTACGAGGTAAAAATTTGTTGAAAACAGTTATCGATATATTATTGAAAGCATACAAAAATAATTAACATTATAAACATAAATATTAACAGAATATTCACATATCATCATACATTAGTACAATGTTTACAGACCCTGTCAGTATACATCCCATAAGATAGTTATATACAAATATAAACATATGACATCACAGGCCTTGACCCATACAAAAAGTCACTAAGCTATTGTCCGGGATAGCCTAACACTTCTAGACTTTCCTATTCTCTCTGTAAACTAACAAAAGGGAGAGACTAAACTGAAAAAGTACTAAGCTGAGATGCCGCCAAAAGAATATCAACTAACATCCCCTAACTGAACACAAATATCGTCATTCGATAGACCACCTATATGGCCTGCTTGCAGATGAATCACTCCTGAAAGATGGTAACTCCTCCTCTTGTTAATATTCCTCTGGATCCTCCTCTTCTGAGTCCCCAGGAATGGATGCTCCACCAGATGAATTGCTATTCCCGCCACCCAATACAGGTCTATTAGCGTACACAGGAGCTAAGGCTTCGCCCAACGGACCGAACTGCGATTGCAGTTGCTCGGTTGGTGAAGGAGGTGCCTGAGGTATAATGACGTCCAGAGGTGGATCTGAAATGTAACTCTCGCCTGTGTTAGGCTTAGAAGCCACCTGATGTAAGGGCTAAGCATGGACCGGTGGACTAGGAAAAGGATGACCGTGGCTGTTAGGGTGTAACCAAGAAAGAGAGAAATCATACAGCATGTCCAAGTTAAAGTCCGGACTATCTAGTGGGTGTGAGAAGGGCCTATCGCGTAGTACGTATAGTCGAACACGAGATTCCCCACCAAAAACATAATAAATTTCGAACGTCGGGACCTCGTAGATGAACAGAGGCACCAACTCATAGAAAAGCACTTCGTTTCCATTTGAATGGGGAGAATAGGGGGTAAAAATTTGGGATTTCCTAGTAAGGTCAGGGTTGTTAATTACGTTTATTAATTCTTTGTTATTGACTAGACACGCAATGTATAAACAGAGAATACAAAAACAGTAAATAAAAATATAGAAAATAATAGATAAATAGAAAATACAAAAAAGCATCACAGTAACAATACAGAAAACACACACATTCATAGAGAATACATAACAAAAAAGGATGCACAAACAAGTATGATGCATATCTAATCTTGGTGCAGGTTATGAGCTCATGTGTCGGTTTCTACCCCCTCCCGATGAAGCCTGATGTGTGAGCATTTTTTTGCTATTTTCTTATTATTTTAGATATGAATTTATTGAGTTTTATTTAGATTTTAGTGTTTTAGGCCTGTTTGGATGTTACTTTGATGCGCTTTGTGGTTTTACTAATATCAGGAAAGATCCGAGCGAGTTTGACAGAGTTCGTGTGGAAGAAAAGGAAGAAAGTGGATGTTGTCAACCCTTATCTCCTTACACTCCAACAACCATAACTTGAACTAGTGAGGTCCAATTGACGTGGTTCTAGTAGTATTGGAAAGCCAACTTCCAGAGCTTTCCAACGATATATAATAGTATATACTTTCTCTCTGGCATCACGACGCTAAACGCTATGACATTAGTGTTTAGCGCCAAACCGCGTCCAGCACTCATTCTTCTTTAGAGTCCCAGTGCCAAATGCTAGAAACTGGCGCTAAACCCCGGCAGTGCTAATAGGAGTGGTACCTACGTCTTTAATAAATTAGCACGGAAGGCTTTATTTGATTTTCAATTTAATTTTTGAATTAAGAAAAGATATTTTTAGATTTAGAATTTATTATTCGATTTTAGTTTTAAATCAAATTAGGTTAGATATAAAAGGGAAAAGATTTAGCCCTTCGGGAGATCTTCTCTCTTACACATTTTCACACTTTCTGAACCCTAGTTTTTTCTCTGAGTCATGAGCCACTAAACCTCCTTGGTTAAGGTTAGGAGCTCTGTTTATTTCTATGGATTAAGACTATTATTATTCTATTTTAATTAATGTATTGATTCAGTTTCAAGGATTACTTTCGTTCTTCATCTTATGAATCTGGGTAGATCAGAAGAATAACCCTTATTCTATATGCATTCTTGTGATTCTTGGAAGAATTATCTCACTTGAACACTAGCTTGAAAGTAAATTCCTCCCAAATTGCTAATTACTTAGACTTAAAGGGATACGTGACATATAATCTTCTTATATTTGGGAATTGGGATTTTTGTGGCTGATAAACTAGAATTGAACCTAACCTTCTAAGCTATATTAAGTGACCAAGACATTGGCAGTTGATTAGGTTAGAGGAGACTAAATTACTAAGGAATTAGGGTTTAGTCAATTACAGTTTGCTATGAAATGAATCTTGCATGATTAAAATAGTTGATAAGAAAACTTAATCCGAAAGAATAAATAACTCTGAAACCTTAACTGTTTTATATTTCACACCAATCCCACTGTTTGCTTGTTCATTTTCTAAATTACTGTTTAATACTTTTGAACCCCCAAAACACCACTTTCTGCTTGCCTGACTAAGTGATTCATTCGACTATTGTTTACAATCCATCAATCCTTGTGGGATCGACCCTCACTCAACTGAGGTATTACTTGGTATGACCCGATGCAATTGCCGGATCATTTGTGGACATTCGAAATCCGCACCAAAACCCGACTCACATGGCTAGATATGGCATTTCCAGAGCTAAGCAGAGCTTAAGCACGTTATAGCATAACCTCTATAAGCAACCTTGCCTTACAGGAACGACACTTCTAGGGCTGAGTATGCACGTCATACCTTCTGTAAACGACCTTGCCTTATAGAAACAACACTTTTAGGGCTGATGTATGTCTGGTGCATGAAATTGTGATCACTACAACTTCGCACAACTAACCAGCAAGTGTACTGGGTCGTCCAAGTAATAAACCTTACGCGAGTAAGGGTCGATCCCACAGAGATTGTTGGTATGAAGCAAGCTATGGTCACCTTGTAAATCTTAGTCAGGCAGACTCAAATGGGTATAGATGATGAATGAAACATAAAGATAAAGATAGAGATACTTATGCAATTCATTGGAAAGAACTTCAGATAAGCGAATGGAGATGCTTTGTCCCTTCCGTCTCTCTGCTTTCCTACTGTCTTCATCCAATCCTTCTTACTCCTTTCCATGGCAAGCTTATGCAAGGGTTTCACCGTTGTCAGTGGCTACCTCACATCCTCTCAGTGGAAATGTTCAACGCACCCTGTCACGGCACGGCTATCCATCTGTCGGTTCTCAATCAGGCCGGAATAGAATCCAGTGATTCTTTTGCGTCTGTCACTAACGCCCCGCCCTCAGGAGTTTGAAGCACGTCACAGTCATTCAATCATTGAATCCTACTCAGAATACCACAGACAAGGTTTAGACCTTCCGGATTCTCTTGAATGCCGCCATCAGTTCTTGCCTATACCACGAAGACTCTGATCTCACGGAATGGCTGGCTCGTTTGTCAGGCGAGCGCTCGGTTGTCAGGCGATCAACCATGCATCATGTATCAGGAATCCAAGAGATATTCACCCAATCTAAGGTAGAACGGAGGTGGTTGTCAGTCACACGTTCATAGGTGAGAATGATGATGAGTGTCACGGATCATCACATTCATCAAGTTGAAGAACAAGTGATATCTTGGAACAAGAACAAGCTGAATTGAATAGAAGAACAATAGTAATTGCATTAATACTCGAGGTACAGCAGAGCTCCACACCTTAATCTATGGTGTGTAGAAACTCCACCGTTGAAAATACATAAGAACAAGGTCTAGGCATGGCCGTGAGGCCAGCCTCCCAAAGAGGGTTCAATCATAAAAACATGATCAAAAGATGATCTAGAGATCTAAAGTGATCAAAAGATGAAAATACAATAGTAAAAGGTCCTATTTATAGGGAACTAGTAGCTTAAGAATTACAAAGATGAGTAGATGACATAAAAATCCACTTCCGGGCCCACTTGGTGTGTGCTTGGGCTGAGCAATGAAGCATTTTCGTGTAGAGACTCTTCTTGGAGTTAAACTCCAGCTTCTGTGCCAGTTTGGGCGTTTAACTCCCACTTTGGTGCCAGTTCCGGCGTTTAACAGTGGGAAATCTGAAGGTGACTTTGAACGCCGGTTTGGGCCATCAAATCTTGGGCAAAGTATGGACTATCATATATTGCTGGAAAGCCCAGGATGTCTACTTTCCAACGCCGTTGAGAGCGCGCCAATTGGGCTTCTGTAGCTCCAGAAAATCCACTTCGAGTGCAGGGAGGTCAGAATCCAACAGCATCTGCAGTCCTTTTCAGTCTCTGAATCAGATTTTTGCTCAGGTCCCTCAATTTCAGCCAGAAAATACCTGAAATCACAGAAAAACACACAAACTCATAGTAAAGTCCAGAAAAGTGAATTTTAACTAAAAACTAATAAAAATATACTAAAAACTCAACCAAATATACTAAAAACATACTAAAAATAATGCCAAAAAGCGTACAAATTATCCGCTCATCACAACACCAAACTTAAATTGTTGCTTGTCCTCAAGCAACTGAAAATCAAATAAGATAAAAAGAAGAGAATATACTATAGACTCCAAATTATCAATGAAACTTAGCTCCAAATTAGATGAGCGGGACTAGTAGCTTTTTGCCTCCGAACAGTTTTGGCATCTCACTTTATCCTTTGAAATTCAGAATGATTGGCCTCTTTAGGAACTTAGAATCCAGATAATGTTATTGATTCTCCTAGTTAAGTATGATGATTCTTGAACACAACTACTTATTGAGTCTTGGCCGTGGCCCAAAGCACTCTGTCTTCCAGTATTACCACCGGATACATACATGCCACAGACACATAATTGGGTGAACCTTTTCATATTGTGACTCAGCTTTGCTAAAGTCCCCAATTAGAGGTGTCCAGGGTTCTTAAGCACACTCTTTTTGCCTTGGATCACAACTTTATTTCTTTCTTTTTTTTTTCTTTTTCTTTCTCCCCTTTTTTCTTTTTCGTTTTTCTCCTTCCTTTTTTTTTGTATTCACTGCTTTTTCTTGCTTCAAGAATCATTTTTATGGTTTTTCAGATCCTCAGTAACATGTCTCCTTTTTCATCATTCTTTCAAGAGCCAACATTCATGAACCACAAATTCAAAAGACATATGCACTGTTCAAGCATACATTCAGAAAACAAAAAGTATTGCCACCACATCAAACTAATTAAGCTGGTTTTAAAGATGAATTCGAAATCCTGTACTTCTTGTACTTTTGTGATTAAAAACAGTTTTCATTTAAGAAAGGTGATGGATTCATAGGACATTCATAACTTTAAGGCATAGACACTAAGACACTAATGATCATAAGACACAAACATAGACAAACATAAGCATGAAAATTTCAAAAAAAAAGGAAAATAAAGAACAAGGAGATTAAAGAACGGGTCCACCTTAGTGATGGCGGCTTGTTCTTCCTCTTGAAGGTCTTATGGAGTGCTTGAGCTCCTCAATGTCTCTTGTCTTTGTTGCTCCTCTCTCATGATTCTTTGATCTTCTCTAATTTCATGGAGGAGAATGGAGTGTTCTTGGTGCTCCACCCTTAGTTGTCCCATGTTGGAACTCAATTCTCCTAGGGAGGTGTTAATTTGCTCCCAATAGTCTTGTGGAGGAAAGTGCATCCCTTGAGGCGAATCTCTCCATCTCCCATGACTCGGAGGTGGAAGCTTTTGCCTTTCCTTTCCTCTTTCTAGAGGTTTCTCCGGCCTTGGATACCATAAATGGTTATGGAAAAACAAAAAGCAACGCTTTTACCACACCAAACTTAAAAGGTTTGCTCGTCCTCGAGCAAAAGAAGAAAGAATAGAGTAGAAGAAGAAGAAAATGGAGGAGATGGAGATGGCTTTGTGTTTCGGCCAAAGGGGAAAGAAGTAGTGTTTAGGGTGTGTGAAAATGAAGGAGTGAAGATGGGTTTATATAGGGGTGAAGGGAGGGGGTAGGGTTCGGCCATTATGGGTGGGTTTGGGAGGGAAAGTGGTTTGAATTTGAATGGTGAGGTAGGTGGGGTTTTATGAAGGATGGATGTGAGTGGTGAAGAGAAAGATGGGATTGGATAGGTGAAGGGTTTTTGGGGAAGAGGTGTTGAGGTGATTGGTGAATGGGTGAAGAAGAAGAGAGAGGGTGGTGGGGTAGGTAGGGGTCCTGTGGGGCCCACAGATCCTGAGGTGTCAAGGAAAAGTCATCCCTGCACCAAATGGCATGCAAAAATGCGTTTTGAGCCAATTCTGGCGTTAAACACCGGGCTGGTGCCCATTTCTGGCGTTTAACGCTAGGTTCTTGCCCTTTCCTGGCGTTTAACGCCAGTCTGGTGCCCCTTTCTGGCGTTAAACGCCCAGAATGGTGCCAGACTGGGCGTTAAACGCCCAAATGCTACTCTTACTGGCGTTTAAACGCCAGCAAGGCCTTCCTCCAGGGTGTGCTATTTTTCTTCCTGTTTTTCATTCTGTTTTTGCTTTTTCAATTGATTTTGTGACTTCTCATGATCATTAACCTACAGAAAACATAAAATAACAAAAGAAAATAGATAAGATATAACATTGGGTTGCCTCCCAACAAGCGCTTCTTTAATGTCAGTAGCTTGACAGAGGGCTCTCATAGAGCCTCACAGATACTCAGAGCAATGTTGTAACCTCCCAACACCAAACTTAGAGTTTGAATGTGGGGGTTCAACACCAAACTTAGAGTTTGGTTGTGGCCTCCCAACACCAAACTTAAAGTTTGACTGTGGGGGCTCTGTTTGACTCTGCTTTGAGAGGAGCTCTTCATGCTTCCTCTCCATGGTGACAGAGGGGTATCCTTGAGCCTTAAACACAAAGAATTATTCATTCACTTGAATGATCAGTTCACCTCTATCAACGTCAATCACAGCCTTAGCTGTGGCTAGGAAGGGTCTGCCAAGGATGATGGATTCATCCATGCATTTCCCAGTCTCTAGGACTATGAAATCAGTAGGGATGTAATGGTCTTCAATTTTCACCAGAACATCCTCTACAAGTCCATAAGCTTGTTTTCTTGAATTGTCTGCCATCTCTAGTGAGATTCTTATAGCTTGCACTTCAAAGATCCCTAGCTTCTCCATTACAGAGAGAGGCATGAGGTTTACACTTGACCCTAAGTCACACAGAGCCTTCTTGAAGGTCATGGTGCCTATGGTACAAGGTATTGAAAACTTCCCAGGATCTTGTCTCTTTTGAGGTAATTTCTGCCTAGACAAGTCATCCAGTTCTTTGGTGAGCAAAGGAGGTTTGTTCTCCCAAGTCTCATTTCCAAATAACTTGTCATTTAGCTTCATGATTGCTCCAAGGTATTTAGCAACTTGCTCTTCAGTGACATACTCATCCTCTTCAGAGGAGGAATACTCATCAGAGCTCATGAAAGGCAAAAGTAAGTCTAATGGAATCTCTATGGTCTCATTTTGAGCCTCAGATTTCCATGGTTCCTCATTGGGGAACTCAGTGGAGGTCAGTGCACGCCCATTGAGGTCTTCCTCAGTGGCGTTCACTGCCTCTTCATCCTCTCCAAGTTCGGCCATGTTGATGGCCTTGCACTCTCCTTTTGGATTTTCTTCTGTATTGCTTGGAAGAGTACTAGGAGGGAGTTCAGTAACTTTCTTGCTCAGCTGTCCCACTTGTGCCTCCAAATTTCTAATGGAGGACTTTGTTTCAGTCATGAAACTTTGAGTGGTTTTGATTAGATCAGAGACCATGGATGCTAAGTCAGAGTGGCTCTGCTTAGAGTTCTCTGTCTGTTGCTGAGAAGATGATGGAAAAGGCTTGCCATTGCTAAACCTATTTCTTCCACCATTATTATTGTTGAAACCTTGTTGAGGTCTCTGTTGATCCTATTTGGGTGATTTCTCCATGAAGAATTATAGGTGTTTCCATAGGGTTCTCCCATGTAATTCACCTCTTCCATTGAAGGGTTCTCAGGATCATAAGCTTCTTCTTCAGATGAAGCATCCTTAGTACTGCGTGGTGCATTTTGCATTCCAGACAGACTTTGAGAAATCAAATTGACTTGCTGAGTCAATATTTTGTTCTGAGCCAGAATGGCATTCAGAGTATCAATCTCAAGAACTCCTTTCTTCTGATTAGTACCATTGTTCACAGGATTCCTTTCAGAAGTGTACATGAATTGGTTATTTGCAACCATTTCAATTAGTTCTTGAGCTTCTGCAGGCGTCTTCTTCAGATGAAGAGATCCTCCAGCAGAGCTATCCAAAGACATCTTGGATAGTTCAGATAGACCATCATAGAAAATACCTATGATGCTCCATTCAGAAAGCATGTCAGAAGGACATTTTCTGATCAATTGTTTGTATCTTTCCCAAGCTTCATAGAGGGATTCACCTTCCTTCTGTCTGAAGGTTTGGACTTCCACTCTAAGCTTACTCAATTTTTGAGGTGGAAAGAACTTTGCCAAGAAGGCATTGACTAGCTTTTCCCAAGAGTTCAGGCTGTCTTTCGGTTGTACGTCCAACCATATTCTAGCTCTGTCTCTTACAGCAAAAGGGAATAGCATAAGTCTGTAGACCTCAGGGTCAACCCCATTAGTCTTGACAGTGTCACAGATTTGCAAGAATTCAGCTAAGAACTGATGAGGATCTTCCAATGGAAGTCCATGGAACTTGCAATTCTGTTGCATTAGAGAAACTAATTGAGGCTTAAGCTCAAAGTTGTTTGCTCCAATGGCAGGGATAGAGATGCTTCTCCCATAGAAGTTGGGAGTAGGTGCAGTAAAGTCACCCAGCACATTCCTTGCATTTTGGCATTGTTGTTGTTTTCGGCTGCCATGGTTTCTTCTTCTTTGAAGATTTCTGTTAGGTCCTCTACAGAGAGTTGTGCCTTGGCTTCTCTTAGCTTTTGCTTCAAGGTCCTTTCAGGTTCAGGGTCAGCCTCAACAAGAATGCTTTTGTCTTTGCTCCTGCTCATATGAAAGAGAAGAGAACAAGAAAATATGGAATCCTCTATGTCACAGTATAGAGATTCCTTGAGGTGTCAGAGAAGAAGAAAATTAGAAGGAAGAGGTAGAAGAATTCGAACTTAGTCAGATAGAGTTCGAATTGTGCATTGAGGAGGAGGGGTACTCCATAAATAGAAGGATGCGAGAAGAGGGGAAGAAATTTCGAAAATTAAGTCAAAAAGATTTAAAAACATTTTGAAAAACTTGAATTAATTTTCGAAAACTAAAAGTGGGAAAGAAATCAAGTGATTTTTGAAAAAGATTTTGAAATTAGAAATAAAAAAGATATGATTGAAAACTATTTTGAAAAAAGATATGATTAAAAAGATATGATTGAAAAGTTATGATTTGAAAAACAATTTTAAAAAGATTTGATTTTAAAAATTAATGACTTGCCTAACAAGAAAAGATATGATTCAACATTAAACCTTTCTCAACAGAAAAGGCAACATACTTGAAATGTTGAATCAAATCATTAATTGTTAGCAAGTATCTTTGAAAAAGGAAAGAAATTGATTTTGAAAAAGATTTGATTGAAAAGATATGATTTGAAAAAGATTTGATTTTGAAAAACTTTGAAAACTTGAAAAAATTTGAATTAAAAAACAGAATCTTCCCTCTTGTGCCATCCTGGCGTTAAACGCCCAGAATGGTGCACATTCTGGCGTTTAACGCCCAATGCACTACCTTTTTGGGCGTTAAACGCCCAACCAGGCACGCTGGCTGGCGTTTAAACGCCAGTCTGTCCTTCTTCACTGGGCGTTTTGAACGCCCGACTTTTTCTGTATAATTCCTCTGCTGCATGTACTGAACCTTCAGTTTCCTGTATTATTGACTTGAAAATAGAACCAAGATCAAATAAACAATGCATGCAAGACACCAAACTTAAAATAAGACACTAGACTCAAACAAGAAACATAAAATATTTTTGGTTTTTATGATTTTGTAATTTTTTTGGTTTTTTTCGAAAATTAAGTGGAAGAAGAAAATAAAGGTATCAAAATTCTTAATGAGAATTCTAGGAATCATGCAATGTTAGTCTAAAGCTTTAGTCTAAAGAAATTAGACATGGATAGCCAAGCTTCAGCAGGACATTGCATTCAAGAGCTAAATTGATGAGAATAAATCAGCTTTGGTGATGATAAGATCATCACTTTGAAACACTAGAATTCATTCTTAAGAATTCTGAAAAATACCTAATCTAAGCAACAAGATGAACCGTCAGTTGTCCATACACGAAACAATCCCCGGCAACGGCGCCAAAAACTTGGTGCACGAAATTGTGATCACTACAACTTCGCACAACTAACCAGCAAGTGTACTGGGTCGTCCAAGTAATAAACCTTACGCGAGTAAGGGTCGATCCCACAGAGATTGTTGGTATGAAGCAAGCTATGGTCACCTTGTAAATCTTAGTCAGGCAGACTCAAATGGGTATAGATGATAAATGAAACATAAAGATAAAGATAGAGATACTTATGCAATTCATTGGTAAGAACTTCAGATAAGCGAATGGAGATGCTTTGTCCCTTCCGTCTCTCTGCTTTCCTACTGTCTTCATCCAATCCTTCTTACTCCTTTCCATGGCAAGCTTATGCAAGGGTTTCACCGTTGTCAGTGACTACCTCCCATCCTCTCAGTGGAAATGTTCAACGCACCCTGTCACGGCACGGCTATCCATCTGTCGGTTCTCAATCAGGCCGGAATAGAATCCAGTGATTCTTTTGCGTCTGTCACTAACGCCCCGCCCTCAGGAGTTTGAAGCACGTCACAGTCATTCAATCATTGAATCCTACTCAGAATACCACAGACAAGGTTTAGACCTTCCGGATTCTCTTGAATGCCGCCATCAGTTCTTGCCTATATCACGAAGACTCTGATCTCACGGAATGGCTGGCTCGTTTGTCAGGCGAGCGCTCGGTTGTCAGGCGATCAACCATGCATCGTGTATCAGGAATCCAAGAGATATTCACCCAATCTAAGGTAGAACGGAGCACTACAAGAAAAAGGCGCATTTGTAACAAAAAATATTGTTACAAAACGTCGAAATTTTGAAACAAAAGTTTTTTGTAACAAAAAAAGGGTCCATTGCAGTAAGTCCCGTTACAAAAAGTTTTTGTAACGAAAAATGAAACTGTTACAATTCAATACCATATTTTGTAACAATTTTTTCTGATACAAAAAATCAGAAGCCGTTACAAAAGTGGTAACAAATTTTGATCTTGAAGGTATTTTTCGTAACAGTCAATTTTTTTCCTATCAAAAAATTTTGTTACAAAATGTAACATGATTTTGTAACATTTTTTTTCTTTAGTTACGAAAGGAAATTAATTATTTTGTAACAACTTTTTTTTATTACAAATTACATGCATAATTTACTAAATTATTTTTTTAATTAACTAATATATTAACTATTTTACTAAGCAAGTCTACATTTATATAATATGTAAAAACATACATAATTCAAATATGCCTTATTTATCTAACATTGTTTTAAAACAAAATAACATTAGTGAGTACATTGATTAGTTCTACAAGTTATATGTCTTACACAAGTTCAACCAAAAGTTAAAAGTTCTAACATAGATTAGTGTCTCTATGAATCAAAATATTCTTGAGCCCTCAAGGTAGTATGTGGTCAGCGTTTCAGCACTCCTATAAATAAGAAAAATCGAAACAAAAAGTTAGGTGCATAGTCAAAAGTTCCTTAAGTTCAATAAGTTTCTAAATTTTCAAAACAAGCAAGTTTGTATTCACTTCTCAACAATTCAAAATGCCAAAATAAGTGATACACATGTATGTGTAGAGCACAAAATCAAGTAAATATCAATCACAAATAAGTGGCATAAATTAAAACAATTTGGTATTGACTAAGTTAGAAACATAAAGAAACATATAAGCCAAAGAACATTCAAATACCAAATTCCAATGAAGCATAAAAGTCACAAGGTTGAGACAAGACTTGAAAAATTCATGCCCTATGTGACTTAAGGTAAGTTAGGCATGAATAAAATAAATCAAATTAGTCACATTGGTAGAAATAAATCTTCAACCTTGTGAGAGCATGCAAAAGAGGCTCTTTTTTTAAAAGAATTTCAAGTTCGTGTTCAATTTGAAAATTCACTTGAACTATTCAATGCATAGGAGTAATTTAGTATGAAAAAAAAGGGCAAAGAATGTTAAAGGCATGACCACAACTTGCAAAGAAATATCTTGAGGCAATCAGAAATCATGTAGCAAACAAGGGTCTATTTTGACACAGAAATTCGTCAAATAGAACTTGTTTGCTCAAACAACACAATGCAGTTTAATTGATCAACCAAAAAGGACAACAACCAATAGTGAATAACAAAACCCGAAGCTTCCAGCTTCCAACAACCAAAATAGTGAAGCACTTAGCCGGATAATCAATCAATTGAGCTTAGCAATAGTTGAAAACCAAAAGCAATTAAATACCAACTCAATCAATTAATTGAATCAAAGATGAATATTGAAAATAGATTAAGATAAATTCTGGCAGCATTTCAGCAGTAAATTTGCCTATTTCACAATTTCAATCAATCAATTCAAATTTCATATGAATTCTTTGACAGTTAAAAACACAAAAAATCATAATGAATTCATAAGAAGCAAGTAAATAAGCAAATTCCAGCAAGAAAACATGAGGATACAATTAAAACCAATCCAACCAGCAAGAAGCAGAGCAACACTCAACAGAACAGCAATCAATGACCCATCATACAGCACCCAAAACAGTAAAATGAACAAAGGTAATGGATTCAGGCAGCATTTTATTCATTGAAGTTAATAACCATTACACTTACAAGCAGTAGGGGCACATCAGTTTATCCATTAATTCAACAGAAAATCAATCAAGCCAAACTAAACAATTTCAGCAACATATTTATCAATAAAACCAATCTCAGTTCAGCAACCATCATCTATTCCAACACAAACAATAATAACTCAGCAGCATTTCCCTTCTCATTGAATTTAAGAATCATTTAACAAGCAAGCAATGAAGGGGAAAAATCAGCAGCAACCAACAACAAGTATAGAGCAGCAATAACAAGTTAATGTGAGAAATTATTCAACAACAAATGCACACACAATGCAATCACTATAAGCACAAGTAACTATTCGAAAGGTATTTATGTCATTTCCAACAACATATTACACTAATTGAAACTATGATAACATTAAATGAATTCAAGGACTGAAGCCATAAACAATTAACTTTAGAATCAGAAGTTCAGATCTTAACACCATAATCAAATTATTTACTCCAAAAACAGGCGCTATTGAAAAGGATTTGCAGCTGCGTTTGACACAATCACATCTATATTTCCACACTTATGTAATGTTCAACAGCATATTCAATTTGATCCATCAAAATACATAAATCACAATAATCTCTCATCAAACAATTTATAATTCAATTTCACATAATCAACGAATTCAACCAAAGTTCCACTAAAAAATCTCAATCATTCCAATCATAATTTCAGCCACACAACTCAATTAATTCAGTATAGAGTCAGAACTTTTCAACAATTTCATCAAAATCAGAAAAACCAATATCAATTTCTGCTTCAGACACTCACAACAAAGCCAAAAACATTCACAGCCATAACCTGAATTCAATACTCCAATTGAAACACTAAAACATCATCAAACTTAATACAAATTTCACAATCTCAAACCAAGCTTATTTATATCAATTAGTCTCTCATAACAACAAAACCAATTACATTCACAGCAACAATCCAAACTCAATTCATCAATTATCCATACGAGAGCTTTTCAATAATTAACTCGGCATATTTCAATTTAATAAATTAAACTAAATCATTGTTCACAACAGCATCTAAATTTAATCACAGCTCAGAATAATCACAACAACTAACTAATTTCAAATGCATTTCAAGTCATTCATGTAAATTAAGAAATTCTTAACCATGGCGGTGCATGACTCACCGGCGACTGTGGCAGCAACGGCAACGTAACTTATTATAAGCACTTTATTCAATACAAATAGTTTCAGCAACATGCTTTAAGATAAAACAAATTGGTAGAACAAGGTAGAACAAGGTACTATGAGTTTGTGTGTTTTTCTGTGATTTCATGTATTTTCTGGCTGAAATTGAGGGACCTAAGCAAAAATCTAATTCAGAGGCTGAAAAGGACTGCAGATGCTGTTGGATTCTGACCTCCCTGCACTCGAAGTAGATTTTCTGGAGCTACAGAAGCCCAATTGGCGAGCTCTCAATTGCGTTGGAAATTAGATATCCTGGGCTTTCCAGCAATATATAATAGTTCATACTTTGCCCGAGATTTGATGGCCCAAACTGGCGTTCCAAATCAGCTCAAAACTGCCCGGCGTTAAACGCCGGAACTGGCACAAGAATGGGAGTTAAACGCCCAAACTGGCACAAAAGCTGGCGTTTAACTCCAAAAAAAGTCTCTACACGAAAATGCTTCAATGCTCAGCCCAAGCACATACCAAGTGGGCCCGGAAGTAGATTTTTATGTCATTTACTCATTTCTGTAAACCCTAGGCTACTAGTTCTCTACAAATAGGACCTTTTGCTATTGTATTATCATCTTTTGATCACTTTAGATCTGAGGATCATCTTTGGACGCCTAGTTCTTAGATCATTGGGAGGCTGGCCATTCGGCCATGCCTAGACCTTGTTCTTATGTATTTTCAAAGGTGGAGTTTCTACACACCATAGATTAAGGTGTGGAGCTCTGCTGTACCTCAAGTATTAATGCAATTACTATTGCTCTTCTATTCAATTCAGCTTGTTCTTGTTCTAAGATATCACTTGTTCCTCAACTGGATGAATGTGATGATCCGTGACACTCATCATCATTCTCACCTATGAACGTGTGCCTGACAACCACCTCCGTTCTACCTTAGATTGAGTGGATATCTCTTGGATCCCTTAATCGGAATCTTCGTGGTATAAGCTAGAATTGATGGCGGCATTCAAGAGAATCCGGAAGGTCTAAACCTTGTCTGTGGTATTCTGAGTAGGATTCAATGATTGAATGACTATGACGAGCTTCAAACTCCTGAAGGCTGGGCGTCAGTGACAGACGCAAAAGAATCAATGGATTCTATTCCAACCTGATTGAGAACCGACAGATGATTAGCCGTGCCGTGACAGGGTGCGTTGAACATTTTCACTGAGAGGACGGGATTGTAGCCACTGACAACAGTGATGCCCAACATACAGCTTGCCATGGAAAAGAGTAAGAAGGATTGGATGAAGACAGTAGGAAAGCAGAGAGACGGAAGGGACAAAGCATCTCCATACACTTATCTGAAATTCTCACCAATGAATTACATAAGTATCTCTATCTTTATTTTATGCTTTATTCATACATCATCTATAACCGTTTGAATCTGCCTGACTGAGATTTACAAGATGACCATAGCTTGCTTCGTACCAACAATATCCGTGGGATCGACCCTTACTCGCGTAAGGTTTATTACTTGGACGACCCAGTGCACTTGCTTGTCAGTTGTGCGAAGTTGTGATAAAGAGTTGAGATTGCAATTGAGCGTACCATGTTGATGGCGCCATTGATGATCACAATTTTGTGCACCAAGTTTTTGGCGCCGTTGCCAGGGATTGTTTGAGTTTGGACAACTGACGGTTCATCTTGTTGCTTAGATTAGGTATTTTCAGAATTCTTAAGAATGAATTCTAGTGTTTCAAGGTGATGTTCTTATCATCACCAAAGCTGATTGATTCTCATCAATTTAGCTCTTGAATACAATGTCCTGCTGAAGCTTGGCTAGCCATGTCTAATTTCTTTAGACTAATGCTTTAGACTAACATTGCATGATTCCTGGAATTCTCATTAAGAATTTTGATACCCTTATTTTCTTTTTTTCAATCAATTTTCGAAAAAGTCCAAAAAAATTACAAAATCATAAAAACAAAAAAATATTTTATGTTTCTTGTTGAGTCTAGTGTCTCATTTTAAGTTTGGTGTCAATTGCATGTTTCTGTTCTTCTTGCCTTTTTCGAATTCTTTCATGTGTCTTAATTGATCTTCAAGTTATTCTTGATGATTTCCTTGTTCTGATCTTTAAATTCTCTTGTCTTGAGTGTTTTGTTGTTTCTCATATGCATTCTCAATTTGTTTGTGTCAGTAGTATACAAACTTCTAAGTTTGGTGTCTTGCATGCATTGTTTATTTGATTTTAGTTGCATTTTGATTATTCCTCATTATTAAAAACCCAAAAATTTTTAATTTGTGTCTTTTCAAGTCAATAATACAGAGAATTGAAGAATCAGAACATACAGCAGAGGAATTACACAGAAAAAGGCTGGGCGTTCAAAACGCCCAGTGAGGAAGGAAGACTGGCGTTTAAACGCCAGCCGGGGCACCTGGCTGGGCGTTTAACGCCCAAAAGGGTAGTGTTTTGGGCGTTAAACGCCAGAATGGATACCATTCTGGGCGTTTAACGCCAGGATGGCAGAAGAGGGAAAATTTTGTTTTTAATTCAAATTTTTTTCAAGTTTTCAAAATTTTTCAAAATCAAATCTTTTTCAAATCATATCTTTTCAATCATATATTTTCAAAATCAATTTCTTTCCATTTTCAAAAATACTTGCTAACAATTAATGATTTGATTCAACATTTCAAGTATGTTGCCTTTTCTGTTGAGAAAGGTTTAATGTCTGAATCATATCTTTTAAATTTCTTGTTAGCCAAGTCATTAATTTTCAAAATCAAATCTTTTTAAATTGTTTTTCAAATCATATCTTCTCAATCACATCTTTTTAAAAACCATAACTTTTCAATCATATCTTCTTAATCACATCTTTTTCAAAATAGTTTTCAATCATATCTTTTTGATTTCTAATTTCAAAATCTTTTTCAAAAATCACTTTATTTCTTTCCCAATCATATTTTTCGAAAGTCATTCTTCAATTTTTCAAAATGTTTTTAAAATGTTTTTAATTTATTTTCGAAAATTTTTTCCCTTCTTCTCACATCTTTCTATTTATGGACTAACACTACTCCTCAATGCACAATTCGAACTCTATCTTTCTTGATAAGTTCGAATTCTTCTACCTCTTCCTTCTATTTTTCTTTTCCTCTGACACCTCAAGGAATCTCTATACTGTGACATAGAAGATTCCGTATTTTCTTGTTTTCTTCTCTTTCATATGAGCAGGAGCAAAGACAAAAGCATTCTTGTTGAGGCTGACCCTGAACCTGAAAGGACCCTGAAGCGAAAGCTAAGAGAAGCTAAAGCACAACTCTCTGTAGAGGACCTAACAGAAATCTTCAAAGAAGAAGACATGGCAGCCGAAAACAACAACAATGCCAACAATGCAAGGAAGGTGCTGGGTGACTTTACTGCACCTACTCCCGACTTCTATGGGAGAAGCATCTCTATCCCTGCCATTGGAGCAAACAACTTTGAGCTTAAGCCTCAATTAGTTTCTCTAATGCAACAGAATTGCAAGTTCCATGGACTTCCATTGGAAGATCCTCATCAGATTTTAGCTAAATTCTTGCAAATCTGTGACACTGTCAAGACTAATGGGGTTGATCTTGAGGTCTACAGACTTATGCTATTCCCTTTTGCTGTAAGAGACAGAGCTAGGATTTGGTTGGACTCACAACCTAAAGAAAGCCTGAACTCTTGGAAAAAGCTAGTCAATGCCTTCTTGGCAAAGTTCTTTCCACCTCAAAAATTGAGTAAGCTTAGAGTGGAAGTCCAAACCTTCAGACAGAAGGAAGGTGAATCCCTCTATGAAGCTTGGGAAAGATACAAACAATTGATCAGAAAGTGTCCCTCTGACATGCTTTCTGAATGGAGCATCATAGGTATCTTCTATGATGGTCTGTCTGAACTGTCCAATGACTCTGCTGGAGGATCTCTTCATCTGAAGAAGACGCCTGCAGAAGCTCAAGAACTCATTGAAATGGTTGCAAATAACCAATTCATGTACACTTCTGAAAGGAATCCTGTGAACAATAGGACGAATCAGAAGAAAGGAGTTCTTGAGATTGATACTCTGAATGCCATATTGGCTCAGAACAAATTATTGACTCAACAAGTCAATACGATCTCTCAAAGTCTGTCTGGAATGCAAGCTGCACCAGGCAGTACTAAGGATGCTTCATCTAAAGAATAAGCTTATGATCCTGAGAACCCATAAATGGAAGAGGTGAATTACATGGGAGAATCCTATGGAAACACCTATAATCCTTCATGGAGAAATCATCCAAATCTCTCATGGAAAGATCAACAGAGACCTCAACAAAGTTTCAACAACAATAATAGTGGAAGAAACAGGTTTAGCAATAGCAAGCCTTTTCCATCATCTTCTCAGCAACAGACAGAGAATTCTAAGCAGAGCCACTTTGACTTAGCAACCATGGTCTCTGATCTAATCAAAGCCACTCAAAGTTTCATGACTGAAACAAGGTCCTCCATTAGGAATTTGGAGGCACAAGTGGGTCAGCTGAGCAAGAAAATTACTGAACTCCCTCCTAATACTCTTCCAAGCAATACAGAAGAGAATCCAAAAGGAGAATGTAAGGCCATTAACATGCCCCACATGGCCGAACTTGGAGAGGAGGAAGAGGCAGTGATCGCCACTGAGGAAGACCTCAATGGACGTCCACTGGCCTCCAATGAGTTCTCTAATGAGGAACCATGGGAATCTGAGGCTCACACTGAGACCATAGAGATTCCATTGGATTTACTTCTGCCATTCATGAGCTCTGATGAGTATTCTTCCTCTGAAGAGGATGAAAATGTCACTGAAGAGCAAGTTTCTAAGTACCTTGGAGCAATCATGAAGCTAAATGACAAGTTATTTGGTAATGAGACTTGGGAGGATGAACCCCCTTTGCTCACCAAAGAACTGGATGACTTGTCTAGGCAGAAATTACCTCAAAAGAGACAAGATCCTGGGAAGTTTTCAATACCTTGTACCATAGGCACCATGACCTTTAAGAAGGCTCTGTGTGACCTAGGGTCAAGCATAAACCTCATGCCTCTCTCTGTAATGGAGAAGCTAGGGATCTTTGAGGTGCAAGCTGCAAGAATCTCACTAGAGATGGCAGACAATTCAAGAAAACAAGCTTATGTACTTGTAGAGGATGTTCTGGTAAAGATTGAAGACCATTACATCCCTGCTGATTTCATAGTCCTAGAGACTGGAAAGTGCATGGATGAATCCATCATCCTTGGCAGACCCTTCCTAGCCACAGCAAAGGCTGTGATTGATGTGGACAGAGGAGAATTGATCATTCAAGTGAATGAAGAATCCGTTGTGTTTAAGGCTCAAGGATAATCCCTCTGTCACCATGGAGAGGAAGCATGAAGAGCTTCTCTCAAAACAGAGTCAAACAGAGCCCCCACAGTCAAACTCTAAGTTTGGTGTTGAACCCCCACATTCAAACTCTAAGTTTGGTGTTGGGAGGTTCCAACATTGCTCTGAGTATCTGTGAGGCTCTATGAGAGCCCTCTGTCAAGCTACTGACATTAAAGAAGCGCTTGTTGGGAGGCAACCCAATGTTATATTCAATCTATTTTCCTTTGTTATTTCATGTTTTTTGTAGGTTGATGATCATGGAAAGTCAAAAAATCAATTGAAAAAGCAAAAATAGAATGAAAAATAGAAAGAAAAACAGCACACCCTGGAGGAAGACCTTGCTGGCGTTTAAACGCCAGTAAGGGCAGCAAATGGGCGTTTAACGCCTAGTCTGGCACCATTCTGGGCGTTTAACGCCAGAAAGGGGCACCAGACTGGCGTTAAACGCCAGGAAAGGGCAAGAAGCTGGCGTTAAACGCCAGAAATTGGCACCAGCCCGGCGTTTAATGCCAGAATTGGTATAAAGAGCATTTTTGCTCGCCACTTGGTGCAGGGATGAATTTTCCTTGACACCTCAAGATCTGTGGACCCCACAGGATCCCCACTTACCCCACCACCCTCTCTCTTCTTCTTCACCCATTCACCAATCACCTCAACCACTCTTCCCCAAAAACCCCTCACCTATCAAATCCCATTATTCTCTTCACCACTCACATCCATCCTTCATAAAACCCACACCTACCTTACCATTCAAATTCAAACCACTTTCCCTCCCAAACCCACCCATAATGGCCGAACCATACACCCCCTTTCCACTCCTATATAAACCCATCTTCACCTCTTTATTCTCACACATCCTAAACACTACTTCTCCCCCTTGGCCGAACCACAAAGCTATCTCCATCTCCTCTATTTCTTCTTCTTCTACTCTCTTCTTTCTTCTTTTGCTCGAGGACGAGCAAAACTTCTAAGTTTGGTGTGGTTAAAGCATTGCTTTTTGTTTTTCCATAACCATTTACGGCACCTAAGGCCGGAGAAACCTCTAGAAAGAGGAAAGGGAAGGCAAAAGCTTCCACCTCCGAGTCATGGGAGATGGAGAGATTCATCTCAAGGGTGCATCAAGACCACTTCTATGAAGTTGTGGCCATGAAGAAGGTGATCCCCGAGGTCCCTTTCAAACTCAAAAAGAGTGAATATCCGGAGATCCGACATGAGATTCGAAGAAGAGGTTGGGAAGTTCTTACCAACCCCTTTCAACAAGTCAGAATCTTAATGGTTCAAGAGTTCTATGCCAATGCATGGATCACCAAGAATCATGATCAAAGTGTGAACCCGGACCCAAAGAATTGGCTTACAATGGTTCGGGGGAAATATTTAGATTTTAGTCCGGAAAATGTAAGGTTGGCATTCAACTTGCCCATGATGCAAGGAGATGAACACCCTTACACTAGAAGGGTCAACTTTGATCAAAGGTTGGACCAAGTCCTCATAAACATTTGTGAAGAGGGCGCTCAATGGAAAAGAGATTCAAGAGGGAAGCCGGTTCAACTGAGAAGGCATGACCTCAAGCCCGTGGCTAGGGGATGGTTGGAGTTTATCCAACGCTCAATCATTCCCACTAGCAACCGGTCCGAAGTTACTATAGACCGGGCCATCATGATTCATAGCATCATGATTGGAGAGGAAGTAGAAGTTCATGAGGTTATAGCCCAAGAACTTTATGAGGTGGCGGACAAGTCCTCTACCTTGGCAAGGTTAGCCTTTCCTCATCTCATTTGTCACCTCTGTTATTCGGTTGGAGTTGACATAGAGGGAGACATCCTCATTGATGAGGACAAGCCCATCACTAAGAAAAGGATGGAGCAAACAAGGGATCCCACTCGTCATGAAATCCCTGAGATGCCTCAAGGGATGCACTTTCTTCCACAAAACTATTGGGAGCAAATCAACACCTCCCTAGGAGAATTGAGTTCCAACATGGGACAACTAAGGGTGGAGCACCAAGAACATTCCATCATCTTCCATGAAATTAGAGAAGATCAAAGAATCATGAGAGAGGAACAACAAAGGCAAGGAAGAGACATTGAGGAGCTCAAGCACTCCATAAGATCTTCAAGAGGAAGAACAAGCCGCCATCACTAAGGTGGACCCGTTCTTTAATTTCCTTGTTCTTTATTTTCTTGTTTTTTGAATTTTCATGCTTATGTTTATCTATGTTTGTATTTTATGATCATTAGTATCTTAGTGTCTATGCCTTAAATTTATGAATGTCCTATGAATCCATCACCTTTCTTAAATAAAAATGTTCTTAATTGAAAAAGAGAAGAATTGCATGAATTATGAATTTTATAACAGATTAATTATTTTGATGTGGTGGCAATACTTTTGTTTTCTGAATGTATGCTTAAACAGTGCATATGTCTTTTGAATTTGTTGTTCATGAATGTTGGCTCTTGAAAGAATGATGAAAAAGGAGACATGTTACTGAGGATCTGAAAAATCATAAAAATGATTCTTGAAGCAAGAAAAAGCAGTGAATATTCAAAAAAAAAGAAAAAAAAAGAAAAAAATAATGAAGTTGTGATCCAAGGCAAAAAGAGTGTGCTTAAGAACCCTGGACACCTCTAATTGGGGACTCTAGCAAAGTTGAGTCACAATCTGAAAAGGTTCACCCAATTATGTGTCTGTGGCATGTATGTATCCGGTGGTAATACTGGAAGACAGAGTGCTTTGGGCCACGGCCAAGACTCATAAAGTAGCTGTGTTCAAGAATCATCATACTTAACTAGGAGAATCAATAACACTATCTGGATTCTGAGTTCCTATAGAAGCCAATCATTCTGAATTTCAAAGGATAGAGTGAGATGCCAAAACTATTCAGAGGCAAAAAGCTAAAAGCCCCGTTCATCTAATTAATACTGATCTTCATAGATGCTTTTGAAATTCATTGCATATTATCTTCTTTTTATCTTATTTGATTTTTCAGTTGCTTGGGGACAAGCAACAATTTAAGTTTGGTGTTGTGATGAGCGGATAATTTGTACGCTTTTTGGCATTGTTTTTAGTATGTTTTTAGTATGTTTTAGTTAGTTTTTATTGTATTTTTATTAGTTTTTAGTTAAAATTCACTTTTCTGGACTTTACTATGAGTTTGTGTGTTTTTCTGTGATTTCAAGTATTTTCTGGCTGAAATTGAGGGACCTGAGCAAAAATCTGATTCAGAGGCTGAAAAGGACTGCAGATGCTGTTGGATTCTGACCTCCCTGCACTCGAAGTGGATTTTCTGGAGCTACGAAAGCCCAAATGGCGCGCTCTCAACGGCGTTGGAAAGTAGACATCCTGGGCTTTCCAGCAATATATAATAGTCCATACTTTGCTCGAGATTTGATGGCCCAAACTGGCGTTTCAAATCAGCTCAAAATTGCCCGGCGTTAAACGCCGGAACTGGCACAAGAATGGGAGTTAAACGCCCAAACTGGCACAAAAGCTGGCGTTTAACTCCAAGGAAAGTCTCTACACGAAAATGCTTCAATGCTCAGCCCAAGCACATACCAAGTGGGCCCGGAAGTGGATTTTTATGTCATTTACTCATTTCTGTAAACCCTAGGCTACTAGTTCTCTACAAATAGGACCTTTTGCTATTGTATTATCATCTTTTGATCACTTTAGATATGAGGATCTTCTTTGGACGCCTAGTTCTTAGATCATTGGGAGGCTGGCCATTCGACCATGCCTAGACCTTGTTCTTATGTATTTTCAACGGTGGAGTTTCTACACACCATAGATTAAGGTGTGGAGCTCTGCTGTACCTCGAGTATTAATGCAATTACTATTGTTCTTCTATTCAATTCAGCTTGTTCTTGTTCTAAGATATCACTTGTTCCTCAACTGGATGAATGTGATGATCCGTGACACTCATCATCATTCTCACCTATGAACGTGTGCCTGACAACCACCTCTGTTCTACCTTAGATTGAGTGGATATCTCTTGGATCCCTTAATCGGAATCTTCGTGGTATAAGCTAGAATTGATGGCGGCATTCAAGAGAATTCAGAAGGTCTAAACCTTGTCTGTGGTATTCTGAGTAGGATTCAATGATTGAATGACTGTGACGAGCTTCAAACTCCTGAAGGCTGGGCGTTAGTGACAGACGCAAAAGAATCAATGGATTCTCTTCCAACCTGATTGAGAACCGACAGATGATTAGCCGTGCCGTGGCAGGGTGCGTTGAACATTTTCACTGAGAGGACGGGATTGTAGCCACTGACAACGGTGATGCCCAACATACAGCTTGCCATGGAAAGGAGTAAGAAGGATTGGATGAAGACAGTAGGAAAGCAGAGAGACGGAAGGGACAAAGCATCTCCATACGCTTATCTGAAATTCTCACCAATGAATTACATAAGTATCTCTATCTTTATTTTATGCTTTATTCATACATCATCTATAACCATTTGAATCTGCCTGATTGAGATTTACAATATAACCATAGCTTGCTTCGTACCAACAATCTCCGTGGGATCGACCCTTACTCGCGTTAGGTTTATTACTTGGACGACCCAGTGCACTTGCTGGTCAGTTGTGCGAAGTTGTGATAAAGAGTTGAGATTGCAATTGAGCGTACCATGTTGATGGCGCCATTCATGATCACAATTTCGTGCACCACATGCATTCTTTGTTTCGAACCAAAAAGAAAAGAGAAAAACACAAAAATGATGTTTTATTTTTTCTCTCTCATCATTAAAAATTCAAAAATAAAAAATATATCTTTTCCTTATCTTGCTCAAAATTTTCGAAAATTTGAGTTGACTTAGTCAAAAAATTTTAAAACTTAGCTATTTCTTATAAGTCAAGTCAAATTTTTAATTTTAAAAATCTTATCTTTTCAAAATCTTTTTCATTTTTCTTATTAATTTTTGAAAATATTTAAAAATATTTTTTTCAAAATCTTTTTCTTATCTTTATTTCAAAATTTCGAAAACTTTACTAACAATTAATGTGATTGATTCAAAAATTTAAAGTTTGTTACTTTCTTGTTAAGAAAGGTTCAATCTTTAAATTCTAGAATCATATCTTTTAGTTTCTTGTTAGTCAAGTAATCAAATTTTAATTTTAAAAATCAATTCTTTTTCAAAATATCTTTTCTATCATATCTTTTTCAAAATTTTATCTTTTTCAAAAATTTGATTTTAAAATGTCTTTTCCAACTTCTTATCTTTTCAAAATTGATTTTCAAATCTTTTTCAACTAACTAATTAACTTTTGTTTATTTTTTTATCTTTTTCAAAATCACCTAACTAATTTTATCTCTCTAATTTTCGAAAATTACCTCCCTCTTTTTTCAAAATTCTTTTAATTAACTAATTATTTTTAATTTTAATTTTAATTTTAATTCTTCCTTTAATTTTCGAAAATCACTAACCCTTTTTTTTTAAAATTAATTTTCGAATTCTCTCCCTCTCATCTTCTTCTATTTATTTATTTATTTACTAACACTTCTCTTCATCTCAAGAATCTGAACCTATCTTCACCTTTTTGTTTGGATTCTTACCTTTTCCTTCTTCTATTCCCTTTTTCTTCTACTAACATAAAGGAATCTCTCTACTGTGGTAAAGAGGATCCCTATTATTATTTTCTGTTCCCTTCTTTTTCATATGAGCAGGAGCAAGGACAAGAATATTCTTGTTGAAGCAGATCCTGAACCTGAAAGGACTCTGAAGAGGAAACTAAGAGAAGCTAAATTACAACAATCCAGAGACAACCTTACAGAAATTTTCGAAAAGGAAGAGGAGATGGTAGCCGAAAATAATAATAGCAGAGGTAAATTACATGGGTGAACCTTATGGAAACACCTATAATTTATCATAGAGAAATCATCCAAATTTCTCATGGAAGGATCAACAAAAGCCTCAACAAGGCTTTAATAATGGTGGAAGAAATAGGCTCAGCAATAGCAAGCCTTATCCATCATCTTCTCAGCAACAGACAGAGAATTCTGAGCAGAGCACCTCTAATTTAGCAAACTTAGTCTCTGATCTGTCTAAGGCCACTTTAAGTTTTATGAGTGAAACAAGGTCCTCCATCAGAAATTTGGAGGCACAAGTGGGCCAGCTGAGTAAGGAAGTCACTGAAAATCCTCCTAGTACTCTCCCAAACAATACTGAAGAGAATCCAAAAAGAGAGTGCAAGGCCATTGACATAATCAACATGGCCGAACCTAGGGAGGAAGGAGAGGACGTGAATCCCAATGAGGAAGACCTCATGGGACGTCTCTCAAGCAAGAAGGAGCTCCCTATTGAGGACCCAAAGGGATCTGAAGGTCATATAGAGACCATAGAGATCCCATTAAACCTCCTTCTGCCATTCATGAGCTCTGAAGACTATTCTTCCTCTGATGAGGATGAAAATATAACTGGAGAGCAAGTTGCTCAATATCTAGGAGCCATCATGAAGCTGAATGCCAAATTAGTTGGTAATGAGACTTGGAAAGGTGAACCTCCCTTGCTCATTAGTGAACTAGATACATGGGTTCAGCAAACCTTACCTCAAAAGAGACAAGATCCTGGAAAATTCTTAATACACTGTACCATAGGCACCATGACCTTTGAAAAGGCTCTGTGTGACCTAGGGTCGGGCATAAATCTTATGCCACTCTCTGTAATGGAGAAGCTGGGGATCATTGAGGTACAGCCTGCCATATTCTCATTACAAATGGCAGACAAGTCAGTAAGACAAGCCTATGGATTGGTAGAGGACGTGTTAGTAAAGGTTAAAGGCCTTTACATCCCTGCTGATTTTATAATCTTAGACACTAGAAAGGAGGAGGATGAATGCATCATCCTTGAAAGACCCTTCCTAGCCACAGTAGGAGCTGTGATTGATGTTAATAGAGGAGAATTAGTCCTTTAATTGAATGAGGACTACCTTGTGTTTAAAACCCAAGGGTGTTCCTCTGCAACCATGGAGAGGAAGCATGAAAAGCTTCTCTCAATACAGAGTCATACAGAGCCTCCACAATCAAACTCTAAGTTTGGTGTTGGGAGGTGTTCCGTGGGTTACTTGAAACTGGAGGTCGATCTCGGACGAGATCTTTTGTACTGGTTGTAGCTGGGGTGTCCGGCAGGTGGATGGCAGCCGGAGCAGGTACGTCCGACTTGTTCGACTGATGGTGCTGCTGATCCTCTGCCACCGAAGGGTGGGGGGTACCTGCAAGGGACTCCGATGCTTAAGTTAGCAAGGGTATTAAGCAGGTTTTTATGTAGAATCAGAGTATGAGTTATACCTGGGTGCTCCAGTGTATTTATAATGGTGTGGAGTGACCTTTTTGGATAAGATAAGTTAGTTATCTTATCTTATCTTATCTTTTGAGTGAGGTCATCTTATCTTCAAGGGAACCGCCCTTCTCTTGTAGGCTTGGGCTGCCTTAGGATTTGGGGCGTGTTCCTCTATTTGGGCCCTTTGTTTGGGCTTTCTCGTGACTTGGCCGAGCTCTTTGAGAAGAGGTCGGATTGATCTGACCTGAAGAGGTCGGTTGCTTTGTCTGTAGAACATCCCGGGTCGGGTAGCTCGACCTAGGGTATGAACAGTGCCCCTGCTTGAGCTCGGTCTTTTTGTTGAGGTCGAGTTTTTGACTTCAGTCCTTCTATGACGAAGTCGAACTCAAGCATTTTGTCGATTTCTTCCTTTTGTAGAATCTTTTGAATGTAGAACGTTTTCCTCTAAAAGCGCGCGCTTTTATATCAGCGCTTTGCTTTTGGGAACGTGAGAAGGTTTAATACCTTCATTAATTGGTATTAATTGCCCCGTTTTCTCCTAGTTTTTATTTTGAATTTTCTTCAATAAAAACCGGTTTCTCTTCTTCGCTCTTCTTCGTAACTTTTCCCTTTACTCTCTCATTTTCTGTTTCTTTCGTAATTTCTTCTCGCAACGTCTATTTTGTCACTGCTCTCTGTGGAAGAGGGGTGATTTCCAGATTTTCTCCTTCTATCTTCACAGTTTTCCACTTCGAGGGGTGGTTTTGTTGCTTCTGCTCTTTGGCTTTCTTTCGAGGGTTTCTTCTGTTTCTTCAGGTTGGATTTTTCTTTCTCTGTTTCTTTATATGTCTGTAGAAAGTTTGAATTTTGCTCAGAGAAAGATTGGATCTTTCTGTTTTTACCGTGCCTGATTGTTGCGTGTTCTGGAATTTCTTCGTTTTTGGTGCGAGTCTTTTTGCTTTTCTCGTTGCTTGAATCTTTTTTTAGGGCTTTTGCATGTTGTCGCCGCTTCTGGTTGCGCTTTCGATGATGGTTTTTGCTTGATTCTGAAAAAGTTTGCATCTTTGATGATTTTTTGCTTGGCATTTTTGATGTTTGACAATGCTTTTTGCTGATAAACTGTAGAAAGGTGGTGACTTTGTGTTTTTACTTCCTTTGTTTCCTTTGAGACTTTATTTTCTTTCTGATGAGTGCCGGGATGCAAGCTGTAGAAATTTCTTGAATCCTTGCTTTGTTACTGCCTCCAAAGGATGCTCCAGGACTTTGATTTGAATCTTGGGGCTTTCCTTTTTGTTCGTCCGTCGAGTTGTTTTGCCCCTCGTCCGAGATGCTTTTTTAGTAATCCACTCTTCTTTTCTTATTGTAGGATTTAGTTGGCCTCATGTCTTCTCACAATAACGTTGTAGAGATGCCTTCCCAGGTTCCTGAGGGCATGGCTGATTGGGTGGACTCAATGGTTCTTATGTGTGTCTCGTTGGTTGATTCCGAGTTTTGCGCGCAGCTTAGGCAGTTTCATAGGGTCTGTAGTAATCCTGGTGATGAGAAGAACTATGAACTTGTCCCTCCTTCCTCTGAAGAGAGAGTCTGCTTCTCTACTCGGGTTGTTGACGATCGCCCTTTCTTCTATGTTTATGACTTTTTCTTTGGTCAGCTGGGTATTACCCTTCCTTTTACTAAATTTGAGGCCGACCTGTTATGGTCCTGCAATGTCGCCCCCTCTCAACTTCACCCTAATTCTTGGGGTTTCATAAAGATTTTTCAATTGTTGTGAAATGGTTTTGGTATCCCTGCTTCCCAATCTCTCTTTTTCTATCTGTTTGTCTTGACTAAGCCCGGAGTGGTTAAAAAGAAGGCAGCTTGGGACTCCTTTCGCTCTACCCAGGGAAAGAAGGTCTTTTCCATGTTTGACGAGTCATTCCGTGATTTTAAAAACTACTTTTTCAAGGTCCGAGCTGTTGAAGGAGCTCGGCCCTTCTTTCTGGATGAAAATGACGAGCCTGCTTTTCCCTTTGTGACTATCTTGGAAGAACACTGGGGTCAAACTCCCCATCTCGACAAAAAGAAATTTCTAACCAATCCCTATCTTCTTCAAACTGAGCTGGGTATTTTGTGTTTCCTTTTTTATCTGTTTATATTGCTTGTGACTGTCTTTTTCGACTTGTGGCTTAATTTCTGTTTTTATTTGCAGAGGTAATGAAGAATAATGAATCCATGAAAGCTTTTAAAAGAGCGCAGAGGGCGATTGCTGCTAGAAACATCTCAGCCAAGGCGGCTAGGGAAGGATCCTCCCAAGTACGCGTGAAGCCGTCTGTGCCGAGTTCCCCTGGGGTGAAGAAGGTGATCCATACTCCCCGAGTTTATCTGGTGGATCCTCACCCTACTTCTGCTGCTCCTTCTGTTGCTCCTCCCAATAAAAAACAAAAAACAGCTGAGCCTTTCGACCTCGATGCTCCCGATTTTAATGCCATTGAATTTGTGGATCAGCAAATCGGTCCCTATGGTGCCCTTTCCATGGACGATGTGTCCATCCTCCATCATTTGGAATTTATGGCCCGAAATAACGTAAAGATGGTGCATATGGCGACTGCTATATACCGGACTGCTCAGAATCTTCCTCTCCATGCCACCAAAGCATTTATGGAGGAGGCAAAGCAGGAGTTTGACTGGATGAGGGAGCTGAAGGAGGAACTTGAAGTAAAGGTGACCAAGTTGGAGAAGGATCTAGAGAACGAGAAGGCGAGTTTCCTTTCACTGGCAGCTTCTTTGAGGTTGGCCGAGGACACAGCCATGATACATAAGGAAAGTTACGTTACGTCTTATCGAGAGGTGATGCGCCTGAGGGGGGAGTTGAACAATGCCTGGGAAGATTATTCTGAGCTCCAAGGTCATCTCGTTGGCAGCGTGACTGCTGCTTACGAGAACTTGAAGGAGCAAGTTCGGGTCATTGCTCCCGAGGCCGATCTTACCCCTTTCAGCCTGGACAACGTTGTCAGGGATGGCAAGATTGTCCCTGATGACGATGGTAATGATGATGCTGATCCTCCCCCTGTGTCCTTTGCCAAAGTGTCGACCTCTTCTGCTCCTCCGGTTGCACCTGATTCGGATTGCCAGGTTCTGAACCGGGAGGATGGAACTATAGACGCTGTGCCTATTCAGACTTGTCCTCCTTCTCCTTGTCCTGATGATGCCAAGAAGGCTCCTGATGCTTGCTGATCTCTTTCTGGATATTTGTGTAGTTGGCCCAGCTTGTGTGCTCTTAAAAATTTTTTGTTTATTTGCGGACATTTTCTAGTTACTTGCTTTAGCAACTTTACTTTGAAAAACAAAGAGTAGCTCGCTATCCTTTTAAGGTAGGTTCTGATGGCCTTCGAGGCTTTATAACTTGTTATCTCTTCTGTTTTCTGAGAATGTTGGAACCTTGCAGCTCGGTCTCTCTGGATTGCTTTGTACGTATTGTTTATAGCTTGGATCCTTTGAAGTTGTGTCTATGTGGGTCCGACTTGTTTCTCGGTTTTCTCGCTTTTGTACGTATTTTTGGCGCTCCGTAACCGATTCCTTTGCGTTGGTCCCCTTCTAAGTTATTTCTGTAATCCCCTTTCTTGGACCTTTATCAGGTTTCTTTCGGGGATTACTTTTATAACTTTGTTTTGTAGGAAACCGACTTTGTTAGGTCGATCTCTTTCTAAGTTATTTTTGTAATCCTCTTTCTTGGACCTTTGTTAGGTCTCTTTCAGGGATTACTTTTATAACTTTGTTTTGTAGGAAACCGACTTCATTAGGTCGATCTCTTTCTAAGTTATTTTTGTAATCCTCTTTCTTGGACCTTTGTCAAGTCTCTTTCAGGGATTATTTTTATAACTTTGTTTTGTAGGAAACCGACTTCGTTAGGTCGATCTCTTTCTAAGTTATTTTTGTAATGCTCTTTCTTGGACCTTTGTCAGGTCTCTTTCAGGGATTACTTTTATAACTTTGTTTTGTAGGAAACCGACTTCGTTGGGTCGATCTCTTTCTAAGTTATTTTTATAATCCTCTTTCTTGGACCTTTGTTAGGTCTCTTTCAGGGATGATAAACCACTATTTTATGGTTTATCTTGTACTCAATTGAGTGCTTTTTATTAACTCTTTACCAACTTATTCATACTATTTGCATGGTTTTATATTTCCTTCGTAATTATGTATTTTGATTGAAAACATGCTTCTTTGATCTTATATTTGCTTATTATTAATCCTCTCTTATTACCATTAGATGCCTTGATATGTGTGTTAAGTGTTTTCAGAGATTATAGGGCATGAATGGCTCAGAGCATGGGAAGAAAGCATGCAAAAGAGGAAGGAATGCAAGAAGTTGGAGAAATTGCTAAGCTGTCCAGCCTGACCTCTCTGCACTCACACGGATATAACTTTAGCTACAGAGATCCAAACGACGCGGTTCTAGTTGCGTTGGAAAGCTAACGTCCGGGACTTCGATTTGATATATAATATGATATAGTTTCCCTGACGCTAGGTGACGCGACCGCGTGATCCATGCTGCCGCGTCGCAATGACGAAAATCCAGCGTGGCCAAATTCGAAACCAGCGAATTCTGGACTGTTTCTGACCCAGTTTGCGGCCCAGAAAACACAGATTAAAGGTTATAAAGTGGAGGAATGCATCCATTCATAGGAGGCTTTTCATAATTCACTTTCCATGATTTAGATCTAGTTTGGAGAGAGGTTCTCTCTCTCTCGTTAGGATTTAGGTAGTGTTTTTAGATTTTAGGATTTAGGACTTCTCTTAGCTTTCAAAGAGTGACTCTTGATCTAGGTTCAATATTCCTTTTTCTATTTAAATCTCTCTTTTATATTTTGATTACTCTGAAGCGTTTATTATGTTTGATTGATGTTGCCCAATTGACTGTTGATATTTTCCGTGTTAGAATTGACATTTTTATTTAATGATATTTGAGGTATTTCAGTTTACTATTGCTCTCTTTGATTTATGTTATTGTTGCTTCCCATCTGAAGGCATTTTTATTCCAGCAGTTTCAATTTTCTTTCCTTTTGGCTTTGGTTAAATAATTGGTGACTCTAGAGTTATCAAACTCATTGTTGATTGAAAATTGGAATTCATCCACTTAACTTACTTTCATAAGTTAGAGGTTAACAGTGTGGGAGAAAAATCCAATTCTCATCACAATTGATAAGGATAACTAGGAAAGGACCTCCAGTTCTTTTACCTTGCCAAAGATTTATTTTACAGCTATTATTATTTTATTTTACTTGTCATATAATATATTCCCACCTTACTTCCAAAACCCCAATTTTACCTTTTTCACAGCCAATAATAAGAACATACCTCCCTGCAATTCCTTGAGAAGACGACCCGAGGTTTAAATACTCGGTTATCAATTTTAAAGGAGTTTGTTACTTGTGACAACCAAAACATTTGTACGAAGGAATTTTTGTCGGTTTAGAGACTATATCTACAACGCGACTGTTTTTATGACATTCTTTACTGGCAAAAAACCTAACGCCAAAATGGCGCCGTTGCCGGGGAATTGCAAACATGTGCCTTATTATTGGTTATTGTAAATATTTTTCAAAAAAAAAAATTTCTTTTGCTTGTTTATTTATTTGTGTTTTTAATTTTTATTAATTACTATGAATTCTCACCCTTCTCGCTTTGAGTTTGGTTCTAACTTTGTTGAAGGAAATAGAAACCACAGTAGGAATATGCATCAAGGTCAGACCAATCAAGGATGGATGGAGCCAAGAGGATCTAATCAACCCTTTAGGCAACAACACCCTCCAAGATATCATGGACAACGACCATTCTACAATGCATACCCAGCTGAAAGATATGGTGGACAACCTTGTAACTACGAACAAGTCCCACCCCGTGCCTATAGACCATCCTCTCAACATAACTTTGAACCGCCACACTCACAAGCCCATTTCCACCATTCACCTCCATATGACCCCAATCCTTATTCACCATACCAACCACCTTATGAGCCATATAAACCATATATAGAACCACCCCAATTCCAACCCAATTACTCACAAGAACCACCACTTCAATATTCACCATCTCAATATCCATCAATCCAAGAGCATTATGATCCTACTTATGAAAACCGAGTGCATCAAGAGGCAAAGGATCGTCTCAAGAAAACAATGGATCGATTTCAGGCAACCACTCAACAACTGGGGCAAGTATTAATTCAATGGGCTTCTAGACGCTTAAATACACAAGGATCAGCCATAGCCCTATGTGGACAGTCTAGTGAAGAGCATAGCATAAAGGAGATACCAGAAACTCCAGTGGACGAGACAGAGCATGAATTCATACTAGAACAAGTAGAAGAAGCTATCATTGTTCAAGAAGAAGAGTTGGTTGAAGACTTAGGAGACGCAGAACCTCCATGGGAAAGACAAGACATAGAGCCTCCTTCCAAGACGGTTGAAATTGATGCTGAAGAGGGTGTACAACCTCCAAAGCATATCATAGTTGAAGACTTGGAAGAGGTTAATCAAGAGATGGAGATTCAAGAAGAAGAAGCACAACCTTCCATGCCCTTGGAAAGCAATGAAAAGGAGATTGAATTGAAAGAGAGCTACCAAGAGGAAGAGGTTGAAATTGAAGAAGTTTGCAAAGAGGTGGTAATTAGCAGAGAAGAGCACAAGGGAGTGGAGCTTGCAATTTCATTAAAGATACCTCCCCTTAAGTCGCCATCATCCTTCACAACATTCAAGTGGGTAAAATTCATATCCCATAGCTTTCTAATCCCACTTGAATATGGGCTACTGGAGACGGATGGTCAACTTAGAGCTCTTTGTGGCATTAAGAGTAAAAGGAAGATGGTCAGTGGTAAGAATTGTCCTGCAAGGTTCATCATGGTTGGAAACTTTAAGCTTAAACGTAAAGCTTGGTATAGAGCTCAACTGAATGGGTCTAGGAAGTTTTTTGGCCGCTTTAGTGAGAATTCAAATTGCTTGCTACCCGGATGGAATCATGATAATCAACACGAAGACGGGTGTAAAAGCAAGATTTGGGATCCTGGAATCTGTTCTGACATCCAACACCCCGGGAGCCTAAGAATCTTTTTGAAGCTGCTCAAGGGTTTTACATGCCTAGTTTGGGACCCCGGAGGTTACTGGAATCACAAACACTGGTGGAGGTTCCTGGATCAGTACAAGCATAAGCCACCATAACAGGAAGCTCATCAAATGTCCAACTTAAGACTTTAACTAAAAGTGCTAGGTGGGAGACAACCCACCATGGTATGATCGTTTCTTTTTCAATTTTATTTCGTTTTGTTTGTTTTTATTTTATTTTATTTTATTTTATTGAACCTGGAGTTTTGCATCACATTCATATTAACACTGCATTCTGCATCTTTTCAGATTAAAAAAAAAAAAGCGAGCACGCGACGCGATCGCATCAGCGACGCGTCCGCGTCGCAAGGAGATGAGAGACTAATAAATTGAATAGAGAGTTACGCAGGAGCAGGGCTGGAGGCGCGCTATTAACACAAATTGACTCCACGCGAACGCGTCGATGACGCGTCCGCGTCATTTGGAAAAATAGCCTCCCATGCGACCGCGTCACCCACGCGGCCGCGTGACCTGAAATCGGCGTAAAAAGGGTGTATGGCCGAAAGTTGAGCTGGAATTGGGCTGGACCCGTGCTAGCAGCACAAGCCCTGCCACGCGAATGCGTCAGCCACGCGTCCGCGTCATATTGGAAATAAGGCCACCCGCGCGATCGCGTTGACCACGCGACCGCGTTACCCTGGATTTTGGCAATACCAAGTTTCGAACAGAGAGTTGTGCGACCGCGAGGCTGCACTCGTGCCACTCACACAAATCGAGTCACGCGATCGCGTGCCCCACGCGTCCACGTCGCCCAACCTTATCGCGCACCACGCGACCGCGTCACCCACGCGACCGCGTCGCCAGCGTCACACAACCTATCCAGATTAGTGCCAATTTTCTTATCTTTTCTCTTCTAATCCTAATTTCTTCCGTCTCTCTCCTTTCTCACTTTCTTTTTCTACTTCTCATTCTTTTTCACTTTCATTTTATTTTATTTAATTTATTTGCATACTTTCATTCATTGCATATTTTATTTTTCTAAAAGTTATTATTGGTGTTCAAATATTCTTATTCAACTGTTACATCTTTTCTGGTATTTTCTTGGTGCTTCATGACTTGTTTAATTCTGATTGAGTAATATTATTTAAATCAATGCCAATCTTTTATACCTATATTACTTTTGCGTTGACATGAATTTATATTATCTCTCCTTACCCACACTCTCTTCCCTATTGTTGCAACTTTTTGCACTCTTGATTTGCCATGTCCTTCTATTATTTTCTCACTTGCATGTTGTAGCTACCATGTAATTGAGACCCTTATTTTTGGCATTAACCAACCCCTGTTTTATTTGTTTTCTATCTTTGCTTTGGGTTACTTTCCTTCCCTTTTTCTTTCAGGATGGCCACCAGGAAGAGACCGGAAGACGTTTACATGGGAGAGACAAACAAGTTCCTACGCACATTCCTTGATGAGAAAAGCATCAGTTGGAGCAACCCGTCCACCTGCACATCTCAGCATGCACCGAGGACGGTGCAATCTTTAAGTGTGGGAAGGTCGATACCGATCTCCATGGGTTAGTACTTTCCTGTCTCAAACACCAATATTTTATTTTCTTTGTTAATTGTTGCATTTGCATATTTAATTTCATGTTTATTTGATTTTTGCATTTAGTTACTGCTTGGTTAAAATAATAAGTTTCTTCTTAAGATCCTATTTTTTGAAAAATTTTACTAATTTAAATTGAAATTTTTTTTGTTAAATTTGTTTGAAGTTGTATTTGGAATATGGTTTTTGAGCTAAAGAACACACAACCTGTGAGACTTTGAGCTTATTTACATGGTTATATTATTTAACCATAAATATTTTATTCCTGTGTGTTTTCTTCTCCATGATTGTAATATGTATTTTGTTCCAGTCTATATGTCCTTTGTTTAGTATATTTACATGCTTGCATATGATTGAGGCCATATTTGATTATCAACTCACTTACCCCAAATAAGCCTACCTTTTACATCACCTTTGTTAGCCCCTTGAGCTTTTAATCCCCTTCTGTTCTATAACCACATCACTAGCCTTAAGCGGAAAACAAATTAATTATCCCAATTGAATCTTTGGTTAGCTTAAGATAGAGACTGTGTAGCAAATAAGTGTGGGGAAATTTTGGGAACATGGGTTGATAAGGGAATGTAACATGTTTCTAATTTATTTGAATATTAGGAATTTGGGAACCTACTCATGAAAAACCAAAATAGAAAAATAATAGAAAATCCATGTGCATTGATAAGTTATGTTTATTTCTCTACAAAAAAAAAGAGAGAGAAAAAGAAAAAAAAAAAATAAAAAAAATAAAAAAAAAATATATATAATATAAATAAATAAATAAAGGGAACAAAATTACCCCAATGTTAAGTTAATGAAAAAATCAATACACATGTAATAAATTAAAAAGAAAAAGTTGATACATGAGTATGGGAATTATACAAAAGTGGGAATTATGGGTAGCTAGGCATGAATTTAAAAGTATATAGAGTATATGTATATTAGGTGAGAGTTTAGGTTAATTAAAGATTCAATTTATAAAGCTCACTTAGCCATATATATACCTTTACCCTTACCTTAGCCCCATTACAACCTTGAAAAAGACCTCATGACGTTTGCATTGGTATATTAAATATTGTTGATTGGTTAGATGAAGAACAAGGTTTAGAAAGCATGACTAGAGAAGAGTAGAGTGAATAACCCTATACACTTGAGAGATTAGAGTGATACACACTACCAGTGAGGGTTCAATGCTTGATTCTATGTTCCCTGTTTTCATGAGCTGTCTTCTTACAAGTTTACTTGCTTTTTATTGTATGATTTGAATTAGTGAAATCTGGTTTATGTTTGTCTTGAAGAGCTTATTTACTTTTAACCAAGTAGGTAGAAACATTTTTTTGCATGTAGTTGCATTCATATAGATTGGTTGCATTTCATACATTCTACCATTCCTCTTCATCTTTATAGTCTCTCTTGAGCTTAGCATGAGGACATGCTAATGTTTAAGTGTGGGGAGGTTGATAAACCACTATTTTATGGTTTATCTTGTACTCAATTGAGTGGTTTTTATTAACTCTTTACCCACTTATTCATACTATTTGCATGGTTTTATATTTCCTTCCTAATTATGTGTTTTGATTGAAAACATGCTTCTTTGATCTTATATTTGCTTATTATTAATCCTCTCTTATTACCATTAGATGCCTTGATATGTGTGTTAAGTGTTTTCAGAGATTATAGGGCATGAATGGCTCAGAGGATGGGAAGAAAGCATGCAAAAGAGGAAGGAATGCAAGAAGTTGGAGAAATTGCTAAGCTGTCCAGCCTGACCTCTCTGCACTCAAACGACTATAACTTTAGCTACAGAGGTTCAAACGACGCGGTTCTAGTTGCGTTGGAAAGCTAACGTCCGGGACTTCGATTTGATATATAATATGATATAGTTTCCCTGACGCTAGGCAACGCGACCGTGTGATTCATGCGGCCACGTCGCAATGACGAAAATCCAGCGTGGCCAAATTCGAAACCAGCGAATTCTGAAATGTTTCTGACCCAGTTTGCGGTCCAGAAAACACAGATTAAAGGCTATAAAGTGGAGGAATGTATCCATTCATAGGAGGCTTTTCATAATTCACTTTCCATGATTTAGATCTAGTTTGGAAAGAGGTTCTCTCTCTCTCTCTCGTTAGGATTTAGGTAGTGTTTTTAGAATTTAGGATTTAGGACTTCTCTTAGCTTTCAAAGAGTGACTCTTGATCTAGGTTCAATATTCCTTTTTCTATTTAAATCTCTCTTTTATATTTTGATTACTCTGAAGCGTTTATTATGTTTGATTGATGTTGTCCAATTGACTGTTGATATTTTCCGTGTTAGAATTGACATTTTTATTTAATGATATTTGAGGTATTTCAGTTTACTATTGCTCTCTTTGATTTATGTTATTGTTGCTTCCCATCTGAAGGCATTTTTATTCCAGCAGTTTCAATTTTCTTTCCTTTTGGCTTTGGTTAAATAATTGGTGACTCTAGAGTTATCAAACTCATTGTTGATTGAAAATTGGAATTCATCCACTTAACTTACCTTCATAAGTTAGAGGTTAACAAAGTGGAAGAAAAATCCAATTCTCATCACAATTGATAAGGATAACTAGGAAACGACCTCCAGTTCTTTTACCTTGCCAAAGGTTTATTTTACAGCTATTATTATTTTATTTTACTTGTCATATAATATATTCCCACCTTACTTCCAAAACCCCAATTTTACCTTTTTCATAGCCAATAATAAGAACATACCTCCCTGCAATTCCTTGAGAAGACGACCCGAGGTTTAAATACTCGGTTATCAATTTTAAAGGGGTTTGTTACTTGTGACAACCAAAACGTTTGTACGAAGGGATTTTTGTCAGTTTAGAGACTATATCTACAACGCGACTGTTTTTATGACATTCTTTACTGGCAAAAAACCTAACGTTAAGGGATTACTTTTATAACTTTGTTTTGTAGGAAATCAACTTCGTTTGGTCGATCTCTTCTTAAGTTAAAGTAATCCTCTTTAATAGGGTTGGCCAGACCTCTTTCCAAGGTTTACTTATAACTTGGGTTGACTTGGTCCGACTTCTGAACGTCGGCCAGTCTTTAAGTTATTATTTTAGCTATCCGTAAGACCTCGTCAGGTTCTTTTTTGGATTGCTTTTGATAACTTCTTACATTATTCTATGTTCATCTTTGCCGATTTGTAGAAAGTGGTTGGCATCTTTAGATCGTCTTTTGGGTGAATCGCGTTTTCACCTTTATCGGACGGTTATCTTTGTCGTGATCATGCAGTGAAATTATTTTTCACTTTCTGCCGATCTGTTGCTTTATAATTGGACGATGAATACTTCAGATTAATGCGTCTTGAAATCTTGTAGAATATCTAAATAAATTTTATTCAAAGAAAAGTGCAAATATATACAAGTGGAGGTTTTTTCATCCTTTTAAGTTGGATAGTGTCTAGGTCTCAACCTGGTGCCTCATTAAAAAACCTTTTCAGGAAAAAGAGTGCATCCAATAATGAGATCCTTTACCTTTTCTAACTATAGTACCTTCTTAGGTTACAGGCGTGCCATGATCTGGGAAGCTCTCGTCCATCGAGTTCAGACAGTCTGTAGTAGCCCTTCCCAAGTACTTCTATAACTCGGTAGGGTCCTTTCCAGTTTGCTGCCAGCTTTCCTTCTCCTGGTCGAGTTGTTCTAATATCATTTCGGATTAGGATAAGATCGTTCTCTGCAAAACTTCTTGGTACTGCCCTTTGATTATATTTGGAAGCCATTCGACGCTTTAGAGCTTCCTCCCTGATCCGAGCTCTTTCTTGGATTTCAGGTAGTAGGTCGAGCTCTTCCCTCTGAGGTTGGGAGTTTGCTCCCTCATTGTAATGAACTACTCTAGGCGATCTTTCCTCAATCTCTTCTAGAATCATTGCCTCTATTCCGTATGCTAACCGGAAGGGGGATTCCTTTGTGGTGGAATGTGGCATCGTTCGATATGCCCATAGGACCTGTGGAAGCTCTTCTGCCCAGGCTCCCTTTGCATCTTGTAATCTCTGTTTTAACCTGGCCAATATGACTTTGTTGGCGGCTTTGGCCTGTCCATTGGCCTGTGGGTGTTCGACGGAGGTGTACTGGTGCTTTATATTCAAGTCGGCTACTAGTTTTCTAAAGCCTGCATCTGTGAATTGAGTGCCATTGTCTATGGTTATTGAATATGGGACTCTAAACCTTGTGACAATGTTTCTATATAGGAATTTCTGGCTTCTTTGGCGGTAGCGTTGGCTAGGGATTCTGCCTCGATCCACTTTGTAAAGTAATCTACCCTTACTATGAGAAATTTAACTTGTCCTGATCCATGGGGAAAGGGGCCAAGAAGATCGAGTCCCCATTTTGAAAACGGCCAAGGCGAAGTTACGCTGATGAGCTCTTCTGGCGGGGCGATGTGAAAGTTGGCATGTTTCTGACATGGTGGACATGTCTTTACAAATTCTGTGGCTTCTTTCTGTAATGTTGGCCAATAGAACCCTGCCCGGAGTACTTTTTTGACGAGGGCCCGTGCTCCAAGATGATTGCCACAAATGCCGCCGTGTACTTCTTCTAACACTTCCTTTATGTGGGAGGTCGGTACGCATTTTAATAATGGTACTGAGATCCCTCTTTTGTACAGGATGTTGTTTATGATGGTGTAGTACTGTGCCTCCCTTTTTAGCATCTTTGCCTCCTTTTCTTCTGTGGGGAGTGTTCCTATGTTGAGGTAGTTGATTATGGGGGTCATCCATCCTTGGTCCTGGTTTATTATGGCTAGGACGTCTTCTTCTTCTTCCGAGATTGATGGGTTCTGTAACATTTCCTGGATGAGGCTTCTATTGTTGCCGCCTGGTTTGGTGCTGGCTAGTTTCGAGAGTGCGTCAGCTCAGGCATTTTGTTCGTGGGGGATGTGGCAGATCTTATATTCTCCAATTTGTCCAAGCTGTTCCTTGGTCATATCCAAATACTTTTTCATGGTGGGATCTTTGGCTTGGTAGCTCCTTGTTATTTGTGATGTGACCACTTGTGAATCGCTGTAAATGTTGAGTTTTTGAGCTTCCACCTCTTCAGCCAGCTTCAAACCAGCTAACAATGCTTCATATTCCGCCTGGTTATTTGAGGCCGGGAACCCGAACTTGAGGGAGAGCTCGACTTGGGTTCTGGTGCACGAAATTGCAATCACACTTTTGCAACTCCGCACAACTAACCAGCAAGTGCACTGGGTCGTCCAAGTAATACCTTGCGTGAGCAAGGGTCGATCCCACGGAGATTGTCGGCTTGAAGCAAGCTATGGTTATCTTGTAAATCTTAGTCAGGATATCAGAAATTATCAGGATTGATTGTAAAAAGTAAAAGAACATGAAATGGTTACTTGTATTGCAGTAATGGAGAATAGGTTGAGGTTTGGAGATGCTCCATCTTCTGAATCTCTGCTTTCCTACTGTCTTCTTCATCAAACACGCAAGCCTCCTTCCATGGCAAGCTCATGTAGGGTTTCACCGTTGTCAATGGCTACCTCCCATCCTCGCAGTGAAAGCTAATGCACGCACTCTGTCACAGTACTGCCAATCACCGGTTTGGTTCCCTCCCCTACCGGAATAGAATCCCTCTTTTGCGTCTGTCACTAACGCCCAGTAGGTTACAGGTTTGAAGCACGTCACAGTCATTCAATCATTGAATCCTACTCAGAATACCACAGACAAGGTTTAGACCTTCCGGATTCTCTTGAATACTGCCATCAGGTCCTGCCTATACCACGAAGATTCCGATTAAAGAACCCAAGAGATAACTACTCAGTCTAAGATAGAACAGAGGTGGTTGTCAGGCACGTGTTCATAGTTGAGAATGATGATGATTGTCACGGATCATCACATTCATCCGGATTAAGAACAAGTGTTATCTTAGAATCGAAGCAAGCATGGTTGAATAAGAAACAGTAGTAATTGCATTAATCCATCAAGACACAGCAGAGCTCCTCACCCCCAACCATGGGGTTTAGAGGCTCATACTATGGAAAGAAACGTTTACAAAATGTTATGGGGTCATAAGGTACGGATACAATGTCAAAAGATCCTATAAGTAGTAAAAACTAGTATCCTAAGGTTTACAGAAATGAGTAAATGACAGAAAAATCCACTTCCGGGCCCACTTGGTGTGTGCTTGGGCTGAGCAATGAAGGAATTTCGTGTAGAGACCTTTTCTGGAGTTAAACGCCAGCTTCCATGCCAGTTTGGGCGTTTAACTCCAAATTTTATGCCAGTTCCGGCGTTTAACGCTGGAATTTCTGTAGGTGACTTTGAGTGCCGGTTTGGGCCATCAAATCTTGGGCAAAATATGGACTATTATATATTTCTGGAAAGCCCAGGATGTCTACTTTCCAATTCCGTTGAGAGCGCGCCAATTGGGCTTCTGTAGCTCCAGAAAATCCACTTTGAGTGCAGGGAGGTCAGAATCCAACAGCATCTGCAGTCCTTTTCAGTCTCTGGATCAGATTTTTGCTCAGGACCCTCAATTTCAGTCAGAAAATACCTGAAATCACAGAAAAACACACAAACTCATAGTAAAGTCCAGAAAAGTGAATTTTTAATTAAAACTAATAAAAATATACTAAAAACTAACTAAAAGATACTAAAAACATACTAAAAACAATGCCAAAAAGCATACAAATTATCCGCTCATCACAACACCAAACTTAAATTGTTGCTTGTCCCCAAGCAACTGAAAATCAAAATAGGATAAAAAGAAGAGAATATACTATAGACTCCAAAATATCAAAGAAACATAGCTCCAATTAGATGAGCGGGACTAGTAGCTTTTTGCCTCCGAACAGTTTTGGCATCTCACTCTATCCTTTGAAGTTCAGAATGATTAGCATCTATAAGAACTCAGAACTCAGATATTGTTATTGATTCTCCTAGTTAAGTACATTGATTCTTGAACATAGCTAGTGTATGAGTCTTGGCTGTGGCCCAAAGCACTCTGTCTTCCAGTATTACCACCGGATACATACATGCCACAGACACATAATTGGGTGAACCTTTTTAGATTGTGACTCAGCTTTGCTAAAGTCCCCAATTAGAGGTGTCCAGGGTTCTTAAGCACACTCTTGTTGCCTTGGATCACAACTTTATTTCCTTCTCTCTTTTTTTTTTCTTTTCTCTTTTTTTTTTCGAAATTTTTTTTTTGTATTCACTGCTTTTTCTTGCTTCAAGAATCACTTTGATGATTTTTCAGATCCTCAACAACAGTTCTCTTTTTCCATCATTCTTTCAAGAGCCAACAAATTTAACATTCTTAAAACAACAAATTCAAAAGACATATGCACTGTTCAAGCATTCATTCAGAAAATAAAAAGTATTGTCACCACATCAAACTAATTCAACTAGTTTCAGAGATAAATTTCGAAATCCTGTACTTCTTGTTCTTTTGTGATTAAAGCATTTTTCTTTTAAGAGAGGTGATGGATTCATAGGACATTCATAGCTTTAAGGCATAAACTTTATTAATTTTATTAATTAAGAATAAGACTCAAATATAGATATAATATGAGACTAGAAATAGAAAAACAAGAACAAAAACGAAAAGGCTCCTAATGATAGAGGTGTTCACAGAGTTAGGACTCAACAACCTTGATTTTGAGAAGTGGATGCTCCCTCAGCTTGAGAGGAGAGCTTTTGGCGTTTCATCTCTTGGATTTCACGCCCCTGCTTCTCTTGCTCCTTCCATTGTCTTCTTGGTGATTGGATGTTCAATGGGTATGAATTCATCTTCTTCTATCTTCACCCCAGCCTCTTTATAGAGCAAGGAGATCAAGCTTGGGTAAGCCAATTTGGTTACAGTGGAATTCCTATTTGCAATTGTGTAGATCTCACAGGCAATCAGATGATGAACCTCCACTTCTTTTCCAAGCATAATGCAATGAATCATCACTGCTCTCTTGATGGTGACCTCAGAACAGTTGCTAGTGGGCAATATGGAACGCCCAATAAAGTCTAGCCAACCTCTTGCAATTGGTTTGAGGTCTCCCCTCTTGAGTTGGTTTGGGACACCCTTAGAATTGGTTATCCACTTAGTTCCAGGGAGGCATATGTCCTCTAGAACTTGATCCAACCCCTTATCTACTCTCACCATCCTCCTATTAAAGGAATCAGGATCATCTTGCAGTTGAGACAACTTGAAGATTTCTCTTATTTTGTCCAGATGGAAGTATATAACTTTCCCTCTGACCATGGTTCTATAGGTATGGTAAGCGGTTCCAGTCATTCTCTGCTTATCTGTTAGCCACAGATTTGAGTAGAATTCCTGAACCATGTTCCTTCCAACCTTTGTCTCAGGATTGGTTAGAACTTCCCATCCTCTGTTTCGAATTTGCTCTTGGATCCCCGGATATTCATCTTCTTTCAGATCAAATTTAACTTCCAGGATCACTGACCTCAGACCCATTATTTTATGATAATGGTCTTCATGTTCTTTGGTTAAGAACTTCTCTTCATTCCAAAGATTCTTTGGATTATTCTCTTTCTTGCCTCTTAAATTAGTTTGTTTTCCCTTAGGAGCCATGATATTGATGAATCTTGGCTTAGTGATCACGGAAAAGCACACCAAACTTAGAGGTTTGCTTGTCCTCAAGCAAAAGAGAAGAGAGAAGAGAGGGGGAGGAAGAGCAAATTCGAATGGTGTGGTTGGAAGAGGGGAACAAACGTGTATTTATAAGGTGGGGAGGGGAGTTTTCGAAAAAAAGAGGAATTTGAAAGGAGATTTGAGAAGATATGAGAAGAAATTGAGAAAAGGGTGAAATTTTTGAACAATGTTTGTAATTGATTTGAAATAAATTTGAAAAAAAAGGTTTTGATTTTTGAAGATTTGAAAGTGAATGATGAATGATTGAAGTGTGATTTTGTAGAAAGGTATGGGTGAGAAAAGGAAAGTTTGAAAAAATCTGATTTGAAAACAAAATTGTGGTCCCCCTACCAAGCTGGCGTTAAACGCCCAGAATGGCACTCATTCTGGCGTTTAACGCCCATCTGTTGCCCTACTTGGGCGTTTAACGCCCAGCCAGGTACCCTGGCTGGCGTTAAACGCCAGAAATTCTTCCTCACTGGGCGTTTTTCTAAAATGCCCAGGATGCTGCACACCTGGCGTTAAACGCCCAGAATGGTGCCCATTCTGGCGTTTAACGCCCAAAATGGCACCATTCCTGGCGTTAAACGCCCAGAATGGTACCCATTCTGGCGTTTAACGCCCAAAATGCCCCTTACTGGCGTTTTTTTGCCAGTAAGCTCATTTTCTCTGCTTTTTGAGCTGAATCCTTCTGTAACTCTGTGAATTCCTTCATTTTTGATACTTGCCTCTGTAAGAACTAATCATACAACTTTCTAATGACTGGGTTGCCTCCCAGCAAGCGCTTCTTTACTGTCTTTAGCTGGACTTTCACTGAGAATCACTCAAGTCTCAGTTTTGAGCATTCCTGATCAAAATTTCCTTCAAGATAGTGCTTGATTCTCTGTCCATTAACAATGAACTTCTTGTCAGAATCAATATCTTGAAGCTCAACATATCCATATGGTGATACTCCTGTAATCACATACGGACCCCTCCACCGGGACTTGAGTTTTCCTGGAAACAGTTTGAGCCTGGAGTTGAAGAGCAGAACTTTTTGTCCTGGCTCAAAGACTCTGGTTGACAATCTCTTGTCATGCCACTTCTTTGCCTTTTCCTTATAAATTTTTGCATTTTCAAAGGCATTGAGTCTGAACTCCTCTAGCTCATTTAGCTGGAGCAGTCTTTTCTCACCAGCTAACTGTGCATCCATGTTTAGGAATCTGGTTGCCCAGTAGGCTTTATGTTCCAGTTCCACAGGCAAATGACAGGCCTTCCCATACACCAGTTGGTATGGAGAGGTGCCTATAGGAGTCTTGAATGCTGTTCTGTATGCCCACAGAGCATCATCCAAGCTCTTTGCCCAATCCTTTCTTCGGGCTATCACAGTCCGTTCTAGGATTCTTTTTAGCTCTCTGTTAGAGACTTCAGCTTGCCCATTTGTTTGTGGATGATACGGAGTTGCCACTTTATGGCTGATTCCATATCTAACCATAGCAGAGTATAGCTGTTTATTGCAGAAATGAGTGCCCCCATCACTGATTAGCACTCTGGGGACGCCAAACCTGCTGAAAATGTTTTTCTGGAGGAATTTCAGCACGGTCTTGGTATCATTAGTGGGTGTAGCAATTGCTTCTACCCACTTAGATACATAGTCTACTGCCACCAGAATGTAAGTGTTTGAGTATGATGGTGGGAATGGCCCCATGAAGTCAATTCCCCATACATCAAACAATTCTATCTCTAATATCCCTTGTTGAGGCATGGCATATCCGTGAGGCAGATTACCAGCTCTTTGGCAACTGTCACAGTTACGCACAAACTCTCGCGAGTCTTTATAGAGAGTAGGCCAGTAGAATCCACACTGGAGAACTTTAGTGGCTGTTCGCTCACTTCCAAAATGTCCTCCATAATGTGATCCATGGCAGTGCCATAGGATCTTTTGTGCTTCTTCTCTGGGTACACACCTGCGGATCACTCCGTCAGCACATCTCTTAAAGAGATATGGTTCATCCCAAAGGTAGTACTTGGCATCTGAAATTAGTTTCTTTCTCTGCACACTGCTGTACTCCTTGGGTATGAACCTTACAGCTTTATAATTTGCAATGTCTGCAAACCATGGAGCTTCCTGAATGGCAAAGAGTTGCTCATCTGGGAAAGTCTCAGAGATCTCAGTAGAAGGGAGGGACGCCCCAGCTACTGGTTCTATTCTGGACAGATGATCAGCCACTTGATTCTCTGTCCCTTTTCTGTCTCTTATTTCTATATCAAACTCTTGCAGAAGCAATACCCATCTGATAAGCCTGGGTTTTGAATCCTGCTTTGTGAGTAAGTATTTAAGAGCAGCATGGTCAGTGTACACAATCACCTTTGATCCCACCAAGTAGGATCTAAACTTGTCAATGGCATAAACCACTGCAAGTAACTCTTTTTCTGTGGTTGTGTAATTCTTCTGTGCATCATTTAGAACACGGCTAGCATAATAAATGACATGCAGAAGTTTGTTATGCCTCTGTCCCAACACTGCACCAATGGCATGATCACTGGCATCACACATTAGTTCAAATGGTAATGTCCAATCTGGTGCAGAGATGACTGGTGCTGTGACCATCTTAGCTTTCAGGGTCTCAAATGCCTGCAGACACTGTGTGTCAAACATAAATGGTGTGTCAGCAGCTAACAGGTTACTCAGAGGTTTAGCAATTTTCGAAAAATCCTTGATAAACCTTCTGTAGAATCCTGCATGCCCCAGAAAACTTCTGATTGCCTTAACATTGGCAGGTGGTGGTAATTTTTCAATTACCTCTACCTTTGCCTTATCCACCTCTATTCCCCTGCTTGAAATTTTGTGCCCAAGGACAATTCCTTCAGTCACCATAAAGTGACATTTCTCCCAGTTTAAAACTAGGTTAGTCTCTTGGCATCTTTTCAGGACAAGTGATAGGTGGTTAAGACAGGAGCTGAATGAGTCTCCATATACTGAGAAGTCGTCCATGAAGACTTCCAGGAATTTCTCTACCATATCTGAGAAGATAGAGAGCATGCACCTCTGAAAGGTTGCAGGTGCATTGCACAGCCCAAAAGGCATTCTTCTGTAGGCAAACACGCCAGAAGGGCAAGTGAATGCTGTTTTCTCTTAGTCTTGAGGATCTACTGCAATTTGGTTGTAGCCTGAATAGCCATCCAAAAAGCAGTAATAATCATGACCAGCTAGTCTTTCTAGCATTTGGTCTATGAATGGTAAAGGAAAATGATCCTTTCTGGTGGCTGTATTGAGCCTTCTGTAGTCAATACACATGCGCCACCCTGTGACTGTCCTTGTAGGAACCAGTTCATTTTTTTCATTATGAACCACTGTCATGCCTCCCTTTTTGGGAACAACTTGGACAGGGCTCACCCAGGGGCTATCAGAAATAGGATAAATAATCCCAGCCTCCAGTAATTTAGTGACCTCTTTCTGCACCACCTCCTTCATGGCAGGATTTAGCCTCCTCTGTGGTTGGACCACTGGTTTGGCATTATCCTCCAATAGGATCTTGTGCATGCATCTAGCTGGGCTAATGCCCTTAAGATCACTTATGGACCACCCAAGAGCTGTCTTGTGTGTCCTTAGCACTTTAATCAGTGCTTCCTCTTCCTGTGGATTTAAAGCAGAGCTTATAATCACTGGAAAAGTGTCACCCTCTCCTAGAAATGCATATTTCAGGGATGGTGGTAGCGGTTTGAGTTCAGGCTTAGGAGGTTTATCCTCCTTCTGAGGAATTTTCGAAAATTCCTTTGCCTCCTCTGGCTCTTCCTGATCAGTTTGAGTATCCTTGAAGATGTCCTCAAGCTCTGATTCTAGGCTTTCAGCCATATTGATCTCTTCTACCAGAGAGTCAATAATGTCAGCGTCCATGCAGTCCTCTGGTGTGTCTGGATGCTGCATAGCTTTTACAGCATTCAACTTGAACTCATCCTCATTGACTCTCAAGGTTACTTCCCCCTTTTGTACATCAATGAGAGTTCGTCCAGTTGCTAGGAAAGGTCTTCCTAGAATGAGAGTTGCACTTTTGTGCTCCTCCATTTCCAGCACCACAAAGTCAGTTGGGAAGGCAAATGGCCCAACCTTGACAATCATGTCCTCTATTATGCCTGATGGGTGTTTAATGGAGCCATCAGCAAGTTGGAGGCATATCCTGGTTGGTTTGACTTCTCCAATCAACCCAAGCTTTCTGATAGTGGATGCAGGTATTAAATTGATACTTGCTCCAAGATCACATAAGGCTATCTTGGTGTAAGTGCCTTCCAATGTGCATGGTATCAGAAAGCTTCCAGGATCTTGAAGCTTTTCTGGTAAGCTTTTTAGAATGACTGCACTGCATTCTTCAGTGAGAAACGCTTTTTCAGTTTCTCTCCAGTCCTTCTTATGACTTAAGATCTCTTTCATGAACTTAGCATAAGAAGGTATTTGCTCAAGTGCCTCTGCAAAAGGAATCTTTATTTCAAGAGTCCTTAAATAATCTGCAAAGCGGGCAAATTGCTTATCCTGTTTCGCTTTGCGGAGTTTCTGAGGATAAGGCATCTTGGCTTGATATTCTTCAACCTTAGATGCTGCAGGTTTATTCCGTACAGAAGTGGTTGAAGAAGCCTTATTAGGGGGATTACTGTCAGCACTCTCAGGTGTCTGATCCTCCCTTGGCGTTTGGACGCCAGAATTGGGTGGAAAATGGGCGTTTAACGCCAACTTTTCCCCCTTTTCTGGCGTTTGAACGCCAGAACTGGGCAAGGAATGGGCGTTTAACGCCAGTTTTCCTTCCCTTTCTGGCGTTTGAACGCCAATATTCCTCTCTGGGCTCTTACTGTCCTCAGAGGGATTTTTAACAGTGGTCTGACTGTCCTCTGTCAATTGTTCCTTGTTTGGCTTTTTGCTCTTTTGAGCAGTGTTATTCAAGGTCTTTCCACTCCTCAATTGAACTGCTTGACACTCCTCAGTTATCTGTTTAGATATTTGCTGTTTTGCTTGATTCAACTGTAGTTCTATGCTTTTATTAGCAACTTTAGTTTCATGGAGCATTTCTTTAAATTCTGCTAACTGTTCAGTCATCAGGATTAGTTGTTGATTAAGCTCCATTATCTGTTCTTGAGGATTAGAGTCAGTGACTATTGTCATGACTTCCTCTTCTGAAGAGAACTCATTACTAGAGTACAAATATTGGTTTCTAGCAACAGTATCTATAAGCTCTTGAGCTTCTTCAATTGTCTTCCTCATGTGTATAGATCCACCAGCTGAGTGGTCTAAAGACATCTGAGCTTTTTCTGTAAGCCCATAGTAGAAAATGTCTAACTGTACCCACTCTGAAAACATTTCAGAGGGACATTTTCTTAGCATATCTCTATACCTCTCCCAGGCATTATAAAGGGATTCATTATCCTCTTGTTTAAAGCCTTGGATGTCCAGCCTTAGCTGTGTCATCCTTTTTGGAGGGTAAAAATGATTCAGGAATTTGTCTGATAACTGTTTCCATGTCTTTATGCTTGCTGTAGGTTGGTTATTTAACCACCTTTTAGCTTGATCTTTTACAGCAAATGGAAACAGTAATAGTCTGTAGACATCCTGATCTACCTCTTTATCATGTACTGTGTCAGCAATTTGTAAGAACTGTGCCAGAAACTCAGTAGGTTCTTCCTGTGGAAGACCGGAATACTGGCAATTTTGCTGCACTATGATAATGAGTTGAGGATTTAGCTCAAAGCTGCTTGCTTTGATGGGAGGTATACAGATGCTACTCCCATATGCAGCTGTAATGGGGTTAGCATAAGACCCCAGAGTCCTCTTGGACTGATTAATTCCACTTAAGTCCATAATGGACAAAAGGGAAATGAGAATGATTGCACAGAGATAAATTTTGTTTATTTTTATTTTTTTTTGAATAACCGAAAAAATTAAAATAAAAGGAGATTAAAATAAAAAAAAATTTCGAAAATAGAAAAGAAAATAAGATCAAAGCAAATTGAGAACTGAATCAATTAAGTAAGTAAAAAGATTTTGAAAACAGCAATTAAAAAGATATGATTGAAAAATTTTTATGAAAAAAGATTTGATTTTTAAAAAGAGGAAAGAGAAAAACACAAAAAGACACCAAACTTAAAATTTTAGAAAATCAAACACACAGTTTTCGAAAATTTTAAAGGAAAAACACAAAGAAGACACCAAACTTAGAATTTTTATGAATCAAAAAGGGACTAAGAACATGCAAAAACGAAAATTTTAAAAGAAAAATAAAAGCATGCAATTGACACCAAACTTAGAATATGAAACTAGACTCAACTAAAAGACTCTAAACCAACAAAAATAGTCCTAATCTAAGCAACAAAATAAACCGTCAGTTGTCCAAACTCGAACAATCCCCGGCAACGGCGCCAAAAACTTGGTGCACGAAATTGCAATCACACTTTTGCAACTCCGCACAACTAACCAGCAAGTGCACTGGGTCGTCCAAGTAATACCTTGCGTGAGCAAGGGTCGATCCCACGGAGATTGTCGGCTTGAAGCAAGCTATGGTTATCTTGTAAATCTTAGTCAGGATATCAGAAATTATCAGGATTGATTGTAAAAAGTAAAAGAACATGAAATGGTTACTTGTATTGCAGTAATGGAGAATAGGTTGAGGTTTGGAGATGCTCCATCTTCTGAATCTCTGCTTTCCTACTGTCTTCTTCATCAAACACGTAAGCCTCCTTCCATGGCAAGCTCATGTAGGGTTTCACCGTTGTCAATGGCTACCTCCCATCCTCGCAGTGAAAGCTAATGCACGCACTCTGTCACAGTACTGCCAATCACCAGTTTGGTTCCCTCCCCTACCGGAATAGAATCCCTCTTTTGCGTCTGTCACTAACGCCCAGTAGGTTACAGGTTTGAAGCACGTCACAGTCATTCAATCATTGAATCCTACTCAGAATACCACAGACAAGGTTTAGACCTTCCGGATTCTCTTGAATACTGCCATCAGGTCCTGCCTATACCACGAAGATTCCGATTAAAGAACCCAAGAGATAACTACTCAGTCTAAGATAGAACAGAGGTGGTTGTCAGGCACGTGTTCATAGTTGAGAATGATGATGATTGTCACGGATCATCACATTCATCCGGATTAAGAACAAGTGTTATCTTAGAATCGAAGCAAGCATGGTTGAATAAGAAACAGTAGTAATTGCATTAATCCATCAAGACACAGCAGAGCTCCTCACCCCCAACCATGGGGTTTAGAGGCTCATACTGTGGAAAGAAACGTTTACAAAATGTTATGGGGTCATAAGGTACGGATACAATGTCAAAAGATCCTATAAGTAGTAAAAACTAGTATCCTAAGGTTTACAGAAATGAGTAAATGACAGAAAAATCCACTTCCGGGCCCACTTGGTGTGTGCTTGGGCTGAGCAATGAAGGAATTTCGTGTAGAGACCTTTTCTGGAGTTAAACGCCAGCTTCCATGCCAGTTTGGGCGTTTAACTCCAAATTTTATGCCAGTTCCGGCGTTTAACGCTGGAATTTCTGTAGGTGACTTTGAGCGCCGGTTTGGGCCATCAAATCTTGGGCAAAGTATGGACTATTATATATTGCTGGAAAGCCCAGGATGTCTACTTTCCAATGCCGTTGAGAGCGCGCCAATTGGGCTTCTGTAGCTCCAGAAAATCCACTTTGAGTGCAGGGAGGTCAGAATCCAACAGCATCTGCAGTCCTTTTCAGTCTCTGGATCAGATTTTTGCTCAGGACCCTCAATTTCAGTCAGAAAATACCTGAAATCACAGAAAAACACACAAACTCATAGTAAAGTCCAGAAAAGTGAATTTTTAATTAAAAACTAATAAAAATATACTAAAAACTAACTAAAAGATACTAAAAACATACTAAAAACAATGCCAAAAAGCATACAAATTATCCGCTCATCAGGTTCCTTGGTTGCTCTCTATTATTACGCCTGCGCCGCTTCTAGTTTTATTTGAAGAACCGTCCACATAGAGATTCCATTCTGTGAGGGTTTCCAGGACATCTGTGAATTCTGCGATAAAGTCGGCCAGATACTGTGATTTGATGGCCGTCCGAGCTTCATATTGGAGGTCAAACTCTGACAGCTCGACTGCCCATTGTAGAATTTTGCCTACTAAATCTGTTTTCTACAATATTTCTTTTAGGGGCTGGTTAGTTCGAACCTTAATGGTGTGAGCCTGGAAGTAAGGACGGAGTCGTCGGCATGTTAAAATGAGAGTATAGGCAAAATTTTCTATTTTCTGGTAGTTCATCTCAGATCCCTGTAGTGCTTTGCTGATGAAGTAGACGGGTTGTTGTCCATTCTCGTATTCTTTGACTAGTGCTGAGGCTATTGCCCGGCTTCTTACTGCGAGATATAATATGAGTGGTTCTCCTTCTCATGGTCGAGATGGGATAGGTGGCCGTCCTAAGAACTTCTTAAAGTCTTGGAAGGCTTGCTCACATTCTGTTGTCCATTCGAACTGTTTTCCCTTTCTTAAAGTAACATAGAAGGGGAGAGATCTTATCGCAGCTCCTGCTAGAAATTGGGATAGGGCGGCCAATCTCTCTTTGAGTTGCTGTACTTCTTTGACACAGGTTGGGCTCTTCATGTTGAGTATGGCCTGACATTTGTCTGGATTTGTTTCAATTCCTCTTTGTGTGAGCATGAAACCTAAGAATTTGCCCGCTTCTACTGCAAAGGTGCATTTCGCGGGATTGAGTCGCATGTCATGCTTTCTTATAGTGTCGAACACTTGGGCCAGGTCGGACAATAATGTCTCTTCGCTTTGTGTTTTTATTAGCATGTCGTCCACGTAGACTTCCATGACCTTTCCGAAGTGATTCGAGAAGACTTTATTCATTAGCCTTTGATAAGTAGCTCCTACGTTCTTGAGACCGAAAGACATCACAATGTAGCAGTAGTTTGCTTTCGGTGTTAAGAACGAGGTCTTTTCTTGATCTGGTGGGTGCATGGGGATTTGGTTGTACCCCGAGTAAGCGTCCATAAACGAGAGATATCTATATCCGGAGGAAGCATCTACCAGGGCGTCAATACTTGGGAGTGGGTATGGATCTTTTGGACAAGCTTTGTTGAGATCGGTGTAATCGGTGCACATTCGCCACTTCCCATTTGATTTTTTCACCAAGACGACGTTGGCTAGCCATGGTGGGTATTTGACTTCTCTTATGAATCCTGCTTCCAGTAGTGCTTATACTTGTTCTTCCACAGCCTGGGATTGCTCTGGCCCAAGTTTTTTTCGTCTCTGCTGTACCGGCCGAGATCCTGGGTAGACCGCCAACTTATGACTCATTAGCTTAGGGTCTATTCCTGGCATGTCTGTGGCTTTCCACGCGAAGAGATCAATATTATCTCGTAAGAATTGTATTATTAATTCTTTTGAATCTTCTCTTAGGATTGTGCCGATATTGGTTGTTTTTTCCGAAGTATCCCCAATCTGAATCTTCTCTATCGCACCTTCTGGTTGTGGACGAAGCTCTTCTCGTCGTTGGACTCCGCCCAGCTCAATTATGTGGAACTCTTCTCCCCTGCCTCTGAGGTTTAGGCTTTCGTTATAACAGTGACGTGCCATCTTTTGATCTTCTTTTATCGTGGCTATTCCTTTCGTAGTGGAGAATTTCATACATAGGTGTGGGGTCGAGACTATTGCGCCAAGTTGGTTGAGTGTTGTCCGACCTATGAGAGCATTGTAAGCTGAACTTACATCGACCACGATGTAGTCTATTCTGAGGGTCCTGGATTGGTTCCCTCTTTTGAAGGTTGTATGTAGTGGTATGTATCCTAGTGGTTGAACCGGGGTATCTCCTAGTCCGAACAGACTGTTTGGGTCCGCTTTAAGTTATTTTTCTTCTAAGCCGAGTTTATCGAAGGCTGTTTTGAATAAGATGTCGGCGGAACTCCCTTGGTCTATTAAGGTGCGGTGTAGATTGGCGTTTGCCAATATGATGGTGATGACCATGGGATCGTCGTGTCCTGAGATGATGCCGGAGGCGTCCTCTTTAGTGAATGTTATTGTCGGGATGTTGAGTGCTTCCTCCTTTCCCTCGACATGATATACTTCTTTGAGATATCTTTTGCGAGATGATTTGGAGATCCCACCTCCTGCGAATCCGCCATGTATCATGTGGATATGTCTCTCTGGTGTTCGAAGTGATCGTTCAGTTCGTTCGGTATCTTCATCCCTTCGTCTTTTTCTTTGGTCATCATCTCGGGTGGCCAGAAATTGATCTAATTTTCCTTCTCTCACCAATTTTTCTATGATATTTTTTAAGTCGAAGCATTTGTTTGTGGAGTGTCCACGGAATCGATGGTATTCACAATATTCCTTCCGGTTTTCTCCTCCCTTTTTGCGTTTGAGTGGCCGTGCTGGGGGGATTTTTTCTGTATGGCAGACTTCTTTGTATATCTCGACCAGGGATGCCCTGAGAGGAGTGTAATTATGGTATTTTTTTATTTTCTCCCCTTGTCAATCTTCTTTTCTCTTGGATTCCTTATCTTTGTCTCGGTAGGAGGTCCCCGATTTTGAGGTCTCTCCTAACCGAGCATTTTCTTCCATGTTGATATATTTTTCTGCTCGTTCCTGTACTTCGTCTAAGGAGGTTGGGTACTTTTTTGATATAGACTAGCTAAAAGGTCCTTCTCGTAGGCCGTTGATGAGTCCCATGATGGCGGCTTCTGTTGGTAAACTTTGTATGTCCATGCACGTTTTGTTGAATCTTTCCATGTAGTTGCGGAGGCTCTCCCGATCTTCTTGTTTGATCCCTAGTAAGCTGGGGGCATGGTTAGCCTTATCTTTCTGAATGGAGAATTAGGCTAGGAATTTTTTAGCTAGGTCATCAAAGCTTGAGATGGACTTTGGGGGTAGGTTGTCGAACCATCGGATTGTTGTTTTTGTGAAAGTTGTTGGAAAGGCTTTATAGCGAACAGCATCTGGGGCATCGGTAAGGTACATTCTGCTTCTGAAGTTGCTGAGGTAGTGGTTGGGGTCCGTGGTGACATCATACAGGGTCATATCCGGGAGTTTGAAGTCTTTTGGAATTTTGGTTTTCATGATTTCCCTGGTGAACGGGTCTTGCTCTTTGCGTGAATTTTCTCCAGGATTGGCCCGTGGGGCTTTTAATTTAAGATCGGCTTCCAATTGCTGTAGTTTTTTTTCCAATTCTCGACGTCGCTACACCTCTCTTTGTAGATCTTTTCCGATTTCTCGTTGTTGTTGGGTTTCTTTTTCAAGTTATTTTAGGCGATCTAGGAGCGCTTCTATTGCCCCGAAATTTGGTGAGTCTTTGTCCTTGTTAGTTTCCGGGGTATCTTGTAGCGTGACATCCGCGTTCTTGTACGGTGTTCTATCTTCCAGACCTGAATCGTGGTCGTTGTCATGGTCGTCCGCCATGGTGATGGGATGACTTCCAGGTTCCTCGGCAACGGCACCAATGTTCCGTGGGTTACCTGAAACTGGAGGTCGATCTTGGACGAGATCTTTCGTACGGGTCGTAGCTGGGGTGTCCAGCAGGTGGATGGCAGCCGGAGCAGGTACGTCCGACTTGTTGGATTGATGGTGCTGCTGATCCTCTGCCACCGAAGGGTGGGGGGTACCTGCAAGGGACTCCGATACTTAAGTTAGCAAGGGTATTAAGCAGGTTTTTATGTAGAATCAGAGTATGAGTTATACCTGGGTGCTCCAGTGTATTTATAATGGTGTGGAGTGACCATTTTGGATAAGATAAGTTAGTTATCTTATCTTATCTTATCTTTTGAGTGAGGTCATCTTATCTTCAAGGGAACCGCCCTTCTCTTGTAAGCTTGGGCTGCCTTAGGATCTGGGGCGTGTTCCTCTATTTGGGCCCTTTGTTTGGGCTTTCTCGTGACTTGGCCGAGCTCTTTAAGAAGAGGTCGGATTGATCTGACCTGAAGAGGTCGGTCGCTTTGTCTGTAGAACATCCCGGGTCGGGTAGCTCGACCCAGGGTATGAACAGGAGGCCACAACCAAACTCTAAGTTTGGTGTTGAATCCCCACATCCAAACTCTAAGTTTGGTGTTGGGAGTCAACAACATTGACCTGATCACCTGTGAGGCTCCATGAGAGCCCACTGTCAAGCTAGTGACATTAAAGGAGCGCTTATTGGGAGGCAACCCAATTTTTATTTATCTAATCTTATTTTTATTTTATTTTTCCTTTATATTTTATTAGGTTCTTGATCATGTGGAGTCACAAAATAAATACTGAAATTAAAAACAGAATAAAAAACAAGTAGAAGAAAAAGCACACCCTGGAGGAAGGGCTTACTGGCGTTTAAACGCCAGTAAGGAGCATCTGGCTGGCGTTCAATGCCAGAACAGAGCATGGATCTGGCGTTGAACGCCAGAAACAAGCAGCATCCTAGCGTTTAAACGCCAGAAATACACCCTGAGGAGAGCTGGCGCTGAACGTGATAAACCCCATTTGTAGGGTTTATCTTGTGCTTGATTTAGGAGATTTTATAACCTTTTACCCACATTTATCCATTGAAATAGCATGGTTTTATAACTTCTCTTTTAATTGTGCTTAAGAGTGAAAACATGCTTTTTAGGACTTAAAATAGCTAAATCTAATTCTCTTTGATTCCATTAGATGCCTTGATATGTTTGCTAAGTGATTTCAGATTTAGGAGGCAAGGATTGGACCAAGGGAATAAAGGAAAAGCATGTAGAAATGGAGAACTCGTGAAGAAATAAAGGAATCGCAAAAGCTATCAAGCCGACCTCTTCGCACTTAATTGACCATAACTTGAGCTACAAAGGTTCAAATGATGCGGTTCCACTTGGGTTGGAAAGCTAACATCCGGGGCTTCAAAACGATATAAGATTTGGTATGGTTGAACTGTGCATGGTGATGCGTACGCGCATAGTACACGCACGCGCCGTTGCTGCCACCTGGTTCACTTATAGCCTCTAAAATCTTTGAAATCAGTTTTCCGTCATAGCCTGTTATAGTGACTATGATGATGGTGACGTAGGGCCGAGTTGTGGTTCTCACATGCTGAGTTTAGTAGTCGTGCATGCGACATCGAGCTGCCGCGTCGCCAATGGAGTCACTGTCGTTCAGTTTTCTTGGCTATTCGTAAGTTCGGTAAGCTGTTTCCTATTCCGAATTCTCTCAGTCGCTGCTCTGTTATATGTTTATAAATCCTTGCAATATTAATGCTTTAGGTTTGAGTTCCGGTCCTTATGTGCCGTGATTAGAGTTGCCGTAATTGCGGCTGCCACGGATTTCGGACTGAGAGAAAAGAGTTCAGTTGACGCGTTTGGCTTTCAGGTTTCAACTTTTCGAGGTAGGCGCGTTTTAATTAAACTTATTTTTATTCTTAATAATTGTTATAAATAGATATCGATGGGAAAAATATATTCCTGTGATTATGTTTGTCCTATAGATGTGGCTATTGCTGTATTGAATTTTTAATTGCTTCAGTGATGTGTGATTATTGATAAAAGAGTGGTTTGTAAAGTTATCTGATTTGATGTTATTAAATGTGGGTCTTTTTCTGGTCTTGGAGTTAGTTTGCTAATGCAACTGAGTCGGTTTTTGAAATGACTTGAGGTATGAAAATGAATGGATTTTTGGAACCGGTTTGGTTTTAAATTAGTTTGATTTTATAAATTACTTAATATTGGAGCTGGTTTGATTTTGAAGAAAAGATTTATTATTGGAAGTGATTTAATTTGAAAATAATTTGATATTGAAACTGGATGAATTTTGGAAAATGATTGGGACTTGGAAATGGTTGAGAAAGGTTTGAAAAATGTTTTGGATGGAACCTGAAAAGGGTTGCAGAGTCCGAGTTGTAGAGGAGATGCTGCCAAAATTTTATAAGACTGGAAGTTTTGTTTGAAGTAATTATTTAAAAAGATTTTGTTTTAAACATTATATGTTTTAAGATTGATTTATTTAAAAAGAAAGACTTATGTTTTGGATTGGAATCGTTGATTAATGGAATGGAAAGAAGGATGTTGAGGATTGACTTTGAAATGTGATTTTTGAATGAATTCGGAAATGAGATATGGATTGACGAATGATGATGAAATTGAGAATGGCTTAGATATTGATAAATGATGAATGAATTATCCATATGGCTTATCAGGTTGAAGTACCCTAGCTTGCCACCATGTGTATCAGGTTGAAACTCGATACTCTGTTGACCCTACGACGTAAGGGTGACCGGGCACTATAAATTCCTGGGAATGTTACCCCCATTGATTTATATTGATTATTTGAGAAAAAGCTATACATAGACTCTTGGGGATGCACGTCGAGGGACAATCTAAGGTTTTTGGACTTGTCGGGTTGGCTATATGATGAGCGGATAATTTATACGCTTTTTGGCATTGTTTTTAGTATGTTTTTAGTATATTTTAGTTAGTTTTTATTATATTTTTATTAGTTTTTAGTTAAAATTCACTTTTCTGGACTTTACTATGAGTTTGTGTGTTTTTCTATGATTTCAGGTATTTTCTGGCTGAAATTGAGGGTCCTGAGCAAAAATCTGATTCAGAGGCTGAAAGGACTGCAGATGCTGTTGGATTCTGACCTCCCTACACTCGAAGTGGATTTTCTGGAGCTACAGAAGCCCAATTGGCGCGCTCTCAAAAGCGTTGGAAAGTAGACATCCTGGGCTTTTCAGCAATATATAATAGTCCATACTTTGCCCGAGATTTGATGGCCCAAACCGGTGTTGCAAATCAGCTTCAGAATTCCCTGCGTTTAACGCCGGAACTGGCATAAAAATTTGAGTTAAACGCCCAAATTGGCATAAAAGCTGGCGTTTAACTCCAGAAAAAGTCTCTATACATGAAATCTTCAATGCTCAGCCCAAGCACACACTAAGTGGACCCCGGAAGTGGATTTTTACGTCATTTACTCATTTATGTATACCCTAGGTTACTAGTTCACTATTAATAGGATCTTTTGACATTGTATCTACACCTCATGACACTTTACACGTTTCTCATTGTATCTTCTACGGCATGAGTCTCTAAACCCCATGGTTGGGGGTGAGGAGCTCTGCTGTGTCTTGATGGATTAATGCAATTACTACTGTTTTTCATTCAATCATGCTTGCTTCCATTCTAAGATATTACTTGTTCCTAAACATGATGAATGTGATGATCCGTGACACTCATCATCATTCTCAACTATGAACGTGTGCCTGACAACCACCTCCGTTCTACCTTAGATTGAGTAGATATCTCTTGGATTCCTTAATCAGAATCTTCGTGGTATAAGCTAGAATTGATGGCGGCATTCAAGAGAATCCGGAAGGTCTAAACCTTGTCTGTGGTATTCTGAGTAGGATTCAATGATTGAATGACTGTGACGAGCTTCAAACTCCTGAGGGCTGGGCGTTAGTGACAGACGCAAAAGAATCACTGGATTCTATTCCAACCCGATTGAGAACCGACAGATGATTAGCCGTGCTGTGACAGAGCGCGTTGAACATTTTCACTGAGAGGATGGGAGGTAGCCATTGACAACGGTGAAACCCTACATACAGCTTGCCATGGAAGGAGCCTTGCGTGTTTGAAGAAGAAGACAGTAGGAAAGCAGAGGTTCAGAAGACAGAGCATCTCCAAAACCTCAATCTGTTCCCCATTACTGCAAAACAAGTACTTATTTCATGTTCTTTTGCTTTTTACAATCAACCCTAATAATTATTGATATCCTGACTAAGAGTTACAAGATAACCATAGCTTGCTTCAAGCCGACAATCTCCGTGGGATCGACCCTTACTCACGTAAGGTATTACTTGGACGACCCAGTGCACTTGCTGGTTAGTTATGCGGGATCGCAAAAGTGTGATTGCAATTTCGTGCACCAAGTTTTTGGCGCCGTTGCCGGGAATTGTTTCGAGTTTGGACAACTGACGGTCTATCTTGTTGCTTAGATTAGGACTGTTTTGTTTTTGTTGGTTTAGAGTCTTTTATTTGAGTTTAGTTTCATATTTTAAGTTTGGTGTCAATTGCATGCTTTTGTTTTCTTTTAATTTTTCGAATTTGCATGTTCTTAGTTCTTTCTTGTTCTTTAAAAATTCTAAGTTTGGTGTTTTCTTTGTGTTTTTCCTTTAAAATTTTCGAAAATTTGTGTTTGATTTTCTAAAAATTTTAAGTTTGGTGTCATTTTGTTGTTTTTCTCTTTCCTCATTTCAAAAATCAAATCTTTTTCAAAATAATTTTCAATCATATATTTTCAATTGCTAATTCCAAAATCTTTTTAATTAACTAATTGATTTAGTTTTCAATTTGCTTTGATTTTATTTTCTTTTGGTTTTCGAAATTTGATTTTATTTTCCATTTGTTTTATTTTATTATTTTCGGTCAAAAAATTTTTTTACTTTACTTGTGAATTCATATCATATTCCCTTTCTCCATCATGGACCTAAGTGGAATTGAACAGTCCAGAAGGACTCTGGGGTCATATGCTAACCCCATTACAGCTGCATATGGGAGTAGCATCTGTATACCTCCCATTAAAGCAAGCAGCTTTGAGCTAAATCCTCAACTCATTATCATGGTGCAGCAAAATTGCCAGTATTCTGGTCTTCTACAGGAAGAACCTACTGAGTTTCTGGCACAATTCTTACAAATTGCTGACACAGTACATGATAAAGAGGTGGATCAGGATGTCTACAGACTATTACTGTTTCCATTTGCTGTAAAAGATCAAGCTAAGAGGTGGTTGAATAACCAACCTACAGCAAGCATAAAGACATGGAAACAGTTATCAGACAAATTCCTGAATCAATTTTACCCCCCAAAAAGAATGACACAGCTAAGGCTGGACATCCAAGGCTTTAAACAAGAGGATAATGAATCCCTTTATAATGCCTGGGAGAGGTATAGAGGTATGCTAAGAAAATGCCCCTCTGAAATATTTTCAGAGTGGGTACAGTTAGACATCTTCTATTATGGGCTTACAGAAAAAGCTCAGATGTCTCTAGACCACTCATCTGGTGGATCTATACATATGAGGAAGACGATTGAAGAGGCTCAAGAGCTTATAGATACTGTTGCTAGAAATCAATATATGTACTCTAGCAATGAGTTCTCTACAAAAGAAGAAGTTATGGCAGTAGCCACTGATCCTAATCCTCAAGAACAGATGGTTGAGCTTAATCAACAATTACACCTGATGACAAAACAGTTAGCAGAATTTAAAGAGATGCTCCAAGAAACTAAAATTGCTAACAAAAACAGAGAATCACAGTTGAATCAGGCAAAACAGCAGCTATCTAAACAGATAACAGAAGAATGCCAAGCAATTCAACTGAGGAGTGGGAAGACATTGAATAACACTGCTCAAAGTAGCAAAAAGCCAATAAAGGAACAATTGACAGAGGATAGCCAACCCACTATCCAAAATCCCTCTGAGGACAGTAAGAGCCCAGAGAGGAATACTCTTGGCGTTCAAATGCCAGAAAAGGGGGGAAAGCTGGCGTTAAACGCCCATTCCCTGCCCAGTTCTGGCGTTCAAACGCCAGAAAAGGGGGAAAAGTTGGCGTTAAACGCCCATTTTTCACCCAATCCTGGCATTCAAACGCCAATGGGGAATCAGACACCTGAGAGTGCTGATAGTAACCCCTCTAAAAAGGCTTCTCCAACCACTTCTGTAAGGAATAAACCTGCAGCAACTAAGGTTGAAGAATATAAAGCCAAGATGCCTTATCCTCAGAAACTCCGCCAAGCGGAGCAGGATAAGCAATTTGCCCGCTTTGCAGACTATCTAAGGACTCTTGAAATAAAGATTTCGTTCGCAGAGGCACTTCAGCAAATACCTTCTTATGCTAAGTTCATGAAAGAGATCTTAAGTCATAAGAAGGATTGGAGAGAAACTGAAAAAGTATTTCTCACTGAAGAATGCAGTGCAGTCATCCTGAAAAGCTTACCAGAAAAGCTTCAAGATCTAGGAAGCTTTATGATACCATGAACATTAGAAGGTGCTTGCACCAAGACAGCCCTGTGTGACCTTGGAGCAAGCATCAATCTAATACCTGCATCCACTATCAGAAAGCTTGGGTTGACTGAAGAAGTCAAACCAACCCGGATATGCCTCCAACTTGCTGATGGCTCCATTAAATATCCATCAGGCATAATTGAGGACATGATTGTCAAGGTTGGGCCATTCGCCTTTGTAGTGCTGGAAATGGAGGAGCACAAGAGTGCAACTCTCATTCTAGGAAGACCTTTCCTAGCAACTGGACGAACTCTCATTGATGTACAAAAGGGGAAGTAACCCTGAGAGTCAATGAGGATGAGTTCAAGTTGAATGCTGTAAAAGCTATGCAGCATCTAGACACATCAAATGATTGCATGGGCGCTGACATTATTGACTCTTTGGTGGAAGAGATCAATATGACTGAAAGTCTCGAATCAGAGCTAGAGGACATCTTTAAAGATGTTCAGCCTGATTTGGAGGAATCAGAGAGAATAATAGAACCTCTGAAAATCCTTCAGGAAGAGGAGAAACCTCCCAAACCCGAGCTCAAACCATTACCACCATCCTTGAAATATGCATTTCTTGGAGAAGGTGATACCTTTCCTGTAATCATAAGCTCTGCTTTAAATCCACAGGAAGAGGAAGCACTGATTCAAGTGCTAAGGACACACAAGACAGCTCTTGGGTGGTCCATAAGTGATCTTAAGGGCATTAGCCCAGCAAGATGCATGCACAAGATCCTATTGGAGGATGATGCCAAACCAGTGGTCCAACCACAAAGGCGGCTAAATCCAGCCATGAAGGAGGTGGTGTAGAAAGAGGTTACTAAATTACTAGAGGCTGGGATTATTTATCCTATTTCTGATAGCCCCTGGGTGAGCCCTGTCCAAGTTGTCCCCAAGAAGGGAGGCATGACAGTAGTTCATAATGAAAAAAATGAACTGGTTCCTACAAGAACAGTCACAGGGTGGCGTATGTGTATTGACTATAGAAGGCTCAATACAGCCACCAGAAAGGATCATTTTCCTTTACCATTCATAGACCAAATGCTAGAAAGACTAGCTGGTCATGATTATTACTGCTTTTTGGATGGCTATTCAGGTTACAACCAAATTGTAGTAGATCCTCAAGACCAAGAGAAAACAACATTTACTTTCCCTTCTAGCGTGTTTGCCTACAGGAGGATGCCTTTTGGTCTGTGTAATGCTCCTGCAACCTTTCAGAGATGCATGCTATCCATCTTCTCTGATATGGTGGAGAAATTCCTGGAAGTCTTCATGGATGACTTCTCAGTATATGGAGACTCATTCAGCTCCTGTCTTAACCACCTAGCACTTATCCTGAAAAGGTGCCAAGAGAATAACCTGGTTTTAAATTGGGAGAAATGTCACTTTATGGTGACTGAAGGAATTTTCCTTGGGCACAAAATTTCAAGCAAGGGAATAGAGGTGGATAAGGCAAAGGTAGAGGTAATTGAAAAATTACCACCACCTGCCAATGTTAAGGCAATCAGAAGCTTTCTGGGGCATGCAGGATTCTACAGAAGGTTTATAAAGGATTTTTCGAAAATTGCAAAACCTCTGAGTAACCTGCTAGCTGCTGACACACCATTTGTGTTTGACACACAGTGTCTGCAGGCATTTGAGACCCTGAAAGCTAAGCTGGTCACAGCACCAGTCATCTCTGCACCAGACTGGACATTGCCATTCGAACTAATGTGTGATGCCAGTGACCATGCCATTGGTGCAGTATTGGGACAGAGGCATAACAAGCTTCTGCACGTCATTTATTATGCCAGCCGTGTTCTAAATGATGCACAGAAGAATTACACAACCACAGAAAAATAGTTACTTGTAGTGGTCTATGCCATTGACAAGTTTAGATCCTATCTAGTAGGATCAAAGGTGATTGTGTACACTGACCATGCTGCTCTTAAGTACTTACTCACAAAGCAGGATTTAAAACCCAGGCTCATAAGATGGGTGTTGCTTCTGCAAGAGTTTGATATAGAAATAAGAGACAGAAAAGGGACAGAGAACCAAGTAGCTGATCATCTGTCCCGAATAGAACCAGTAGCTGGGGCGTCCCTCCCTTCTACTGAGATCTCTGAGACTTTCCCAGATGAGCAACTCTTTGCCATTCAGGAAGCTCCATGGTTTGCAGATATTACAAATTACAAAGCTGTGAGGTTCATACCCCAGGATTACAGCAGGGTGCAAAGAAAGAAATTAATTTCAGATGCCAAGTACTACCTATGGGATGAGCCATATCTCTTTAAGAGATGTGTAGACGGAAAGATCCGCAGATGTGTACCCAGAGAGGAAGCACAAAGGATCCTATGGCACTGCCATGGATCACAGTATGGGGGACATTTTGGAAGTGAGCGAACAGCCACTAAGGTCCTCCAATGTGGCTTCTACTGGCCTACTCTCTTTAGAGATGCCCGAGAGTTTGTGCATAACTGTGACAGCTGCCAAAGAGCTGGTAACTTACCTCACGGATACGCCATGCCTCAACAAGGGATCTTAGAGATTGAATTGTTTGATGTATGGGGGATTAACTTCATGGGTCCGTTCCCACCATCATACTCAAATACTTACATTCTGGTGGCAGTGGACTATGTATCTAAGTGGGTAGAAGCAATTGCTACACCCACTAATGATACTAAGACCGTGCTGAAATTTCTCCAGAAACACATCTTCAGCAGATTTGGTGTTCCCAGAGTCCTAATCAGTGATGGGGGTACTCATTTCTGCAATAAATAGCTCTACTCTGCTATGGTCCGATATGGAATTAGCCACAAAGTGGCAACCCCGTATCATCCACAGACAAATGGGCAAGCTGAAGTCTCTAACAGAGAGCTAAAAAGAATCCTAGAACGGACTGTAATTGCCCGTAGAAAGGATTGGGCAAAGAGCTTGGATGATGCTCTGTGGGCATACAGAACAGCATTCAAGACTCCAATAGGAACCTCTCCATACCAACTTGTGTATGGCAAGGCCTGTCATCTGCCCGTGGAACTGGAACATAAAGCCTACTGGGCAACCAGATTCCTAAACCTGGATGCTAAGTTAGCTGGTGAAAAAAGATTGCTCCAGCTAAATGAGCTAGATGAATTTAGACTCAGTGCCTTTGAAAATGCAAAGATTTATAAGGAAAAGGCAAAGAAGTGGCATGACAAGAAGTTGTCATCCAGAGTCTTTGAGCCAAGACAAAAAGTTCTGCTCTTCAACTCTAGGCTCAGATTGTTCCCAGGAAAACTTAAATCCCGGTGGAGGGGTCCGTATGTGATTACAGGAGTGTCACCATATGGATATGTTGAGCTTCAGGATACTGATTCTGACAAAAAGTTCATTGTTAATGGACAGAGGATCAAGCATTATCTTGAAAGCAATTTTGAGCAAGAATACTCAAAACTGAGGCTTGAATGATCCTCAGTGAAGGTCCAGCTAAAGACAATAAAGAAGCGCTTGCTGGGAGGCAACCCAGTCATTAGCAGGTTATCTGTTTTGTTTACTCAAAGTTTGATATATATTCTCAAAGGGCAAATATCAAAATTGAAGAAATTCACAGAGTTACAGAAGGATTCAGTGCAAAAAGCAGAGAAAAAGAGCTTGCTAGTGAAAAAATGCCAGTAAAGGGTACTTTGGGCGTTAAACGCCAGAATGGGCACCATTCTGGGCGTTTAACGCCAGTAAAGGTGCCATTTTGGGCGTTAAACGCCAGAATGGGCACCATTCTGGGCGTTTAACGCCAGGTGTGCAGCATCCTGGGCGTTTAGCAAAACGCCCAGTGATAAAGGGAATTCTGGCGTTTAACGCCAGCCAGGGTACCTGGCTGGGCGTTAAACGCCCACAATGGCCAGCATTTGGGCGTTCAACGCCAGAATGGATACCATTCTGGGCGTTTAACGCCAGAAAGGTGGGGGACAGAGATTTCGCTTTCTAATTAAAATTTTTTCAAACTTTTCTGTTTTGATCCATAATTTTCTACATAAACACATTTCAAACTTTCATTATTCACCTTCAAATTTTCAAAAATTAAAATCATTCTTCAAATCTCTCTCAAATCCTTCCCAAATCTTCTTCAAAAACTCAAATATTTCTCAAATTCTTTCCATATCTTCTCAAATCTCCTTCAAAATTTTCGAAATCTCTCCCCCTCCTTTATAAATACACATTTGGCCACCCCTTTCTCCCCACCATTTGAATTTGCTCTCCTCCTCTCTCCCCTCTTTCCTTTTTTTACTTGAGGGCAAGCAAACCTCTAAGTTTGGTGTGATTTTCCGTGATCACTAAGCCAAGATTCATCAAGATCATGGCTCCTAAGGGAAAACAAACCAATTTAAGAGGCAAGAAATAGAATAATCCAAAGAGTCTTTGGAATCAAGAGAAGTTCTTAACCAAAGAACATGAAGACCATTATCACAAAATAATGGGTCTGAGGTCAGTGATCCCGGAAGTCAAATTCGATCTAAAAGAAGATGAATATCTGGGGATCCAAGAGCAAATTCGAAACAGAGGATGGGAAGTTCTAACCAATCCTGAGATAAAGGTTGGAAGAAATATGGTTCAGGAATTCTACTCAAATCTGTGGCTGACAGATAAGCAGAGAATGACTGGAACTGCTTTCCATACTTACAGAACCATGGTCAGAGGGAAAGTTATCTACTTCCATCTGGACAAAATAAGAGAGGTCTTCAAATTGCCTCAACTGCAAGATGATCATGAATCCTTTAATAGGAGAATGGTGAGAGCAGATAAGGGGTTGGATCAAGTTCTAGAGGACATTTGCCTTCCTGGAACTAAGTGGATAACCAATTCAAAAGGTGTCCCAAACCAACTCAAGAGGGGAGACCTCAAACCAATTGCAAGAGGCTGGCTAGACTTTATTGGGCGTTCCATATTGCCCACTAGCAACCGTTCTGAGGTCACTATCAAGAGAGCAGTGATGATTCATTGCATTATGCTTGGAAGAGAAGTGGAGATTCATCATCTGATTGCTTGTGAGATCTACACAATTGCAAACAAGAATTCCACTGAAGCCAAACTGGCTTACCCAAGCTTGATCTCCTTGCTCTGTAAAGAGGCTGGGGTGAAGATGGGAGTAGATGAATTCATACCAATTGAACATCCAATCACCAAGAAGTCAATGGAAGGACAAATGCAAGACAACTCTATCAAAAAGAGGGCGCGGGAGTTCCTCCCTGAATTTCCTGAAATTGACTACTGGGCCAGCCTAGAAGCATCTATCACCAAGTTGCAAGAAACTATGGAACAACTTAAGGAAGAACAGCAGAATCAGAACTGCATGCTCTGCAAATTGCTGAAGGAACAAGAGAAGCAGGGGCGTGAACTTCAAGAGTTAAAACGCCAAAAGCTTTCCCCTCAAGTTGAGGGAGCATCCACTTCTCAAAATCAAGGTTGTTGAGTCCTAACTCTGTGATAACCTCTATCATTAGGAGCCTATTTAAATTTTTGTTTTCTATTACTATTAGTCTTATCTTATATCTATTTTTGAGTCTTGTTCTTAATTCATGATTAAAAAAATTTAAGATTCATGTCTTAAAGCTATGAATGTCCTATGAATCCATCACCTCTCTTAAATGAAAAATGCTTTAATCACAAAAGAACAAGAAGTACAGGATTTCGAATTCATCTTTGAAACTAGTTGAATTAGTTTGATGTGGTGACAATACTTTTTGTTTTCTGAATAAATGCTTGAACAATGCATATGTCTTTTGAATTTGTTGTTTTAAGAATGTTAAAATTGTTGGCTCTTGAAAGAATGATGGAAAAGGAGAACTGTTATTGAGGATCTGAAAAATCATCAAATTGATTCTTGAAGCAAGAAAAAGCAGTGAATACAAAATTCAAAAAATAAAAATAAAATAAAAATAAAATAATAAATAAATAATAAAGTTGTGATCCAAGGCAAAAAGAGTGTGCTTAAGAACCCTGGACACCTCTAATTGGGGACTCTAGCAAAGCTGAGTCACAATCTGAAAAGGTTCACCCAAGTATGTGTTTGTGGCATGTATGTATCCGGTGGTAATACTGGAAGACAGAGTGCTTTGGGCCACAGCCAAGACTCATAAAGTAGCTATGTTCAAGAATCATCATACTTAACTAGGAGAATCAATAACACTATCTGAGTTCTGAGTTCCTATGGATGCCAATCATTCTAAACTTCAAAGGATAAAGTGAGATGCCAAAACTGTTCAGAAGCAAAAAGCTACTAGTCCCGCTCATCTAATTGGAGCTAAGTTTCTTTGATATTTTGGAGTCTATAGTATATTCTCTTCTTTTTATTCTATTTTGATTTTCAGTTGCTTGGGGACAAGCAACAATTTAAGTTTGGTGTTGTGATGAGCGGATAATTTATACGCTTTTTGGCATTGTTTTTAGTATATTTTAGTTAGTTTTTATTATATTTTTATTATTTTTTAGTTAAAATTCACTTTTCTGGACTTTACTATGAGTTTGTGTGTTTTTCTGTGATTTCAGGTATTTTCTGGCTGAAATTGAGGGTCCTGAGCAAAAATCTGATTCAGAGGCTGAAAAGGACTGCATATGCTGTTGGATTCTGATCTCCCTGAACTCGAAGTGGATTTTCTGGAGTTACAGAAGCCCAATTGGCACGCTCTCAACGACGTTGGAAAGTAGACATCCTGGGCTTTCCAGCAATGTATAATAGTCCATACTTTGCCCGAGATTTGATGGTCCAAACCGGCGTTGCAAATCAGCTTCAGAATTCCCAGCGTTTAACGCTGGAACTGGCATAAAAATTGGAGTTAAACGCCCAAACTAGCATAAAAGCTGGCGTTTAACTCCAGAAAAAGTCTCTATACATAAAAGCTTCAATGCTCAGCCCAAGCACACACTAAGTGGACCCCGAAAGCGGATTTTTACGTCATTTACTCATTTATGTATACCCTAGGTTACTAGTTCACTATTAATAGGATCTTTTGACATTGTATCTACACCTCATAACACTTTACACGTTTCTCATTGTATCTTCTATGGCATGAGTCTCTAAACCCCATGGTTAGGGGTGAGGAGCTCTGCTGTGTCTTGATGGATTAATGCAATTACTACTGTTTTTCATTAATCATGCTTGCTTCCATTCTAAGATATTACTTGTTCCTAAACCTGATGAATGTGATGATCCGTGACACTCATCATCATTCTCAACTATGAACGTGTGCCTGACAACCACCTCCGTTCTACCTTAGATTGAGTAGATATCTCTTGGATTCCTTAATCAGAATCTTCGTGGTATAAGCTAGAATTGATGGCGGCATTCAAGAGAATCCGGAAGGTCTAAACCTTGTCTGTGGTATTCTGAGTAGGATTCAAGGATTGAATGACTGTGACAAGCTTCAAACTCCTGAGGGCTGGGCGTTAGTGACAGACGCAAAAGAATCACTGGATTCTATTCCAACCCGATTGAGAACCGACAGATGATTAGCCGTGCTGTGACAGAGCGCGTTGAACATTTTCACTGAGAGGATGGGAGGTAGCCATTGACAATGGTGAAACCCTACATACAGCTTGCCATGGAAGGATCCTTGCGTGTTTGAAGAAGAAGACAGTAGGAAAGCAGAGGTTCAGAAGACAGAGCATCTCCAAAACCTCAATCTGTTCCCCATTACTGCAAAACAAGTACTTATTTCATGTTCTTTTACTTTTTACAATCAACCCTGATAATTATTGATATCATGACTAAGAGTTACAAGATAACCATAGCTTGCTTCAAGCCGACAATCTCCGTGGGATCGACCCTTACTCACGTAAGGTATTACTTGGACGACCCAGTGCACTTGCTGGTTAGTTGTGCGGGATTGCAAAAGTGTGATTGCAATTTCGTGCACCACTGTATAACCAACAGATGAGCTCATTAGCCATAGAACAAGCATGCATTGTATGCATTTTTATGATTTTCTTGGGTTTGAACTTGTTTTGGTTTGCCTAATTGTTAAACTGTTCTTAACTGCTACCTGAACTATTTGTTGTAACTGTTACCCAAACCTGTGCTTTTTTATCTGTTTTGGCTGTGTTTGTCTTGGTGAGCTACTTTTGAGGATGAGCTTTGGTGCTAAATTGATGATTGTATCGATTGGTTTTGTGGTTGGTTTATGATTAAGATTTTCTTATAAAAAAGAAAGGGTTTGGATTTCTGAAAGATTGAATATTGTTTCTTTAAAAAGGTTTTGAACGATTAGCTATTGGTTTTTAAAAAGATTCATAAGGCAATGATAATCACTGAGCTTGAAAACAGTTTTCTTACTAAATATCTTCTTATGACAATTCTGAAACTCTGTGGTGAGACCGTGTGGTTAGGTTCTCACCCCCTACAGCTTTACCTTTTCAGGAATCGGATAAAGGAGCATTATGAAGAGTTATACTGCGTTTTGGTTTTTATGATATTGTATTGATTAGATAATTTTTCTTCCCTCGTCTTTCTTTTTACAATTTTGTAAGAGGGATAGGAGTTGTATGTTTTATATGCATATTATGTTATAAGCTATTATGTAAGAAGTCTTGTATATAAACCTATGCCTGTTTGTTTTTTTATGTAAAGTATTTATTTCCGATTTCCAATGAAGTCAGCGATACGGTGTCGAGTCAAAGGCTCCTATTTTAATATAAAGTATATGAAGTTAGTCGTAATACTTCTTGTATCAGAGTAGCGCAGCCGGAAGCGTGACATTTTGATAGTGAGGGTGTTAAAAGTTACATGAAAAGATAAGAAAACTAGATTTATCTTTTAAGTTCACTACAAAATCAAATTCAAATTAAATTAGGTAGATAAATATATTACAAGTTTATAATAGAAAATTGTGCTCTTATTAGCCAGCCTGATATACTAACAGTATTTCAAGAATATCTCAAGCTGTGGTTATCCATTTGACATTGTTTGAGATTCATTTTAAAGATACTCAATCCTCTATAAACTTGCGTCTAATAGATATCTCCAAATTTGAAACATAGAAAACTTTATAGGGTTTGCAAAGTGACAATTCAGATTAGAGATTTCACCTAAATGCGAGTTAGATTCTCCTAACACAATCTGTACATGCCTAAGTACTATTTGAGTGTTTCCTTTCTCATCCTATTTCCCTTTATCTATAAAAAACATTCTAGATATTCTTTTTAAATTATGTAAACTGTGAAATATGGAGATTTCCTTTCTATCTAGTTAAAGATTCATAGCTACATGAAAACATACGCAAAGTCTAGCCATGGATCAAGTCTCTCTTTGCTATCGAATCGTATCTATTTGCATTGGAGTATATATAGGATTTCTACAAACTTTACTCGAGGTAGGGGCTTTATACTACTCTTTTATATGTCATATCTTAAATGTTTTATTTATATATATATATAGGTGTTAGTATTGCATGTCATGATATAACGTCACTTTATTTCATACACATTATACATTATAATAACCATCTTATGTGCATTAAAGAACTAAGGATATGATCCTTTGGTAAGGAAAGGTGACCCCCAAAAACAAGATAATTGAAATGATCCTTTGGTAAGGGAAGGTGATCGAATCGAGATAATCCTTCGGTAAGGAAAGGTGATCGGCATACTTTGGATAAGAACCTCCGGTAAGGAAAGGGGACTCCCATCAATTTTATATAATAATATCTCTTTATTGACATAATTCCCTTCTTCTGTATATCTAAATAACATTGATTGTAAATTGAATTGAGAGAATGATCCTTCGGTAAGGGAAGGTGACCGCTGATGGTGTTTTTATGGAAAAACGAATTTCCAACACACATATCCAACCGGCAAGTGCACCGGGTCGCATCAAGTAGTAATAACTCACTTAGAGTGAGGTCGATCCCACAGGGATTGATGGATCAAGCAATTTTAGTGGGTGATTAGTTTAGTCAAGCTAACATTGAAGTGAATTTGGATGAAGTGTAGCTAACAGAAAGTAAATAGCAAGGAAAATTAAAGTGCAGAAAGTAAAATTGCAAGTAACTTAAAGAACAAGAAAGTAAAATAGCTTAATCTTAAATTGCAAGAAAAGTAAATTGCATGAAAAGTAAAGGGGGGTTGGGTGCTGGAAATTAAAGAGAGCAGTAAAGCAAAGCGTAGAACAATTGCAGGGAGATTAAATTGCTTAAAATTAAATTGGAAACAATAGGAACAGAAAGGTAAAAATGCAGATGAAATAACAGCAGAAAAGTAAATCAGCAAGAAAGCTCAATTCAAATCTAAAAAGACAAGTGAGGATCTCAGGAAATCAAAGAGACTAGAGAACAAGTCTAGATCTCAATTCCTTCCTTGATCCAACCAAGAACAATTGCAGAAGGAAAGAAGAGAAATGAATTGCAGAATTAAAAAAGAAGATGAAGCAGTATGTGAATTTCAATTATGCAGAAAAAGTAAACAAGAGATCTTAAGATGAGAATGAAACAGAATTCCTCCAATCTCACTCAAGATTCAAAACAGATAAGAAAACTAAAGGAGAGAGCTATCTATTCCTCCTGGAGCCGCCCCCCTTCAAAGATGGAAATGATGCCTTATATAGGCTTTACAAAATAAAATGAAAATGAAATTAAAACAAATTACAAAAATGAAAATCCTAAATTACTTGATCCATGTGCCTTTGAGTGATGATTTGGGCTTTGCTTGCTTTGGATTTGAGGAGAAATGGGTTTGGTTGGCCTTGATTCAATTTGGAGAGAAATTGAATTTAAATGAAAATTTGGTTGAATTTTGGCCCATGTTGCTCCCAGGAGGCTGCCCTGCCCTTGTGGAGGGCAGGGCAGAAAATTGATGCATGGTGCGGGAGCTTGGCGCGGCATGGTACGAGTTTGGTGCGCCATTGGTGCAAGTCTGGCGTGGCGTGGTGCGTGAGAGGCTGCCCTGCCCGCGCCAAGGGCAGGGCAAGAAGAGTTTGATGCGCCAGGATTGAGGAGTGCGCGCGCTTGGTGCTGCCAGGGGAGGAAATTGGTGCGCCAAATTTGTTGCTTGGTGCGCCAAGTTCTTGTGCCATCCAAATGCTGCCCTGCCCGCGCCAAGGGCAGGGCAATGTTCCTTCCTTCACGTCCCAAGTTCGAATCACGGAGGAGGCAAAACACGCTACATCATTTTCCTTGGCTTCTTTTTGCTTATTTTTGGCCCTTAAAGATGCCTCTCGTTCCTACCCCAATTGTGCGCCAAATATGGATTGGTATATATCGTTGGAAAGCTCTGAATGTCAGCTTTCCAACGCAACTGGAAGCACATCAATTGGACGTCTGTAGCTCAAGTTATAGCCATTTGAAGGAGGCATGGTCATGCTGTGAGCGCCCAGATTTTAACTTAGCGAAAATTTTGCTTCCAATCCTTAATGTGCATCACGATCCTGCCCTTGGCAAGGGCAGGGCAGAATCGTGCTGGCTGCTTCCTTCCTTGATTTGGTCATGGGCCACGCTTTTAAAAGCATGGCCTAAGGCTCCAAAGTGTACCCCAACTTCAAAGTGTACCCCAAAGCTCTTTTTTTCTCCTTTTTTTGTGCTTCTTTGCTTCTTTTTCTTCTTATTTCCTACAAGATTTATAAAATTAAAATATCAAGAAAATATATCATTTAAGTACAAAAAGCATTCAATATTTAAGCACAAATCATCAATTTCTTGTATGAAAAAGCATAGAAAATGGGTATATGATGACATGTCATCACAACACCAAACTTAAATCTTGCTTGTCCCCAAGCAAGAAAAGAATCATGCAATAGAAATTGACAATCCAAGGTAAGAAGAGTAGCAAGTTAATGTTCATGGCAAGCTAGTTTTCTATGCATGCTACAATTACAAAAGAGATGTAAATGATTGATGCTTCTATCTAGCTTCTTTTATGAAATCTTTTTCTTATAATTCTCCCTTGAAACAAGCTTTTGATTTTTTTTTCTCCTTTTGGGTGCTTTGCCCCATGAGTTAATAACAAAGCTACGACTTCTAAATGCTTTGTTTTCAAGTATTACCACTTGATACATAAGCACCACAAGCATTTAATTAGAGGACTTCATTAAGCTCATTTTTTCTTTTCTTTTCTTGACTCTCTAATCATTGATGCTCAGAGCCTTGAGCTTTGAGGGAGTGCTTTTGCACTTGAGCCTAGCCTTGACTTCTAAGTGTTTTGTTTTCAAGCATTTGGCTTGATACATAAACACCACAAGCACTTAGCAAATAAATTGCCATTGGTACTCAGAGCCTTCAGCTTTCTCATTCTTTCCCTTTTTCTTTTCTTGCTTTAATTGTATTTGCTTCTTCAAGGTTTTCATGATTTCAAAAGATTTCACAAAATGTACTAGATAAAAAACTTCAATTAAATAAGATCCAATGCAATTGAGCAACAATTAATCATACTAGCTTTCCAATACTTGTATGCACATGCTAAAATCTTCTTTAATGCCTTGTTTGTTTATGATCATGATGCTTTATTGCTTTCGAATTCACAAAGCTCAAGTTGGTAGTTATAATGCCATAACACCATGTTTCAATCAAAATTCAAGCTATGCTTAGTCATACCACACATGCATACAGAGAATATAAAGACAATCATGCAATTTAAAGTGTTAGAAACAAATGAGAGGAAAAGGAACTTTACAACCTTGTAATCCATCTTCTCTATTGTTGTCATTTTCCTCCCATTCTTCTCCTTCCCATACCAAATTAGAATGCTTGCTCTTCCTCAAGCAACAATTAGAACAATGGTGGTGGGGTCTAAAATGGATCATGAATGTCTCACACAAAAGGATGTCAGTAGCATATGTGTTTAGGCAAGCAAGATTAAGAGTAACCATCAAGGCACAGAGAAATAAAAACATTGTGATTGCAAACATAAGATGGTGTGCATGATACATTGCATAAAAGATAAGTGGCACACCAAACTTAGTGTGACACTTTCACTTGGAATTAATGCACGTATCCAGTAAAGAGTGGAAACAAATTTGTGTTGCATAGCAACACCAAACATAGAATGCAATCCTATGTCCATTTTATTTGAAATAAGACTAAATGAAACCGTTGTATGTTAAATATAATCACCAAGCCAAGAATCTTGTCATGAATAAAGGTCTTTTGGTGATGTATTAACAAACACAGTTAACAAAAGAAAGCATTAAAAACAAGTAAATGAATAAAACAAAAAGGAAACTGAAATGTTAAACCAAAAGAGAAAAATAAAATTGCAGAAGCATTATGATTATGCAAACAAGTAATGTTGCTTGAATGAATTGCATAGAAAATAAGTGGCACACCAAACTTAGAATCTTGGTGTGTCACTTTCATTTTTGATTTGATGCAATCATCCAAAAAGATTGAAAACAATTTGTTGCAAGGCAACACCAAACTTAGAATGTAACCATATGCCAATTTATTGAATTTAAACTAAGCATAGAAAGAAATGTACCTACGGTTGGGTTACCTCCCAACAAGTGCTCTTTTAGTGTCATTAGCTTGACATGTTGTTCTTCACTTTCTTCCTCTTTTTCCAGTTTGTTAAGAGGAATGACCTCAAAGGAGGGAAAGATTCAGCTAGTGTCCCTTGTCTTGGCCTTTCCTCAGCAAGCTTTCTTTTGCAAATGTCTTGATTGATTTTGCTTGCTGGATTAGGGACAGAATTGGTGTTCTTGTCAATTGCCTTCACTTCCTTGAGTCCAAGTCTTGGTGGTTGTGTAATTGTTGGAGTTTTGTCTTCATCAAGAGTTCCTTGCAGTGATGGTTCAATGAGCTTTTCCTCTTTACACTTCTCTGCTTCACTTGAGTTTGGAATGACTTTCTCACTTTCTTGCTCCTCCACTTCCTCCCTTGCACCCAACATTTGACTTAATAATTCTTTTATGGAGGAGGTTTGTTGTTCTTCCCAGATTTCTTCATCTCCTCTTCATATTTTTCGATCACAGATTCAAGGGAGGTTTGTGAGGGTTGTGAATGTTCATGTTCCCTTTTCATCTCAAGTGCAGTTTTATTTTCAACACCTCATTCTTCATTGAAAGATTACTTGACACAGAGGCTTCCTCATCTTGCCCTTCCTCTTTCCTTGTTGCACTCACCACTTGAGCTAACATTATTTCCATGTTTTGAATAAATTTTCTTGCTCGTTCCACGATATCTGTGCCTCCCTCTCATATTTTTCAAACATGGTCTCAAGTTTTGAGAGGCTTTGGTTCATGGAAGTTTGTGTGGGTGGTGAGTTTTGAAGAGGGATTTCTGTTTGAAGCATGGTCAAGTGATGATATCTTTGGATGAATATCATATGGAGCATTAGAATTCCCTTCCCAGCCACCATTAGAATCATGACTTGCATCATTTTGTGGTGGAAGGAAAATATCCCATATGGTTCTCTTGCTCATCTTGTGTCTGTGAAGCAAATCTCCATGGATTGGAGTGCTTAGAATTTGTATTTTCTTGGTGATATTCCCAAACACCATTAGAGATCGGTGATGTTGGGTGATATCCCTTAAAATTTTGTTTGACCATAAGATGAGTTGAACTCCATTTGTATTTTGTAAACATCAATGAAATTTGAAATTCATGTCACAGAGAAAGAATTTCTTAGTGAGGCAATAACTCAAAACACCTTGCTATCAATTTAAAACAGAGAACAAAAACAAAAAAAAATGCTTGATCTAGACTTCTCACCCACTTAATCATTGTTGATCTAATCAATCCTCGGCAACGGTGCCAAAAACTTGATGGTGTTTTTGTGGAAAAACGAATTTCCAACACACATATCCAACCGGCAAGTGCACCGGGTCGCATCAAGTAGTAATAACTCACTTAGAGTGAGGTCGATCCCACAGGGATTGATGGATCAAGCAATTTTAGTGGGTGATTAGTTTAGTCAAGCTAACATTGAAGTGAATTTGGATGAAGTGTAGCTAACAGAAAGTAAATAGCAAGGAAAATTAAAGTGCAGAAAGTAAAATTGCAAGTAACTTAAAGAACAAGAAAGTAAAATAGCTTAATCTTAAATTGCAAGAAAAGTAATTGCATGAAAAGTAAAGGGGGGGTTGGGTGCTGGAAATTAAAGAGAGCAGTAAAGCAAAGCGTAGAACAATTGCAGGGAGATTAAATTGCTTAAAATTAAATTGGAAACAATAGGAATAGAAAGGTAAAAATGCAGATGAAATAACAGAAAAGTAAATCAGCAAGAAAGCTCAATTCAATCTAAAAAGACAAGTGAGGATCTCAGAGAAATGAATTGCAGAATTAAAAAAAGAAGATGAAGCAGTATGTGAATTTCAATTATGCAGAAAAAGTAAACAAGAGATCTTAAGATGAGAATGAAACAGAATTCCTCCAATCTCACTCAAGATTCAAAACAGATAAGAAAACTAAAAAGAGCTATCTATTCCTGGAGCCGCCCCCCTTCAAAGATGGAAATGATGCCTTATATAGGCTTTACAAAATAAAATGAAAATGAAATTAAAACAAATTACAAAAATGAAAATCCTAAATTACTTGATCCATGTGCCTTTGAGTGATGATTTGGGCTTTGATTGCTTTGGATTTGAGGAGAAATGGGTTTGGTTGGCCTTGATTCAATTTGGAGAGAAATTGAATTTAAATGAAAATTTGGTTGAATTTTGGCCCATGTTGCTCCCAGGAGGCTGCCCTGCCCTTGTGGAGGGCAGGGCAGAAAATTGATGCATGGTGCGGGAGCTTGGCGCGGCATGGTACGAGTTTGGTGCGCCATTGGTGCAAGTCTGGCGTGGCGTGGTGCGTGAGAGGCTGCCCTGCCCGCGCCAAGGGCAGGGCAAGAAGAGTTTGATGCGCCAGGATTGAGGAGTGCGCGCGCTTGGTGCTGCCAGGGGAGGAAATTGGTGCGCCAAATTTGTTGCTTGGTGCGCCAAGTTCTTGTGCCATCCAAATGCTGCCCTGCCCGCGCCAAGGGCAGGGCAATGTTCCTTCCTTCACGTCCCAAGTTCGAATCACGGAGGAGGCAAACACGCTACATCATTTTCCTTGGCTTCTTTTTGCTTATTTTTGGCCCTTAAAGATGCCTCTCGTTCCTACCCCAATTGTGCGCCAAATATGGATTGCTATATCGTTGGAAAGATTGTGCCATCCAAATGCTGCCCTGCCCGCGCCAAGGGCAGGGCAATGTTCCTTCCTTCACGTCCCAGTTCGAATCACGGAGGAGGCAAACACGCTACATCATTTTCCTTGGCTTCTTTTTTGCTTATTTTGGCCCTTAAAGATGCCTCTCGTTCCTACCCCAATTGTGCGCCAAATATGATTGCTATATATCGTTGGAAAGATCTGAAGTCAGCTTTCCAACGCAACTGGAAGCACATCAATTGGACGTCTGTAGCTCAAGTTATAGCCATTTGAAGGAGGCATGGTCATGCTGTGAGCGCCCAGATTTTAACTTAGCGAAAATTTTGTTTCCAATCCTTAATGTGCATCACGATCCTGCCCTTGGCAAGGGCAGGGCAGAATCGTGCTGGCTGCTCCTTTCCTTGATTTGGTCATGGGCCACGCTTTTAAAAGCGTGGCCTAAGGCTCCAAATGTACCCCAACTTCAAAGTGTACCCCCAAAGCTCTTTTTTTCTCCTTTTTTTGTGCTTCTTTGCTTCTTTTTCTTCTTATTTCCTACAAGATTTATAAAATTAAAATATCAAGAAAATATATCATTTAAGTACAAAAAGCATTCAATATTTAAGCACAAATCATCAATTTCTTGTATGAAAAAGCATAGAAAATGGGTATATGATGACATGTCATCAACCGCAAAGACAAGATATCGATGTGATCCTTTGGTAAAGGAAGGTGATCGATCGAGATTATCCTTCGGTAAGGGAAGGTGATTGCCAAAACGTTTAGAATCAGAACTTTTGGTAAAGGAATGGGACTCCCACCTTTTATACCGGTTTAAGCTCAATACCTTCCATAAAAGCTACGAGAAAAAGTAACGAAAAGTATAATGAAAAGAGTGATTATGGTTTTTCTTCTTTAATCCTTTTTGTTTGATTTATGATTATGGTTATTATTTCATTCAAAGATCCTTCTTTTATTTAAAGATCCTTTCTATTTGATTTATGATTATGTTTATGATCCTTATTTTATTCAAAGATCCATTTTGTTTGATTTATCTATGCCAATATTACTATTCTTCTCTTATTTATTTTGCCTTGCTTTATGGCCTATGAGAACATCAAACCAAGGTTTATGAGTTTGCATTCTATATGTTTTAACGTCATAGGCATTTCGTTATGTGTCACATGTGTCATAACATAAGTAAATGAGAAGCATCTAAAAGTCACACCACTCCGACTAACAAAGGCTTTGAAAATAATAATTGAATAATAATTGCATCATCACTATTTTTATTTTAAACTTCGGAGTGGTTGGGATGGATACGATGACACCATATAAATAAACTACTGAGAAACTTTTGTTTTTCACCCCCTCTCTCTGTACCATCTTTAGAAACGACGCAGTACAACGCAATACACTGCTCGATTGAAGTGAAAAGACAAGTGCACTATTAAGAGCCAGATATCAAGGGCGTAGATCAGGGGCGGAGGCAAGTGTTGGACAAGGGGGCAATGGCCCCCAAATTAAAAATTTTAATGTATAAAAGACATTAATTTTTATATTAGCCCCCCTTTAATCTTAATTTTTTCTTCTTTTAGAATTATACTTTTATGTTGGCTCCCTCCTAAGAATTATTCTAGCTCTACCCTGGCGTATATACGAAACGTTAAGCACTTACCCAAATTCATATTAAAGAGGAAGAATAAGCGATTGTTTTAGTCATAGTTATATAAATGAAGAGAATTAGAATTTTCTGTGTGTCTTATTTTATCTTTATTGAGTGATTGCAATTGTGACTATGATGTTTCTTTTTATAATTATTTGGTATAAGTAAAGTTTGTCATTGTTTGTGCCTTTATGGTTTAGCATGCCTGTTTTTCATGTTAGTACCTCTAGATCCACTTATATTTTTCAACTAGTAACAATTCTAATAAACACTAGTTATTCACTATTATTATATATATAAATTATTTTATATAAAGATTTTATATTTTTTAAAAAAATTTCATGAGGTTTGAATATCAATGTCCAATATAATACAAATAAGGCTTAAATCTAGTTTAAAGATATTAAGGTGTTACATTTTTGGTGTCAGAGAAATTTGAGCCTATAGGTACATATTCTATGCTTACAAGATTAATTCATTATCATTTAGTTATAATTAGTGTCATATAATGAAATCTTTTCTATGTGATGAAATTAGATTAGAAATGTGTGATCATTTAATAGTAAAAGTTAATGTGCTCCTAAATGTTTTGTTTGAGGCTTATTACCGTAATTGTTTAATCAAAATACGCATATGTTAATGTCAAAACATAGATCATTTTGGAACACTCTACTCCTACTTAAAGGCATAGTCAAATGCACATGAGACCTTCTCAAATAATAATAATAATAATAATAATAATAATAATAATAATAATAATAATAATAATAATAATAATAATTTTAAAGATAGGAGAATAAAAAACTCACAATTTGCACTATAAACAAATAAGATTAACTTGTCTAATTGCTCTTAAGTGAATGCATATGAATAGCGATATGTAACTAATTATGCCTTTGCATGTAATTTATATGATTTGAATATTTGAGTTTTATGTGTTAGAATGTTGTTTGATGATTGACGATCGTTATTGCTTGTTAGAGATTAGGCAGCAAACCCGGTTTCTCGCTTAGGGTAATATAGAAATAGTAAGTTTCGTAGTCAGTTTTTTATTCTATACATTACCTTTTCAAGTCGGATAAGATTTGGGTAAAAACTTTATTACACACCTTACTTCGAGTTTTTGGGGCAGCTCCTTCTTGCTTTCTCTTTTTGTTTTGCTTGCCTTCCTTTTTGTGCCAATACTTCACTTTGAACTTGGAGAATAGCCATAATGTCTTCATCATCGTCATACAAAACATCTCTTGATTCGACCGCCAGATCCCAAGCAGCCCTGTTTCCAGCCATATCTTTATCCCAACTTTTCTCGTGCTCATCTTAATTAGTTTCACTGTCTGCATCCTGCTCTGAGTCTCGGAAATCTTCCAAGTTCCTTACAACCCCTTCGCGAACTCCATGACCACCCATGCCCTTCTCTTCACCATCGCCTTTAGCAGCCAGCAAGGAGACCCTCTTAAAACGTACAACGACGTACTTTTTGTCGCACCACACATCCACTTCGTTGCTGCACCAAATCAGCCACTTCTTTTCGTTTATCCCCATATTCCTAAGTCTTGTTCTTTTAGAGATTGCTTCATTACTGATCGTTTGATATCCCATAGATTCCACATTCACCAAAACTACCAGACATACCATAGAATTAGTCGTTTGCATTCTAAAAAAACCCGACATGCCACTTGTAAGAAGCGGAGCTTTTTTCGTAAAACCGTTTTGTTAAAAATAATAATTTTAAGTGTCCGAGATAGATTCAAAATTTAGAAGTTTTAATTTGAAAATATAAATGTGAAATTTGATTTCGGTGAATTTTTCTGAGTTGGAAAATGTACCTTCTTCAAAAAGTTTTTGTAAAAATGCGTACTGGCGCTTAAGCTGGTAGTACCGGCTCTAGTCTATTTGGTACTGTGTTTTGAGAAAAAATAAGATTTAAAATTGATTTATTATTTTGAAAGGATAAAAATAATTTAGAATTGAAAATCAGGCACTCATCTTAAAGGTTTTGGTCCAAAGTGGGCCAAAAATGCTAACGGGTTGGACCAGGTCCAAGACCCAATATATAAATGCTCCTTTAATGAGCATTTAAGCTCATTTGATTCCAAAAGAGAGAGAAGGGCGCAGCTTGAGAAGAGAGGATAGGTGAGGTTGGGTTACTATTCACCTCCACCTTCCGGGAGCCATAACTTGAGTTACGAAACTCCGATTGACGAGCCGTTTGTAGCCACGCGAAACTTTCAACGAGCTTTTCCTTTTTATCTAAGTTTTGCTGGTAAGGACTTGAACTCACGTCCCAGTTTCATGCCCTAATATTCTGTATTTTTTGGGGTTTGGTTTTTGAGTAGATTTGTGATTTTGCTTGTTTAGGTGATCTCTAGTAGTGGATAATTATGGATTTTACCCCTAATCGCGTTAGGCAAGGTAAGTCTCTTCAAACTCTTGTGGTTTGATATTTTGGTTATCCATAGTGTTGATTCTTGGTATGTTATGTGTATGGCTTGATAGTTGGTAAGTCTTGGAAGCATGTTTGGACTCAAAGTGGTGGTTTGTGCATATTGGGAATCAGCCAAGGTATGGTTTCAGTTTTCTTTATGTAATATGTAATGTTTCTAGAAACTTAGGCTAGTTGACCTTAAGATAGGATTGAATATTTTGGGTGTATGTTTAATTGTATGTTAATTGGAAGTGAATTGTGATTTAGTGATTGATATAATAGTGTATGGAGTGGATATGGTTGAGGAGTAATATTATATGTTGATGGTTGTTAGTGTTGAGAAAGTGGATGATAAATGTTGTGGACTATTATTGTTGATAAGGGTTGTTGATATGGTTCATAAGTAATGATTAATAATTGATTTTTGTGGGTGATGGTGATTGTTGAGAAGTATTTGTGTTAATAATGTATTATGATGTTGATTGATGTAGGTGAGTGTGTATGTTGATATTGGTAATATAAATGTTGATTTTGATGACTACTGTTTGAAGATATTAGTTTTATTAGATTAATATGAGGAATTGTAATGGTTGATGTTGTTGTTGATTAATGGTGATTATGAATGATTATGATGGCTTTGGATGTTGATGACTAAGGGTTTTGATGGTGTTGAAGAGTGTAATTGGGATACTATGGATGGTTGAATTGGGAGGGAAATAGTATGGACTTTGATGTTGTTTTGGTATTGTTTGGGTTATGATTAGTTTGGTTTTGAATTGTGAGTTTTGGTGAAATTGAGATTTTGAGGTTTTTGGTAAAAACTAGTTTTGGTGAATTTTAACGGATCATAACTTGAGCCTCAGTTTTTAAATTTTGTTGGAAATTGCTTTAAATTAAATTTCATGGAAAAATATTTAAATCGATATAAAGTTTGTGAAATTTGAAATTTTGTAGAGGAAGTTATGATCATTTAAAGTTTGGTGTCAAAATCTGAAATTCTGCAGAGTTGCAGAATTTTGTGATTTCTGGTATGTGCGCACGCACAGGCAGAGGCAGGCAATCTGTTTAGAGCATTAGCACAGCTTGTGCAGGCATATACCCAATGAGGATTTACAACCTGTGCGCACGCACAAGTTGGGAAGGCCAGTCTGTTTATCAGTCTGTTGGGGGCGCTAGCACGCCTTGTGCAAGTGAACAGAATTATAAATTTTGGTACTTGCGCGTACGCACACGTTTTGAAACTTCCCCTGGGCGTGCGCACGCACACCCCTGTGCGTTCGCATACGCCCTGTTTCTCAAATTTAAAATTTGTTTTTAACTATTTCACCTTCCCAACAAGATTGTAAGCTTCTATGACACGATTTTAAGACTCTTGGGCTTATTCTTGAGCATTGAAACATGGGAAGGGTCTAGGAGATTTAATTTGGGTTTTACTTTGAAAAGTTAGCAAATGGAGGTTTAGGTTTCTGGTGAATTGAGGATGAGTTGGTCGAGAGGGAAGGAAGAGTAGTGAACTTGGTTATTTCTGGCAATGAATTGAGAAATTGGCGAACTAGTGAGTTCGGATGGAAAGTTGTGAATTAAGGATGGTTGTGATGAGTTAAGAACTTGGAAAGGAATAATGAGGAAATGATTGGAATATATGAGAGTGTGCGGAGCCTATATCTCCGACATAGCAGATTGTTCTGCTATAAGACGAATGGTTGTTGAGAGTGTGCAAGGCGTATATCCCTGGCGTAGCAGATTTTTCTGCTGCATGAGTAGATATTGTTGAGAGTGTGCGGAGCCTATATCTCCGGCATGGCAGATGTTTCTACCGCATGACTTGTTGAATGTTGAGAGTGTGCGGAGCCTATATCCCCATCGTGTCAGATTGTTCTGCTACATGATTTGTTGTGGTTGGTTCCTTCTCTGCTGCAAAAAGTATGCGGGGCCTATATCCCTGGCGTAGTAGACTCCCTACTACATGAGTGTGCAGGGAACTATATCTCTAACATAGCAGATTTGCTGCTGCATGAGTGGGCAGGACACTATATTTTTGGCACGGCAGAAAAGGCTACATCCAGGAGGATGTGTCAGGTTGGCATTTAAGGACCGACAAGTGATATCACGAGCCAATAGGATAGACATTCATCATATGTATCTTCTATATGCTTGTTTGCTTTGATTACTTGAGTTTGCTAATTGTATAACATGCCTACTCGCTTCTTGAATTACTTGCTGTAAAAGAATACTATCTGTGTTTTACTTGCTTGTATTTATCTTGTGTTTGTCTGGCGCTGAGGAGGTTAGGTCGGTGATGAGCGGATAATTTATACGCTTTTTGGCATTGTTTTTAGGTAGTTTTTAGTATGATCTAGTTACTTTTAGGGATGTTTTCATTAGTTTTATGCTAAATTCACATTTCTGGACTTTACTATGAGTTTGTGTATTTTTCTGTGATTTCAGGTAATTTCTGGCTGAAATTGAGGGACCTGAGCAAAACTCTGATAAAAGGCTGACAAAGGACTGCTGATGCTGTTGGATTCTGACCTTCCTATACTCGAAATTGATTTTCTGGAGCTACAGAACTTCAAATGGCGCGCTCTTAATGGCGTTGGAAATTAGACATCCAGAGCTTTCCAGCAATATATAATAGTCCATACTTTATTCGTGATTAGACGACATAAACTGGCTCTCAACGCCAGTTCCATGCTGCATTCTGGAGTCAAACGCCAGAAACACGTCACGAACCAGAGTTGAACACCAAAAACACGTTACAACTTGGCGTTCAACTCCAAAAGAAGCCTCTACACGTTTAAAACTCAAGCTCAGCCCAAGCACACACCAAGTGGGCCCTGGAAGTGGATTTCTGCATCAATTACTTACTTCTGTAAACCCTAGTAGCTAGTCTAATATAAATAGGACTTTTTACTATTGTATTCAGTGTCTTGGATTGTATTTTTGATCTTTTGACCAGGTTTGGGGGCTAGCCATTCGACCATGCCTGAACCTTCATCACTTATGTATTTTCAACGGTGGAGTTTCTACACACCATAAATTAAGGGTGTGGAGCTCTGTTGTACCTCGAGTTTTAATGCAATTACTACTATTTTCTATTCAATTCGATTTATTCCTATTCCAAGATATTCGTTGCACTTCACCATGATGAATGTGGTGATCCGTGACACTCACCATTATTCTCACCTATGAACGAGCGTGATTGATAACCACTCCCGTTCTACCTTAGACCGGGCGCATATCTCTTAGATTTCTTAATCAGAATCTTTGTGGTATAAGCTAGAATTGATGGCGGCATTCATGGAAATCTGGAAAGTTTAACCTTGTTTGTGGTATTCCGAGTAGGATTTCGGGATTGAATGACTGTGACGAGCTTTAAACTCGCGATTGTTGGGCGTGATGACAAACGCAAAAGAATCAAGGGATTCTATTCCGACATGATCGAGAACCGACAGATGATTAGCCGTGCTGTGACAGAGCATTTTGACCATTTTCACTGAGAGGATGGGATGTAGCCATTGACAACGGTGATGCCCTACATACAGCTTACCATGGAAAGGAATAAGAAGGATTGAAGGAAGGCAGTAGGAAAGCAGAGATCCAACAGGGACAAGCATCTCCATACACTTATCTGAAATTCCCACCATTGAATTACATGAGTAACTCTATCCTTATTTTATGCTTTATTTACTATTTGAAAACTCCATAACATTTATTATCCACCCAACTGAGATTTACAAGAAGACCATAGCTTGCTTCATACCAACAATCTCCGTGGGATCGACCCTTACTCACGTAAGGTATTACTTGGACGACCCAGTGCACTTGCTGGTTAGTTGTGCGGAGTTGTGACTAAGTGTGATTCACGTTTGAGAGCGCTACCAAGTTATTGGAGCCATTGTTGATGATCACAATTTCGTGCACCAAGTTTTTGGCGCCGTTGCCGGGGATTGTTCGAGTTTGGACAACTAACGGTTCATCTTGTTGCTCAGATTAGGTAATTATCTTTTTATTTTCCTTTCAAAAAATTTTCAAAAATATTTTTCAAAATTTCCCCTTTGTTTTCGAAAAATTATTCTAAATTTTTAAGAATGAATTCTAGTGTTTCATGAAGCATGTTGAAGCTTGGCTGGTGGTGGACGAAATTGTGATCCATATTCTAACTATTTTGAAATGAAGGCTTCTATTATGGCACTGGTTGAATCCACAACTCCGTTCAACTAACCAGCAAGTGTACTGGGTCGTCCAAGTAATAAACCTTACGTGAGTAAGGGTCGATCCCACAGAGATTGTTGGTATGAAGCAAGCTATGGTCACCTTGCAAATCTCAGTTAGGCAGATTAAAATTGTTTATGATTTCGGAAATTAATAATAAGAAAATAATAAAAGGGATAGAATACTTATGCAGATTCATTGGTAGGAATTTCAGATAAGTGAATGGAGATGCTGTATGACTCAAGGACGCCTGCTCTCCTACTGCTTCTACTCAGTCCTTCTTACTCCTTTCCATAGCAAGCTTTGTATAGGGGTTCACCATCAGCGGTGGCTACTTTCAATCCTCTCGGGAAAATGATCCTATGCGGCTGTCACTCGCACGGCTAATCGTCTGGAGGCATCACCCATGGTTGATGGCTACATCCCATCCTCGCAGTGAAAACTAATGCTCACGCACTCTGTCATAGTACGGCTAATCACTGGTTGGTTCCCGCGCCTACTGGAATAGAATCCCTTGATTCTTTTGCGTCTGTCACTAACGCCCAGCACTTGCAAGTTTGAAGCACGTCACAGTCATTCATTACCGGAATCCTACTCGGAATACCACAGACAAGGTTAGACTTTCCGGATTCCCAGGATCCTACTCGGAATACCACAGACAAGGTGAGACTTTCCGGATCCTCATAAATGCCGCCATCTATCTAGCTTATACCACGAAGATTCTGTTGGGGAATCTAAGAGATACGCATTCAAGCTCTGTTGCATGTAGAACGGAAGTGGTTGTCAATCACGTGCGTTCATAAGTGAGAATGATAATGAGGGTTATCTAATCATCACATTCATCATGTTCTTGGGTGCGAATGAATATCTTGGAATAAGAATAGAGAGATTTGAATAAAGAAAATAGAATTGCATTAATACTTGAGGTACAGTAGAGCTCCACACCCTTAATCTATGGTGTGCAGAAACTCCACCGTTGAAAATACATAAGTAAAAGGTTCAGGCATGGCCGAATGGCCAGCCCCCATGATCTGAGAACTATGCGTCCCAAGATGTCAAATACATTAGTTAAATGTTCTATTTATAATAAACTAGCTCCTAGGGTTACATGAGTAATAATTGATGCATAAATCCACTTCCGGGGCCCACTTGGGTATTTTTGGGCTGAGCTTGATCAATCCACGAGCTGAGGCTTCTCTTGGAGTTGAACTCCGAGTTATGACGTGTTTTGGGCGTTCAACTCCGATCATGACGTTTTCTGGCGTTTAACTCCAGACAGCAGCATGTACTGGCGTTCAACGCCAAGTTACGTCGTCATTCTTCGAATAAAGTATGGACTATTATATTTGATGGAAAGCCTGGATGTCTACTTTCCAACGCCATTGAGAGCGCGCCAATTGGAGTTCTGTAGCTCTAGCAAATCCATTTCGAGTGCAGAGAGGTCAGAATCCAACAGCATCAGCAGTCCTTTTGTCAGCCTTTTCAGAGTTTGCTCAAATCCCTCAATTTCAGTCAGAAATTACCTGAAATCACAGAAAAAACACACAAACTCATAGTAAAGTCCAGAAATGTGAATTTAACATAAAAACTAATGAAAACATCCTAAAAGTAGCTTGAACTTACTAAAAACTACTTAAAAACAATGCCAAAAAAGCGTATAATTATCCGCTCATCACAACACCAAACTTAAATTGTTGCTTTCCCCAAGCAACTGAAAATCAAATAGGATAAAAAGAAGAGAATATACTATAGATTCCAAAATATCAATGAATATTAATTCTAATTAGATGAGCGGGACTTGTAGCTTTTTGCTTCTGAACAGTTTTGGCATCTCACTTTTTCCTTTGTAGTTTAAAGTGATTGGCGTCTCTTAGGAACTTAGAATTTCGGATAGTGTTATTGACTTTCCTAGTTAAGCATGTTGATTCTTGAACACAGCTACTTATGAGTCTTGGCCGTGGCCCTAAGCACTTTGTTTTCCAGTATTACCACCAGATACACAAATGCCACAGACACATAACTGGGTGAACCTTTTCAGATTGTGACTTAGCTTTGCTAAAATCCCCAGTTAGTGGTGTACAGAGCTCTTAAGCACACTCTTTTGCCTTGGATCACGACTTTAACCACTCAGTCTCAAGCTTTTCACTTGGACCTTCATGACACAAGCACATGGTTAGGGATAGCTTGATTTAGCCGCTTAGGCCTGGATTTAATTTCCTTGGGCCCTCCTATCCATTGATGCTCAAAGCCTTGGATCCTTTTTACCCTTGCCTTTTGGTTTTAAGGGCTATTGGCTTTTTCTACTGCTCCTTCTTTTTCTATATACTCTTTTTAGCTCCATTTTTTTTCTCTTTTTTTTTTCGAATGCTTCTTCTTTTTCACTGCTTTTTCTTGCTTCAAGAATCAATTTCATGATTTTTCAGATCATCAATAACATTTCTCTTTGTTCATCATTCTTTCAAGAGCCAACAATTTAACATTCATAAACAACAAGATCAAAAGACATATGCACTGTTCAAGCATCATTCAAGAAAACAAAAAGTATTGTCACCACATCAATATATTAAACTAAATTCAAGGATAAATCGAAATTCATGTACTTCTTGTTCTTTTGAATTAAAACATTTTTCTTTTAAGAGAAGTGAAGGATTAATGGATTTTATTCATAGCTTAAGGCATGGTTCACACTAATGATCATGAAATAAAGACACAAAAACATAAATAAACACCATACTAAAACCGAAAACAGAAAGAAATAAAGAACAAGGAATGAATCCACCTTTAGTGGCGTCTTCTTCTGAAGGTCCAACAATGTCCTTAAGCTCTTCTATGTCCCTTCCTTGCCTTTGTTGCTTGATTCTAGTAATTTTGGTGTTCCTCCCCTTAGTTGCTTCCAATATTTGTGTGGAGGACAACTTATCCCCTGAGGTATCTCAGGGATCTCTTGATTTGCAGCCACATGTTCTACCACTGAGCTATGACGGCTTATAGTCTTTCCATCTCCCAAGACTCAGAGGTGGAAGCTTTTGTCTTCCCTTGAGGTTTCTCTGGCTTTAGGTGCCATTAATGGTAATGGAAAAGCAAAAAAGCTATGCTTTTACCACACCAAACTTAAAATATGCTCGCCCTCGAGCAAGAGAAGAAAGAAGAGAAGAAGAAGAAGAAAATAGAGGAGAGTGAGGGGAGATGGATTCGGCTATGGGTGGGTTGGGTGGGATAGAATTTGAATTTTGAAGGTGAGTGGGTTTATGGGAAAGAGTGAGTGTGAATGAAAAATAGAAGGGATGACCATGAATGGAGAGAGAGAGGGCGAGGTAGGTGGGGTCCTGTGGGGTCCACAGATCCTGTGGTGTCAAGGAATTCCATCCTTGCACCAAATAGGCATGTAAAATGCCTTCATGCATCATTCGGGTTCAAACGCCCATTGGTGCATGTTCTGGGCGTTCAAGACCATGTAATGCATGTTTCTGGCGTTGAACGCCAGTTCATGCTTGTTTCTGGCGTTCAGCGCCAGTTTGTCCTCTCTGTGCACGTTCCTGGCGTTTAACGCCAGGTTGTTGCTTGTTTGGCGTTCAGCGCCAGAATGGTGCTCTGTTCTGGCGTTGAACGCGGCCTGATGCACCTTACTGGCGTTGAACGCCAGTCTGCGCTACCTCCAGGGTGAAAAATTTTTTCTTCTGTTTTGACTCTGTTTTTAATTTTTTGATTTTTTTGTGACTCCTCATGATCATGTACCTAATAAAACACAAAATAATAAAAATAGAATAAAATAAAATTAGATAAATAAATTGGGTTGCCTCCCAACAAGCGCTTCTTTAATGTCAATAGCTTGACAGTGGCTCTCATGGAGCACAAGGTGATCAGGTCAATTTTAGTGTGGTCCCAACACCAAACTTAGAGTTTGGATATGGAGTTTGAACACCAAACTTAGAGTTTGGTTGTGGCCTCACAACACCAAACTTAGAGTTGGACTGTGTGGGCTCTTCTTGACTCTGAACTGAGAGAAGCTCTTCATGCTTACTCTCTTTTGTCACAGAGGGATGGCCATGTGCCTAAACACAGGTATCCCCATTCAATTGAAGGACTAATTCTCCTCTGTTGACATCTATCACAGCTTCTGCTGTGGCTAGGAAAGGTCTTCCAAGGATGATACATTCATCATCTTCCTTCCTAGTGTCCAGGATTATGAAATCAGTAGGGATGTAAAGGCCTTCAACCTTTACTAGAAGTCCTCTACTAACCCATAAGCTTGTCTCAATGACTTGTCTGCCAGTTGCAATGAGAACAAGGCATGTTGTACCTCAATGATCCCCAGCTTCTCCATTACAAGAGTGGCATAAGATTTATCCCTGACCCAGATCACACAGAGCTTTTTCAAAGATCATGGTGCCTATGGAACAAGGTATTGAGAACTTGCCAGGATCTTGTTTCTTTGAGAGTAGAGTTTTCTGAATCCAAGAATCCAGTTCATTAATGAGCAAGGGAGGTTCACTTTCCAGTCTCATTACCAAACAACTTGGCATTCAGCTTCATGATAGCTCCTAATATGAGCAACTTGCTCTCCAATTATATCTTCTTCTTCTGAGGAAGAATAGTCTTCAGAGCTCAGAATGGCAGAAGGAGATTCAATGGAATCTCTATGGTCTCTATATGAGCCTCAGATTCCTTTGGATCCTAATAGGAAACTCCTTCTTGTTTGAGGGACGTCCCAGGAGGTCTTCCTCACTAGGATTTCGTCCTCCTCCTCCCTTGTGCATTCGGCCATATTGACTATGTCAATGGCCTTGCACTCCCTTTTGGATTTTCTTCTGTATTCTTGGGAGAATACTGGGAGGAGTTTCAATGACTTTCTTACTCAGCTGGCCCACTTGTGCCTCCAGATTTCTAATGGAGGATCTGTTTCATTCATGAAACTGAAAGTGGCCTTTGAAGATCAGACTACATTGGCTAATTAGAGGTGTTTTGTTCAGAAATTCTCTGTCTGTTGCTGAGAATGATGGATATGGCTTGCTATTGCCCAGCCTATTACGTCCACCATTGTTAAAGCCTTGTTGAGGCTTTTGTTGATCCTTCCATGAGAAATTTGGATGATTTCTCCATGATGAGTTATAGGTGTTTCCATAAGGTTCACCCATGTAATTAACCTCTGCCATGGCAGGGTTCTCAGGATCATAAGCTTCTTCAGAAGCTGCCTCTCTAGTACTGTTGGATGCATGTTGCAATCCATTCAGATTTTGAGAGATCATGTTGACCTGTTGAGTCAACACCTTGTTCTGAGCCAATATGGCATTCAGAGTCAATTTCAAGAACTCCTTCTTCTGAAGTATCCCATTGTTCACGGAATTCCTCTCAGAAGTGTACATGAACTGGTTATTTGCAACCATGTCAATGAGCTCTTGAGCCTCTTCAGGCGTTTTCTTCAGGTGAATAGATCCACCTGCAGAATGGTCTAATGACATTTTCGAAAATTCAGAGAGACCATAATAGAATATATCTACTATGGTCCATTCTGAGAACATGTCAGATGGACATCTCTTGGTCAGCTGCTGTATCTTTCCCAAGCTCATAGAGGGATTCACCATCTTTTGTTTGAAGGTTTGAACATCCACTCTCAGCTTGCTCAGCTTTTGAGGAGGAAAGAATTTATCTAAGAAGGCAGTGACCAGCTTATCCAGGAGTCCAGGCTATCCTAGGTTGTGAATCCAACCATATTCTAGCTCTGTCTCTTACAGCAAAAGGGAAAAGCATGAGTCTGTAGACTTCAGGATCAACTCCATTCGTCTTTACGTCTCACAGATCTGCAAGAATCAGTAAAAATTGATAAGGATCTTCAGATGGAAGTCCATAAAACTTGCAGTTTTGTTGCATTAAAGCAACTAGTTGAGGCTTAAGCTCAAAGTTATTGGCTCCAATGGCAGGAATGGAGATGCTTCTTCCATCAAACTTGGACGTTGGCTTGTGAAGTCACCAAGCATTTCTCCTTGCATTATTATTATTTTTCGCTGCCATGTCCTCTTGTTCGAAAATTTCTGAAAGGTTGTTTCTGGATTGTTGTAATTTAGCTTCTCTTAATTTTCTCTTCAGAGTCCTTTCAGGTCTGGATCAATTTCAAAAGAGTGCCCTTTTCCCTGTTCCTGCTCATATGAAGGAGAAGAGAACAAGAAAGAAAGAGGAATCCTCTATGTCACAGTATAGAGATTCCTTTATGTTAGTAGAAAAAGAAGGGGTAGAAGAATGAAGAATGGATTCGGATTTATGGATGAAGAGAGGTGAAGAGAAGTGTTAGTAATTAAATAATTAAATAGAAGAAGAAAAGAGAAGAGAAATTTCGAAAATAATTTTGAAAAGGGGTTAGTGATTTTCGAAAATTAGAGATAAGTTGTAATTAAAATTAAACATGAAACAATTAGTTAATTAAAAATAATTTTTGAAAAAGAGAGAGATATTTTCGAAATAGAAGAGGGAGAATTAGTTAGGGGGTTTTGAAAAAGATAAGAAACAAACAAAAAGTTAGTTAGTTGATTGAAAAAGATTTGAAATCAAATTTTAAAAAGATAAGAAGATAAGAAGTTAGATAAAAGATTTGAAATCAAATTTTGAAAAAGATAAAATTTTTGAAAAAGATAAGATAAAAGATAAAAAGATTTTTTTTTTAAGAAAAAGATATTTTTGACAAAAGATTAATTTTTAAAATTACTTAACAACAAGACACAAGATAAGATTCTAGAACTTAAAGATTGAACCTTTCTTAACAAGAAAGTAACAAACTTCAAATTTTTGAACCAATCACATTAATTGTTAGCTAATTTTAAAAAATATGATAAAAAGATAAGAAAAAGATTTTGAAAATATTTTGAAAAAGATTTTTGAAATTTTCGAAAAATAAAAAAAAATGAAAAAGATATGATTTTTGAAAAAAAATTTTGAAAAGATAAGATTTTTAAAATTGAAATTTTGACTTGACTTGTAAGAAACAACTAATTTTAAAAATTTTTGACCAAATCAACCCAAAATTTCGAAATTTTGGAGAAAAGTAAGGAAAAGATATTTTTTTTTTGAATTTTTAATTATGAGAGAGAAAAACAACAAAAATACTCAATGCATGAAATTTTTAGATCAAAACAATGAATGCATGCAAGAATGCTATGAATGTCAAGATGAACACCAAGAACACCTTGAAGATCATGATGAACATCAAGAACATATTTTTGAAAAATTTTTGATGCAAAGAAAACATACAAGACACCAAACTTAGAAATCTTTAATGCTTGGAAAATATGAATGCAAAGATGCACATGAAAAACAAGAAAAGACACAAAACAAGAAAACATCAAGATCAAACAAGAAGACTCATCAAGAACAACTTGAAGACATGAAGAACACTATGAATGCATGGATTTTCGAAAAATGCAAGAAAATTTTAAAAGCATGCAATTGACACCAAACTTAGAAATGACTCAACTCAAACAAGAAACATAAAATATTTTTGATTTTTATGATTTTCTGATTTTTTGGATTATTAATTTTTTCGAAAATATTCTTTAAAAACAAAAAAAAGAAAAAATTTTGAAAATTTTTTTGAAAACTTTTTGAAAGGAAATTACCTAATCTGAGCAACAAGACGAACCGTTAGTGTCCATACTCGAACAATCCCCGGCAACGGCGCCAAAACTTGGTGGACGAAATTGTGATCCATATTCTAACTATTTTGAGATGAAGGCTTCTATTATGGCACTGGTTGAATCCACAACTCCGTTCAACTAACCAGCAAGTGTACTGGGTCGTCCAAGTAATAAACCTTACATGAGTAAGGGTCGATCCCACAGATATTGTTGGTATGAAGCAAGCTATGGTCACCTTGCAAATCTCATTTAGGCAGATTAAAATTGTTTATGATTTCAGAAATTAATAATAAGAAAATAATAAAAGGGATAGAATACTTATGCAGATTCATTGGTAGGAATTTCAGATAAGTGAATGGAGATGCTGTATGACTCAAGGACGCCTGCTCTCCTACTGCTTCTACTCAGTCCTTCTTACTCCTTTCCATAGCAAGCTTTGTATAGGGGTTCACCATCAGCGGTGGCTACTTTCAATCCTCTCGGGAAAATGATCCTATGCGGCTGTCACTCGCACGGCTAATCGTCTGGAGGCATCACCCATGGTGATGGCTACATCCCATCCTCGCAGTGAAAACTAATGCTCACGCACTCTGTCACAGTACGGCTAATCACTGGTTGGTTCCCGCCTACTGGAATAGAATCCCTTGATTCTTTTGCGTCTGTCACAACGCCCAGCACTTGCAAGTTTGAAGCACGTCACAGTCATTCATTACTGGAATCCTACTCGGAATACCACAGACAAGGTTAGACTTTCCGGATTCCCAGGATCCTACTCGGAATACCACAGACAAGGTGAGACTTTCCGGATCCTCATAAATGCCGCCATCTATCTAGCTTATACCACGAAGATTCTGTGGGGAATCTAAGAGATACGCATTCAAGCTCTGTTGCATGTAGAACGGAAGTGGTTGTCAATCACGTGCGTTCATAAGTGAGAATGATAATGAGGGTTATCTAATCATCACATTCATCATGTTCTTGGGTGCGAATGAATATCTTGGAATAAGAATAGAGATTGAATAAAAGAAAATAGAATTGCATTAATACTTGAGGTACAGCAGAGCTCCACACCCTTAATCTATGGTGCAGAAACTCCACCGTTGAAAATACATAAGTAAAAGGTTCAGGCATGGCCGAATGGCCAGCCCCATGATCTGAGAACTATGCGTCCCAAGATGTCAAATACATTAGTTAAATGTTCTATTTATAATAAACTAGCTCCTAGGGTTTACATGAGTAAGTAATTGATGCATAAATCCACTTCCGGGGCCCACTTGGTGTATGTTTGGGCTGAGCTTGATCAATCCACGAGCTGAGGCTTCTCTGGAGTTGAACTCCGAGTTATGACGTGTTTTGGGCGTTCAACTCCGGATCATGACGTTTTTCTGGCGTTTAACTCCAGACAGCAGCATGTACTTGGCGTTCACGCCAAGTTACGTCGTCATTCTTCGAATAAAGTATGGACTATTATATATTGCTGGAAAGCCCTGGATGTCTACTTTCCAACGCCGTTGAGAGCGCGCCAATTGGAGTTTCTGTAGCTCCAGAAAATCCATTTCGAGTGCAGAGAGGTCAGAATCCAACAGCATCAGCAGTCCTTTGTCAGCCTTTTTCAGAGTTTTGCTCAAATCCCTCAATTTCAGTCAGAAATACCTGAATCACAGAAAACACACAAACTCATAGTAAAGTCCAGAAATGTGAATTTAACATAAAAACTAATGAAAACATCCCTAAAAGTAGCTTGAACTTACTAAAAACTACTTAAAACAATGCCAAAAAGCGTATAAATTATCCGCTCATCGCAACACCAAACTTAAATTGTTGCTTGTCCCCAAGCAACTGAAAATCAAATAGGATAAAAAGAAGAGAATATACTATAGATTCCAAAATATCAATGAATATTAATTCTAATTAGATGAGCGGGACTTGTAGCTTTTTGCTTCTGAACAGTTTTGGCATCTCACTTTTTCCTTTGTAGTTTAGAGTGATTGGCGTCTCTTAGGAACTTAGAATTTCGGATAGTGTTATTGACTTTCCTAGTTAAGCATGTTGATTCTTGAACACAGCTACTTATGAGTCTTGGCCGTGGCCCTAAGCACTTTGTTTTCCAGTATTACCACCGGATACACAAATGCCACAGACACATAACTAGGTGAACCTTTTCAGATTGTGACTTAGCTTTGCTAAAATCCCCAGTTAGTGGTGTCCAGAGCTCTTAAGCACACTCTTTTGCCTTGGATCACGACTTTAACCACTCAGTCTCAAGCTTTTCACTTGGACCTTCATGACACAAGCACATGGTTAGGACAGCTTGATTTAGCCGCTTAGGCCTGGATTTAATTTCCTTGGGCCCTCCTATCCATTGATGCTCAAAGCCTTGGATCCTTTTTACCCTTGCCTTTTGGTTTTAAGGGCTATTGGCTTTTTCTACTGCTCCTTCTTTTTCTATATACTCTTTTTAGCTCCATTTTTTTTCTCTTTTTTTTTTCGAATGCTTCTTCTTTTTCACTGCTTTTTCTTGCTTCAAGAATCAATTTCATGATTTTTCAGATCATCAATAACATTTCTCTTTGTTCATCATTCTTTCAAGAGCCAACAATTTTAACATTCATAAACAACAAGATCAAAAGACATATGCATTGTTCAAGCATTCATTCAGAAAACAAAAAGTATTGTCACCACATCAATATAATTAAACTAAATTCAAGGATAAATTCGAAATTCATGTACTTCTTGTTCTTTTGAATTAAAACATTTTTCTTTTAAGAGAAGTGAAGGATTAATGGATTTTATTCATAGCTTTAAGGCATGGTTACACACTAATGATCATGAAATAAAGACACAAAACATAAATAAACACCATACTAAAAACCGAAAACAGAAAGAAATAAAGAACAAGGAATGAATCCACCTTTAGTGGCGTCTTCTTCTTGAAGGTCCAACAATGTCCTTAAGCTCTTCTATGTCCCTTCCTTGCCTTTGTTGCTTGATTCCTAGTAATTTTGGTGTTCCTCCCCTTAGTTGCTTCCAATATTTGTGTGGAGGACAACTTATCCCCTGAGGTATCTCAGGAATCTCTTGATTTGCAGCCACATGTTCTACCACTGAGCTATGACGGCTTATATTAGTCTTTCCATCTCCCAAGACTCAGAGGTGGAAGCTTTTGTCTTCCCTTTGAGGTTTCTCTGGCTTTAGGTGCCATTAATGGTAATGGAAAAGCAAAAAAGCTATGCTTTTACCACACCAAACTTAAAATATTGCTCGCCCTCGAGCAAGAGAAGAAAGAAGAGAAGAAGAAGAAGAAAATAGAGGAGTGGGGAGATGGATTCGGCTATATGGGTGGGATTGGGTGGGATAGATTTTGAATTTTGAAGGTGATTGGGGTTTATGGGAAAGAGTGAGTGGTGAATGAAAAATAGAAGGGATGACCATGAATAGAGAGAGAGAGGGCGAGGTAGGTGGGGATCCTGTGGGGTCCACAGATCCTGTGGTGTCAAGGAATTCCATCCTTGCACTAAATAGGCATGTAAAATGCCTTCATGCATCATTCTGGCGTTCAAACGCCCATTGGTGCATGTTCTGGGCGTTCAACGCCCATGTAATGCATGTTTCTGGCGTTGAACGCCAGTTTCATGCTTGTTTCTGGCGTTCAGCGCCAGTTTGTCCTCTCTGTGCACGTTCCTGGCGTTTAACGCCAGGTTGTTGCTTGTTTCTGGCATTCAGCGCCAGAATGGTGCTCTGTTCTGGCGTTGAACGCCGGCCTGATGCACCTTACTGGCGTTGAACGCCAGTCTGCGCTACCTCCAGGGTGAAAAATTTTTTCTTCTGTTTTTGACTCTGTTTTTAATTTTTTTGATTTTTTTCGTGACTCCTCATGATCATGTACCTAATAAAACAACAAAATAACAATAAATAGAATAAAATAAAATTAGATAATAAAATTGGGTTGCCTCCCAACAAGCGCTTCTTTAATGTCAATAGCTTGACAGTGGCTCTCATGGAGCCACAAGGTGATCAGGTCAATTTAGTGTGGTCCCAACACCAAACTTAGAGTTTGGATATGGATTTGAACACCAAACTTAGAGTTTGGTTGTGGCCTCACAACACCAAACTTAGAGTTGGACTGTGTGGGCTCTTCTTGACTCTGAACTGAGAGAAGCTCTTCATGCTTACTCTCTTTTGTCACAGAGGGATGGCCATGTGCCTTAAACACAAGGTATTCCCCATTCAATTAAAGGACTAATTCTCCTCTGTTGACATCTATCACAGCTTCTGCTGTGGCTAGGAAAGGTCTTCCAAGGATGATACATTCATCATCTTCCTTCCTAGTGTCCAGGATTATGAAATCAGTAGGGATGTAAAGGCCTTCAACCTTTACTAGAACGTCCTCTACTAACCCATAAGCTTGTCTCAATGACTTGTCTGCCAGTTGCAATGAGAACAAGGCAGGTTGTACCTCAATGATCCCAGCTCCCTCAGCATTACATTACAGAGAGAGGCATAAGATTTATCCCTGACCCCAGATCACACAGAGCTTTTTCAAAGATCATGGTGCCTATGGAACAAGGTATTGAGAACTTGCCAGGATCTTGTTTCTTTTGAGGTAGAGTTTTCTGAATCCAAGAATCCAGTTCATTAATGAGCAAGGGAGGTTCACTTTCCCAAGTCTCATTACCAAACAACTTGGCATTCAGCTTCATGATAGCTCCTAAATATTGAGCAACTTGCTCTCCAATTATATCTTCATCTTCTTCTGAGGAAGAATAGTCTTCAGAGCTCATGAATGGTAGAAGGAGATTCAATGGAATCTCTATGGTCTCTATATGAGCCTCATATTCCTTTGGATCCTTAATAGGAAACTCCTTCTTGTTTGAGGGACGTCCAGGAGGTCTTCCTCACTAGGATTTTCGTCCTCCTCCTCCCTTGTGCATTCGGCCATATTGACTATGTCAATGGCCTTGCACTCCTTTTGGATTTTTTTCTGTATTGCTTGGGAGAATACTGGGAGGAGTTTCAATGACTTTCTTACTCAGCTGGCCCACTTGTGCCTCCAGATTTCTAATGGAGGATCTTGTTTCATTCATGAAACTGAAAGTGGCCTTTGACAGATCAGAGACTACATGGCTAAATTAGAGGTGTTTTGTTCAGAATTCTCTGTGTTGCTGAGAAGATGATGGATATGGCTTGCTATTGCCCAGCCTATTACGTCCACCATTGTTAAAGCCTTGTTGAGGCTTTTGTTGATCCTTCCATGAGAAATTTGGATGATTTTTCCATGATGAGTTATAGGTGTTTCCATAAGGTTCACCCATGTAATTAACCTCTGCCATGGCAGGGTTCTCAGGATCGTAAGCTTCTTCAGAAGCTGCCTCTCTAGTACTGTTGGATGCATGTTGCAATCCATTCAGATTTTGAGAGATCATGTTGACCTGTTGAGTCAACACCTTGTTCTGAGCCAATATGGCATTCAGAGTATCAATTTCAAGAACTCCTTTCTTCTGAAGTATCCCATTGTTCACGGAATTCCTCTCAGAAGTGTACATGAACTGGTTATTTGCAACCATGTCAATGAGCTCTTGAGCCTCTTCAGGCGTTTTCTTCAGGTGAATAGATCCACCTGCAGAATGGTCCAATGACATTTTCGAAAATTCAGAGAGACCATAATAGAATATATCTACTATGGTCCATTCTGAGAACATGTCAGATGGACATCTCTTGGTCAGCTGCTTGTATCTTTCCCAAGCTTCATAGAGGGATTCACCATCTTTTTGTTTGAAGGTTTGAACATCCACTCTCAGCTTGCTCAGCTTTTGAGGAGGAAAGAATTTATCTAAGAAGGCAGTGACCAGCTTATCCCAGGAGTCCAGGCTATCCTTAGGTTGTGAATCCAACCATATTCTAGCTCTGTCTCTTACAGCAAAAGGGAAAAGCATGAGTCTGTAGACTTCAGGATCAACTCCATTCGTCTTTACAGTCTCACAGATCTGCAAGAATTCAGTTAAAAATTGATAAGGATCTTCAGATGGAAGTCCATAAAACTTGCAGTTTTGTTGCATTAAAGCAACTAGTTGAGGCTTAAGCTCAAAGTTATTGGCTCCAATGGCAGGAATGGAGATGCTTCTTCCATCAAACTTGGACGTTGGCTTTGTGAAGTCACCAAGCATTCTCCTTGCATTATTATTATTATTTTCGGCTGCCATGTCCTTCTCTTGTTCGAAAATTTCTGAAAGGTTGTTTCTGGATTGTTGTAATTTAGCTTCTCTTAATTTTCTCTTCAGAGTCCTTTCAGGTTCTGGATCAATTTCAACAAGAGTGCCCTTTTCCCTGTTCCTGCTCATATGAAGGAGAAGAGAACAAGAAAAGAAAGAGGAATCCTCTATGTCACAGTATAGAGATTCCTTTATGTTAGTAGAAAAAGAAGGGGTAGAAGAATGAAGAATGGATTCGGATTTATGGATGAAGAGAGGTGAAGAGAAGTGTTAGTAATTAAATAATTAAATAGAAGAAGAAAAGAGAAGAGAAATTTCGAAAATAATTTTGAAAAGGGGTTAGTGATTTTCGAAAATTAGAGATAAGTTGTAATTAAAATTAAAACATGAAACAATTAGTTAATTAAAAATAATTTTTGAAAAAGAGAGAGATATTTTCGAAAATAGAAGAGGGAGAATTAGTTAGGTGGTTTTGAAAAAGATAAGAAACAAACAAAAAGTTAGTTAGTTGATTGAAAAAGATTTGAAATCAAATTTTAAAAAGATAAGAAGATAAGAAGTTAGATAAAAGATTTGAAATCAAATTTTGAAAAAGATAAAATTTTTGAAAAAGATAAGATAAAAGATAAAAAGATTTTTTTTTAAGAAAAAGATATTTTTGACAAAAGATTTAATTTTTAAAATTACTTAACTAACAAGAAACTACAAGATAAGATTCTAGAACTTAAAGATTGAACCTTTCTTAACAAGAAAGTAACAAACTTCAAATTTTTGAACCAATCACATTAATTGTTAGCTAATTTTAAAAAATATGATAAAAAGATAAGAAAAAGATTTTGAAAATATTTTGAAAAAGATTTTTGAAATTTTCGAAAAATAAAAAAAATGAAAAAGATATGATTTTTGAAAAAAGATTTTGAAAAGATAAGATTTTTAAAATTGAAATTTTGACTTGACTTGTAAGAAACAACTAATTTTAAAAATTTTTGACCAAGTCAACCCAAAATTTCGAAATTTTGGAGAAAAGTAAGGAAAAGATATTTTTTTTTGAATTTTTAATTATGAGAGAGAAAAACAACAAAAATACTCAATGCATGAAATTTTTAGATCAAAACAATAAATACATGCAAGAATGCTATGAATGTCAAGATGAACACCAAGAACACCTTGAAGATCATGATGAACATCAAGAACATATTTTTGAAAAATTTTTGATGCAAAGAAAACATACAAGACACCAAACTTAGAAATCTTTAATGCTTGGAAAATATGAATGCAAAGATGCACATGAAAAACAAGAAAAGACACAAAACAAGAAAACATCAAGATCAAACAAGAAGACTCATCAAGAACAACTTGAAGATCATGAAGAACACTATGAATGCATGGAATTTTCGAAAAAATGCAAGAAAATTTTAAAAGCATGCAATTGACACCAAACTTAGAAATTGACTCAATACTCAAACAAGAAACATAAAATATTTTTATTTTTATGATTTTCTGATTTTTTTGGATTTTTATTAATTTTTTTCGAAAATATTCTTTAAAAAAAACAAAAATAAAGAAAAAAATTTTTGAAAATTTTTTTGAAAACTTTTTGAAAGGAAAATTACCTAATCTGAGCAACAAGACGAACCGTTAGTTGTCCATACTCGAACAATCCCCGGCAACGGCGCCAAAAACTTGGTGGACGAAATTGTGATCCATATTCTAACTATTTTGAGATGAAGGCTTCTATTATGGCACTGGTTGAATCCACAACTCCGTTCAACTAACCAGCAAGTGTACTGGGTCGTCCAAGTAATAAACCTTACGTGAGTAAGGGTCGATCCCACAGAGATTGTTGGTATGAAGCAAGCTATGGTCACCTTGCAAATCTCAGTTAGGCAGATTAAAATTGTTTATGATTTCGGAAATTAATAATAAGAAAATAATAAAAGGGATAGAATACTTATGCAGATTCATTGGTAGGAATTTCAGATAAGTGAATGGAGATGCTGTATGACTCAAGGACGCCTGCTCTCCTACTGCTTCTACTCAGTCCTTCTTACTCCTTTCCATAGCAAGCTTTGTATAGGGGTTCACCATCAGCGGTGGCTACTTTCAATCCTCTCGGGAAAATGATCCTATGCGGCTGTCACTCGCACGGCTAATCGTCTGGAGGCATCACCCATGGTTGATGGCTACATCCCATCCTCGCAGTGAAAACTAATGCTCACGCACTCTGTCACAGTACGGCTAATCACTGGTTGGTTCCCGCGCCTACTGGAATAGAATCCCTTGATTCTTTTGCGTCTGTCACTAACGCCCAGCACTTGCAAGTTTGAAGCACGTCACAGTCATTCATTACCGGAATCCTACTCGGAATACCACAGACAAGGTTAGACTTTCCGGATTCCCAGGATCCTACTCGGAATACCACAGACAAGGTGAGACTTTTCGGATCCTCATAAATGCCGCCATCTATCTAGCTTATACCACGAAGATTCTGTTGGGGAATCTAAGAGATACGCATTCAAGCTCTGTTGCATGTAGAACGGAAGTGGTTGTCAATCACGTGCGTTCATAAGTGAGAATGATAATGAGGGTTATCTAATCATCACATTCATCATGTTCTTGGGTGCAAATGAATATCTTGGAATAAGAATAAGAGAGATTTGAATAAAAGAAAATAGAATTGCATTAATACTTGAGGTACAACAGATCTCCACACCCTTAATCTATGGTGTGCAGAAACTCCACCGTTGAAAATACATAAGTAAAAGGTTCAGGCATGGCCGAATGGCCAGCCCCCATGATCTGAGAACTATGCGTCCCAAGATGTCAAATACATTAGTTAAATGTTCTATTTATAATAAACTAGCTCCTAGGGTTTACATGAGTAAGTAATTGATGCATAAATCCACTTCCGGGGCCCACTTGGTGTATGTTTGGGCTGAGCTTGATCAATCCACGAGCTGAGGCTTCTCTTGGAGTTGAACTCCGAGTTATGACGTGTTTTGGGCGTTCAACTCCGGATCATGACGTTTTTCTGGCGTTTAACTCCAGACAGCAGCATGTACTTGGCGTTCAACGCCAAGTTACGTCGTCATTCTTCGAATAAAGTATGGACTATTATATATTGCTGGAAAGCCCTGGATGTCTACTTTCCAACGCCGTTGAGAGCGCGCCAATTGGAGTTCTGTAGCTCCAGAAAATCCATTTCGAGTGCAGAGAGGTCAGAATCCAACAGCATCAGCAGTCCTTTTGTCAGCCTTTTTCAGAGTTTTGCTCAAATCCCTCAATTTCAGTCAGAAATTACCTGAAATCACAGAAAAAACACACAAACTCATAGTAAAGTCCAGAAATGTGAATTTAACATAAAAACTAATAAAAACATCCCTAAAAGTAACTTGAACTTACTAAAAACTACTTAAAAACAATGCCAAAAAGCGTATAAATTATCCGCTCATCAGCTGGCTGTACAGCCATGTCTAACTCAATTGGATTGAGGCTTCCTCTTCACATGCTTGAACTATGTATCCTAGAGCTGGCTGGCTATTAAGCCATGCCCAACCCTTGGATTGGAACTTTAGGCTAACATTGAAAGATTCCTGGAATCTTTATTAAAAATTTTGAATTTCTTGTTTTCTTTTTCCTATATGTTTTTCGAAAAATATAAAATAAAATACAAAAAATCATAAAATCAAAAAAAAATCAAAAATATTTTTTGTTTCTTGTTTGAGTCTTGTGTCATGTTTTTAAGTTTGGTGTCCATTGCATATTCATCTTGTTCTTGCATTTTTCAAAAATTCATGCATTCATAGTGTTCTTCATCATCTTCAAGTTGTTCTTGGTAAATCTTCTTGTTTGATCTTTAAATTTTCTTGTTTTGTGTTGTATGATGTTTTTCATGTGCATTTTTGCATTCATAGTGTCTAAACATGAAAGATTTCTAAGTTTGGTGTCTTGCATGTTTTCTTTGCATCAAAAATTTTTTCAAAAATATGTTCTTGATATTCATCATGATCTTCAAAGTGTTTTTGGTGTTCATCTTGACATTCATAGTGTTCTTGCATGCATCATGTATTTTGATCTGAAATATTCATGCATTGAGTCATTTTTGTGTTTTTCTCTCTTATCATTAAAAATTTAAAAAAAAATCAAAATATATCTTTTCCTTATTTCTCTAAAAAATTCAAAATTTTGGGTTGACTTGGTCAAAATTTTTTAAAATAAGTTGCTTTCTTATTAGTCAAGTCAAAATTTCAATTCTAAAAATCTTATCTTTTCAAAACTTTTTCAAAAATCAAATTTTTTTCATTTTTTATATATTTTCAAAAATTTCTTTTAAATTGATTTTCAAAATCTTTTTTTTATCTTTATTTCATAATTTTCGAAATTACACTAACAATTAATGTGATTGATTCAAAAATTTGAAGTTTGTTACTTTCTTGTTAAGAAAGGTTCAATCTTTAAATTCTAGAATTATATCTTTTAGTTTCTTGTTAGTTAAACAATTAATTTTAAATTAAATCTTTTTCAACCATATCTTTTTAATCATATCTTCTTATCATATCTTTTTATATCATATCTTTTTCAAAATTTTATCTTTTTCAAAAATTTGATTTCAAAATATCTTATCTAACTTCTTTTCCTCTTTTCAAAATTGATTTTAATGTCTTTTTCAACTAACTATTTGACTTTTTGTTTGTTTCTTATCTTTTTCAAAACCACCTAACAACTTTTCTCTCTCTAATTTTCGAAAATACTTCCCTCTTTTTCAAAAAAATTCTTTTTTTATTTAATTAATTATTTTAAATTTTAATTTTAATTTTATTTCTTATCTTAATTTTCGAAAATCACTAACTCCTTTTCAAAATTTATTTTCGAAAATTTCTCTCTCTCATCTTATTCTATTTATTTATTTATTTACTAACACTTCTCTTCACCTCTCTTCATCTCAAATCACTGCCCCTAGCTTTACCCTTTATTCAGACTATTCATTCTTCTTCACTCTTATTCCCTTTTTTCTTCTACTAACAATAAGGAACCTCTTTACTGTGACATAGAGGATTCCTCTTCTTTTTCTGTTCTCTTCTCTTTCATATGAGCAGGAACGAGGAAAAAGGCATTCTTGTTGAAGCTGATCCAGAACCTGAAAGGACTCTGAAGAGGAAACTAAGAGAAGCTAAATTACAACAATCCAGAGACAACCTTGCTGAAATTTTCGAACAAGAAAAGGAGATGGAAGCCGAACCTAACAACAATAATGCAAGAAGGATGCTTGGCGATTATACCACACCTACGTCCAAGTTTGATGGAAGAAGTATCTCAATTCCTACCATAGGAGCAAACAATTTTGAGCTGAAACCTCAATAAGTTGCTCTAATGCAAAAGAACTGCAAGTTTCATGGACTTCCATCAGAAGATCCTTACCAGTTCTTAACTGAGTTCTTGCAGATCTATGAGACTGTTAAGACTAATGGAGTAGATCCTGAAGTCTACAGGCTCATGCTTTTCCCTTTTGCTGTAAGAGACAGAGCTAGAACATGGTTGGACTCTCAACCTAAAGATAGCCTGGACTCCTGGGATAAGCTGGTCACGGCCTTCTTGGCTAAGTTCTTTCCTCCTCAAAAGCTGAGCAAGCTTAGAGTGGATGTTCAGACCTTCAAACAAAAATATGGTGAATCCCTCTATGAAGCTTGGGAAAGATACAACAGATCACCAAAAGATGTCCTTCTGACATGTTCTCAGAATGGACCATGATAGATATATTCTATTATGGTCTATCTGAGTTCTCTAAGATGTCATTGGACCATTCTGCAGGTGGATTCATTTACCTAAAGAAAATGCCTGCAGAAGCTCAAGAACTTATTGACATGGTTGCAAATAACCAGTTCATGTACACTACTGAGAGGAATTCCGTAAATAATGGGACACCTCAAAGGAAGGGAGTTCTTGAAATTGATGCTCTGAATGCCATATTGGCTCAGAACAAAATGTTGACTCAGCAAGTCAACATGATTTCTCAAAGTTTGAATGGATGGCAAAATGCATCCAACAGTACTAAAGAGGCATCTTCTGAAGAAGAAGCTTATGATCCTGAGAACCCTGCAATAGCAGAGGTAAATTATATGGGTGAACCTTATGGAAACACCTATAATTCATCATGGAGAAATCATCCAAATTTCTCATGGAAGGATCAACAAAAGCCTCAACAAGGCTTTAATAATGGTGGAAGAAATAGGCTCAGCAATATCAAGCCTTATCCATCATCTTCTCAGCAACAGACAGAGAATTCTAAACAGAGCACCTCTAACTTAGCAAATATAGTCTCTGATCTGTCTAAGGCCACTTTAAGTTTCATGAGTGAAACAAGGTCCTCCATTAGAAATTTGGAGGCACAAGTGGGCTAGCTGAGTAAGAAAATCACTGAAACTCCTCCTAGTACTCTTCCAAGCAATACAGAAGAAAATCCAAAGAGAGAGTGCAAGGCCATTGATATAGTCAATATGGCCGAATGCAAGGAGGAAGGGAAGGACGTGAGTCCCAATGAGGAAGACCTCATGGGACATCTCCCAACTAAGAAGGAGTTCCCTATTGAGGACCCAAAGGAATCTGAGGCTCATATAGAGACCATAGAGATTCCATTAAACCTCCTTCTGCCATTCATGAGCTCTGAAGACTATTCTTCCTCTAAAGAGGATGAAGATGTAACTGGAGAGCAAGTTGCTCAATATCTAGGAGCTATCATGAAGCTGAATGCCAAATTGTTTGGTAATGAGACTTGGGAAGGTGAACCTCCCTTGCTCATTGGTGAACTAGATACATGGGTTCAGCAAACTTTACCTTAAAAGAAATAAGATCCTAGCAAATTCTTAATACCCTGTACCATAGGCACCATGACCTTTGAAAAGGCTTTGTGTGACCTGGGGTCAGGTATAAACCTTATGCCACTCTCTGTAATGGAGAAGCTGGGGATCATTGAGGTACAGCCTACCATATTTTCATTACAAATGGCAGACAAGTCAGTAATACAAGCTTATGGATTGGTAGAGGACGTGTTGGTAAAGGTTGAAGGCCTTTACATCCCTGCTGATTTCATAATCTTAGACACTAGGAAGGAGGAGGATGAATGCATCATCCTTGGAAGACCTTTCCTAGCCGCAGCAGGGGCTGTGATAGATGTTAACAGAGGAGAATTAGTCCTCCAATAGAATGGGGACTACCTTGTATTCAAGGCTCAAGGATCTTCTTCTTTAACAATGGAGAGGAAGCATGAAAAGCTTCTCTCAGTACAGAGTCAAACAAAGCCCCCACAATCAAACTCTAAGTTTGGTGTTGAATCCCCTCATCCAAACTCTAAGTTTGGTGTTGGAAGTCTACAACATTGACCTGATCACCTGTGTGGCTCCATGAGAGCCCACTGTCAAGCTATTGACATTAAAGAAGAGCTTATTAGAAGGCAACCCAATTTTTATTTATCTAATTTTATTTTTCTTTTTATTGTTCTTTTATGTTTTATTAGGTTCATGATCATGTGGAGTCACAAAAAAAATACTAAAATTAAAAACAAAATCAAAAACAACAGAAGAAAAATCACACCTTGGAGGAAGGACTTACTGGCATTTAAACGCCAGTAAGGAGCATCTGGCTGGCGTTCAACGCCAGAACAAAGCATGGATCTGGCGCTGAACGCCAGAAACATGCAGCAATCTGGCGTTTAAACGCCAAGATTGCACACTGAGGAAAGTTGGCGTTCAACGCCAGAAACATGCTGCAGATAGGCGTTGAACGGCCAGAATAAGCTTAGAACTGGCGTTTAACGCCAGAAACAAGCACCAATCTGGCGTTAAACGCCAGGATTGCATGCAGAGGGCATTTTACACGCCTCATTGGTGCAGGGATGTAAATCCTTAACACCACAGGATTTGTGGATCCCACAGGATCATCCCAGGATCTGTGGACCCTACAGGATCCCCACCTACCTCAACTCACCTTCTCTCTTCTTCCCCATCACCTCTTCACCACTCACATCCATCCATCTCTTTCCCACCCAATCCCACCCATATGACCGAAACATACACATCTTTCCCTCTCCTCCATATTTTCTTCTCCTTCCATTCTTTCTTCTTTGCTCGAGGGCGAGCAACATTCTAAGTTTGATGTGGTAAAAGCATAGCTTTTTTGTTTTTCCATAACCATTGATGGCACCTAAGGTCAGAGAAACCTCAAAAAAAAAGAGAAAAGGGTAGACAAAAAATTTTTCCACCTCCAAATCATAGAATATAGAGAGATTCATCTCAAGGGTCCAAAGCTCAGTAGAAGAGCATTTGACTGCACATCAAGAGAGCATGAGGAATTCCCTCATCAAGAAATCCCTAAGATACCTCAGGGGATACATTTTCCTCCACACAACTATTGGGAGCAACTAAGGATAAGAGCACCAAAATCAATAGGGATCAAGCAACAGAGGCAAGGAAGAGACATAAAGGAGCTCAAGAAGCACCATTGGTCCTTCAAAAAGGTGCCACCTTCACTAAGGTGGACTCATTCCTTAACTTGCTTGTTCTTAATTCTCTGTTTTTTTATTTTTATGCTTCATGTTTATCTATGTTTTGTGTCTTTATTACATGATCATTAGTATTTAGTAACTATGTCTTAAGGCTATGAATAATTCCATTAATCCTTCACATCTCTTAAATGAAAAATGTTTCTAATTCAAAAGAACAAGAAGTACATGAATTTCGAAAATTGTCCTTGAATTTAGTTTAATTATATTGATGTGGTGACAATACTTTTTGCTTTCCGAATGAATACTTGAACAGTGCATATTTTTTATCTTTTTGTTTATGAATGTTAAAATTATTGGCTCTTGAAAGAATGATGAACAAAGAGAAATGCTATTGATAATCTAAAAAATCATAAAAATTGATTCTTGAAGCAAGAAAAAGTAGTGAAAAAGCAAAAGCTTGCGAAAAAAAAAGTGGCGAAAAAAATAGAAAAAAAAAAGCAAGCAGAAAAAGCCAATAGCCCTTAAAACCAAAAGGCAAGGGTAAAAAGGATCCAAGGCTTTGAGCATCAATGGATAGGAGGGCTCAAGGAAATAAAATCCAGGCCTAAGCGGCTAAATCAAGCTGTCCCTAACCATGTGCTTGTGGCATGCAGGTCCAAGTGAAAAGCTTGAGACTGAGTGGTTAAAGTCGTGATTCAAAGCAAAAAGAGTGTGCTTAAGAGCTCTGGACACCTCTAACTGGGGACTCTAGCAAAGCTGAGTCACAATCTGAAAAGGTTCACCCAGTCATATGTCTGTGGCATTTATGTATCCGGTGGTAATACTGGAAAACAAAGTGCTTAGGGCCACGGCCAAGACTCATAAAAGTAACTGTGTTCAAGAATCAACAAACTTAACTAGGAGAATCAATAACACTATCTGAAATTCTAAGTTCCTAGAGATGCCAATCATTCTAAACTTCAAAGGAAAAAGTGAGATGCCAAAACTATTCAGAAGCAAAAAGCTACAAGTCCCGCTCATCTAATTAGAACTAATATCCATTGATATTTTGGGATTTATAGTATATTCTTTTCTTTTTATCCTAATTGATTTTCAGTTGCTTGGGGACAAGCAACAATTTAAGTTTGGTGTTGTGATGAGCGGATAATTTATACGCTTTTTGGCATTGTTTTTAGGTAGTTTTTAGTATGATCTAGTTACTTTTAGGGATGTTTTCATTAGTTTTTATGATAAATTCACATTTCTGGACTTTACTATGAGTTTGTGTATTTTTTTGTGATTTCAGGTAATTTCTGCCTGAAATTGAGGGACCTGAGCAAAACTCTAATAAAAGACTGACAAAGGACTACTGATGCTGTTGGATTCTGACCTCCCTGCACTCGAAATGGATTTTCTGGAGCTATAGAACTCCAAATGGTGCGCTCTCAACGGCGTTGGAAAGTAGAAATCTAGAGCTTTCCAGCAATATATAATAGACCATACTTTATTTGTGATTAGATGACGTAAACTGGCGCTCAACGCCAGTTCCATGCTGCATTCTGGAGTCAAACGCCAGAAACACGTCACGAACCAGAGTTGAACGCCAAAAATACGTTACAACTTGGTGTTCAACTCCAAAAGAAGCCTCTACACGTGTAAAGCTCAAGCTCAGCCCAAGCACACACCAAGTGGGCCTCAGAAGTGGATTTCTGCATCAATTACTTACTTTTGTAAACCCTAGTAGCTAGTCTAGTATAAATAGGACTTTTTACTATTGTATTCAGTGTCTTGGATTGTATTTTTGATCTTTTCACCAGGTTTAGGGCTGGCCATTCGGCCATGCCTGAACCTTCATCACTTATGTATTTTCAACGGTGGAGTTTCTACACACCATAGATTGAGGGTGTGGAGCTCTGTTGTACCTCGAGTTTTAATGCAATTACTACTATTTTCTATTCAATTCGATTTATTCCTGTTCCAAGATATTCGTTGCACTTCACCATGATGAATGTGGTGATCCGTGACACTCACCATCATTCTCACCTATGAACGAGCGTGACTAACAACCACTCCCGTTCTGCCTTAGACCGGGCGCATATTTCTTGGATTTCTTAATCAGAATCTTCGTGGTATAAGCTAGAATTGATGGCGGCATTCATGGGAATCCGAAAAGTTTAACTTTGTCTGTGGTATTCCGGGTAGGATTCTGGGATTGAATGATTGTGACGAGCTTCAAACTCGTAATTGTTGGGCGTGATGACAAACGCAAAAGAATCAAGGGATTCTATTCTGACATGATCGAGAACCGACAGATGATTAGCCGTGCTGTGATAGAGCATTTAGACCATTTTCACTGAGAGGATGGGATGTAGCCATTGACAACGGTGATGCCCTACATACAGCTTGCCATGGAAAGGAATAAGAAGGATTGAAGAAATGCAGTAGGAAAGCAGAGATCCAACAGGGACAAGCATCTCCATACACTTATCTAAAATTCCCACCATTGAATTACATGAGTAACTCTATCCTTATTTTATGCTTTATTTACTATTCGAAAACTCCATAACATTTATTATCCGCCTAACTGAGATTTACAAGATGACATAGCTTGCTTCATACCAACAATTTCTGTGGGATCGACCCTTACTCACGTAAGGTATTACTTGGACGACCCAGTGCACTTGCTGGTTAGTTGTGCGGAGTTGTGAGTAAGTGTGATTCACGTTTGAGAGCGCTACCAAGTTATTGGAGCCATTGTTGATGATCACAATTTTGTGCACCAGTAGGTGGTAGCGATGGGATCGCACGGAGGTTAGGTTGGCAAAGGCTGTGGGATACAGCGGTGTGATTGGTATTAGTTAGAATCCTTTAAGTTTAGAAAACCCTGTTTATTATTTTAAGGTTTACGTTAATTATATTTGTTCTAAGCTTGAATATCGGTTTGATGTAAAGTTCTAGGATTGCCTTTGACGTCCCGGAGCCTTACATCTTACATATTGGGCACTTTTACCATACTGAGAACCTCCGATTCTCATTCCATACTTTGTTGTTGTTTTTCAGATGCTGATCGTAATTCAACTCGGTGAAATTACGGACATGGTGACAGAGTGGAATATGGTTTCTCCTGATTTATTTCTATTTTACTTTGTTATAGTTACTCTCATATCTTTTTGTATATTAACTTTATGGCCTTAGAGGCTTACTTGAGAGATAAGTTGTATAAGCTGTTTTTGATGGTGTTTTTGTGGAAAAATGAATTTCCAACACACAAATCCAACCGGCAAGTGTACCGAGTCGCATCAAGTAATAATAACTCACAAGAGTGAGGTCGATCCCACAGGGATTGATGGATCAAGCAATTTTTAGTGGGTGATTAGTTTAGTCAAGCTAACATTGAAGTGAATTTGGATGAAGTGTAGCCAACAGAAAGTAAATGGCAGAAATCTTAAAGATGCAGAAAGTAAATTGGCAAGTAACTTAAAGGGCAAGAAATGTAAATTGCAAGAATCTTAAATGACAAGAAATGTAAATTGCATTAAATGTAAAGGGGAATGGGAACAAGGAGATTAAAACAAGCAGCAAGCAGAACTTGGAATAATTGCATAAGAATTAAATTGCATGAAAAGTAAAAGGACTTGGGAGCTGGGAATTAAAATTCAATAAGAGAATGTAAAGATCATTCAAGCAGAGAGCTAGAATATGAAATGGGATGCAGCAGATTTAAACAGAAATGGAAAATTGCTTGAATATAAAAGGGAATTGAGGAATGGGATTGCAGGATCTAAACAAAGAAAGAGTAAATTGCAACAATTAGTAGTGCAGGAATTAAATCAGAAGCAATAAAAGCTTAAACAGAAATTAAAGTAAAATGCATCAAGGTTCACAGAAGAACCAAAAGTGAAATTGGGTCTCAGGTCTCAAGAGACTAGGTAGCAGAGCCTAGATCTCTATTTACCTTCCTAGATCCAAGTAAACAAAGCAATTGACAGAGAATTAAAAGAGAAAGCAGTAGAAGAACAGAAATAAACTTGAATTATGCAGAAAAAGAGTTGAAGAGAATTTGAATGGGAATTGAGACAGAATTTCCTCAATTTCTCACACCCAAAACTCAGAAACAGAAGATTAAAATTGGCCACACAAGATTGAGGAAGAAGAGAGATCAATTCTCCTCTCCAATTCTCAGAAATCTCAAAGGAAAGCTAAAATGCAAGTGGAAAGGAAAATTACAAAATAAAGTCTCCAGCCCCCCAATTACATAAAACTAGCTCCTATTTATACACTTTCTATTCTTGGATTTTGGAATTTTGATGGGCTTTTGATTTGGTGAAGAAATGAATTAAATTGGATTTTTAATCCAATTTTCAGCCCAAAATGTTGCTCCAGGAGGCTGCCCTGCCCTTGTGGAGGGCAGGGCAGAAAATTGATGCTTGGTGCTAGCAATTGGTGCGTGTTGGTGCAGCCTTGTGCGAGGATTGGTGCGCCAAAGTGGAGAGTTGTGCGCGCGCTTGGTGCGTGCCAAGGAGGGAATTGGTGCGCGCGTTGGTGCTCCTTGTGCGCCACACTCACGATTCTGCCCTGCCCGCGCCAAGGGCAGGGCAGAGTTTCAAAAATGAGGTTCCGTGTGTCTCCTTCTTCGAGCCTTGGTGGAAGCATTTTGGTTTATTTTCGCTTGTTTTTGGCCCTTAAAGATGCCTTTCGTTCCTGCCTCAATTGGACGCCAAATATGGATTTCTATATATCGTTGGAAAGCTCTCTTTGCAACTGTCAGATTTTGACTTAGCGAAAATTTTGCTTCCAACCATACTTTGCATCACAATTCTGCCCTGCCCTTGGCAAGGGCAGGATCGTGTGCGTGCTGGCTGCTTCCTCTTTGATTTTTGTCATGGGCCACGCTTTTAAAAGCGTGGCCTAAAGCTCCAAAGTGTACCCCAACTTCAAAGTGTGTCCCAAAGCTCTTTTTTTCTCCTTTTTTTGTGCTTCTTTGCTTCTTTTTCTTCTTATTTCCTACAAGATTTATAAAATTAAAAGATCAAGGAAATCTATCATTTAAGTACAAAAAGCATTCAATATTTAAGCACAAATCATCAATTTCTTGTATGAAAAAGCATAGAAAATGGGTATATGATGACATGTCATCACAACACCAAACTTAAATCTTGCTTGTCCCCAAGCAAGAAAAGAATCATGCAATAAAGATTGACAATCCAAGGTAAGAAGAATAGCAACTCAATGTTCATGGCAAGCTAGTTTTCTATGCATGCTACAATTACAAAAGAGATGTAAATGATTGATGCTTCTATCTAGCTTATTTTATGAAATCTTTTTCTTATAATTCTTCCTTGAAACAAGCTTGATGATTTTTTTTTCTCCTTTTGGGTGCTTTGCCCCATGAGTTAATAACAAAGCTACGACTTCTAAATGCTTTGTTTTCAAGTATTACCACTTGATACATAAGCACCACAAGCATTTAATTAGAGGACTTCATTAAGCTCATTTTTCTTTTCTTTTCTTGACTCTCTAATCATTGATGCTCAGAGCCTTGAGCTTTGAGGGAGTGCTTTTGCACTTGAGCCTAGCCTTGACTTCTAAATGTTTTGTTTTCAAGCATTTGGCTTGATACATAAACACCACAAGCACTTAGCAAATAAATTGCCATTGGTACTCAGAGCCTTCAGCTTTCTCATTCTTTCCCTTTTTCTTTTCTTGCTTTAATTGTATTTGCTTCTTCAAGGTTTTCATGATTTCAAAAGATTTCACAAAATGTACTAGATGAAAAACTTCAATTAAATAAAATCCAATGCAATTGAGCAACAATCAATCATACTAGCTTTCCAATACTTGTATGCACATGCTAAATTCTTCTTTAATTCCTTGTTTGTTTATGATCATGATGCTTTTTGCTTTTGAATTCACAAAACTCAAGTTGGTAGTCATAATGTCACAACAACATATTTCAAATCAAATTCAAGCTATGCTTAGTCATACCACACATGTATACAGAAAATATAATAAGACAATCATGCAATTTAAAGTGCTGAAATAAATGAGAGGAAAAGGAACTTTACAACCTTGTAATTCATCTTCTCTATTGTTGTCATTTTCCTCCCATTCTTCTCCTTCCCATACCAAATCAGAATGCTTGCTCTTCCTCAAGCAACAATTAGAACAATGGTGGTGGGGTCTAAAATGGATCATGAATGTCTCACACAAAAGGATGTCAGTAGCATATGTGTTTAGGCAAGCAAGATTAAGAGTAACCATCAAGGCACAGAGAAACAAAAACATTATGATTGCAAACATAGGATGGTGTGCATGATACATTGCATAAAAGAAATAAGTGGCACACCAAACTTAGTGTGACACTCTCACTTGGAATTGATGCAAGTATCTAGTAAACATTGAACCAAATTTTTTTGCATAGCAACACCAAACTTAAAATGCAACCATATGTCAATTTATTGAATTTAAACAAAGCATAGAATGAAATGTACCTACGGTTGGGTTACCTCCCAACAAGTGCTCTTTTAGTGTCATTAGCTTGACATGTTGTTCTTCACTTTCTTCCTCTTTTTCCAGTTTGTTAAGAGGAATGACCTCAAAGGGGGAGAAGATGCAGCTTTTGTCCCCTTTCTTGGTTTCCTCTCAGCAAGCTTTCTTTTGAAATTGGCTTGGTTGAGCTTGCTTGCTGACTTAGGGACAGAATTGGTGCTCTTGTTAGTTGCCTTCACTTCTTTGTTGTTAAGACATGGTTGCTGTGTGATTTTTGGAGTTTGATCTTCATCCAGAGCCTTTTGAATTGGTGGTTCAATGAGCTTGTCCTTCATGAGCCTCTCTGTTTCCCTTGAGTTTGGAATGACTTCCTCACTTTCTTGCTCCTCCACTTCCTCCCTTGCACCCAACATTTGACTTAATAGTTCTTTTATGGAGGAGGTTTGTTGTTCTTCCCAAGCTTTCTTCATCTCCTCTTCATACCTTTCAATCATGGATTCAAGTGTTGAGGCGTTTTGGTCCAAGGAAGTTTGTGAGAGTTGTGAGTTGTCATGTGCTCTTGTCATCTCAAGGGCAGTTTCATTTCCAACCACCTCTTCCTTCTTTGCAATTTCACTTGATACAGTAGCCTCTTCCTCTTGCTCTTCCTCCATTGAAATTTTAATTGATATAGGAACCTCTTCTTCCTCTTCTTCACTCACAGATTGTTCCTCATCCTTAACACTTGGTGATCCTGAATGCCCTTCTGTTTTCTTGAGGAGGAATTCTTGTTCTGTCCAGCGTGTTTTTGTTCTTCCAAAATTTGTTCTAGTCTTTCCAATAATTCTCTGGACTTTTGAAGGGGATCCTCAGCCACTAGCTCAAAGGATAAAGGTTGGGAGTAATTTTTGGTTGGTGAGATGAGTTGTATGGATCTTGGAGGGAATTTTGTGTTGAGGCATAATCAAATGATGAAGAATTTTGAAATGAGAAACTGGGAAGTAAGGGTGGATAATTTTTCATGTGATTTGACTGCTCAGAATTTGCAGTTTCTTGGTGATACTCCCATCCACCATGAGGATAATGATATGAATCATTTTGTGGTGGTGGTTGGTATCCCTCATAATTCTCTTGCTCATCTTGGGGTTCTGAAGCAAATCTCCATGGATTGGAGTGCTCAGAATTTGTATCTTCTGGTGATATTCCCAACCATCATTAGAATAATGACTTGAATCATATTGTGATGGTGGGCAATATCCCATGAAGTTTGTTTGATTAAAAGATGAGGTGAACTCCATTTGAATTTTGTAGAACACAACACCAATGAAAATCGAAATTACTCATATCAGATATGAGTTTTGCTTAGTGAGGCAAAACACAAACACCTTGGTTTCAACTTTAAAACAGAGAACCAAAAAAGAAAATGCTTGATCTAGACTTCTCACCCACTTAATCATTGTTGATCTAATCAATCCCCGGCAACGGCGCCAAAAACTTGATGGTGTTTTTGTGGAAAAATGAATTTCCAACACACAAATCCAACCGGCAAGTGTACCGGGTCGCATCAAGTAATAATAACTCACAAGAGTGAGGTCGATCCCACAGGGATTGATGGATCAAGCAATTTTTAGTGGGTGATTAGTTTAGTCAAGCTAACATTGAAGTGAATTTGGATGAAGTGTAGCCAACAGAAAGTAAATGGCAGAAATCTTAAAGATGCAGAAAGTAAATTGGCAAGTAACTTAAAGGGCAAGAAATGTAAATTGCAAGAATCTTAAATGACAAGAAATGTAAATTGCATTAAATGTAAAGGGGAATGGGAACAAGGAGATTAAAACAAGCAGCAAGCAGAACTTGGAATAATTGCATAAGAATTAAATTGCATGAAAAGTAAAAGGACTTGGGAGCTGGGAATTAAAATTCAATAAGAGAATGTAAAGATCATTCAAGCAGAGAGCTAGAATATGAAATGGGATGCAGCAGATTTAAACAGAAATGGAAAATTGCTTGAATATAAAGGGAATTGAGGAATGGGATTGCAGGATCTAAACAAAGAAAGAGTAAATTGCAACAATTAGTAGTGCAGGAATTAAATCAGAAGCAATAAAAGCTTAAACAGAAATTAAAGTAAAATGCATCAAGGTTCACAGAAGAACCAAAAGTGAAATTGGGTCTCAGGTCTCAAGAGACTAGGTAGCAGAGCCTAGATCTCTATTTACCTTCCTAGATCCAAGTAAACAAAGCAATTGACAGAAAATTAAAAGAGAAAGCAGTAGAAGAACAGAAATAAACTTGAATTATGCAGAAAAAGAGTTGAAGAGAATTTGAATGGGAATTGAGACAGAATTTCCTCAATTTCTCACACCCAAAACTCAGAAACAGAAGATTAAAATTGGCCACACAAGATTGAGGAAGAAGAGAGATCAATTCTCCTCCCCAATTCTCAGAAATCTCAAAGGAAAGCTAAAATGCAAGTGGAAAGGAAAATTACAAAATAAAGTCTCCAGCCCCCCAATTACATAAAACTAGCTCCTATTTATACACTTTCTATTCTTGGATTTTGGAATTTTGATGGGCTTTTGATTTGGTGAAGAAATGAATTAAATTGGATTTTTAATCCAATTTTCAGCCCAAAATGTTGCTCCAGGAGGCTGCCCTGCCCTTGTGTAGGGCAGGGCAGAAAATTGATGCTTGGTGCTAGCAATTGGTGCGTGTTGGTGCAGCCTTGTGCGAGGATTGGTGCGCCAAAGTGGAGAGTTGTGCGCGCGCTTGGTGCGTGCCAAGGAGGGAATTGGTGCGCGCGTTGGTGCTCCTTGTGCGCCACACTCACGATTCTGCCCTGCCCGCGCCAAGGGCAGGGCAGAGTTTCAAAAATGAGGTTCCGTGTGTCTCCCTCTTCGAGCCTTGGTGGAAGCATTTTGGTTTATTTTCGCTTGTTTTTGGCCCTTAAAGATGCCTTTCGTTCCTGCCTCAATTGGACGCCAAATATGGATTTCTATATATCGTTGGAAAGCTCTGAATGTCAGCTTTCCAACGCAACTGGAAGCACATCAATCGGACGTCTGTAGCTCAAGTTATAGCCCTTTGAAGTAGGCATGGTCATGCTGTGTGCGGCCAGATTTTGACTTAGCGAAAATTTGCTTCCAACCATACTTTGCATCACAATTCTGCCCTGCCCTTGGCAAGGGCAGGATCGTGTGCGTGCTGGCTGCTTCCTCTTTGATTTTTGTCATGGGCCACGCTTTTAAAAGCGTGGCCTAAAGCTCCAAAGTGTACCCCAACTTCAAAGTGTGTCCCAAAGCTCTTTTTTTCTCCTTTTTTTGTGCTTCTTTGCTTCTTTTTCTTCTTATTTCCTACAAGATTTATAAAATTAAAAGATCAAGGAAATCTATCATTTAAGTACAAAAAGCATTCAATATTTAAGCACAAATCATCAATTTCTTGTATGAAAAAGCATAGAAAATGGGTATATGATGACATGTCATCACAACACCAAACTTAAATCTTGCTTGTCCCCAAGCAAGAAAAGAATCATGCAATAAAGATTGACAATCCAAGGTAAGAAGAATAGCAACTCAATGTTCATGGCAAGCTAGTTTTCTATGCATGCTACAATTACAAAAGAGATGTAAATGATTGATGCTTCTATCTAGCTTATTTTATGAAATCTTTTTCTTATAATTCTTCCTTGAAACAAGCTTGATGATTTTTTTTTCTCCTTTTGGGTGCTTTGCCCCATGAGTTAATAACAAAGCTACGACTTCTAAATGCTTTGTTTTCAAGTATTACCACTTGATACATAAGCACCACAAGCATTTAATTAGAGGACTTCATTAAGCTCATTTTTCTTTTCTTTTCTTGACTCTCTAATCATTGATGCTCAGAGCCTTGAGCTTTGAGGGAGTGCTTTTGCACTTGAGCCTAGCCTTGACTTCTAAATGTTTTGTTTTCAAGCATTTGGCTTGATACATAAACACCACAAGCACTTAGCAAATAAATTGCCATTGGTACTCAGAGCCTTCAGCTTTCTCATTCTTTCCCTTTTTCTTTTCTTGCTTTAATTGTATTTGCTTCTTCAAGGTTTTCATGATTTCAAAAGATTTCACAAAATGTACTAGATGAAAAACTTCAATTAAATAAAATCCAATGCAATTGAGCAACAATCAATCATACTAGCTTTCCAATACTTGTATGCACATGCTAAATTCTTCTTTAATTCCTTGTTTGTTTATGATCATGATGCTTTTTGCTTTTGAATTCACAAAACTCAAGTTGGTAGTCATAATGTCACAACAACATATTTCAAATCAAATTCAAGCTATGCTTAGTCATACCACACATGTATACAGAAAATATAATAAGACAATCATGCAATTTAAAGTGCTGGAAATAAATGAGAGGAAAAGGAACTTTACAACCTTGTAATTCATCTTCTCTATTGTTGTCATTTTCCTCCCATTCTTCTCCTTCCCATACCAAATCAGAATGCTTGCTCTTCCTCAAGCAACAATTAGAACAATGGTGGTGGGGTCTAAAATGGATCATGAATGTCTCACACAAAAGGATGTCAGTAGCATATGTGTTTAGGCAAGCAAGATTAAGAGTAACCATCAAGGCACAGAGAAACAAAAACATTATGATTGCAAACATAGGATGGTGTGCATGATACATTGCATAAAAGAAATAAGTGGCACACCAAACTTAGTGTGACACTCTCACTTGGAATTGATGCAAGTATCTAGTAAACATTGAACCAAATTTTTTTGCATAGCAACACCAAACTTAAAATGCAACCATATGTCAATTTATTGAATTTAAACAAAGCATAGAATGAAATGTACCTACGGTTGGGTTACCTCCCAACAAGTGCTCTTTTAGTGTCATTAGCTTGACATGTTGTTCTTCACTTTCTTCCTCTTTTCCAGTTTGTTAAGAGGAATGACCTCAAAGGGGGAGAAGATGCAGCTTTTGTCCCCTTTCTTGGTTTCCTCTCAGCAAGCTTTCTTTTGAAATTGGCTTGGTTGAGCTTGCTTGCTGACTTAGGGACAGAATTGGTGCTCTTGTTAGTTGCCTTCACTTCTTTGTTGTTAAGACATGGTTGCTGTGTGATTTTTGGAGTTTGATCTTCATCCAGAGCCTTTTGAATTGGTGGTTCAATGAGCTTGTCCTTCATGAGCCTCTCTGTTTCCCTTGAGTTTGGAATGACTTCCTCACTTTCTTGCTCCTCCACTTCCTCCCTTGCACCCAACATTTGACTTAATAGTTCTTTTATGGAGGAGGTTTGTTGTTCTTCCCAAGCTTTCTTCATCTCCTCTTCATACCTTTCAATCATGGATTCAAGTGTTGAGGCGTTTTGGTCCAAGGAAGTTTGTGAGAGTTGTGAGTTGTCATGTGCTCTTGTCATCTCAAGGGCAGTTTCATTTCCAACCACCTCTTCCTTCTTTGCAATTTCACTTGATACAGTAGCCTCTTCCTCTTGCTCTTCCTCCATTGAAATTTTAATTGATATAGGAACCTCTTCTTCCTCTTCTTCACTCACAGATTGTTCCTCATCCTTAACACTTGGTGATCCTGAATGCCCTTCTGTTTTCTTGAGGAGGAATTCTTGTTCTGTCCAGCGTTGTTTTTGTTCTTCCAAAATTTGTTCTAGTCTTTCCAATAATTCTCTGGACTTTTGAAGGGGATCCTCAGCCACTAGCTCAAAGGATAAAGGTTGGGAGTAATTTTTGGTTGGTGAGATGAGTTGTATGGATCTTGGAGGGAATTTTGTGTTGAGGCATAATCAAATGATGAAGAATTTTGAAATGAGAAACTGGGAAGTAAGGGTGGATAATTTTCATGTGATTTGACTGCTCAGAATTTGCAGTTTCTTGGTGATACTCCCATCCACCATGAGGATAATGATATGAATCATTTTGTGGTGGTGGTTGGTATCCCTCATAATTCTCTTGCTCATCTTGGGGTTCTGAAGCAAATCTCCATGGATTGGAGTGCTCAGAATTTGTATCTTCTTGGTGATATTCCCAACCATCATTAGAATAATGACTTGAATCATATTGTGATGGTGGGCAATATCCCATGAAGTTTGTTTGATTAAAAGATGAGGTGAACTCCATTTGAATTTTGTAGAACACAACACCAATGAAAATCGAAATTACTCATATCAGATATGAGTTTTGCTTAGTGAGGCAAAAACACAAACACCTTGGTTTCAACTTTAAAACAGAGAACCAAAAAAAGAAAATGCTTGATCTAGACTTCTCACCCACTTAATCATTGTTGATCTAATCAATCCCCGGCAACGGCGCCAAAAACTTGATGGTGTTTTTGTGGAAAAATGAATTTCCAACACACAAATCCAACCGGCAAGTGTACCGGGTCGCATCAAGTAATAATAACTCACAAGAGTGAGGTCGATCCCACAGGGATTGATGGATCAAGCAATTTTTAGTGGGTGATTAGTTTAGTCAAGCTAACATTGAAGTGAATTTGGATGAAGTGTAGCCAACAGAAAGTAAATGGCAGAAATCTTAAAGATGCAGAAAGTAAATTGGCAAGTAACTTAAAGGGCAAGAAATGTAAATTGCAAGAATCTTAAATGACAAGAAATGTAAATTGCATTAAATGTAAAGGGGAATGGGAACAAGGAGATTAAAACAAGCAGCAAGCAGAACTTGGAATAATTGCATAAGAATTAAATTGCATGAAAAGTAAAAGGACTTGGGAGCTGGGAATTAAAATTCAATAAGAGAATGTAAAGATCATTCAAGCAGAGAGCTAGAATATGAAATGGGATGCAGCAGATTTAAACAGAAATGGAAAATTGCTTGAATATAAAAGGGAATTGAGGAATGGGATTGCAGGATCTAAACAAAGAAAGAGTAAATTGCAACAATTAGTAGTGCAGGAATTAAATCAGAAGCAATAAAAGCTTAAACAGAAATTAAAGTAAAATGCATCAAGGTTCACAGAAGAACCAAAAGTGAAATTGGGTCTCAGGTCTCAAGAGACTAGGTAGCAGAGCCTAGATCTCTATTTACCTTCCTAGATCCAAGTAAACAAAGCAATTGACAGAAAATTAAAAGAGAAAGCAGTAGAAGAACAGAAATAAACTTGAATTATGCAGAAAAAGAGTTGAAGAGAATTTGAATGGGAATTGAGACAGAATTTCCTCAATTTCTCACACCCAAAACTCAGAAACAGAAGATTAAAATTGGCCACACAAGATTGAGGAAGAAGAGAGATCAATTCTCCTCCCCAATTCTCAGAAATCTCAAAGGAAAGCTAAAATGCAAGTGGAAAGGAAAATTACAAAATAAAGTCTCCAGCCCCCCAATTACATAAAACTAGCTCCTATTTATACACTTTCTATTCTTGGATTTTGGAATTTTGATGGGCTTTTGATTTGGTGAAGAATGAATTAAATTGGATTTTTAATCCAATTTTCAGCCCAAAATGTTGCTCCAGGAGGCTGCCCTGCCCTTGTGTAGGGCAGGGCAGAAAATTGATGCTTGGTGCTAGCAATTGGTGCGTGTTGGTGCAGCCTTGTGCGAGGATTGGTGCGCCAAAGTGGAGAGTTGTGCGCGCGCTTGGTGCGTGCCAAGGAGGGAATTGGTGCGCGCGTTGGTGCTCCTTGTGCGCCACACTCACGATTCTGCCCTGCCCGCGCCAAGGGCAGGGCAGAGTTTCAAAAATGAGGTTCCGTGTGTCTCCCTCTTCGAGCCTTGGTGGAAGCATTTTGGTTTATTTTCGCTTGTTTTTGGCCCTTAAAGATGCCTTTCGTTCCTGCCTCAATTGGACGCCAAATATGGATTTCTATATATCGTTGGAAAGCTCTGAATGTCAGCTTTCCAACGCAACTGGAAGCACATCAATCGGACGTCTGTAGCTCAAGTTATAGCCCTTTGAAGTAGGCATGGTCATGCTGTGTGCGGCCAGATTTTGACTTAGCGAAAATTTTGCTTCCAACCATACTTTGCATCACAATTCTGCCCTGCCCTTGGCAAGGGCAGGATCGTGTGCGTGCTGGCTGCTTCCTCTTTGATTTTTGTCATGGGCCACGCTTTTAAAAGCGTGGCCTAAAGCTCCAAAGTGTACCCCAACTTCAAAGTGTGTCCCAAAGCTCTTTTTTTCTCCTTTTTTGTGCTTCTTTGCTTCTTTTCTTCTTATTTCCTACAAGATTTATAAAATTAAAAGATCAAGGAAATCTATCATTTAAGTACAAAAAGCATTCAATATTTAAGCACAAATCATCAATTTCTTGTATGAAAAAGCATAGAAAATGGGTATATGATGACATGTCATCACAACACCAAACTTAAATCTTGCTTGTCCCCAAGCAAGAAAAGAATCATGCAATAAAGATTGACAATCCAAGGTAAGAAGAATAGCAACTCAATGTTCATGGCAAGCTAGTTTTCTATGCATGCTACAATTACAAAAGAGATGTAAATGATTGATGCTTCTATCTAGCTTATTTTATGAAATCTTTTTCTTATAATTCTTCCTTGAAACAAGCTTGATGATTTTTTTTTCTCCTTTTGGGTGCTTTGCCCCATGAGTTAATAACAAAGCTACGACTTCTAAATGCTTTGTTTTCAAGTATTACCACTTGATACATAAGCACCACAAGCATTTAATTAGAGGACTTCATTAAGCTCATTTTTCTTTTCTTTTCTTGACTCTCTAATCATTGATGCTCAGAGCCTTGAGCTTTGAGGGAGTGCTTTTGCACTTGAGCCTAGCCTTGACTTCTAAATGTTTTGTTTTCAAGCATTTGGCTTGATACATAAACACCACAAGCACTTAGCAAATAAATTGCCATTGGTACTCAGAGCCTTCAGCTTTCTCATTCTTTCCCTTTTTCTTTTCTTGCTTTAATTGTATTTGCTTCTTCAAGGTTTTCATGATTTCAAAAGATTTCACAAAATGTACTAGATGAAAAACTTCAATTAAATAAAATCCAATGCAATTGAGCAACAATCAATCATACTAGCTTTCCAATACTTGTATGCACATGCTAAATTCTTCTTTAATTCCTTGTTTGTTTATGATCATGATGCTTTTTGCTTTTGAATTCACAAAACTCAAGTTGGTAGTCATAATGTCACAACAACATATTTCAAATCAAATTCAAGCTATGCTTAGTCATACCACACATGTATACAGAAAATATAATAAGACAATCATGCAATTTAAAGTGCTGGAAATAAATGAGAGGAAAAGGAACTTTACAACCTTGTAATTCATCTTCTCTATTGTTGTCATTTTCCTCCCATTCTTCTCCTTCCCATACCAAATCAGAATGCTTGCTCTTCCTCAAGCAACAATTAGAACAATGGTGGTGGGGTCTAAAATGGATCATGAATGTCTCACACAAAAGGATGTCAGTAGCATATGTGTTTAGGCAAGCAAGATTAAGAGTAACCATCAAGGCACAGAGAAACAAAAACATTATGATTGCAAACATAGGATGGTGTGCATGATACATTGCATAAAAGAAATAAGTGGCACACCAAACTTAGTGTGACACTCTCACTTGGAATTGATGCAAGTATCTAGTAAACATTGAACCAAATTTTTTTGCATAGCAACACCAAACTTAAAATGCAACCATATGTCAATTTATTGAATTTAAACAAAGCATAGAATGAAATGTACCTACGGTTGGGTTACCTCCCAACAAGTGCTCTTTTAGTGTCATTAGCTTGACATGTTGTTCTTCACTTTCTTCCTCTTTTCCAGTTTGTTAAGAGGAATGACCTCAAAGGGGGAGAAGATGCAGCTTTTGTCCCCTTTCTTGGTTTCCTCTCAGCAAGCTTTCTTTTGAAATTGGCTTGGTTGAGCTTGCTTGCTGACTTAGGGACAGAATTGGTGCTCTTGTTAGTTGCCTTCACTTCTTTGTTGTTAAGACATGGTTGCTGTGTGATTTTTGGAGTTTGATCTTCATCCAGAGCCTTTTGAATTGGTGGTTCAATGAGCTTGTCCTTCATGAGCCTCTCTGTTTCCCTTGAGTTTGGAATGACTTCCTCACTTTCTTGCTCCTCCACTTCCTCCCTTGCACCCAACATTTGACTTAATAGTTCTTTTATGGAGGAGGTTTGTTGTTCTTCCCAAGCTTTCTTCATCTCCTCTTCATACCTTTCAATCATGGATTCAAGTGTTGAGGCGTTTTGGTCCAAGGAAGTTTGTGAGAGTTGTGAGTTGTCATGTGCTCTTGTCATCTCAAGGGCAGTTTCATTTCCAACCACCTCTTCCTTCTTTGCAATTTCACTTGATACAGTAGCCTCTTCCTCTTGCTCTTCCTCCATTGAAATTTTAATTGATATAGGAACCTCTTCTTCCTCTTCTTCACTCACAGATTGTTCCTCATCCTTAACACTTGGTGATCCTGAATGCCCTTCTGTTTTCTTGAGGAGGAATTCTTGTTCTGTCCAGCGTTGTTTTTGTTCTTCCAAAATTTGTTCTAGTCTTTCCAATAATTCTCTGGACTTTTGAAGGGGATCCTCAGCCACTAGCTCAAAGGATAAAGGTTGGGAGTAATTTTTTGGTTGGTGAGATGAGTTGTATGGATCTTGGAGGGAATTTTGTGTTGAGGCATAATCAAATGATGAAGAATTTTGAAATGAGAAACTGGGAAGTAAGGGTGGATAATTTTTCATGTGATTTGACTGCTCAGAATTTGCAGTTTCTTGGTGATACTCCCATCCACCATGAGGATAATGATATGAATCATTTTGTGGTGGTGGTTGGTATCCCTCATAATTCTCTTGCTCATCTTGGGGTTCTGAAGCAAATCTCCATGGATTGGAGTGCTCAGAATTTGTATCTTCTTGGTGATATTCCCAACCATCATTAGAATAATGACTTGAATCATATTGTGATGGTGGGCAATATCCCATGAAGTTTGTTTGATTAAAAGATGAGGTGAACTCCATTTGAATTTTGTAGAACACAACACCAATGAAAATCGAAATTACTCATATCAGATATGAGTTTTGCTTAGTGAGGCAAAAACACAAACACCTTGGTTTCAACTTTAAAACAGAGAACCAAAAAAAGAAAATGCTTGATCTAGACTTCTCACCCACTTAATCATTGTTGATCTAATCAATCCCCGGCAACGGCGCCAAAAACTTGATGGTGTTTTTGTGGAAAAATGAATTTCCAACACACAAATCCAACCGGCAAGTGTACCGAGTCGCATCAAGTAATAATAACTCACAAGAGTGAGGTCGATCCCACAGGGATTGATGGATCAAGCAATTTTTAGTGGGTGATTAGTTTAGTCAAGCTAACATTGAAGTGAATTTGGATGAAGTGTAGCCAACAGAAAGTAAATGGCAGAAATCTTAAAGATGCAGAAAGTAAATTGGCAAGTAACTTAAAGGGCAAGAAATGTAAATTGCAAGAATCTTAAATGACAAGAAATGTAAATTGCATTAAATGTAAAGGGGAATGGGAACAAGGAGATTAAAACAAGCAGCAAGCAGAACTTGGAATAATTGCATAAGAATTAAATTGCATGAAAAGTAAAAGGACTTGGGAGCTGGGAATTAAAATTCAATAAGAGAATGTAAAGATCATTCAAGCAGAGAGCTAGAATATGAAATGGGATGCAGCAGATTTAAACAGAAATGGAAAATTGCTTGAATATAAAAGGGAATTGAGGAATGGGATTGCAGGATCTAAACAAAGAAAGAGTAAATTGCAACAATTAGTAGTGCAGGAATTAAATCAGAAGCAATAAAAGCTTAAATAGAAATTAAAGTAAAATGCATCAAGGTTCACAGAAGAACCAAAAGTGAAATTGGGTCTCAGGTCTCAAGAGACTAGGTAGCAGAGCCTAGATCTCTATTTACCTTCCTAGATCCAAGTAAACAAAGCAATTGACAGAGAATTAAAAGAGAAAGCAGTAGAAGAACAGAAATAAACTTGAATTATGCAGAAAAAGAGTTGAAGAGAATTTGAATGGGAATTGAGACAGAATTTCCTCAATTTCTCACACCCAAAACTCAGAAACAGAAGATTAAAATTGGCCACACAAGATTGAGGAAGAAGAGAGATCAATTCTCCTCCCCAATTCTCAGAAATCTCAAAGGAAAGCTAAAATGCAAGTGGAAAGGAAAATTACAAAATAAAGTCTCCAGCCCCCCAATTACATAAAACTAGCTCCTATTTATACACTTTCTATTCTTGGATTTTGGAATTTTGATGGGCTTTTGATTTGGTGAAGAAATGAATTAAATTGGATTTTTAATCCAATTTTCAGCCCAAAATGTTGCTCCAGGAGGCTGCCCTGCCCTTGTGGAGGGCAGGGCAGAAAATTGATGCTTGGTGCTAGCAATTGGTGCGTGTTGGTGCAGCCTTGTGCGAGGATTGGTGCGCCAAAGTGGAGAGTTGTGCGCGCGCTTGGTGCGTGCCAAGGAGGGAATTGGTGCGCGCGTTGGTGCTCCTTGTGCGCCACACTCACGATTCTGCCCTGCCCGTGCCAAGGGCAGGGCAGAGTTTCAAAAATGAGGTTCCGTGTGTCTCCCTCTTCGAGCCTTGGTGGAAGCATTTTGGTTTATTTTCGCTTGTTTTTGGCCCTTAAAGATGCCTTTCGTTCCTGCCTCAATTGGACGCCAAATATGGATTTCTATATATCGTTGGAAAGCTCTGAATGTCAGCTTTCCAACGCAACTGGAAGCACATCAATCGGACGTCTGTAGCTCAAGTTATAGCCCTTTGAAGTAGGCATGGTCATGCTGTGTGCGGCCAGATTTTGACTTAGCGAAAATTTTGCTTCCAACCATACTTTGCATCACAATTCTGCCCTGCCCTTGGCAAGGGCAGGATCGTGTGCGTGCTGGCTGCTTCCTCTTTGATTTTTGTCATGGGCCACGCTTTTAAAAGCGTGGCCTAAAGCTCCAAAGTGTACCCCAACTTCAAAGTGTGTCCCAAAGCTCTTTTTTTCTCCTTTTTTTGTGCTTCTTTGCTTCTTTTTCTTCTTATTTCCTACAAGATTTATAAAATTAAAAGATCAAGGAAATCTATCATTTAAGTACAAAAAGCATTCAATATTTAAGCACAAATCATCAATTTCTTGTATGAAAAAGCATAGAAAATGGGTATATGATGACATGTCATCACAACACCAAACTTAAATCTTGCTTGTCCCCAAGCAAGAAAAGAATCATGCAATAAAGATTGACAATCCAAGGTAAGAAGAATAGCAACTCAATGTTCATGGCAAGCTAGTTTTCTATGCATGCTACAATTACAAAAGAGATGTAAATGATTGATGCTTCTATCTAGCTTATTTTATGAAATCTTTTTCTTATAATTCTTCCTTGAAACAAGCTTGATGATTTTTTTTTCTCCTTTTGGGTGCTTTGCCCCATGAGTTAATAACAAAGCTACGACTTCTAAATGCTTTGTTTTCAAGTATTACCACTTGATACATAAGCACCACAAGCATTTAATTAGAGGACTTCATTAAGCTCATTTTCTTTTCTTTTCTTGACTCTCTAATCATTGATGCTCAGAGCCTTGAGCTTTGAGGGAGTGCTTTTGCACTTGAGCCTAGCCTTGACTTCTAAATGTTTTGTTTTCAAGCATTTGGCTTGATACATAAACACCACAAGCACTTAGCAAATAAATTGCCATTGGTACTCAGAGCCTTCAGCTTTCTCATTCTTTCCCTTTTCTTTTCTTGCTTTAATTGTATTTGCTTCTTCAAGGTTTTCATGATTTCAAAAGATTTCACAAAATGTACTAGATGAAAAACTTCAATTAAATAAAATCCAATGCAATTGAGCAACAATCAATCATACTAGCTTTCCAATACTTGTATGCACATGCTAAATTCTTCTTTAATTCCTTGTTTGTTTATGATCATGATGCTTTTTGCTTTTGAATTCACAAAACTCAAGTTGGTAGTCATAATGTCACAACAACATATTTCAAATCAAATTCAAGCTATGCTTAGTCATACCACACATGTATACAGAAAATATAATAAGACAATCATGCAATTTAAAGTGCTGGAAATAAATGAGAGGAAAAGGAACTTTACAACCTTGTAATTCATCTTCTCTATTGTTGTCATTTTCCTCCCATTCTTCTCCTTCCCATACCAAATCAGAATGCTTGCTCTTCCTCAAGCAACAATTAGAACAATGGTGGTGGGGTCTAAAATGGATCATGAATGTCTCACACAAAAGGATGTCAGTAGCATATTTGTAACTAGTCGGCTTAAACTCCGCAAGTTGCGGCTAGTTCCCTATGATTATTATATCCTTATATCTATATATGTTCTATTCTTTTGCATCTGTACCTTATATCTTATGCATTAACTTCGTGTGAACATTTCGCACTTTGTAATTCTGTCTTTGAGCTTAATCCTTCATCGGGTTTCTAGAATATATTATTTCCTTTTATATATAAATATGTATAAGCTTTAGAATTGTCGTAATCCTTGATTAAACTTTGATTTACGGCTAGAGGTAAGGCTTAGGGTAATTAGGGTGTTACACCACTCATCCAAATCCTTAACAGCAATTACCTTTCTATCCTTGTTATAATCTACCTCCCGTAGCCCTGTGGCATCATTACCGTCGCATCTCATCCTAACTCCAACGGTTCTCTCTGAGCTTTTAGTTCTTCACTTCCATGGTGTTCCAAGACAACTCTCCCTTTCTCGTTCACCTCAATATCCTTTTCTTTAATTCTTTCCTGCTTTCCATTAGGAGACGTTCTCATATCTTCATTGTGCGTAGCAATTTTTTCCCAAACATCAATCCTCCTTCTATACTTAGCCTCACCCATAAAGATCTCTTTACTCCTTACTCGCATTTCATTCATCTCCTTAATGACCTTTAATGCCCCTCTTTTCGTAGTATACTTGATGAAAGCAAACATATGGATTCGGCCATACCTCTCCTTATGTGCCGAATAGATATCATTTATCCTTCCTGTCCACTTGAACATATGAAACAATTCATTCTTTAAAACATTGTCCGGTAAATTATCCACAAAAAATTGTGAATGATTTACTCTCCAATCAGTGATACGCTTTTCAGTTCCAAACCCGTGGGTCTTTTCCAATATGGGGTGCCTAGCTCTACCCCCACCTTGCAGTAGACATAGACATATTATAGAATACAAGGAGTACGCACTCTTTTGTGAAACCCTATTTCCTTATAGTTACATGTAAAATTGAATTGAATATTTCATGTTAATTTCTTATAGATTTATTTTCTTTGACTTATTTAAATGATTGTAGAATTTTATTTGATAATAATAAATATTTTTAGTGAAGTAAAAATTATGAGTCAAGATTTGTTTAAGTGTTAGTAAATATACTATTTTTTTACTTATCAATTATTAGTTTAAATGTAATCCATTTATCAAAATTAGATTTAAAAAAATTAACAAAATTAGTTTTATTATACTATTGATATTGTATTATGCTATTGAATTTATTATAATACAATTATTTATTTTTACAGTTATATAGATATATTATAGCTAATTATAAAACCCAAAAAAAACCTTTTTCTATTATTATTATTAGTTGTCTAAAGGATTATGTACAAAATATTTTCACGCTTTGTGCAAGTCTTACAATTAATAAAAAATATTGATCTGTAGTTCATTTTCAAAATTTTGAACTCAATTATTAGGCCCATAGAATTTATATTCAATTTTTAGATAGCTGAAACTGATATTTTTAGGAATATTATAAGCATGCAACTAACTTCTAAATTTCTAATTAATTCTACAGTGTTCAAAAAGACATATGATAAAAATCAAGATGAAGTTAAGTATCTCTAGAATATCCCCATCAAAGAAACAAATTAGTGTAGAGTTGCAAAACAAAAAAAGGATGCGGGGTATTGTGAGAACAGTGACCCTCAATTTTCCTTTATTTCCTGAAGTAGATATACTTAGAAAAACTATGATTTAGAAATAATAAGAAATCTCATTTTGAGACAGTAGCCATGTGGATACAAAGTTTGCACAAATTTGAGGTTACTAAGAGATAGAATTCAGAATATCCAAATTGTGTAGTGACAGATTTAGAAAGTTGGGTTGGAATGTGAGCTAAAAAGTTGTTACTAGATATAAAAGGCAAGACCTAAAAAAAAGATATTTGGATAAGATTAAGCTGATATTGGAATTTGATATCTGTGAGGTATTGAGAAGTAAAGGCTTTAATATGACTGGCTACAAAAATTGTGAATGATTTACTCTCCAATCAGTGATACACTTTTCAGTTCCAAACCCGTGGGTCTTTTCCAATATGGGGTGCCTAGCTCTACCCCCACCTTGCAGTAGACATAGACATATTATAGAATACAAGGAGTACGCACTCTTTTGTGAAACCCTATTTCCTTATAGTTACATGTAAAATTGAATTGAATATTTCATGTTAATTTCTTATAGATTTATTTTCTTTGACTTATTTAAATGATTGTAGAATTTTATTTGATAATAATAAATATTTTTAGTGAAGTAAAAATTATGAGTCAAGATTTGTTTAAGTGTTAGTAAATATACTATTTTTTTACTTATCAATTATTAGTTTAAATGTAATCCATTTATCAAAATTAGATTTAAAAAAATTAACAAAATTAGTTTTATTATACTATTGATATTGTATTATGCTATTGAATTTATTATAATACAATTATTTATTTTTACAGTTATATAGATATATTATAGCTAATTATAAAACCCAAAAAAAAACCTTTTTCTATTATTATTATTAGTTGTCTAAAGGATTATGTACAAAATATTTTCACGCTTTGTGCAAGTCTTACAATTAATAAAAAATATTGATCTGTAGTTCATTTTCAAAATTTTGAACTCAATTATTAGGCCCATAGAATTTATATTCAATTTTTAGATAGCTGAAACTGATATTTTTAGGAATATTATAAACATGCAACTAACTTCTAAATTTCTAATTAATTCTACAGTGTTCAAAAAGACATATGATAAAAATCAAGATGAAGTTAAGTATCTCTAGAATATCCCCATCAAAGAAACAAATTAGTGTAGAGTTGCAAAACAAAAAAAGGATGCGGGGTATTGTGAGAACAGTGACCCTCAATTTTCCTTTATTTCCTGAAGTAGATATACTTAGAAAAACTATGATTTAGAAATAATAAGAAATCTCATTTTGAGACAGTAGCCATGTGGATACAAAGTTTGCACAAATTTGAGGTTACTAAGAGATAGAATTCAGAATATCCAAATTGTGTAGTGACAGATTTAGAAAGTTGGGTTGGAATGTGAGCTAAAAAGTTGTTACTAGATATAAAAGGCAAGACCTAAAAAAAAGATATTTGGATAAGATTAAGCTGATATTGGAATTTGATATCTGTGAGGTATTGAGAAGTAAAGGCTTTAATATGACTGGCTACAAAAAATTGTGAATGATTTACTCTCCAATCAGTGATACGCTTTTCAGTTCCAAACCCGTGGGTCTTTTCCAATATGGGGTGCCTAGCTCTACCCCCACCTTGCAGTAGACATAGACATATTATAGAATACAAGGAGTACGCACTCTTTTGTGAAACCCTATTTCCTTATAGTTACATGTAAAATTGAATTGAATATTTCATGTTAATTTCTTATAGATTTATTTTCTTTGACTTATTTAAATGATTGTAGAATTTTATTTGATAATAATAAATATTTTTAGTGAAGTAAAAATTATGAGTCAAGATTTGTTTAAGTGTTAGTAAATATACTATTTTTTTACTTATCAATTATTAGTTTAAATGTAATCCATTTATCAAAATTAGATTTAAAAAAATTAACAAAATTAGTTTTATTATACTATTGATATTGTATTATGCTATTGAATTTATTATAATACAATTATTTATTTTTACAGTTATATAGATATATTATAGCTAATTATAAAACCCAAAAAAAACCTTTTTCTATTATTATTATTAGTTGTCTAAAGGATTATGTACAAAATATTTTCACGCTTTGTGCAAGTCTTACAATTAATAAAAAATATTGATCTGTAGTTCATTTTCAAAATTTTGAACTCAATTATTAGGCCCATAGAATTTATATTCAATTTTTAGATAGCTGAAACTGATATTTTTAGGAATATTATAAGCATGCAACTAACTTCTAAATTTCTAATTAATTCTACAGTGTTCAAAAAGACATATGATAAAAATCAAGATGAAGTTAAGTATCTCTAGAATATCCCCATCAAAGAAACAAATTAGTGTAGAGTTGCAAAACAAAAAAAGGATGCGGGGTATTGTGAGAACAGTGACCCTCAATTTTCCTTTATTTCCTGAAGTAGATATACTTAGAAAAACTATGATTTAGAAATAATAAGAAATCTCATTTTGAGACAGTAGCCATGTGGATACAAAGTTTGCACAAATTTGAGGTTACTAAGAGATAGAATTCAGAATATCCAAATTGTGTAGTGACAGATTTAGAAAGTTGGGTTGGAATGTGAGCTAAAAAGTTGTTACTAGATATAAAAGGCAAGACCTAAAAAAAAGATATTTGGATAAGATTAAGCTGATATTGGAATTTGATATCTGTGAGGTATTGAGAAGTAAAGGCTTTAATATGACTGGCTACAAGATATTTTTTTAAGCGTCTTATTATGTTTTACTGCTTGTTTGAATTATTATGTTATGTTGTGTGATTTATATCTAATACACGAAGACTAATAACTCAAGACAAAAGAGATGAATGATACTATCTCTCATGTGAATCTATCTTATATAATTATATTAGGCTTGAATCTCTAAGTCACATTTAGTGCACTTAGTTAGCTCATGATGAGAATAGAACTATTTTGTAGCTTTACTTATTTTGCTTGAATGTATGGATTGATTGAACGTATTTATGTTAGGACTATAATATATCTTCATAGAAAGAAAAATGTAGATAAAATCTACTAGGGTAAGATGAGGTTGAATTAGTATCTTCCTATAAAACACGAATTTTGAGGACAAAATTCTTTATTTAAGAGGATGTGGATGTAACATCCTAACTTTTTGAATCATGTTTATTATTCAATAATTAATTAATTAATTAAAATTATAATAATTTAAAGAATTTAAAATAATGCACTTGAAAAACTAACATATCTAATTTAAAATTTAAATATATGAAAACACAAGCTATAATGAATTCCTAATCGACAATAAACCATCTTTCAAGATATAGTCATAACAAATTTCATACTTATTGGATTTGAATGATCCTTAGTTACATGAAAAGATAAGAAAACTAGCTTTTCTCTTTAAGTTCAGTACAAAATCAAATTCAAATTAAATTAAGTAGATAAATCTGTTACAAGTTTATAGTAGAAAATCGCGCTCTTATTAGGCAGCCTGATATACTAATAGTATTTTGAAAATATCTCAAACTATGGTTATTTGATTGACTTCGTTTGAGATTCATTTTAAAGATAACTCAATTTTCTATAAATTTATATTTAATAGAAATTTTTAAATTCCAAACGTAAAAAATTTTATAGGACTTGCAAAGTGACGGTTCAGATTGGAAATTTTACCTTAACGCGAGTTAGATTCTCCTAACACAATCTGTACATATCTAAGACCTATTTGAGTCCTTCCTTTCTCATCCTATCCCTCTTTTTCTATAAAAAACATTCTAAATATCCTTTTTGAATTATGAAAACTACGGAATATGAAGATTTTCTTTCTATCCAGTCAAATATTCACTATACTTGGGTACCAAGTTAACGCTTTTAAAGTATCATTTTCGAGAATCACAAATTCCTTTTTCAAATGAGTAGATTTTCAACAGCACATTCTGCAAGGTTCAATTCCTTTGCTACCCTTACCGAACTCAAAAAATATTTTTTATAAAAGTCGGTCTTGAAAACTTTCCAAGTAATGGTAGCATCACCCTGCTACAATAAACGGCGTGCTCCTTGCCACCAAAACTGAGCCTCTCCTTCCAACCGATAAGTAGCAAACTGTACATACTGATTTTCCGGCACATGCTGAGCCTACAATGCTCTTTTCATAGCCTGGAACTAATTATCAGTTTGAGTGGGTTTGGTTGTACCCTTGAAGGTTGGCGCATCCACATTCAATAACATAGCCAAAGTCATCGACTTCCATCTCCATGATCATCTCCACCACCATGTCCATTGCCGTTCCCAGCTTGTTGTCCCATCTCATCCACTATTCGGTTGGTAGTAGCAGTAGTAGCATTAATGGCAGCAGCCATGTTCACCATTGCAGCCATGAAATCAGTCAGATTATCTAATGAAATAGTTCCCTTATTACCTTTCCATCCTCATCCTCGACCTCGTCTACGTCCACGATATGCCATTTGGGTTTTGTCCACACCAAAAATTGATATTAAGGTGATCAGTCTCAATATCTCAAGTCTAGTGCTTCGAATTCTCAAACGTATGATCATGAACAGTTATGATATATTTATCATGTATATATCCTAAATAGCATAAAAATACAACTTAGAGTATGCCCAAAAGCATAACTGGTCCATCCTTCAGGCTCTACAAGGACGAACTGCTCTGATACGATAAACGTAGCATCCTACCATACAGAGCTTTACGCTATAGTTGTAAATCAAAGGTGGTGAGGTATTACGATACTTAGAAGAGATATACATACATAATATAGAAGAATAATATCATAACTAGGAACCCATAAAAAAAATAAACATCGAAAACTGTTAAACCCACAATGGGCATGTTAACGCGAATAACGTCGAATACAAAAGTGGAATATATATATATATATATATATATATATATATATATATATATATATATATATATATATATATAAGTAAGGATATATAATAGTAACTAGTCTCGACATGCAAAGAAAGGCAAGCTAGAATATTACAATACTCGAGAATATACAAAAGTAGACAATCTATCTCTCCAACAAAATCCTCTAAGAGGAATTTAAGTTATACAACAATATATTTTAAAAAGGAGAGAAAACTCTAGAGCCAAAATAAATCTCAAAGGATATTCTTCGCCTCATCATATAGAATCCTACATCCTCAACAAGGTGTTTTGCATCTTGTATCTGAAAAATAATAAATTTACGACGGGTGAAAATCCAAAGGTTCCTAGTAGGATAACAGTTCCAAATAAAAACTACATAAGAAAATATGAACCCACTAGGAAATTTTGATCTCCAACTTCACAAGAATCCAAGCCTAGGGTCTTAACTAATTTATATAGGGTTAACTTGCTAAGTTAAACATACTCTGAACCACCACCAATTCCATCCATTGCGAATAATCATCATCTTAAATCTCAGTCCTAAGACTCATTAATGAAATCAAATACAAACAATAATCAATACAAAGCAAACACAATTAGAGAGCAATTATTGTAAAACCCAGTTAATTAATGGCTAAATTAATCCATAAATGAGAATTTATTCTAGAAAGCCCAAAATATGATTTTTATTGCTTAATATGATAGAGGAGATTGAGACGAGAATTTTGATATCAATTTTATAGAAATCGGACCAAGATTGGACCGAACGCGCTAAACCGGGCCAACCAGACCCAAACCTAATAAACCCTAAAATAGCACTCTCTCTCCTCACTAACACCAAGAACACGCTGAGATGGAGGCACAAGGGGGAAGAACACTCTCTCAAGTTCTTTCTCTCATTTGATCTTCAAACCACCATAACTTTTGATCTAGAGCTCCGATTGCCACACCGTTTATGGCTACGCGTTCACCGCGAAGTGCTCTACAAAACCCACTACTTTATTCTTGAGGTAAGCCACGAAATAATTTCAGTTCATCATCCCTAAATTTCGAATTTCATGGGTAAAACTGTTGAGATTTTGGGCTCTTTAATGTTATAGGACCCAACTCTCTTGAAGGAGAAGATTAATCTTGTCTCCTTGAACCTTGGGTGTGGTAAGATTCTCAGCCCTAGTGTAATAGTTGTTTTATGATGCTTGGGTATTGAGTTGTGGTGTTTGGGTATAATAATTGTGGCTTAGGTAGTGTGTATGTGAATATTGAATCTTAATTGAGATTTTGGGAAGCTTGGAAGAGGGCTTTGGCGTACAAAAATCTATTCTTGGAGGTGTTGAGACCTTGAGAGCTTGTGGACAAGTGATTTGGAAGTGCTCCGGTTGAGATTGGAAAATCGGCTAAGGTATAGTCTCGGTTTCCTGTATCTAAAACGTAATGTGGTGTGAAAACTTAGGCTAGAGGCCCTAATATAGGCATTGAATTGTTGATATTATTGAATGGTTGAGATATATGATGTGGTCATATATGTGATTATGAATATTGATGCCTTTATGGTGTGATATATGAGAAAAATGCATATTGTGATATATGCTTGACGAATGGTTGAGGTTGAATTATGGGTGGAACCATGTTGATGGTGAGTATGATATAGATTATATGAAATGATGATTAATTGAAAATGGTATTGTTGGAAATTGGGATGAGGAAGGATGTATGACATGTTAATGTGTTTGTAATTTAGCCATATGATTGAGATGAGTAAAATGGTTGGATGGTGGTTTTGTGAACTATGGTAAAGTGTTAATGTGTGAGTTGAGGAGGCTTGATGTTGATTTTTGGTATACTTTGATTGATTTCGAAAAGAGTTGAAATTTGTATGTTTTGGTTGATTTTGAAAAGGGATGAAATTGGTTTGTTTTGAAAATAGCACATTGTGGTTTTGTATGAAAATATGGTCTTTGGGTATACTACTTGGGCTCTGGATCCCCGTTTTATGTCAAACTTGTTTAGAAATGAAATTGGATCCAGGATGTTCATGTAGTTTGAAGAACGGGCAAAAAATGATTTAAAATGAAGAAGTTATGTCCGTTGGAAGATTTGGGGTTTAATCTGTGAATTCTGCAATTTTTAACTTAGAAAAATTTTTAGCAGAATGCCACCCCATGCGTAGGCGTGCCTAACGCGTACGCGTCGTTTTTCAAAAACGCACCATCCATGCGTGCGCGTGGCCCACGCGTGCACGTCGATGCGCTGTACCAAATGCCCAGCCATTTTCCCGAGAGTTGTGTGAGAACTGTGCCAGTTTTGTGCGTGGGACACAAACGCACCCACGCGAACGCGTGGCTGACGCGTAGGCATTGCTTGGCTGTTTTTCCATCCACACGTGCGCGTGGGCGACGCATACGCGTCGATGAACTTTTTGGCATCCACGCGTGCGCGAGGAGGACGCGTACGCGTGACCCTGTTTTCATCCCAAGTTGATTTTTTAGTTTTAAAAGCCAAATTTCATACTTCTAAGCCTCCAATCTCACCCCTTATGTCTTAAATCATTTTGATATGCCTAGCAATGAGAAAGGAGCTAGGAAATGTGATAACTTGTGAATGAAGAAATGGGAAAGCTTATGATCAATGATGGTCAAAGATGATTATATGAGATACGGAGGATGGCAGTGGAAGTGCTTTATGTGCCATGAGCCGATGGGCTGTATTTATTGATAAATTGGCTGGTTCTAGATTGAACCATGAGCTGGATGGCTGAGTTATTGCCGAGTTACGGCAAAGCAATTATTGATTTATGGTTGGATATGATTCTATATATGCGTATTGAATGAAATGTGAATGTTGCACTTCCACTATCTGAGATACGAGTTTCCCTGGGTGAAAGCAGTGGCTAGCCACCACGTGCTCCAGGTGGAGACTCAAAACTCTGCTGACCCTATGTCGTAAGTGTGGCCAGACACTATGAAAGTTCCAGATGAGCTCGTCCCCGTGAATATACACCATTGAGGGTGTTGGATATGGATTATGATTATGATCATGATGATGATCAAGGGTAACTCGAGTTGGGGATGCACGACAGAGGAACAGTCCAATGGTTATCTACCAGAACTTGTCCGGTTGGTTATATGACTGACAGATGATATCATCAGCCATTAGGACAGGCATATATTATATGCATACTATGTGAATTATTTAAGATTGCCTATTTGACTGCATATTACTTGCTAATTGTCTAAATGCCTTATCTGTTCCTATTTGTATATCTCTTGTTTGATATAACTGTGTTTGCCATTTTATACTCTGCTGGTGGTTGGGAGGTCTGAAGGAATTGGAAAGGGAAGTATTAGTTAGACTAAAGAATCCTTAGTCAGTTGCCATTTATGGTTTAGCCTGTTTATAAGCTTTGAATTATCTGTTGGAAGTTCTAGGATTGCCTTTGGCTTTTCCAGGACATTACATGTTAGATACGTGGGCACTGTTACCATACTGAAAACCTCTAGTTCTCACCCATGCGGATTTTGTGGATTTCAGATGCAGGACGTGAGGCTTCTCGCTGAAGCATGCTGGAGACTTCTGGATTAGCGAAGATCCTTGGTTCTCAGGACTCTATTTTGGTTTATATGTTTTGTTTAGATACTTTTATCTCCACTAAATAATAAAAACTGTGATGACTCCTCTTAGAGGAGGTTTTGGAGAATAGATTTTCTGTATTTATGTCCCTTTGGGGTTTCTTATTTTATTTACATGTATATATATATATATATATATATATATATATATATATATATATATATTGCTATGCTCGGACCAGTTATCTTCGCAATCGGATTTTGAGTTTTGATATTCTTGTTTTTGACATTCCTTGTATATATATAATCTCACGTTAGTTTATCCTTTATTTGTTACGTTTTTTATCGGAGTATTGCGCTTTCGAGTTACAATTTTGTTTTATCCCTTTTGTTCAAAGGCTCCTAGTTATAATCATTTTTCACACTACTATACGTACTAAATTTTTATTTTAGAGGTCGTAATACCTTACCATCTCTGAATTATGACTTAAGCATAAGACTAAGTATGGTAGGGTGTTACAATTACAATATATAGCACAATTAACAGTTAACAGAATATCAAATAGGTAAACCAAAACAATTATGTAGACTGAATCAATTTCAAATAAATGTAGTATGATGCATGCATATTCTACTAGCCGTGAGCTCACGCATTAGTTAAACTGCCAGGCTCGGCACATTTGGTAGCTAACTTGGATATCCTCTCTCTGTCGCACTTCCTCGGGAGGAACATAAAGAAGGAAATCCTCAACCTTCCACCATCTCACTAGAGGCAGCGCTATCTGGGATATAGTACCCGTCACACTTTTGGGATATAGTGCCCGCCACACTTCACAATCTGAGAGACATTTTTGTGCAACAATAGGGAATCCTCAACGTAACTCATTCACACCACCGCCATTGTAAGCCGTTTGTTTCTGTCGATGGCATGCATCTGTATGGCAGATACGGTGGAGTGTTGCTTATAGCGGTGGCACAAGACGGCAACAGCAACATCATGCCTATTGCTTTTGCCAATGTCGAGTCCAAGAGTACCAAGTCATGGTCGTTCTTCCTTACTAATCTGAGACGCCATGTCACCCCACAAGATGGCCTACTGGTTATCTCCGATAGATTGTAGGCCATCAAGGCCGGCCTTAGTGCCGATGACAGTGGTTGGCATCCCCTAGAGTGTTTCACGCTTACTGTATCAGACACATGGCGGCAAACTTTATGACTCATTTTAAGTTAGCCGAGGGCAAGAGATACCTTATAAACGCTGCTTACATTGTTTTTAAGTATTTTAAAGCTTTTGTAACAAGATCTTTTTAGTATAAAAAATATTAAAGTTAAATAAATATTTCTTTCTAAGTTAAAGATATTTCTAATTAAGAACATATTTACATCTTTAATTACTTGTTTTATCGAAGAATAGTATTCTGTTAATTTTAATATATTTGATACTAAAAAAAACCTAACTAGAATATTATAATAAGTAGTAACAACCTACCACAGGTAAAATAGAGTTCTAAACTAATAACTATGTCGTAGTAATAACCTACCACAATTAAATAGAGTTTCAAATTTTTACAAGTGACCTATTTCTAACTCTACAAACTATACTCTAGTTCTTTGCGACTACCCTAACCATGGCCACATACAAAAATATGTTTATAGAGGATTGCACAAAATTCAACACAGCAAAACTAACCCCAAAGTCGACTGCCCAGGCGTAATGGGAAGTCTCGTTCAGCCTGTTGATGTCTCCATCGTTACCAACTACGCGTGTCATCGTCGTATGTATTGATAATATGGTTAGAAAGGGGTAAAAGAGACGAGAAAGTCGTTGAAAAGTTTAAACTGGGACCCGGTCAAAGGCTATGAACAACATCTATTTAAAGACGTCTCCCAGCTATATCTCGTTTACAATGTAAACGAGATAAGAAAGTGATATTTATTTCGGTAATAATTTTTTAAAATATTTATTTCAATAATTATTATAATTAATTTATTCATTAAAATAAAAATTCCTATATTAATAAGTTTATATTTATCATATTTTTCAAATATTCATAGAAAAAAAGAATAAAGACAATAATAACAGAAATAAAAAATATATTGTAACGAATAAAAAAATAATTTAAACGCTTGTTTTTTCCGTTTTCTCTTGCTTCATGCATTTGTTCACAGCATAGTTGTCAAAATTGGACCGAATCGGCCAGTTCGACCGAAAAACCGGTAAATTGGACCCTATACCGGTTCGGTCCAAAAGTAAGACCGTTCAAGGTTGAGAACCAGAATGAACCGGTTGAACCCGGAACAAACGGGCCAAAATCGGTCCGGACCAAACCGCTCAGCCAACCGAAGGTGAAGCTACCACGCATCTAGGTTCTGCAAGTCCACCATGCTCCAGCGTGCCAAGTGTCAAAGCTTTGTGTCTTTTGGAGCTTTGTGTCTTTTGGAACCAAGTGTCAAAGCTTTGTGTCTTTTGTTGAGAACCAGAATGAACCGGTTGAACCCGGAACAAACGGGCCAAAATCGGTCCGGACCAAACCGCTCAGCCAACCGAAGGTGAAGCTACCACGCATCTAGGTTCTGCAAGTCCACCATACTCCAGCGTGCCAAGTGTCAAAGCTTTGTGTCTTTTGGAGCTTTGTGTCTTTTGGAACCAAGTGTCAAAGCTTTGTGTCTTTTGGAAAATTTTTCCAAAATGGCTACGGGTTCGAACTGCTTACACCAAGGTTGCAAGGACACTCATGCCACCAAGCTACATTCATTCTTAATAATATATATCCCAATTATAATACATATAGTAACTTTTTATTATACTTATATTCAATTAATTTTAATTTTAAAGTCACTCAATTTTATTAATATATATATATATATATATATATATATATATATATATTAAAAAGATAAACAAAAAAATTATTAATCACAAATTATTTTTTCTTTTCATGATTATATGATATCTATTAATATTATTTTTTCAATAAATACTTGTAATATACAATAATAGGTAAAGACTCACATGCAGTTGTCTTTATATGAAGTTGATAGTTGAAAATTATTAGATGATATTTAGTTAAATTTGTCAAATCATCTAACTATTTTTAAATATCAACTTCACATAAAAATTAACTGTATGTAAGTTTTTATTTATAATAATATAATAATACAATAAATATAAATTTAATTAATAAAATATTAAAATTTGAAAATAATAATTATTTTTATAAAAACAAATAAAAATACTTATAATAAATAAAAAATAATTAAATTTTACATAATTATTTAATTATATCAGGTTAACCGGTTCGACCAATAACCACCGGTTGAACCAATAACCCAGTAATCCAATAATCTTATCGGTTCGATCACCAATTCAGTTTTGATAACTATGGTTGACAGCACTATAATTGCATAATTATTCATATTACTTCTTATTATATGTTTGTACTAGGATTAACTAACAAAATTCATTTAAAACTCCCTTATACACTACTCTATAAAGCAAACATTTTCGTTTCTTTTTTTTTTTCATCTGCATCCCATGTTATGAATGTTCACTTTTAAATGTATCGTTAGTTTATTTTAAACATTTTTCATCTACTCAAAGGACAAAACAGATAATTATATTGGCTCAATTTACATGCACCTAACCAGCTAATTAGAGTGCTTTTTGTAATTACTTGAATACACTCACTATACCAAAAAAACATTCAGCCCATCATTACAGCCCGTTATTATTAATTGTTAATTAGTGTTAATCTACTTCATCTCCAACCAAAACCAACACACTCCTCCACATGATAATCATTGTACACGTCCTGCACAATACTGCAACAACAAAGATATTTTTTCTACAAACACCTGTCAAGATTTTACAATGACATCGCATTTCTACATGTGTAGAAATCATATATGCTTCTACACCAGATAATTCACTAGTATAAGAATCAAATGACCAAACAGTATACCTGATGTAAAAATTTTGATTAGATTGAAACTCTTAGGTGTTTGAGAATAAGAAGAACACTCCTAGAGAGTTATTCTTTCAAGCCATGAAGCTCGCTAATGAATTCAGAAGGCATCAAATCTATTTTTATCTCTTATTCCCTGTTAATGGATAGAATAGGATAAGATTTGGACTCTACATAATTTTATTCATGGGTTAAAATTTTTTTTAAAACTTAATCCTATTCTATCCGTGAGTTGAGAATCTCTCAACCCTAACTCTACTCGCACACTAAAATTTTTAACTCTATCTTACTCGATCCTACCTACAAAAAAATAAAAAATTTTTAAACAAATATAAAATTCAACCATTCTAAATTTCATGCATATTAATAAAATAAAAAATAAAAAATAAATTCAAATTAAAATTAAAAATAATAAAATCTTAAAGACATCCAATATAAAATTATAAATAATATGATCATCAACTAACTTAGTGGTTATTTCAAGTTTTTATAAGAATATTGTATCTTCAACATTTACTTTTTTCGTTACATACATAATATATATATATATATATATATATATATATATATATATATATATATATATATTAGGAGTACGGTCAAGATAGAGTAGGGTATACCCTAAACCCGTACCCTACCCTATATACAGACAAACTCGTACTGCATCCTACCCTATTCACAGCGAGTCGAATAAACAATCCTACCCGAATAAATTGGTCCGAATTGGATACCCGCATCATCTCTTTCTTTCTAGAACTATCATCAAGATCATCTTTTATTAACTCTATATAAAAAATTTAATTAATTAATGACAATAAAAAAATTAAAAATAAAAATAAAATTAAAATTTAATTCGAACGTTAAAAATAAAATTAAACATTAAAAATAATTTAAAAATTTTTGATAAAAATTAAAAAAATATATATTTTTTGGGTAACTTAAAAAAAATTCTTTACCCTTTAAAAAAATCAAAAGAAACCCTATATGATCTGAACCCGCCCCAACTGCCCTTGGCTCTTGCTGCTGCTACTACTACCTTCCTCTTCTCCCCTTCCCCCTTTCTGTTTTCCTACTCCGCCAGAGTCAGCGCCTCCGGCAATTGTAGCTCCGTTTTCCACGTCTCCTCCTGCTCCGTTCAACTCTAGCGTCTCCGTTCTCACACTCACGCAGTCACACTAGCCTCCAAGAGAGATCAGAGAAGAGAGAACTGGTTTGCCTCCTGCGTCCGCGCTTCGTGCTTTTGAATCCGCCTCTGCCTCTGGTTCCTCCGCCCGCGGCTGCTTCGTTCGCCTCCTGCGTCCCCTTCTGTTTCCGCCGCTGCTTTTTGTCCTGCTCGGCTGCTCCGCTCGTGCTTCTGAGTCTGCTTCTCCTCGGCTGTCCTGTTTCTGGTTCGTTCTTTTTCTATTTTCTCTAATTAGTATATTTAGTTGCTTTCTAATAATGTGTTTGTGCAGATATATGGTTTTGAGTTTTTGGTGTTAATAGTTTAGAAGGTGAGAGCAGATGTAATAGGCAAATAGTTAGAGTTATGATAATTTGTCTTATGGTTCAAGGTGTGAAAACTGGAAGTGGCAAATAGAATTATGTCACTGTTAGGTGAGGGAGGGAGAGACGAAATTGGTGAACAGAATCAGTTCAGATGTCTTATGAAATTTTACGAAAATAGACACTGTATACCTAATTTGATATGCCTAGTGTTATCCTATTGATGGTTTTTGTTGTTTGATTTATTTTTGTTGTAGAGCTGCGTTTTTCTCTTTCTTTGAACTTGTATGACATGGTCGTTGGACTGCTACTGTGCTCTCTTAGAGCTTCTGCTAACCATAAAAAAAGGCAAATAGGTTATGGTGTTGCTGGGTTTTGTTCTGTTTTGGTTATTTTGGTTATTTTGCATAGGTACTGCTCCTGAGTCCTGACCAAGTTTATTCTTGGATCCTGGCTCCACTGTTGTAGATATTTTTGTTAGATAATGTATTAGGACCTGATATTTATTTATTTCTGTTTTATGCTTATGTGTATGATTCAGTTAATAGGGTCAAAGTTATTAGTGGCCTCAGAGGCAAGTTAGTTTTTTTTATTCAGCTAGTTTCTAGTTTTAAGGAAGTGGAGTCCTATTCTTAAGATAGTGGAGTGAGTGGTTAGTTTCCTTTTCTTTCTGTTATTGTATTTAACAGTTTATTGAATAGTGGTAGAGTGTAGTTTTTTTTGCTTCTTCAGTTCTCTAGTGTTCAACTCTCTCTCTCTTTTTCTCTGAACATACAACAGTTCGAGTGTGAGATCTGCAATACATTGCAGAACAGTGAGTGAGAGTGTGTGAGGATTGAGTGAAACAACAACAAATTGGTATCAAGAGCCTTAAGTATCTTAAGGGCTGTGGTGATGGAAGCTTCATCAACAACTATTGGGCTAGCAGGCATTGCTCCTCCAATCCTTGATGGGAGCAATTATCATGTCTGGCAAGTGAGGATGAAAGCATTCCTTGAAGGAGCTGATCTGTGGGAGGCAGTGGAGGATGACTACGTGGTGCCTCCATTGGTTGTCAATCCAACTGCAAATCAACAAAAGCTCTACAAAGAACGTGTGACTAGAAAAGCCAAAGCAAGATCTAGTCTCTATGCTGCTGTTACTCCTATTATTTTTAATAGGATTATGAGTCTAGAATCTGCAAAAGATATTTGGGATTTTTTGAAGAAAGAATATGAGGGCAATAAGAAGATTAAAGGAATGAAAGCAATGAACCTTAAAAGGGAGCTAGAAAGAGTGCAGATGAGGGAAAATGAATCAGTTCAAGAATTTGCTAATAAACTCCTAGACTTAACCAATAAATTGGCACTGTTGGGTACTGATCTTGGAGAGGAAAGACTTGTCGAGAAACTCCTGTGTTCTGTACCTGAAAGATTTGAAGCTACTATAGCATCTCTTGAGAACACAAGAGAAATCTCAGAGATGCCATTTGCTGAAGCAGTTAGTGCTCTTCAAGCACAAGAACAAAGGAGGGTACTGAGGAGAGGAGATGAGCCAGTTGAAGGTGCAATGCAGGCTAGGGTGAAGCATGGAAGTGGTGAGAAGAAGAAGCAAGGCAAGCAGTTTGGTGCTCAACAGACCAGTTTTAGTTCAAGTGATGCACAAGTGAGGAAAAGGAGTGATGAAGCCTGCAAACACTGTGGAAAGAAAGGTCATCCTTTCTTTAGGTGTTGGAGAAGACCAAATGTAGTCTGCAGGAAGTGTGGGAAGATGGGGCACATAGAGAGAATCTGCAAAGAAAAGAGCTCTCAACAAGGAGAGGCTCAAGCAGCTGCAGGTGAAGTGGAGCAATTGTTTGCTGCTTCAGGCTTTGTGTCTCAAGTCTCACGTGATGGATGGCTGGTGGACAGTGGCTGTTCCAATCACATGTCAGGAAATGAGGCAATTTTCACTAATATTGACAGATCAGTCAATACTAGAGTGAGAATTGGGAATGGTGATCATCTAGAGGTTGAAGGAAGAGGCAATGTGTTACTTGAAGGCCCTGGAGGAATCAAGCTGATGTCTGATGTCTACTATGTTCCCAAGATAGATCAGAATCTTCTGAGTGTGGGACAGTTAGTTGAGAAGGGCATGAAGATTGTGTTTGATAAGAATGAATGTGCTATTGCAGATGAGGAGGGCAAACTCTTGTTTAGGATCCCTATGCAGAACAAAACATTTGCATTCGATCCTGCAAGCAAAGAGAGCAAAGCTATGGCATGTGTGCAGGGTCAGGAGGAGTTGTGGCATAGAAGGTTGGGTCACTTTCACTATAAGGGATTGCAGTTTATGCAGAGGCATGGTTTAGTTGAAGACTTGCCTCAGTTGGGAAGTGAAGTGTCTGATTGTGAAGTATGTCTGCAAGGGAAGCTAGTAAGGAAGCCATTCCAGAAAACAAGATGGAGGGCCAAGAAGAAGCTTCAACTGGTTCACTCAGATGTTTGTGGGCCTATGCCTGAGGAGTCACTGAACAAAAGCAAGTACTTTGTGACCTTCATTGATGACTGCACAAGATTTTGCTGGGTCTACTTTCTCAAACAAAAGTCAGAAGTTGATGAAGTATTTCTGAGGTTCAAACAAGAGGTGGAGAATGAAGCAAATTGTAAAATAAAGACAGTGAGGAGTGATAATGGTGGTGAGTATACCTCAAAAAGGTTCAAAGCCATCTGTGAGGATTCTGGCATAAAGCAGCAGTTTACAGTTCCTTATACTCCCCAACAAAATGGGGTGAGTGAAAGGAAAAATAGAAGCATTGTGGAGATGGGAAGATGTATGCTACAAGGCAAACAACTACCCAAGAGCTTCTGGGCAGAAGCAGTAAATACTGCTGTCTTCTTGTTGAATAGGTTACCAACCAAAGCTCTCAACAAGCAGACATCATTCGAGGCATGGCACGGGTACAAACCAAAGGTTAGTGGACTAAGAACATTTGGTTGTCTATGCTATTACTTAACTCCTTCAATCAGTAGAGACAAGCTTGATCATAGAGGTGAGGCTGGTATCTTTGTAGGGTATAGTTCTCAGTCTAAAGCCTATAGAGTGTATTGTCCTGATGCACAAAAGATTACTGTGAGTAGAGATGTGATTTTTTGTGAAGATAAAAATTGGGAGAGGGCAGTATTTGAAAAGAAAATGGCTGACAATATTGTAGTTGAAGCTAATGTGCAGAATGAGGATGAGTTAAATGAGGAAGCAGATCTACAGAATGAGTGTGAGCTGATTGAAGATGAATTGATTGATCATTTGCCTATGCGAGGTACAAGACCACTGGCAGAGGTCTATGCCAGATGTAATGTGGCTCTCCTAGAACCAGGAACAGTTGAGGAAGCAAAAGGAAGTGTGGAGTGGGCCTCAGCTATGAAAGAAGAACTGAGCATGATCAACAAGAACAACACATGGCAACTTGTATCTAAGCCTGATCACAAGAAGACTATAGGTGTCAAATGGGTTTTTAAGACAAAATTGAACCCAAATGGCACTGTGAACAAGTATAAAGCCAGGTTGGTTGTGAAGGGATATGCTCAAGTGAGTGGGGTGGACTACTCTGAAACTTTTGCTCCGGTTGCTCGCATGGATACCATCAGATTGCTACTAGCTGTTGCTGCACAGAAAAGGTGGACCATCTATCAGCTGGATGTGAAATCAGCTTTCCTAAATGGTGACCTATCTGAGGACATCTATGTAGACCAACCAGAAGGATTTGTTGTTAAAGGCCATGAAGACAAAGTGTATAAGCTGAGGAAAGCCTTGTATGGGCTGAAACAAGCTCCCAGGGCTTGGTATAGCAAAATTGATTGTTATCTACATCAGCTTGGGTTCCAAAAGAGTCTAAGTGAAGTCACTCTGTACTACAAACAGAGTGAGAGAGGCCTTGTGGTGGTGTCTATCTATGTCGATGATCTGCTTGTTACAGGAGAGGAGGAGAGTGAGATAGTGAAGCTGAAGGTAGGACTGATGAAGCAGTTTGAGATGACAGATTTGGGGAGAATGTCTTACTTTCTTGGCATGGAGATTCAGCAAAAGAAGGTGAGATATTCATCTGTCAGAAAAAGTACATCAGAGAGGTCCTAAAGAGGTTTGAAATGGGAGAATGCAAGACAGTCACTACTCCTGTTAATCAGAAAGAGAAGTTAAGCAAGAGTAATGTGCAGAATTCTGAGCATGAGAATGAGTACAGAAGTCTAGTAGGCTGTCTAATGTATTTAACAGCTACTAGGCCTGACATTCAGTATGCAGTGAGTATTCTATCGAGGTTCCTTCATTGTGCAGCTAAGGAACATCTTACTGCAGCAAAAAGGGTGTTGAGATATCTAAAGGGGACTCAAAGTTATGGTGTGAAATTCAAAGCAGTTCCTGAGATGAAGCTGGTTGGTTTTGTAGATAGTGACTGGGGTGGTTCGGTGGAAGACATGAAAAGCACAACGGGTTTCTGTTTTTCACTTGGATCAGGTTGTTTTTCCTGGAGCTCAAAGAAGCAGGAAGTTGTAGCACAGTCTACAGCTGAAGCTGAATTTGTGGCTGCAACTGCAGCTGCAAAGCATGCAGTATGGCTCAGGAAGTTACTCTGTGATTTGGGGCTGCAAGAGAAAAGATCAACTGTGTTGTATGTGGACAATCAAGCTGCAATTGCAATTGCTCAGAATCCAGTCTTTCATGGCAAGACTAAACACTTCAAGCTGAGATTCTATTATCTGCGTGAAGCACAACAGGAGGAAGAGGTGGAGCTGAAGTATTGCAAGACAGATAATCAGATAGCTGATGTCTTCACCAAGCCTCTTGCTGTTAGTCGATTTAGTCAATTGATTCATGAAGTTGGAATGTGTCCAGGTCTCTAATCCAAGGAGGAGAAATGTTAGATAATGTATTAGGACCTGATATTTATTTATTTCTGTTTTATGCTTATGTGTATGATTCAGTTAATAGGGTCAAAGTTATTAGTGGCCTCAGAGGTAAGTTAGTTTTTTTTATTCAGCTAGTTTCTAGTTTTAAGGAAGTGGAGTCCTATTCTTAAGATAGTGGAGTGAGTGGTTAGTTTCCTTTTCTTTCTGTTATTGTATTTAACAGTTTATTGAATAGTGGTAGAGTGTAGTTTTTTTTGCTTCTTCAGTTCTCTAGTGTTCAACTCTCTCTCTCTTTTTCTCTGAACATACAACAGTTCGAGTGTGAGATCTGCAATACATTGCAGAACAGTGAGTGAGAGTGTGTGAGGATTGAGTGAAACAACAACAATTTTTTCCTTTTAAGTATATAAAAAAAGTATATAAAATGTTATTTTTATTTTATTATTGTATCAAACAAAAGGAAATGCTAATCTTGGTAGTTTATTATCTTTTTTGCATTAGTTATGTCTAACAATGATGACTCTTATTTCCGTGGGGAAACCAATTCCAGGAGCTTAGAGCTCCACAGTGAAATATACCACTGCCAGAGCGAATGCACCATTGTTAGCTCTGCTGTGGTGAAATTAGGTTTACGTTGATTTAGGGGAAGTGAATTTTCGCCATGAGAGGAGGAAGGAAGAATTTGAAGAGAGCAACGGAGGAACGGTACATTACCCTTCAAGATGGTCAATCCATCATGCAGGTTGTCTCTCTCCGTGGCTCCAATCTAATTGAGGTACTTCTTCACAACTTCTACATCTTCGAAATCATCTTTTCATATCACTTTTGTTTTGATCCATGAACCTCGTAACATTCTTATCCATTCAAATCATTTAAATGGATAGTTATTTTTTGATAGCTCACTTCATAGTTCATATTGTTCTTATTGGTGTTCTACTATGATTATTTTCTTGCATCGAAGGTCATGGATGCACGCGGTGAGAAATCATTAGCGCTATTTCCTGCTAAATTTCAGAAGAGCATGTGGATAAGACGAGGTTTGTTCTATATAAGCAGCAAAGCAATACCCACTGTTCTAATTTAGAGGCTATTGAACATGCCATCTCCTTTTGTCTTCTAAAAGTTGAAAAAAAAAAGGACTAATGCTCAAAATTATCCTTGAAAGATCATATATGAGTGAATTTAGTTCCGGAAAGATTCAATGCCTCAATTTGATCTCACATTATGTTGGTATTTTGCAGGACTAAATTGAGCTTTCAAGGATTAATTTGAGCATTAACACGAAAAATTTAGCATTTTGCTTTTGTTCTCTAGTAATATTGTTTCTTTATCATAGTAAACCAGTGGACGATGGTTCTCTATATCCATCTGGGTATTGGGACAACTTTAATGCTAATATGTTATATGATCTGTTTTAAAGCAGTGTCAACTCTTGTTACCATCAGAATTGAAATGATTAATTCCTTTATCTCTACTGCTACACTTGTAGTTGAAACATTGATTATGGCTATTTGAATAATCTATTTAGGGAACTTGCTGTGTTTTATGTAACTTTGACCCCTCAGCGAATGAATTTCGGTTCAGCATATATAGAAATTGGGCTGTTTCTTTTGAATTAATTTCTTTGGCCTCCACTTCATCTGTTAACCATTACAAGTTGATTTCTCAATGTGCAGGGAGCTTTGTTGTAGTTGATGAAAGTGGAAAGGAAAAGGCTCTTGAATCTGGTAGCAAGGTGGCTTGTCTTGTTTCCCAGGTTCTTTTCTACGAGCAAGTTCGAGCACTTCAGAAATCTCCAGAATGGTGTGCTCTCATTTCCAGCTTTGATTTCTAGAGTTCTACTTGCATTGAGTTTCCCTGTTGAATAATCATTTGATAACAGGGTTTTACTATCCAATTAGAATTTTATATGGCAGTTTTCATTGGTAACCATATCAAAGGCACATCTTATACTTCATTGTTTCCATGTAGGCCTGAAACTTTTAAATCTGAGATGGTTGATGATTCAAATGAAAGGAGCAGCTCCCAACAAGAAAACAAGATGGAGAAGAATGATGACAATGACAACAATGAGGAAGATGATGACGACAACGATGATGATGATGATGGACTAACCCCATTGGAAGCCAATACGAACCGGATGAGACCTTTTGAGGGTCAAATTGAAGAAGACTCGGAATCCAGTTCAGATACAGATGCTTGAACAGTGGTTCCAACTTACATAGTCCAACCAACCATGATACAAGTGATGGTCCCTGGAAAAACCAATCAAAATAGATTAGGAAATCTTTTTTACCTTCTCTTTTATTTAAATTTTCATGATGCGGAACTCAAAAAACATCCTGATAACTTGGGGTCTACCCATTGTAGAATGCTTCTTGAAGAGCACGCGGTGTTGCCCTCTATTTTTCGTCTTTGGTTCTTCAAGTTAAACCTAGCAGAATAGAATGGATTCCAACTTTGTTTAATCCATGCTATCTATAATCCAACCACTTACTGACCAAAAAAAAAAAAAAAAAAAAAACAAGGAAAAGAGAAACAGAAAAAAAAAATTACTTAACATGACTATTTTTAGTATAATGTTACATCAATGTGATCACATTTGTTTTAGTGATTACATGGCATGGATATGATATCCACCCTTAATATCTAATCATATTATCAGGGTATAAATACGCTAACTACATATCTGAAAATTGAATTCAGAATTATATGAGGACTTTAAAATACCCACATTAACCACTTCTATGCACAACAAATCATTTATACAATGATGAAGCTATGGGTAGTTGGATACATACACTAGACAAGGAAACTTTACATTCTTGGTCCTCCCCAGCTTTTCAATTCAGATTCACTAAACATCTATATTCTGTTGAGACTATGGGTCTCTTTCTTGAGTTCGATAGTTTTATCATAGATGAAGTTGTGAACATTTTGTAGGTCTTCCACTGAGGTCACTTGATGGAGGGCCTAAAACATTTGATGAATGAGAAGCTAGTTTTCTGTTCTGCGGCGAAAACTTGAATACCTCTGAACATTCACCGCATTTTAGTTGGCAATGTCCTCTTTTAGAATGGAGAAAATCTTCAGGCAACCGCAGAAGGTTCAAGCATTTACGACAAGTAACAAAAGGAGCTCCACCAGCTACCGGCCGATATTTCCACTTGGTCATGTGTTCTTTCTCCCTTAAATATCTCCTTAACTTGTCAGCCCTATGCTTGTGAGTGTCAGATTTTGTTTCACTTCCATACACTGGGAGTCTAGAGGTAGTGGACCACTGCATACTGGAAGAATAAGAGTGCCAAGGAGAGTAGCTATCTAGGCCTGGATAAGACCTGAATAACTCTTCATGATGGTGAAGAGCACGCGGAGGCAAATTTGCTGGGAAATGCCACTTTGTAGGATAGCATTCTGGACAAGAATGATAAATGTGGTGCACACTGCTTGTTACCTCATCTGAATAAGGTACCTGAGAAAGTTTATGCCTTTGGTGACAGCGAACTTGATGATTACATCTTTCGTTGCATCTAAGATAATCCACACCACGAGAAAATCGTCTGTCATGAAGGTCATGGTTATGATGTGAAGGAATATGCTTTTCCTTATAACAGACTCCTGTGGATAGTCTTCCATTTTTTGTTTCCCTACTCACATGGTGAGTTCTGTTGAGCTGATCCTGTAAGTTGTGGATCATTCTTAACAGTTTCATCTTTTCCTGGTTAGTGTCCTCATACGAGTCAGGCGAAAGAAACCTTGAATTGCGATAGAGGTCATCGTGCAATTGATTTGACATTCTGTTTCTTTCATAGTGAGATTGGGAACTGCTTCGATGGAAAGTCATTCTTGATGGAAGCTCATCTCTCTTTGTTCTCATCCAATGTTGATGACCATGTCTTGTAGTAGTCCCCATTTCTTTGTTTTCTTGATTTGCTCTGCTGCCTTTCATGTCATGTTGCTTTTCATTGAACAAATGTGATTGGTGTTGTGTTCCAAGATCTCTATATGACATGGGGTTAACAAGACCTTTTCCCTTTCTGGTCGTTTCCTCAGAAACACTATTAGGAGAAGTGTTTGTGTTCTCAATGCCATCATATACATAAGTGTTTCTAGTGGTAGCGGATTTAGAAAATCCGGCTCCCACCATACTGTGAAGCGTTGGACTTGGATTAACCAGCTTTTTGGTATCTAATGTATCCACAGACCTCACGCGATCAAAGCTATGGTGAATACCTTTCTGAGCTTGCTTCTGCAGTTCACTAGAAGATACATGATTACCAGACATACCTTCATCAACTTTATCAGGAGTACCATGAAAAATGGTTTCCTTTTCAGATACAACGTTCTCAGTTCTTGAGCTTTTGGTGGTAGAAATACTTTCCGCAGTGGCCACTTCAGATTTTGCACCAACTAGAGCCTTTCGTTCGTTGTTCGGATCTCCACTTGGAACACATAAACTAAACTCCTCTTTTCTTAACAGGTTCCCATTATTTATCTCTTCCGCTTCTTCTAAGTTGCTTTTAATCATTGCCACTTCAGCGCTTGCTGCTGCTGGAGCCGACTTGTCATTATTGCCATCTTCACCATCTGATCCAGAAATATCTTCTGCTTCCTTCACTAACAAGTTTTCAGTACTTGACTCTTTTTCTTCTTCTGAACCAATTCCTTTAATTTCCACTTGAGGCTTTAAATCTTTTGTAGTTGACTTGTTTTTGTTATCATCCTCTTCGCCTCCTAGTAGCAAACTCCCATTATTTAACTCTTCTAATCTCCCTGAATCACTTCCATTAACTTCCATTTCAGTGTTTGAACCTATCAGAGTTGAATTGTTGTTATTGGCTTGTTCTCGATCACTTCCAGAAGTTATCTCCGGTGACGAGTTTCCAGTGTTGAACTCTTCATCTACTTCTGAATCACTTGTAACTTTCATTTCAGACATTTCTCCTGTTGAAGCTGATTTCTTACTATTGTCATTTTTATCCGGAGAATAGAAAAACTCTTTTGATCCTTCTGATGCTAAGTTTCCACTCTCTGTCTCCTCGATCTCACAGCAAGTGGTTTTATTGGGCACTCTACGCCTTCTGAGTGTCAACTTATAGCTATCCAGCTCACTTTCTAGTTCTTCATTGGATAAATTGAATGGTTGAAGCTGATCCCTTCCAACATTTTTATCCATATAATATTCTCCTGAGGAAAATGAAGTAGCTTTCGCTTTCGGACCATTTTCTTGAGGAGCCACCTGCTTCCTATTGCCACATTGTTTATCTTCAGAAAAAAGATACGATGTTCTAGGAGCTGCATCAGTTTTTTGTGTACTTGATCCTTCGATCACATTGACACTTCTTCGCTTCTTAGCTGTATAGATGGAAGCAAAGGATTTCAATAGTTTATAACAAGAAGTATATAGAATCCGCAGAGTCATTTTTATAACTTGGTAAAAATTAAATATAATCAAAATAGACTTGACAATCAAGCAAGTAGTATTTGATTCAGAGTCCAAAACATTTAAGTCAATCAAGAACAGAGAAGTATATAACAATTTTGAATGTTATGGTCAAACCAAGTACATTATGTAAGTGCAGCAGCCATAAACTTCACTTCTGAAAATTTTTTGTAGAATAATTTCTCTCAAAGAAATTCAGGAAATTGTCAAGAGATTTGACAAATTTCTGAATTTTTCTCACACGACAATACAAGTTACCTTAGAAGTGCATATAAATTATTCTCCATCCAAGGTTTTCCAAACAGAATAAAACTTTAAAGGAGTACAGTGGTATAAAAATTATTAGAGCTTTCACCTTTAAGAGTTGTGCCACATCCACCGCACTTGTAGATATCATATTCTGTAGGCTCTTGAAGAAGTTTCCGGCATTTCGGACATTTAACCACACGAACCACCTCACCAGACATCTTACTCCAAAGAGTCCAAATTTCTTGACCACAAATTTTGAACAGAAGTGATTGTCAAAGCCAATATCAACAAATTACAAAAACTAAGTTCCACTGAGTTTCTGCATTAAAAGAAAAATAAAAGAGTTCAGCTAGGATTACTTCAAAAGTGCAAAACTACTGTTCTTTTAGAAGAACTAATAAAGTATGTTATTCAAACAAATGAAATGTAATAGGAAATGAACATAACGATTTAGAATACAAATTTTAAAACATATTTTATAAGTTGAGACAAAGATGATAATGATTGTGACTCTACATCAGCTAATCCTACAACTCAAACTTAGTTCAACCTTAATGATGATTTTAGAAAATGCATTTCAACTTATTAACTGCTTATTAAGGTACTTATAGATTACCTACTAAAACAAGAATTTAGTAGTTGAATTCAAGTCATAGTGATGAAAAAGCAAAAGAATATGGCATCGTGATCCAACCTGTTCAAAACTTATTAGTATGTATTATTTTTCTTTTCCCTATTTATAACGTAGTATATCTTCCAAACATTAGTACTAAATTACTGACATGATAAATTGCATTGGACTCCTGAAGATTGATATCACATATTACATTTGTTTATTTGTAAAAGCACACACTAATATGTTACGAGATTTAAATTTATTCTCTTATATAAAATATGACACGAACTTTTTTCCTTGAGAAAAAAAAATGTATGATAAAATTAAGAAGTACCTGATACCACTTAATCACATGAAATTCCTCTGTTATGGGTTTCCCTAAGTGAGAAATTCTACTTTAAAAGAACAAACTCCAGTTTTTATATACAGACAAAAATGCTAAAACACTTCAATTCCTTTTCTTTATGCACTATCGAAGTTCCGTACCCCGTGGTCCTTTAATTTGTTGTATTAAACGACAAACAAAAAGTGCTACAAGCTAAAAAGGTAACAAGTTCAACTGCTCCTTAATTTATTTTTGGTACACCACATCATGTTTAACTTTAATAATGCCACGCAGAAACACAGAGGAAATTATTATGCCTTCAAGCAGTTAATCTCAAATAATTTAATACAATTCCATCAATTAAGTATGCTGAGTTCATAGTAAAATAAAGTAATAAACAGCACCGGATATATATATAAACAATTTCGCATAAAAAATGTAGAGAGTGTTGACATATTCAACCAAACAGAAGATATATACGATTTAAGAGATACTATTCGGTATTCAGTGAAAATTAAATAAACCGTAAAAAGTAATATTTCACAATGCATGCCACAACAAATAAAAAAGCACAAGTGACATGAGATTGTATTTGAATTCTTTCTGTGAAACAAAAAATACAAAAATAGAAAGATTTCAGAAAAGACAGAAACGAAGATCGGTATTTTCTATCTTTACGAGAAAAGGTTCTGTTTTGTGCTTCCGTTTCCATAATAAAACACATTTCTATGAAATAATATGTAATTTTCGTATCTAGGAGGAGGAGGACGCATTGATACGTAGAGCGAAGGTTTAGTTAAAGAAGAGAACCTGAATTTTCCGGTTAGATTATTGGATGCGATTTCATGGATATGGTTGCAGCTTAGAGAAGAAGCTCTGATGAGTTAACTAAAATTGTTGAACGCCACGAAGCGGAAGAAGAGAAGAGAAGGAAGGATGAGGAAAATTAAAAGGCATAGTAGGGAAGAAAAGATGTTTATTCTCGATCTTCTAAGAAATTGTTCAGAAAAATGGAAGGAAAGATATAAAACTAAGAGAAACTGAATGGAGAAAAGAGTGTGAAAACGAGAGAGAGAAAGAGAGAGAGAGAGAGAGAGAGAGAGGTGTTGTAGAGTTGTGTTGTGTTGATGTGATGATATTAGCCGTTGTTTGTTGTTGTGTAAAATGGTGAGAGGGGAGTCTTCCATTTCGTGTTTAGAAGGGATCTACATGGTGTAGTCAACTTTGACCAAAATCATACCACTTTCCTTTGAAATTTTCCTTAAGCTTTACTATATATTTCCTTTTTCTAATAGGTATTCTAAAAATACTTATTAGCAATATAAACATAAACTTTTTTTACAGTTTTTTTTTTGTTTTATTAAAAACGACATTTTATTTTGTAAGAAACTTTTGAAAAAGATGTATATTTTATTCTTGGTAAAAACTCAGATGTAGTCGACTTCACTTGAATTAGCCACTCTTTTTCTTTTCCTTCCTTAACATAATTTTTTTCTTCGGTGTCACATAATTTTTGCCCTTTTTTCAATTTATTTTCCAATTTTTCATACAAAATTTAAGTCTATTAGATATCTAATTACCTGAATCGATCTAATTTAAATTTGATCAGTTCGAACTCAATCATCAAAAACACATTAATTCAATCCAATTTAAATCAATCAAATTTAAACGATTCAGTTTTCAAATTCACAAAATCTAACTTGATTATACCGTAAAAAAAAAAAAAGTTGCGTACATCACTTTAAATATAAAATTATATTTAACATTATATTATTGAAAAATAATAATTCCACTCTCAATTTTTTTTATAATGCCACTTCTCACTTAATTTCTTTTATTGTATATTTGCATAAATTTAATATATATATTATCAAAATAATAGTGAATGAGTGACATTATTATTTTTCTATATTATATTATTTCTTAACTGATTACATAAGCATTATTAGATTACAGTAAGATTTGAATAATTCGTCTATATAATTTTATTATAAAAATTCCCATATATGACATTGTTGTTCTTCTGACTATTGTATAAGCTAATATTATTGATTTTTTATGTTCATTATTAAAATAATTTTGTAAATAGAAATATTTTAATGAATACTAACATTAAAAAATTTGGTAAAATAATCTTATAATACAGTTTATAATGTCTAGATTTATACAATATACAATAGAAATATGAAATATATAGCGTATAATTTTTTAAATATTTTTAATCATATATAATTTATAAAAAAATATTTTTTTATTTTTCAAACTCAAATGAAAAATATTTTATTTAAAATGTAAATATTTATTAGAGTAAATGGTTAAATCCATTTTTGAATCTATTTTTTAAATTAGTTTTCAAAAAATTTTTTATTTAAATTTATCTTTTAAATATTTTAAGTTAGTCGAATTAGTCGTTTTGTCACCTTTATTATGACGGTGTCAAAATTTACCAATTGGCATATTAAATGACACAACACTATCACAACAATATACATCTATCAGTCTTAATTAGCTGATAACATAATAAGCTTATAAAATTAAATCAAATTAATACCAAATTAACCTTGAGATATTAAAATTTTTCAATTTAAAGTTGTTGATTTAATCTAATTTCTTAAGTTTATTATATTAGCAACTAATTAAAATTACTAAAAATATATTATAATGTCACTTAATTATATTAACAGATTCTGATATTATTAACAATGAAAATAAAAAAGGACTAAATTAATGTAATTAACTAAAAGTTTTTAAAATACAAATTTAATTAAAAATATTTTTTAATGATCTATTTAAAAAAATAATATTTAAAAATAAATTTGACCATTTATTTATATTTATTATTTTAACTATTTTTACGGTTATAGTTGTTATACATATTTAACTTATAGAAATATATTCAATAAACACGTCGTACTACTATTAATAATAGTATTTTTTTTCATTTAATCAAACTAAATGTTGGTTTATGATCAAAATGAAAAGTGTGCGTCATACTTTTGTTTTGGAACATTTATTTATTTTTTATTCGTGCAAGGAGAACAGTTTAAACTTTTAAAGAAGGTTAATTATTTCTTTATGTAAAGTAATTTAAAAAATTTTATAAAATCGTGTGGTTCATATTGGGAATTCGGGTGGAGAATTTCATGGTAGGTTTCTTTGTGCTGCCGCGTGTTCGTGTTTGTGTTTTTCTTTTGTTTTGTTTTTTCATTATTCTTAGTTTACATGTTTTTCCTTTTACGCTGGTGGGAAGAGGGACGTGTCATGGCGCGCAAAATGCGTTGGAACTTGAAGGGGAAGTCGGCGAATCAATTTATGAGCTGCTTTCAATTATGGGTCCCTTCTTGTTGACAATGCCATAATTGTTGCAATTCTCTTTAGCTTTACGGTCCTACATCTTTTCTACATCAAAGGAATTGTTGGAGTTTAATAGCTCAAGAGAAAGAGGATGTCAAAAGATGTAGAAGGTAAGGGCCGATCTAAAGAAGTTAACGATGCGTTAGTTTTGTGTTTTTATTTTTTATTTTTATTTTTTGTATTTTTATATTTTTATTTTTAGTATTTTTTATTTTTTAGATTTTATTAAAAAAATAACAAAAATAATAAAATTCTATCTTTTAAATTTTTTTTTATTTTTACTTTTTTTACAAAATTTAAAAAATAGAAAATATTAAAAATAAAAATAAAAAATAAAATCGCAAACTATACGCGTCCTAAGATTTTTATATAAGTAAATTTTGTGAAAATTAAGGTTAGGTGATTGTTTTAAATTGCTTTTAGTGACATTTTTAATGTAAATTATTGCAGGATGTAGTGACTTATCATTTACATATAAATCATATTTTTTTTTTAAATTAGGAATTAGACTTAAATTTGAAATTTCTAAATAAATATACAAAAATTATGTCATTTGAATTATAACTCATTAATTACATGTAAATCATATTATCCTATAATGATTTAGTAAGTGAATACAACAAAGCACTAAGGTTTGGTTTAATAAAATTTTTTAAGATGGTGTTTTAATTTTTAAAAATACAAACTTTTCATTTTATATTTTGATAAATTAATAATACTAACATTAATTAATTTTTAAATTTAACTCTTATATTTATGTTTATTATAGTATTTTTAAAATTTAAAAATTATTTTACTAAATACAATTATTATTATTTGTGTTTATTGAAAATTATATTTAGTTTGATTTAACAAATATAGATGCTACAACATTTAGAAAGTTATCTTTTATAACTACTTTTAAAAAGTAAAATATTTACTAAACAAAGCCTAAATTGATGCAATCTACAATGATTCAGTAAGTGATACGATTATATTTAATCAAATTTTAGTAGCCAGATCAACTCATTTCTGTTAGATATTTTTCAAGAACAATTTTTTTTGAAGTATCAGTGGGATACTGATGCACGAAATTGCAATCACACTTTTGCAATCCGCACAACTAACCAGCAAGTGCATTTGATCGTCCAAGTAATACCTTACGTGAGTAAGGGTCGAATCCCACGGAGATTGTTAGCTTGAAGCAGGCTATGGTTATCTTGTAATTCTTAGTCAGGATATCAATTATAATTATCAGTTTGAATTACAAAAAATAAAAGGGCACAAAATAAATAATTGTACGTGATTATGGAGAACATGTTGGAGTTTTGGAGATGCTGTGTCCTCTGAATTCCTGCAACATAATACTTTCTTACATGCAAAAGTGCAAAGTTCCTTCCATGACAAGCTGTATGTAGGGTGTCACCGTTGTCAATGGCTACTTCCCATCCCCTCAGTGAAAATGGTCCAAATGCTCTGTCACAGCTCGGCTAATTGATGAGCGGATAATTTGTACGCTTTTTGGCATTGTTTTTAGTATGTTTTTAGTATGTTTTAGTTAGTTTTTATAATATTTTTATTAGTTTTTAGTTAAAATTCACTTTTCTGGACTTTACTATGAGTTTGTGTGTTTTTCTGTGATTTCAGGTATTTTCTGGCTGAAATTGAGGGACTTGAGCAAAAATCTGATTCAGAGGCTGAAAAGGACTGCAGATGCTGTTGGATTCTGACCTCCCTGCACTCGAAGTGAATTTTCTGGAGCTACAGAAGCCCAATTGGCGAGCTCTCAACGGCATTGGAAAGTAGACATCCTGGGCTTTCCAGCAATGTATAATAGTCCATACTTTGCTCGATATTTGATGGCCCAAACTGGCGTTCCAAATCAGCTCAAAACTGCCCGGCGTTAAACGCCGGAACTGGCACAAGAATGGGAGTTAAATGCTCAAACTGGCACAAAAGCTGGCGTTTAACTCCAAGAGAAGTCTCTACACGAAAATGCTTCAATGCTCAGCCCAAGCACACACCAAGTGGGCCCGGAAGTGGATTTTTATGTCATTTACTCATTTCTGTAAACCCTAGGCTACTAGTTCTCTACAAATAGGACCTTTCACTATTGTATTTTCATCTTGGTTCTTCTGGTTCCCTCTCTGGGGCCGAAACCAATGATCACTACTATCACTTATGTATTTTCAACGGTGGAGTTTCTACACACCATAGATTAAGGTGTGGAGCTCTGCTGTACTTCGAGTATTAATGCAATTACTATTGTTCTTCTATTCAATTCAGCTTGTTCTTATTCCAAGATATTCATTCGCACTCAAGAACTTGATGAATGTGATGATTATGTGACACTCATCATCATTCTTACTTATGAACGAGTGCCTGACAACCACCTCCGTTCTACAAGCAAACAAGGCTTGAATGTTTATCTCTTGGATTCCTTAATCGGAATCTTCGTGGTATAAGCTAGAATTGATGGCGGCATTCAAGAGAATCCGGAAGGTCTAAACCTTGTCTGTGGTATTCTGAGTAGGATTCAATGATTGAATGACTGTGACGAGCTTCAAACTCCTGAAGGCTGGGCGTTAGTGACAGACGCAAAAGAATCAATGGATTCTATTCCAACCTGATTGATTGAGAACCGACAGATGATTAGCCGTGCCGTGACAGGGTGCGTTGAACATTTTCACTGAGAGGATGGGACTGTAGCCACTGACAACGGTGATGCCCAACATACAGCTTTCCATGGAAAGGAGTAAGAAGGATTGGATGAAGACAGTAGGAAAGCAGAGAGACGGAAGGGACAAAGCATCTCCATTCGCTTATCTGAAATTCTCACCAATGAAATACATAAGTATCTCTATCTTTATGCTTTATTCATATATCATCCATAACCATTTGAATCTGCCTGACTGAGATTTACAAGGTGACCATAGCTTGCTTCATACCAACAATCTCCGTGGGATTGACCCTTACTCGCGTAAGGTTTATTACTTGGACGACCCAGTGCACTTGCTGGTTAGTTGTGCGAAGTTGTGATAAAAAGAGTTGAGATTGCAATGAGCGTACCATGGTGATGGCGCCATTGATGATCACAATTTCGTGCACCAAGTTTTTGGCGCTGTTGCTGGGGATTGTTTCGAGTATGGACAACTGACGGTTCATCTTGTTGCTTAGATTAGGTATTTTTCTTCAGAGTTCTTAAGAATGAATTCTAGTGTTTCAAGGTGATGTTCTTATCATCACCAAAGCTGATTGATTATCATCAATTTAGCTCTTGAATGCAATGTCCTGCTAAAGCTTGGCTAGCCATGTCTAATTTCTTTAGACTGAAGCTTTAGACTAACATTGCATGATTCCTGGAATTCTCATTAAGAATTTTGATATCTTTATTTTCTTTTTCCACTTAATTTTCGAAAAAACCAAAAAAAATTACAAAATCATAAAAACCAAAAATATTTTATGTTTCTTGTTTGAGTCTAGTATCTCATTTTAAGTTTAGTGTCAATTGCATGTTTCTGTTCTTCTTGCATTCATTCATGTGTCTTAAGTGATCTTCAAGATATTCTTGATGATTTCCTTGCTCTGATCTTTGAATTCTCTTGACTTGAGTGTTTTGTCATATGCATTCTCATCTTGTTAGTGTTAGTAGTATACAAACTGCTAAGTTTGGTGTCTTGCATGCATTGTTATTTGATTTTAGTTGCATTTTGATTATTCCTCATTATTAAAAATCCAAAAAAATTTTTAATTTGTGTCTTTTCAAGTCAATAATATAGAGAATTGAAGATTCAGAACATACAGTAGAGGAATTACACAGAAAAAGCTGGGCGTTCAAAACGCCCAGTGAAGAAGGCAAACTGGTGTTTAAATGCCAGCCAGGGTGCCTGGTTGGGCGTTTAATGCCCAAAAGGGTAGTGCTTTGGGCGTTAAACGCCAGAATGTGCACCATTCTGGGCGTTTAATGCCAGGATGGCACAAGAGGGAAGATTTTGTTTTTAATTCAATTTTTTTTTTCAGGTTTTCAAAATTTTTCAAAATCAAATCTTTTTCAAATCATATATTTTCAATCATATGTTTTCAAAATCAATTTCTTTCTTTTTCAAAAATACTTGCTATCAATTAATGATTTGATTCAACATTTCAAGTATGTTGCCTTTTCTGTTGAGAAAGGTTTAATGTCTGAATCATATCTTTTCTTGTTAGCCAAGTCATTAATTTTTAAAATCAAATCTTTTTAAATTGCTTTTCAAATCATATCTTCTCAATCACATCTTTTTAAAAACCATAACTTTTCAATCATATCTTTTTAATCACATCATTTTCAAAATAGTTTTCAATCATATCTTTTTGATTTCTAATTTCAAAATCTTTTTCAAAAATCACTTGATTTCTTTTCCACTCTTAGTTTTCGAAAATCAATTAGTATTTTTCAATATGTTTTAAAATCTTTTACTTAATTTTCGAAAATTTCTTCCCCTCTTCTCACATCCTTCTATTTATGGACTAACACTATTCCTCAATGAACAATTCGAACTCCATCTCTCTTGATAAGTTCGAATTCTTCTACTTCTTCCTTCTATTTTTCTTTTCCTCTGACACCTCAAGGAATCTCTATACTGTGACATAGAGGATTCTATACTTTCTTGTTCTTTTCTCTTTCATATGAGCAGGAGCAAAGACAAAAGCATTCTTGTTGAGGCTGACCCTGAACCTGAAAGGACCTTGAAGCGAAAGCTAAGAGAAGCTAAGGCACAATTCTCTGTAGAGGACCTAACAGAAACCTTCAAAGAAGAAGAACCCATGGCAGCCGAAAACAACAACAATGCCAACAATGCAAGGAAGGTGCTGGGTGACTTTACTGCACCTACTCCCGACTTCTATGGGAGAAGCATCTCTATCCCTGCCATTGGAGCAAACAACTTTGAGCTTAAGCCTCAATTAGTTTCTCTAATGCAACAGAATTGCAAGTTCCATGGACTTCCATTGGAAGATCCTCATCGGTTTTTAGCTGAATTCTTGCAAATCTGTGACACTGTCAAGACTAATGGGGTTGACCCTGAGGTCTACAGACTTATGCTATTTCCTTTTGCTGTAAGAGACAGAGCTAGGATATGGTTGGACTCACAACCTAAAGAAAGCCTGAACTCTTGGAAAAAGCTAGTCAATGCCTTCTTGGCAAAGTTCTTTCCACCTCAAAAATTGAGTAAGCTTAGAGTGGAAGTCCAAACCTTCAGACAGAAGGAAGGTGAATCCCTCTATGAAACTTGGAAAAGATACAAACAATTGATCAGAAAGTGTCCCTCTGACATGCTTTCTGAATGGAGCATCATAGGTATCTTCTATGATGGTTTGTCTGAACTGTCCAAGATGTCATTGGATAGCTCTGTTGGAAGATCTCTTCATCTGAAGAAGACGCCTGCAGAAGCTCAAGAGCTCATTGAAATGGTTGCAAATAACCAATTCATGTACACTTCTGAAAGGAATCCTGTGAACAATGGGACGAATCAGAAGAAAGGAGTTCTTGAGATTGATACTCTGAATGCCATATTGGCTCAGAATAAAATATTGACTCAGCAAGTCAATTTGATTTCTCAAAGTTTGTCTGGAATGCAAGCTGCAACAGGCAGTACTAAGGATGCTTCATCTGAAGAAGAAGCTTATGATCCTGAGAACCCTTCAATGGAAGAGGTGAATTACATGGGAGAACCCTATGGAAACACCTATAATTCTTCATGGAGAAATCATCCAAATTTCTCATGGAAGGATCAACAGAGACTTCAACAAGGTTTCAACAATAATAATGGTGGAAGAAACAGGTTTAGCAATGGCAAGCCTTTTCCACCATCTTCTCAGCAACAGACAGAGAATTCTAAGCAGAACCACTCTGACTTAGCAACCATGGTCTCTGATCTAATCAAAACCACTCAAAGTTTCATGACTGAAACAAGGTCCTCCATTAGGAAACAAGTGGGACAGCTGAGCAAGAAAATTACTGAACTCCCTCCTAGTACTCTTCCAAGCAATACAGAAGAGAATCCTAAAGGAGAATGCAAGGCCATCAACATGGCCGAATTTGGAGAGGAGGGAGAGGCAGTGAACGCCACTGAGGAAGACCTCAATGGACGTCCACTAGCCTCCAATGAGTTCCCTAATGAGGAACCATGGGAATCTGAGGCTCACACTGAGACCATAGAGATTCCAATGGATTTACTTCTACCATTCATGAGCTCTGATGAGTATTCTTCCTCTGAAGAGGATGAGTATGTCACTGAAGAGCAAGTTGCTAAATACCTTGGAGCAATCATGAAGCTCAATAACAAGTTATTTGGTAATGAGACTTGGGAGGATGAACCCCCTTTGCTCACTAAAGAACTGGATGACTTGACTAGGCAGAAATTACCTCAAAAGAGACAAGATCCTGGGAAGTTTTCAATACCTTGTACCATAGGCACCATGACCTTTAAGAAGGCTCTGTGTGACCTAGGGTCAAGTGTAAACCTCATGCCTCTCTCTGTAATGGAGAAGCTAGGGATCTTTGAGGTACAAGCTGCAAGAATCTCATTACAGATGGCAGACAATTCAAGAAAACAAGCCTATGGACTTGTAGAGGATGTTCTGGTAAAGATTGAAGACCATTACATCCCTGCTGATTTTATAGTCCTAGAGACTGGGAAGTGCAAGGATGAATCCATCATCCTTGGCAGACCCTTCCTAGCCACAGCAAAGGCTGTGATTGATGTGGACAGAGGAGAATTGATCATTCAAGTGAATGAAGAATCCCTTGTGTTTAAGGCTCAAGGATACCCCTCTGTCACCATGGAGAGGAAGCATGAAGAGCTTCTCTCAAAACAGAGTCAAACAGAGCCCCCAAAGTCAAACTCTAAGTTTGGTGTTGGGAGGCCACAACCAAATTCTAAGTTTGGTGTTGAACCCCCACATTCAAACTCTAAGTTTGGTGTTGGAAGGTTCCAACATTGCTCTGAGTATCTGTGAGGCTCCATGAGAGCCCTCTGTCAAGCTACTGACATTAAAGAAGCGCTTGTTGGGAGGCAACCCAATGTTATATTTTATCTATTTTCCTTTGTTATTTTATGTTTTCTGTAGGTTGATGATCATGAGAAGTCACAAAAACAATTGAAAAAGCAAAAACAGAATGAAAAACAGAAAGAAAAATAGCACACCCTGGAGGAAGACCTTGCTGGCGTTTAAACGCCAGTAAGGGTAGCAAATGGGCGTTTAACGCCCAGTCTGGCACCATTCTGAGCGTTTAACGCCAGAAAGGGGCACCAGACTGGCGTTAAACGCCAGGAAAGGGCAAGAAGTTGGCGTTAAACGCCAAAAATGGGCACCAGCCCGGCGTTTAACGCCAGAGTTGGCACAGAGAGCAATTTTGCTCGCCACTTGGTGCAGGGATGACTTTTTCTTGACACCTCAGGATCTGTGGACCCCACAGGATCCCCACCTACCCCACCACTCTCTCTCTTCTTCACCCATTCACCAATCACCTCAACACCTCTTCCCCAAAAACCCCTCACCTATCAAATCCCATCTTTCTCTTCACCACTCACATCCATCCTTCATAAAACCTCACCTACCTCACCATTCAAATTCAAACCACTTTCCCTCCCAAACCCACCCATTCATACCCGAACCCTACCCCTCTCTCCACCCCTATATAAACCCATCTTCACTACTTCATTTTCACACAACCTAAACACTACTTCTCCCCCTTTGGCCGAACCACAAAGCCATCTCCATCTCCTCTATTTCTTCTTCTTCTACTCTCTTCTTTCTTCTTTTGCTCGAGGACGAGCAAACCTTTTAAGTTTGGTGTGGTAAAAGCATTGCTTTTTGTTTTTCCATAATCATTTATGGCATCCAAGGCCGGAGAAACCTCTAGAAAGAGGAAAGGGAAGGCAAAAGCTTCCACCTCCGAGTCATGGGAGATGGAGAGATTCATCTCAAGGGTGCATCAAAACCACTTCTATGAAGTTGTGGCCTTGAAAAAGGTGATCCCTGAGGTCCCTTTCAAACTCAAAAAGAGTGAATATCCGGAGATCCGACATGAGATTCGAAGAAGAGGTTGGGAAGTTCTTACCAACCCTATTCAACAAGTCGGAATCTTAATGGTTCAAGAGTTCTATGCCAATGCATGGATCACCAAAAACCATGATCAAAGTGTGAACCCGGACCCAAAGAATTGGCTTACAATGGTTCGGGGGAAATACTTAGATTTTTGTCCGTAAAATGTAAGGTTGGCAGTCAACTTGCCCAAGATGCAAGGAGATGAACACCCTTACACTAGAAGGGTCAACTTTGATCAAAGGTTGGACCAAGTCCTCACAGTCATTTGTGAAGAGGGCGCTCAATGGAAGAGAGATTCAAGAGGGAAGCCGGTTCAACTGAGAAGGCATGACCTCAAGCCCGTGGCTAGGGGATGGTTGGAGTTTATCCAACGCTCAATCATTCTCACTAGCAACCGGTCTGAAGTTACTCTAGACCGGGCCATCATGATTCATAGCATCATGATTGGAGAAGAAGTAAAAGTTCATGAGGTTATAGCCCAAGAACTTTATAAGGTGGCGGACAAGTCCTCTACCTTGGCAAGGTTAGCCTTTCTTCATCTCATTTGTCACCTCTGTTATTCAGTTGGAGTTGACATAGAGGGAGACATCCCCATTGATGAGGACAAGCCCATCACTAAGAAAAGGGTGGGGCACCAAGAACATTCCATCCTCCTCCATGAAATTAGAGAAGATCAAAGAATCATGAGAGAGGAGCAACAAAGGCAAGGAAGAGACATTGAGGAGCTCAAGCACTCCATAAGATCTTCAAGAGGAAGAACAAGCCGCCATCACTAAGGTGGACCCGTTCTTTAATTTCCTTGTTCCTTATTTTCTTGTTTTTCGAAAATCATGCTTATGTTTATCTATGTTTGTGTCTTGTGATCATTAGTGTCTTAGTGTCTATGCCTTAAAGTTATGAATGTCCTATGAATCCATCACCTTTCTTAAATGAAAAATGTTCTTAATTGAAAAAAGAGAAGAATTGCATGAATTTTGAATTTTATAACAGATTAATTATTTTGATGTGGTGGCAATACTTTTGTTTTCTGAATGTATGCTTGAACAGTGCATATGTCTTTTGAATTTGTTGTTCATGAATGGTTGGCTCTTGAAAGAATGATGAAAAAGGAGACATGTTACTGAGGATCTGAAAAATCATAAAAATGATTCTTGAAGCAAGAAAAAGCAGTGAATACAAAAAAAAAGAAGCAAAAAAAAAAAAAAAACGAAAAAAAAGGAGAAAGAGAAAAAGAAAGAAAAAGAAAGAAATAAAGTTGTGATCCAAGGCAAAAAGAGTGTGCTTAAGAACCCTGGACACCTCTAATTGGGGACTCTAGCAAAGCTGACTCACAATCTGAAAAGGTTTACCTAATTATGTGTCTGTGGCATGTATGTATCCGGTGGTAATACTGGAAGACAAAGTGCTTTGGGCCACGGCCAAGACTCATAAAGTAGCTGTGTTCAAGAATCATCATACTTAACTAGGAGAATCAATAACACTATCTGGATTCTGAGTTCCTATAGAAGCCAATCATTCTGAATTTCAAAGGATAGAGTGAGATGCCAAAACTGTTCAGAGGCAAAAAGCTAAAAGCCCTGCTCATCTAATTAATACTGATCTTCATAGATGTTTTTGGAATTCATTGCATATTCTCTTCTCTTTATCTTATTTGATTTTCAGTTGCTTGGGGACAAGCAACAATTTAAGTTTGGTGTTGTAATGAGCGGATAATTTGTACGGTTTTTGGCATTGTTTTTAGTATGTTTTTAGTATGTTTTAGTTAGTTTTTATTATATTTTTATTAGTTTTTAGTTAAAATTCACTTTTCTAGACTTTACTATGAGTTTGTGTGTTTTTCTGTGATTTCAGGTATTTTCTGGCTGAAATTGAGGGACTTGAGCAAAAATCTAATTCAGAGGCTGAAAAGGACTGCAGATGCTGTTGGATTCTGACCTCCCTGATCTCGAAGTGGATTTTCTAGAGCTACAGAAGCCCAATTAGCGCGCTCTCAACGGCGTTGGAAAGTAGACATCCTGGGCTTTCCAGCAATATATAATAGTCTATACTTTGCCTAAGATTTGATAGCCCAAACCGGCGTTTCAAATTAGCTCAAAACTGCCCGGCGTTAAACGCCGGAACTGGCACAAGAATGGGAGTTAAACGCCCAAACTGGCACAAAAGCTGGCGTTTAACTCCAAGAGAAGTCTCTACACGAAAATGCTTCAATGCTCAGCCCAAGCACACACCAAGTGGGCCCGGAAGTGGATTTTTATGTCATTTACTCATTTCTGTAAACCCTAGGCTACTAGTTCTATACAAATAGGACCTTTCACTGTTGTATTTTCATCTTGGTTCTTCTGGTTCCCTCTCTGGGGCCGAAACCAATGATCACTACTATCACTTATGTATTTTCAACGGTGGAGTTTCTACACACCATAGATTAAGGTGTGGAGCTCTGCTGTACCTCGAGTATTAATGCAATTACTATTGTTCTTCTATTCAATTCAGCTTGTTCTTATTCCAAGATATTCATTCGCACTCAAGAACTTGATGAATGTGATGATTATGTGACACTCATCATCATTTTCACTTATGAACGAATGCCTGACAACCACCTCCGTTCTACAAGCAAACAAGGCTTGAATGTTTATCTCTTGGATTCTTAATCGGAATCTTCGTGGTATAAGCTAGAATTGATGGCGGCATTCAAGAGAATCCGGTAGGTCTAAACCTTGTCTGTGGTATTCTGAGTAGGATTCAATGATTGAATGACTTTGACGAGCTTCAAACTCCTGAAGGCTAGGCGTTAGTGACAGACGCAAAAGAATCAATGGATTCTATTCCAACCTGATTGAGAACCGACAGATGATTAGCCGTGCCGTGAGAGGGTGCGTTGAACATTTTCACTAAGAGGACGGGACTGTAGCCACTGACAACGATGATGCCCAACATACAGCTTGCCATGGAAAGGAGTAAGAAGGATTGGATGAAGACAGTAGGAAAGCAGAGAGACGGAAGTGACAAAGCATCTCCATTCGCTTATCTGAAATTCTCACCAATGAAATACATAAGTATCTCTATCTTTATGCTTTATTCATATATCATCCATAACCATTTGAATCTGCCTGACTGAGATTTACAAGGTGACCATAGCTTGCTTCATACCAACAATCTCCGTGGGATCGACCCTTACTGGCGTAAGGTTTATTACTTGGACGACCCAGTGCACTTGCTGGTTAGTTGTGCGAAGTTGTGATAAAAAGAGTTGAGATTGCAATGAGCGTACCATGTTGATGGCGCCATTGATGATCACAATTTCGTGCACCACTAATCATCTGTTGGTTCTCGATCATGTCGAAATAGAGTCCATTGATTCTTTTGCGTTTGTCATCACGCCCAACAATCGCGAGTTTAAAGCTCGTCACAGTTATTCAATCCTTGAACCCTACTTGGAATACCACAGACATGGTTTAGACTTTCCGGATTCTCATGAATGCCGCCATCAATTCTAGCTTATACCACGAAGATTCTGATTAAGAAATCTAAGAGATACTCATTCAATCTGATGTAGAATGGAGGTGGTTGTCAGGCACACGTTCATAGATTGAGGAAGGTGATGAGTGTCACGGATCATCACCTTCTTCATAGTGAAGCACGAATGAACATCTTTGATAGGAACAAGCGTGTTTGAATGGAAAACAGAAATAATTGCATTAATTCATCGAGACACTGCAGAGCTCCTCACCCCCAACAATGGGATTTAGAGACTCATGTTGCCAAAAGGTACAAATTTCAGATCTAAAAATGTCATGAGATACAAAATAAGTCTCTAAAAGTTGTTTAAATACTAAACTAGTAACCTAGGTTTACAGAAAATGAGTAAACTAAGATAATTGGTGCAGAAATCTACTTCTGGGGCCCACTTGGTGTGTGCTGGGGCTGAGACTTAAGCTTCTCACGTGCTTGGGCTGTTTCTGGAGTTGAACGCCAGGTTGTAACCTGTTTCTGGCGTTGAACTCCCACTTGCAACCTGTTTCTGGCGCTGAACGCCAGACTGCAACATGGAACTGGCGTTTAATGCCAGTTTACGTTATCTATCTTCGCGCAAAGTATAAACTATTATATATTGCTGGAAAGCCCTGGATGTCTACTTTCCAACCCAATTGAGAGCGCGCCAATTGGACTTCTGTAGCTCCAAAAAATCTATTTTGAGTGCAGGGATGTCAGAATCCAACAGATCAGCAGTCCTTTTTCAGCCTGAATCATATTTTAACTCAGCTCCTTTTTTAGCCAGAAAATATCTGAAATTACAGAAAAATACACAAACTCATAGTAAACTCCAGAAATATGAATTTTGCTCAAAAACTAATAAAAATATATTAAAAACTAACTAAAACACACTAAAATCTACATGAAATTACCCCCAAAAAGCGTATAAAATATTCGCTCATCACAACACCAAACTTAAACTATTACTTGTCCTCAAGCAACTAGATAAATAAAATAGGATAAAAAGAAATTAAGAAACAATAATATCTCCGAGTTTCAAGTGAAGCTCAGATTCTAATTAGATGGAGCAAAGCTTAGTAGCTTTTTGCTTCTGAACAGTTTTGGCATCTCACTTTATCCTTTGAAGTTCAGAATGATTGGCATCCATAGAAACTCAGAATTCAGATAGTATTATTGATTCTCCTAGTTTAGTATGTTGATTCTTGAACACAGTTACTTTATGAGTCTTGGTCGTGGCCCTAAGCACTTTGTTTTCCAGTATTACCACCGGATACATAAATGCCACAGACACATAACTGGGTGAACCTTTTCAGATTGTGACTTAGCTTTGCTAGAGTCCCCAATTAGAGGTATCCAGAGTTCTTAAGCACACTCTTTTGCTTTGGATCACGACTTTAACCACTCAGTCTCAAGCTTTTCACTTGGACCTGCATGCCACAAGCACATGGTAAGGGACAGCTTGATTTAGCCGCTTAGGACTGGATTTATTTCCTTGGGCCCTCCTATCCATTGATGCTCAAAGTCTTGGATCCTTTTCACCCTTGCCTTTTGGTTTAAAGGGCTATTGGCTTTTTTCTACCTTTTTTGCTTTTTTTTTCGCAAAATAATTTTTTTATTTTTTTTCTTTCGCAAGCTTGTTTTTCACTGCTTTTTTTTGCTTCAAGAATCAATTTCATGATTTTTCAGATCATCAATAACATTTCTCTTGTTCATCATTCTTTCAGGAGCCAACAATTTTAACATTCATAAAATTCAATATAAAAAATATGCACTGTTCAGGCATTCATTCAAAAGACAAAAAGTATTGCTACCACATATAAATAATTAGAATTTTTCTTATTAAGAACTCGAAAAAATATTGCCTCTTTATTCTAAAAATCTACTATTTTATTCATGTTTGATGATGGTGAGAAAAATAAATTATAGCTTAATTGGAGATAAAATCAAAATAGAGATACTAATTACTACTACTAATATATAACTTCTAAGGTAAATTCATAATAAAAATAGTTATCACAGAGTTAAGGCAAAAATTAGGACTGAACAACCTTTATTTTGGGAAGTGGGTGTTCCTCTAGTCTGTGGGGTGCTTGATCCTTCAAGAGATATTTTCTGACGCTTCAGTTCCTTCAAGTCACATCCTTACTCTTCTTGTTCCCTTAGGTGCCATGATCTTGATGAGTTTTAGCTCAGTGATCATGGCAAATCACACCAAACTTAGAGGTTTGCTTGTCCTCAAGCAAAAGAAAGGAAATAAGAGGAATAGAAGGAGAGGCAATTTCGAAATTCAAAAGATATGATGAGTTGAAAAAGATATGAGAAGAAATTAAAAAGATTTGAAAAGGATTCAAAAAGATAGATGAGTTTTGAAAAAGATTTAAAAAGAAATTAAAGAAAAATCAAGAAATATGTTTAGGAAAAAATTTTTTGAAATTGAAGTTGAAAGATGAGAGTTTGTTCATGTTTGTGCAAGAAATCATGAATTGAAACATGAAAATTGGAAAAAGTTTGAATTGAAAACGAAATTACCTCCTCCCCACAATCCTGGCATTAAACAACCAAACGCTGCATGTTTTGGGCGTTTAACGCCCATGTGCAGCTTCTCCTGGGCGTTCAATGCCCAACTGTTGCTTCTAGCTGGCGTTGAACGCCAGGAACTCCTTTGTCACTGGGCGTTTTTCTGAACGCCTAGGATGCTGTAAATCTGGCGTTGAACGCCCAGAAGATGCTTCTTTCTGGCATTCAACGCCCAGAAGGTGCTTCTTTCTGGCGTTCAACGCCCAGAAGATGCTTCTTTCTGGCGTTCAACGCCCAAAACAGCTCTTACTGGTGTTTTCGCACCAGTAAACTTCTTTTTGCTGTTTTTTATCCTTTGAATCCTTCTATAATTCTGTGAACTCAAGCAATTGCTATTTTACCTTGAAGATAATTGACATATACCTGTAAAAATAAATTAATTAACAAATAAACTTTGTAAATGGCTGGGTTGCCTCCCAGCAAGCGCTTCTTTATTGTCTTTAGCTGGACTATTATTGAGCTTTAATCAAGTCTTAGTTTTGAGCATTCTTGCTCAAAATTGCTTTCAAGATAATGTTTGACTCTCTGTCCATTAACAATGAACTTTTTGTTGGAATCATTATCCTGAAGCTCTACGTATCCATATGGTGACACACTTGTAATCACATATGGTCCTCTCCACCGGGATGTCAATTTTCCGGGGAATAATCTGAGCCTAGAATTAAATAGCAAAACTTTTTGCCCTAGCTCAAAGACTCTAGATGACAGTTTCTTATCATGCCATCTTTTTGCTTTCTCCTTGTAAATTTTTGCATTTTCGAAAGCATTGAGTCTGAATTCCTCTAGCTCATTTAACTGGAGCAAACATTTTTCTCCAGCTAACTTGGCATCAAGGTTTAGGAACCTGGTTGCCCAAGAGGCCTTATGTTCCAGTTCCACTGGCAAGTGACAGGCTTTTCTATACACAAGCTGGTATGGAGAAGTTCCTATGGGAGTCTTGAATGCTGTTCTGTATGCCCACAGAGCATCATCCAAGCTTCTTGCCCAATCCCTTCTACGGTTAATTACAGTCCATTCCAGGATTCTTTTAAGTTCTCTGTTAGAGACTTCAGCTTGCCCATTTATCTGTGGATGATATGGAGTGGCTACCTTGTGGCTAACTCCATAACGAACCAAAGCAGAGTAAAGCTGGTTATTGCAGAAATGAGTGCCCCCATCACTGATTAATACTCTAGGGGTACCAAATCTGCTGAAGATGTGTTTCTGGAGGAATTTTAGCACTATCTTAGTGTCATTAGTGGGTGTTGCAATAGCTTCCACCCATTTGGATACATAATCCACTGCCACCAGAATATAAGTGTTTGAGTATGATGGTGGGAAATGCCCCATGAAGTCAATACCCCATACATCAAATAACTCAATCTCCAAGATCCCTTGTTGAGGCATGGCATAACTGTGAGGCAGATTGCCAGATCTTTGGCAACTGTCACAGTTAAGTACAAACACTCGGGAGTCTTTATAGAGAGTAGGCCAGTAGAAGCTGCATTGGAGGACTCTTGTGGCTGTTTGCTCACTTCCAAAATGTCCTCCATACTGTGATCCATGGCAGTGCCAGAGGATCTTTTGTGCTTCTTCTTTAGGCACACATCTACGAATTACTCCGTCTGCACATCTCTTGAAGAGATATGGTTTATCCCAAAGATAGTACTTTGCATCTGTGATTAATTTCTTTGATTGCTGCCTACTGTACTCTTTGGGTATGAACCTCACTGCCTTGTAGTTTGCAATGTCTGCAAACCATGGCACTTCCTGGATGGCAAAGAGTTGCTCATCCGAAAAGTTTTTAGAGATCTCAGTAAGAGGGAGGGACGCCCCCCTTCTACTGGTTCTATTCGGGACAGGTGATATGCTACTTGGTTTTCTATCCCTTTTCTATCTCTTATTTCTATATCAAACTCTTGCAGAAGCAACACCCATCTGATGAGTCTGGATTTTGAATCCTGCTTTGTGAGTAGATATTTAAGAGCAGCATGGTCAGTGTATACAATCACTTTTGATCCTACTAAATAAGATCTAAACTTGTCAATGGCATAAACCACTATAAGTAACTCTTTTTCTATGGTTGTGTAGTTCTTCTGTGCGTCATTTAAAATACGACTGGCATAGTAAATGACGTGCAGAAGCTTGTCATGCCTTTGTACCAACACTACACCAATGGCATGGTCACTGGCATCACACATAAGTTCAAATGGTAATGTCTAGTCTGGTGCAGAGATGACTGGTGCTGTGACCAGCTTAGCTTTCAGAGTCTCAAACGCCTGCAGACATTCCTTATCAAAGATAAATGGCGTGTCAGCAGCTAGCAGATTACTCAGAGATTTGGTAATTTTTGAAAAATCTTTTATAAATCTCCTATAGAATCCTGCATGCCCCATAAAGCTTCTGATTGCCTTAACATTGGCAGGTGGTGGCAATTTTTCAATTACCTCTACCTTAGCTTGATCCACCTCTATTCCCTTGTTTGAAATTTTGTGCCCAAGGACAATTCCTTCAGTCACCATAAAGTGACATTTCTCCCAATTTAAAACCAAGTTAGTCTCTTGACACCTCTTTAGAACAAGTGCTAGATGGTCATCAAGACAGGGGCTGAATGAGTCTCCAAATACTGAAAAGTCATCCATGAAGACTTCCTAAAAATTTTCCACCATATCAGAGAAAATAGAGAGCATGCACCTTTGAAAAGTTGCAGGTGCATTGCACAGGCCAAATGGCATCCTTTTGTATGCAAATACTCTGGATGGACATGTGAATGCTGTTTTCTCTTGATCTTGGGGATCTACTGCAATTTGATTATAACCTGAATATCCATCCAGGAAGCAGTAGTATTCATGACCTGCTAGTCTTTCTAGCATCTGGTCTATGAATGGTAAAGGAAAATGATCCTTTCTAGTAGCTGTATTGAGCCTTCTGTAATCAATACACATACGCCACCCTGTAACTGTTCTTGTAGGAACCAATTCATTTTTTTCATTATGGACCACTGTCATGCCACCCTTCTTAGGGACGACTTGGACAGGGCTTACCCAGGGGCTATCAGAAATAGGATAAATAATCCCAGCCTCTAGTAATTTAGTGACCTCATTCTGCACCACCTCCTTCATGGCTGGATTTAGCCGCCTTTGTGGTTGAACCACTGGCTTGGCGTCACCCTCCAATAGGATCTTGTGCATGCATCTGGCTGGGCTAATGCCCTTAAGATCACTGATGAACCACCCAAGAGCTGTCTTGTGTGTCCTTAGCACTTGAATTAGTAGTTTCTCTTCTTGTGGCTCTAAGGTAGAGCTTATGATCACAGGAAAGGTATCACCTTCTCCAAGAAATGCATATTTCAAGAATGGTGGTAATAGTTTGAGCTCGGGTTTAGGAGGTTTCTCCTCTTCTTGAGGTATTTTCAGAGGTTCTATTATTCTCTCTGATTCCTCTAGATTAGGTTGAACATCTTTAAAAATGTCATCTAGCTCTGATTCGAGACTCTTAGTCATATTGACCTCTTTTACCAGAGAGTCAATAATATCAATGCTCATACAGTCATTTGGGGTGTCTGGATGTTGCATAGCTTTGACAACATTCAACTTGAACTCATCCTCATTGACTCTCAGGGTTACTTCCCCTTTTTGGACGTCAATAAGGGTTCGGCCAGTTGCTAGGAAAGGTCTTCCTGGAATGAGAGTTGCACTCTTGTGCTCCTCCATTTCCAGCACCACAAAGTCAGTAGGAAAGGCAAATGGCCCAACCATGACAATCATGTCTTCAATCACGCCTGATGGGTATTTAATGGAGCCATCAGCAAGTTGGAGACATATCCGGGTTGGTTTGACATCTTCAGTCAACCCAAGCTTTTTGATAGTAGATGCAGGTATTGGGTTGATACTTGCCCTGAGATCACATAGAGCTTGCTTGGTATAAGTACCCTCTAATGTGCATGGTATCATAAAGCTTCCGGGATCTTTAAGCTTCTCAGGTAAGCTTTTCAGCATGACTGCACTGCATTCTTCAGAGAGGTAAACTTTTTCAGTTTCCCTGCAATCCTTCTTATGACTTAAGATCTCTTCATGAACTTAGCATAAGAGGGTATTTGCTCAAGTGCCTCTGCAAACGGAATCTTTATTTCAAGAGTCCTGAGATAGTCTGTAAAGTGGGCAAATTGCTTATCCTGTTCCGCTTGGCGGAGTTTCTGAGGATAAGGCATTTTGACTTTGTATTCCTCAACCTTAGTTGCTGCAGGTTTATTGCCTACAGATGTTGGTTGGGACGCCTTTTTAGAAGGGTTATTATCAGCACTTGTATGTGTCTGATCCCCCACTGGCATTTGAATGCCAGGGGTGGAAGCTGGAGTGGCGTTAGACGCCAACTCCTTACCTGTTTCTGGCGTTTGAACGCCAGAACTGTGCTTCTTTTGGGCGTTCAACTCCAACTCCTTGCTTGTTTCTGGCGTTGAACTCCAGGACTGAGCATGGGTTGGGCGTTCAACGCCAGCTTCCCACCCATTTTCTGGTGTTTGAGCGCCAGAATTATTCCTTTCTGGGCTCTTACTGTCCTCGAATGGATTTTGGGTGGTTTGCTCATTTCTTGGCTTCCTGCTATCTTGAAGTGAGGTATTTAATGTTTTTCCACTTCTTAATTGAACTGCTTGGCACTCTTCTGTTATTTGTTTTGATAGTTGTTGTTCTGTTTGCTTCAACTGTACTTCCATATTCATATTAGCCATTCTTGTTTCTTGTAATATCTCCTTGAATTCGGCTAACTGTTTTGTTAGAAAGTCTAATTGATGATTAAATTCAGTAGCTTGATCTGCAGGACTGAGTTCAGCAGTTACTGTTTCAGCCTCTTCTTTCATGGAAGATTCACTACTTAGGTACAGATGCTGATTTCTGGCAACTGTATCAATGAGCTCTTGAGCTTCTTCTATTGTCTTTCTCATGTGTATAGATCCACCAGCTGAATGGTCTAGAGAAATCTAAGCTCTTTCTGTAAGCCCATAGTAGAAGATGTCTAACTGCATCCACTCTGAAAACATTTCAGAGGTGCATTTTCTTAGCATCTCTCTGTATCTCTCCCAAGCATCATAAAGAGATTCATTATCTCCTTGTTTGAAGCCTTGGATGCTCTACCTTAGCTGTGTCATCCGTTTTGGAGAAAAATAGTGATTCAGAAATTTTTCTGACAGCTGTTTCCATGTCTTTGTGCTGTCCTTAGGTTGGTTATTTAACCACCTCTTAGCTTGGTCTTTTACAGCAAATGAAAACAGTGACAATCTGTAGACATCCTGATCTACTTCCTTATCATGTACTGTGTCAGTGATTTGTAAAAACTGTGCCAGAAACTCTGTAGGTTCTTCCTATGAAAGACCAGAATACTGACAACTTTGCTGCACCATGATAATGAGCTGAGGATTCAACTCAAAATTACTAACTCCAATGGAGGGTATACATATACTACTCCCATATGAAGCAGTAGTGGGGTTAGCATATGACCCCAGAGTCCTTCTGGACTGTTCATTTCCACTTAAGTCCATGATGGAGAAAGGGAGATGACTTAGATTTATTTTATTTAATTTATTATAAAAAATTGATTTTCGAAAGAATAAAATAAAATAAAATAAAAACCGAAATAAAAATAAAATAAAATAAATAAAACAAGAAAATTAAAAATTAAAAATAATAAAAATTAGAAAATATTTTATGAAGATTTTCGAAAAAGTGAGGAGAGAGAAAGTGGTTAGGATATTTTCGAAAAAGATAAAAATATATATGTATTTTTTTTAAATCTTAAAAGGATAAGATTTGAAAAATTTTGAAATTGAAATCTGAATTTTTATAAAAAAAATTCGAAAAAGTAGCTTAAAAATAGTTAGAAAAGATAATTTTTTTTTAATTTTAAATTTTATGATGAAAGAGAAAAACACACAAAAGGCACAAGACTTAAAATTTTTAGATCTAATGTTCCTTGTTTTCGAAAATTTTGGAGGGAAAACACCAAGGAACACCAAACTTAAAATTTTAAGATCAAAACACAAAGAAGACTCAAGAACACTTTGAAGATTCACAAGAACAACAAGAACAAAAGAAAGAACACCAAACGTAAAATTTTTAGAAAACTTCAATAAAGTTTTCGAAAATTATAAAAAGATTAACAATAAACACACCAAACTTAAAGTTTGGCACAAGATTCAATCAAAGAAAAATTATTTTTGAAAAAGATTTTAAAAAGAAGATACTCAATTACCAAGAACATAAACCAATGCTCTAGCCAATTGAGCTGTAAATGTAACACTTGTTTTGAAGAGGTATATTTTTTTTGGAAGACTAATGCTTTGGAAAAGCACAAGAAAAACAAGAAAAGACACAAAACAAGAAAAACTAAGGATCAAACAAGAAAAATAAACAAGAACAACTTGAAGATCAAGGAAGAATGAAGAACACAAATTCGAAAAATTAAAAGAAAAATATAAAATATGCAATTGATACCAAACTTAGAATGATTGATTGAATGACTGTGACGAGCTTCAAACTCCTGAAGGCTGGGCGTTAGTGACAGACGCAAAAGAATCAATGGATTCTATTCCAACCTGATTGAGAACCGATAGATGATTAGCCGTGCCGTGACAGGGTGCGTTGAACATTTTCACTGAGAGGACGGGACTGTAGCCACTGACAACGGTGATGCCCAACATACAGCTTGCCATGGAAAGGAGTAAGAAGGATTGGATGAAGACCGTAGGAAGGCAGAGAAACGGAAGGGACAAAGCACCTCCATTCGCTTATCTGAAGTTCTCACCAATGAATTACATAAGTATTTCTATCTTTACTTTATGTTTTATTCATATATCATCCATAACCATTTGAATCTGCCTGACTGAGATTTACAAGGTGACCATAGCTTGCTTCATACCAACAATCTCCGTGGGATCGACCCTTACTCGCGTAAGGTTTATTACTTGGACGACCCAGTGCACTTGCTGGTTAGTTGTGCGAAGTTGTGATAAAGTGTTGAGATTGCAATTGAGCGTACCATGTTGATGACGCCATTGATGATCACAATTTCGTGCACCAATAGGCATATCAGCGGCGCAGTAGAAAATTGAATATGGTTATGATGAGTTGTGTTTCTCGCACTCTACGAATTGTTGATACTGTCTTCTCATACACTACAAAAAAATATTGAGTACTATCGGAATTGTTGTCGGAAAAATGAATAAAATCTAACGGTAAGTTAATTACCGACGAATTTATCATCGAAAGGAATCTGACGGTATAAACTTCGCTAATAACAAGTTACTGTTAGATTTTTTCGTTCGACGGTAATTACCATCGGATTCTATGATAGATTACCTGCTCGAAAAATCATTTGGTTACTAGCAAATTTTTCCGACGGTAACCTTGGTGCCACAATATCCTGTTTTCCGCACTATTACCGTCAGATTATGCCCTCAGTAAATTCGACAGTAATGTAATTTTTATTTTAAATATTGTAACGCAATTTTTTTATTTTTTTATTTTTAATTTTTCATTTGAGTTTATTTTTCACACAGTTAGTGGTCAAATTATAAATAATAAAAACCAATTATGTTATATTAAATATCAAATGTTCAAATAAATTAAAAGTCAAATAAATCAAATATAATGAAACTGTAAAGCAAAGCCTTAGTTACTAAAGATTCTGGTAATCGTCGTAGTCGTCATTCTGTGGTCCTGCTGAGGCGGCAAAAAATGCGGTGATTTCTGTGTCCTACCAGTAGTGTCGCTGCCACTGGTGCGCATCTGAGCTAGTACACTGCCATCTGCTGCTCCATCCGCTGAAGCCACTCTAGCTGCTCCCTCTACTCTAACCCGAGCTCATTCGTATTCATCACGCGTGTAAGGCCCCATATTTTTTAAAAAAATTAAATAATAAGTTATTTATGATTTTTTATGTTTATTAAAAAGTGTATTTTCAGAGATTTTTATATTAAATTGGGCAATTTCTTTATTATAAGGTAAAGTTCTAGTAATTGAAAAATAATGAGAATTTTATATGCATTAATATGAATATTTAGATTTTGAACCTTGTTTTATGAATAAAAGAAAATTAATTTGATTATCTCTAATTCTTGGATTAGAGTATTTATTTGAAAATCATTTATAAATTTATGAATAAATAATATTTTTATATATAATTATTGTTGGATTAAAATTGGTTTTCAATTATTATATTATCCCTATTTTTATTTAAAATTATCAACCTATTCTTATCCCTTTTTCTCAAATAAAAACCTTAACCCTAACCCTAACACACCCACACACTCACCCACTTCCTCACAACTGCTGCCACCCCCTATTTTCTTACACACACAAATGCTGAAAAAAAGGAGAGACCAGGAAGGAAGAAGAAGGGAAGAGAGGAAGGGGGTTGTCCCGCCATCACTGTCGCCAGCCTGGAGCTCGCCGTTTGTGTCTCATCGCCACCACTGGAGGGTCGCCGTCGATGTTGTTCAGAGAGGGAGGAAGCACTATGACGAGGAAAGGAAGCTGCCGCCACAATTGTTGTTGGGCTCGTCGTTGGAGCCTCGGTTGTCACTGTCATTGTCGTAGCTTCGTCGTCACTGTCGCGGCTGTGGGTGTGGAGCTCGCAGAGGAGAAAGAAGTGCGATGGCCAGAGAGAGGAGAGAATCGCGAGGAGGGAGCTGCCTTCGTCACCGTTAAGGGCTACCGCTGCCGCCATTTTTGTAGGTTGGAGTTCACCGCTGGGATGCTGCACCATCTCCGAGCAGTTGGCCGCCGTCGGTGTTGACCGGAGCAACCACCATAGCTATTCTTCCTTGCATTCACTTTTCATCATTTCTGTCAGGTTCTGCTCTTGCCGGTGAGGGCCGTCAGATTTGTAGCTACTCCATCTTTTATTTTTCTCTTGATACAGTAAGTTGTTTTGCTTAAAAAATCCCTTTTATTGCTATTTTCTGATATATGTTGCTGAGGTTTTGTGGCTTTATTACCATAGGGTTGAATTTTGGTTCTTGCATGTTACATTTGAAGTTGTTGTTGTTGTTGCAGAAGTAGTAGGGAGCTGTGGTTATGACTGCCGCTGTTGCGGGCCGGTAAAAAGGGATTTTGATGGGTTTTATTGCTTTCGGGTTTCGACTATTCGAGGTAGGAATTTTTTCTTAAAATTATTTTATTATCAAGAAGTGTTACAAGTCGATATTGTCATGAAAAATATATTTTTATGATTACGGGAGTTTTATGGATTCAACTGAGTTGCTCTGGATGAATGTAATTGTTTGCTTGGTTGATTTATTGACTATTTGAGAAGGTTGGGTATTCTGGTTTGTTGGTTGACTTTGTTGAATTGGTTTTCTTGGTTTTTGGAGTTGATTGGATATTGTAAATAATTTGATATTGGAAATGATTTAAGATTTGGAAATGATTTTGATATTAGAATTAGTTTGTTTTATTGAAAATGGTTTGAGAAAAGTTTGAGAAATGGTTTCGTTGGGGCCCGAGATGGGTGATAAAGTCCGAACTTTAGGGGAGGCCAAAATTTTTATGAGAATTTTGGAAGTTCTATTTTGGTTAATTTGATTGAAGAATTGTTTTATTTGATTTTGATTTAACTAAAGAAAAGTGTTATGATTTAAGGATTTTAATGAATTTAAAGAAAAATGAGTTTCGTTTGATTATTTCATCAAAAGAGATATGTCTTGAGTACTTTTAAAGATTTTAGAGTAATTAAAGTAATGGGTTTAAGGATGAGTGCTTTTGGGATTTTTAATTAAGATTTAAGAATTATTTTAATTGATTTTGATTAACTAAGGAAATGATTGTGTTTTGGGGTGTTTTTAATGAGATTTGAAGTAATTGTTCCAAAATAAGTGATTTTTGTTTCAATTGAGATTTCGATTAGGAAGTAAGAATGGTTTTGAATATTTTTGGGAAGAGTTTTTAAACTTAAAGGTAGCTTTAGGAAAATTGGTTAAATAAAATGAGTTTTATTCGATTAAGTTTAATTAAAGAGCTTACATTTTGAAAGGTTTTAGTGAATTTAAAACATTTAGATTCGATTGGCGAAATGGAATGATTTCTGAGACTTTGGAAAGGCCTGAAATTCGAGAATGGAGTCGAAATCAGTTTTGATTCTGATTGGCTTATGCTTGATCATGATTATGTTAATGATGAGATTATGATTGACGTTGTAAGGACAGTTGCTTTGTCCTACTTACGTAAAGGCAAGTTGAGATTGAGGATGCTCTCTCTTACCGTGATAGACAAGTTGAGATTGAGGATTCTCTCTTAGAAGGTTGAGGATTCCTTTCATGTAGAGAGATGATATCTGGGTTAGCTACCGGGTGTGTCAGGTTCTGGCAGTTTAACCGACACGTAAGCTGATGGCCAGTAGGATCGGTATGTATCATACTGCATTTGTTTGCTATTGTTTGGGTCTGCTTAAGTGTTATGGTTTCCTATCTGATGAATTCTGTCTAACTTTTAACTGTGGTACTTATTGTAACTATTTTTGGATTATATTTGCCTTGTATTGTTTGTGCCTATGATTGGCTCTGTCTTGAAACTGAGTATTGGTGAATGAATTGATGCTTTTGATGATAGTGTGGTTGATTATGTTTGGGGTGGAGGCCAAGATTTGATTATATGTTGGCCAGAGGCTGAGATTTGATTATGTGATGGGCTGGAAGTCGAGATCTGATTATATGTTGGGCCAGAGGCCAGGATTTGATTATAATTGGGCCGGAGGTTGTGATTGGTAAGTTTGGTTGGCTTGATCATGTGATGTGTATTGGAATGTTATGGAAAGGTAATTGATTTGGAATTCTTATAAATATGACGAGAATGTTAATTTTGGATAAGCAAAATGTATGACATTTAAAAATATTTATAAGACAAATGAAGATCACTATTTTTGAAATTCATTCTTCTTTTTTATACGTATCCTTTTATGTCAATTCTTAAATCATATATTGAGAACCTGCGAGGACGATGTTCTCACCCCCTACAGCCTTATCTTTTCAAGAAACGGATGAAGAATCTCAAGAAGAGTTTATCTCGTTTTTGCTTATACGATATTGTTGTATTAGCTTAGTTATTTTTTTCTCGCCTTTAATATTATATTTTTATATAGAAGGACAGGAATTGACATTGTAATGGTTGTAAGTTGTTTGTTTAAAGGACTTTTATTATTATGTATATACATATAAAAGTATCGAGATTGGTTTGTATGTATGTATATATGTTTTCAAGAAAAAATATTTCCGGTTTTTCAAAAGAAAAGTTGATATGATTTCGAGTTAAAGGCTCCTATCTTATTACTAAATATATGAAAGTCGTAGTAATATACACGTTATCAGAGTGGCACAGCCGAAAGTGTGACATCCTGATACTAAGGATGTTACAATGCGTGTGAAGATCTCCTGATACCTCTCTCAAGTCTCATTCAACTTCTGAGCCTGTTCGTGAAGGCTCCAGGTGAGCTCATGCACCTGCAACCTCAAATTAATGCCTTTCTCAAGATCGAAAGCTCGGCAGGTGGCAGAGGCAGATGATAGCCTCAATGTGGACGTGTGGAGGCTACTGGCAAAGAACGACCACAGCCTGTATACGTGGTTCTTGTGCGGCGCCTTGCGCCAAACCGCATTGGGATCGATGACTGAAGCAGCAAAGCCACTAGCATCCTCCCTTGCTGAGATTGCTGAGTTGCGGTCTCTCCATTGGGATCGATGATTGTAACACATGTTATTATTTTTTGTACAACAGCTGTATAGTTAATTGAAAATTTTATATCATAAGATCAGAAGTTTACTCACATAATGATCCGCAGACCTCTGATCAGCAAATCTCTCTTTGTTTTCCTTCAAAGTGTGGGTGTACTTGAAGGTATCCGCCAATGTTGCATCATGATCCAACGAATTTGACTACACATGTTGTATTGAAACAATATGTTAGCATGCCTACTAATGATATGTCAAAGAATATAACTAAGTTAATAACAAAATTAAAGAAGCTACATACCAGCATGGCCTTAAACTTCATGAAGGTCGCTTAGCTGTCGGTTTATTTGGACGACCTGGCCGATGCCCCCTGTTAGCTCTATTTGTGAGACGTCGATGGCTGAATCCCTCATCAGTTTTTCAATGAACGTACATAGCTTTTTTTATTTCTGGGCAAAGCTAGGAAGTGAGGTGGTCGTGTAACATCCCGATTTTTGCGTTAGAGTCGTGTATGTGAGTTTTACGTTTTGTTCGCGTAACGTCTATGATAATTTTTCTGCGATCTTTAAATAAAATGAATAATAATAGAATATTAAAATTATTTTATCATTTAATTTTATCTGACGATGGACAATCACTTGATATTAAGCCCGAAAGATTTAAAAAGCTCGGCTTTACTAATGTCATTTACATTAGTAACTTACGCAATCTCTATTCTAATTAATAACACCACTTGAGATAATTATTTGAGTTTTTTTAACCATGCCCAATTATCTTAATTACCTTCCAAGATATTTAAAAATTAACCTTGCTGACTCAGCGGTTTAAAATCACGACACGCAGCACTTAATGTGCCACGTGTCGCGATGCAAGTCTCCTCCCTTTTGATTAAATGACACTTAGTCACTAATCAAGTGTTATAAAAGCACAAAATTTTTTCTCTCTCCTTCAAGAATAGCCGAAGCCATGCATGGGAGAAATAGAAGATTTTTGTTGATTTTCAGACTTTTCGAGCCTGATTTCTTGAGATCCGTGACCCCCACAAAAATTTTAATCTGATAAAAATGACTGTATCTTTATCCTCTACATGGTGACGTGCATTTTGTTTGGTGGAATCATGAAATGGAGCTGCCCTTGCCAGGAACCAGTTTGACTAAACCAAGGGAGGAGAAAAACAACCAAGTTTTCAATGTTTTTGCTCCGTTTGACCGATTAGACACCTCCTCTGATATCTTGTGTATGTTATGCGCTTAATAGAGGTAGGGTTTGACTCTTTAATCAGTTAAAATTATGAATTAATTGATATATGTGGTTGAATTATTGTCTGTTAATATCTGTTGCTCAAATCTGTGAATGTTAGTTGTTGAAATTTTAGCTGAATTACTACTGGAATTATTGTTGTGTTTTGGCCATATTAAGGAATAAGGCATTGAGATATTGTTGTTGAATAATTGAGTGAGATCTGAGTTATATAATAGTATGTAGCTGAGTTCTGACGGTCGAATTTTGATTTGGAATTAATTATAACTGATTGAATATTTTGAATGGAGGTTTTGAATAAAAAGGAGAAGAGGCTTGGCTTTTGAGAAAGATTTAATGAATAAAATTATTTGTTTATAAATATATGGATTTTATTGAAATCAGTTGAGTTTGGTTTTTGAAGAAAAATAATTGGTTTAAAATAAAAGGGTTTAAAGTGGAAGATGATTTGGGAAAAAATATGACTCTAATTGAACGAAAAAGATTTTATTTTTAAAATGGAAGAACTGTGCCCAATTTACTTATTTAGTGAAATTTCGGGTGTTTGAAATTTTATATAATATTTTGAATAATTTATAAAGTAACCAGCGAAAACTGGTCTCTTTTATAGAAGTTCAGAGTTATTTAGAGTAATTTTAAAATACGTTAATTTAATTAAAATAACTTGCAAAATATGCCACTTTTAAAAGTTTAAGTATATTTATGTATTTTATTCCTGTGGGAATATTTACGCATATTTTTAAAAGTATTGATAGAATTTAAGATAATTCTGAGAAATTTAGAAAAGTGATTCTAAATTTAAATCTCATGACCCGCTCTGTTTTAGTTTATTATTTTAGAGAAATTGTGATATTCTGGATAAAGAATTATTATATCTTGAAAGGTATTTGATTATTTGATGAGATGATTGTGGATGGAAGTGCTACATCAATGACTCTTCTTGTCATCGATTTATCCGGCGGATTGGCAAAGAGCGGTACGGGCGCTATAGCCCAAGAGTGTGACCCGTCACTTTAATCGTGGGAGTGATACGAATGCTATAGTCCAAGAGCGTGCAGGAGCTATAACCCAAGAGTGTACCGGGCACTATACCCCAAAGCGATGGCAACGAGAGACAACGTCCATAAGGATGTAATGTTGGGCACGGATCAAAAACCGACGAATGAGCTTATTACATGCACTAGGGCTAGATATGCATCATACTTCTTTAGGCATGTCTCTTGTGTGATTTGAATTTGTTCTTGTGGTTGTATACTATGTTGCTTTTTGCTCTTGTTTGTTGTTTTCTCTATGCTCCTTTGTTGTGGTTTGATTGATCTGGGACACGTGGCTGATATGTAAAAAGAAACTTAACTTGTTTCACCCCGACCCTACTAAGAACTCCCCAATTCTTACCCCCTATCTTCCTACCCCCTTCAGATAGAGACGGGTGTTATTTTCTATGAGCTCGAGAAGCTTTATGCGTACGAAGATCCTGACCTTGACAGCTTTTATGTGGTGTATGCGGAGCCTCGAGTCCGTAAGTACGTAGTTAAAGATCATCCTTTTCAGCACTCGCTAGCTTCACTCCTCTTTGATCCTGATGCACCGTATGCTTTTTCGCTATCTTGGTTACATCCCGATTCTATTCATCATTCTTTTGATCATGTGCATGGAGATCCTTTTCCAGCATAGCAAGATGGTCAGGCGGTGCCTAAGCCTAGCCCTGTCGTCGACGACTACATTCCTGAGTTTTCTCCAGTAGGTTTGGATATGTCGATAGAGTCTCTTTCTACTCATTCCTTTGACCCTTTCACCATAGAGCCTATCGGGGCTTCCGCCCCAGCTTCTGGTCAACCCTCAACAGTTGAGCAGATTTTTCCTAGTGGTACAGCTTCTGCAGATGACAGCAGTGATAGTAGTCCCTAGAGTGCATCAGAGGTCATCATTATTTCTGATAATGAGGATATCAAGGAGATAGAGATTATGGATCTAACTTCTGAGGACGATGAGGATCCTGAGATGGATATAGAGATCGTGGACTTCACTTCTGATAGCAATTAGGTAGCGACATCAGCATCTTCTTTTGGCATCTCTCCGATTTAGTGTTTCTTTTGTTTTAGACTGTCACTTTTGTTTTTCGAGAGACAAGGTTAGAAGACTATGCTAGTTTAGGTGTTAGATTAGGAGCTTCTTATACGGGCTAGACCTTAGATATATTTTGAGTTGTATATATGTTCATGACTGTGAGGGAGTAGCTAACTTTTCTTCCTTTGTGGTACAGTTTATTATCCTATTTGTGTATGTATCTCTTTATCATTTTGGTTTGCGTAATCTCGTATTTCTCCTTAGTTGCGATTTTATTTTCTTTAAGAAAGGTTTTTCATAAAAATTGAGTTCTGTTAACCCGATTACATGCTTGATATTATTAATAACAATGTCAGTGTAGTTTCAAGTTGGTAACACTCGATTTTTCGGTATGAGCATGCCATACTGAAAATTGGGTCGTTACAGGTCGCGCCTTTCACGTACATCCTCCAGCATCTGTTACAGCTGCCTACTCATTCGATGATCGTATATCTTCTTGATGAGGGTATCGTGCTCGTTGTCCCATATAAAGTTCACCTGCACAAAGAAACTTTAAAATTAGTTAATCAAAATTTATCATATTAAACAAATAGAAGATATAAACTAGCTAATAAGATTTGACTATATTAAGTTTTTTCCATCCACATCTAAAACCATCGCTCTCTAGTCTCATAGGAGATCTTCTTGTAGCTTGGCCATTGATGGTCTTACATCATCTTGATGACGTTGAGCATCTCTCGAGTACATGCATTGTTGTTTGGCGCAAACCTATCAACAATTCACAAACAAACCAATATGGCAATATAAATTAAAACTTCAGAAACAAATAACCATAATATATAGAGATTTTTTTAGAAATTTTGACAAAATTTCATCTATAACTAGATTGCGCCACAAAGTATATCCATCAACAATTAACTTAAAAACACTAATTGTCAATGAATAACCGTCAATAATAAAGAAACAACATCCATATATCAACTAAATTCACTATACTAGAATCAATAACCAAGAATCAATAATCACGATATATCAAACACTTTAAGCAATTCAAACCTACAATCCTGAATTCACTAAAACTAGAATCAAATCTCAAAAATCACTAATCATGATATATCAAACACTTTTAGTAGTTCAAATATACAACCTTAAATCCACTAAAACTAGAATCAATAATCAAGAATCACTAATCACGAATTATCAAACACTTTCAGCATATAAAAGACTTAAAGTAGTACTTACATCATTTCACCATCAGGCTAAATCGTCATTTGTACGATGGGAGGTGGTGGAGAGGCATTAGCTGGTTGGCTTCCGTGAGAGGATTTCGGCGCCACAGTGTCCGTCGCTGGAGGCGGCGGCGTCGTCGTAGACGCAGGGATGTAATTGGAGTTAGACACCATGATGAACAACTATTCTGATGCACCCGCAACCTGTGACATCACCGGGGTTCCTAACACTGTCTTTCTGCTTATAGCGAGATACTAGTGAATTACCACATGTTGGGACCCTGTACCTATGTCCCGCGACGCTGACGAGAGTACGTCTCGTGAGTTGATAAGAGTGTCTATATAAATTTTAATATTTATTTGTCTGTTACATAAGTTTATATTTTATTATTATTTTTTTTTACCAAAGATAGAGAGATTTGAACTTGTGACCTCTTAGATGAGTATGAGGAGACTATGTCATTTGAGCTATAATTCATTGGCTATATTTTATTACACTACAAAAATATAGATTATTTTTTAGGGTTATATGTGTAAAAAAAGAATTAAAATTTATCAAAAAAATAAATTTTGACACTATTTTAACTATGAAAATATGTTAATAAAAGTTGTCAAAAATATTATTTTTAACATATAAGTAATTGTGAAAAAAGTTTAAATCTTATTTTGATAAATATTGGCTGTCAAAAATATATTTGTTAGAAAAATTTGAGAATATATTTTATGTGATACTTATTAACCGTCAAAAATACTATTTATTTTGATATTTATTGACCATACAATATTCTCAACAAAATTGTTTAACAAAGAATGAGATGAGATCTTGAAACTGAAGAATAAATTGAGATTTTGAAGATAACGAATGAGTAGTATGATCTCAAAATGAAAGCAGTGTGATGTCAAAATTGAGTCCAGAGAAGAAGAAAAATAGTGGAGTAAATTGAAAACGAATGAGTGTCAAAATTGAGAAGTAATTTTCTACGGTCAAATTATTCATAAAAAATATAGAAAATTTGACATTTGTGATATTTGTCAAAAATATATATTAATTTTTACATTTAATTATGGTATTAAAAAATAAAGTATTAAAATAGATCTCTTTTCTTGTAGTGTTATTCGTTTTGCATGTTAATAGAGTTATATAGTATTGTTATGTTATATTATTATAGTAAAATATAATATTAATAATATGTTAATAATATGGTAATTATTAAACAAAATTTGTTAACGCTTATCAGAATTGTATGTTACTATAAAAAATATTAATATTAGAAGGTAGAATACATAATTCAAAAATTTTTCTTTTCTTTAAAGCATGTAAATAGAATTTGTTAATTTTTTCCATTATTAATGGTTATCTATACCATGTGTAATAATGTAAAAATTATATATTAATATTCATATTCAAATTAGAGTAAATTATTACCAAATATGAAAGGTATTATGTGTATTAATATTAAAGTATTTTATATAAAAAAATGCTAGAGACTATAAGAATTTATCGTATTAATATTATATTTTATCTTATACTTTTAAACATTAATAATTAATTGGTTATCGAAAATAATATTCTAATGACCGTTTATCATTCATGTTTTATATATTCATGTTAATAAAATGTATTTGTACTAATATATTTATGCTAAATATATTGTTAAATAAAATATACCATATACATAAATAGTTTTCTTATTTAAAAAATAAAAAAACTAGCACACTGCGCACGATGAAAGATTTAAAATTTTTAAAATTTACTAACAATACTTCTCGCACGTAATGAGAAGCTTTTTCATTTAATTTAAAATAAAAAAGGTTCTCGTCCGCTGCGAGAAGGTAGAAGTGTAGAACCCACTACCCACCATCCTAAAATACAACATCACACATTTGTATGTCTGAGAATAATACCAAAAAATATTCATATCCACAATTTTTAGCCCTTTAATACCTGCAGGTAATGTCAAAGCTGAATATTTAAAAAATTAGTGTAAATATAATTTTGAGAACAAAATCAAACAAGCAAATTCAGCTGGATTAATTAGGAACTAATTACTCCATTGATTCGGATTAATGATAAATCAATTTAAAATAATAAAATATAAAAAAATATTTTTTAAATATATATTTAACACATAAATATATTCTTTTATTATATTTTGTTATGTTCAATATCAATTAAATCTCGATTAAGCCTTTAAATTTTTTTATACATAAATATATTTTCAAAACCTTGAGTCTAAATTTTTTGGGACACTCTTAAAAAAAATTTAAGAAAAACTAAAAACCAAAAAATTTATTTTGATGTCCAATCCAACCCATAGTTTCTACTTGTTTATAAAGAAAAATCAAAAGAAAATATGAACGAAATAAAGTACATATGCTTATGCTCCATAAGAAAATTATTTTAAAATAAATAATCCACCATTAAATTATTATTTTAATCAAAATGATAATTTTTCTTATTTTTAAATACAAAGCACATAACATTTCTAAAATATTTGATGTTTCTCCTACACAATTAAATATTATAATAAAATAAGAGAAAACATGTTTAATATGTATTATTATTTTTTTTTATCTCTAAGAAGTGCTTTATTCAATGAATAATTGAATGCATCGTGGTCCATAAAAACATCAACCAGGGGGTAAAATTAGAATTTTTTAAATAAATATAAATAATAACAATCTAGTAATCTAGTAAAGAAGATAAGGTGATTGTGTATATTTTACGTTCTCACTCATATTTTTCGTCTTCTAATAGTGGTATCAAAGTTCTAAATTGAGTTTAGAGTTAAACTTATTTTAAAGTTACTGTCCATAAAGTTTGAGATCCAATAATTATTCAATGACCGCATTAACTTTGGAATGTGAAAAGTTCATATCATGCAATACTTACGTAACAAGGTGTCAGAGCAGCAATTGATGGTAAAGAAAATAAACCTAGTACTAAAAAATATTATACATAATGAAAAAATCTTTATCGGAAAACTCTTTCCACTATTCATTAATGCATTACGGAAGTTCTTTCAAAGAAAATAGCTGTTACACTGTGGATCATGTTAGAGATATTATACATGACTAAGATGATAACCAATCGTATTGATGCTTTACAATGTCTTTATATGTTTTGTATCATAGAAAATTGAATTCACATCTTTGGTAACAAAGTTAGATAATAGGGTGAGGCTTTTTTTAGAGAGCAACAAGCTATAATGTTGCTTTGTTCATTATCTCATTTATACAAGCATTTTCATAAAATGCTCATCTATGAACTTGAGCATCAAAATATTGATGAGATTAAATCTTCTCTTCTGATTCATGAAAAGATAGAACATGATATAGGAGTGATTATCATGATTCTGTAATTGATTCGATTAGTAGAAGTAACTGGAAAGTCGCTAACTAGATTTGGGTTTAAACCTCGTGATGAAAGGTGTAGATATTATCAATAAGAAGGTCATTAAAAAAGAGATTTTACTATGCTAAAAAAAGAGATTATCCAAATGCTTCAAGAAATATTGCTGAAGACGGTGGAGATATTATCTAAATTTCAACCAAATTAGTTGATTAGCCGTGAAGATTTAATTTTGAACAAATATCAAGCAACTAAATGTAAGTATTAATATTTTATTTCAGGTGACGTTTTTAAAGCCATAATTAAAATTGACACTACTAAAAAATTAGTTATTACAGACGAATATTTCCGACGGATTTTATCCCACGGAAATACAGACAAAATTTTAGAGAAATTTTTTATCGGAAAACAAAAGAAATGAATTAGCATAAATTACAGACGGAAAAGAGAATCTGTCGATAATTCTGTCGGAAAAATTAATTTTTATTTCCGTGAGAAATAGTTACAGATGAAAAATCCATCTGTAATCAAAAGGACAAAAATTGCTGCATTTTATTAAATTATTACAGACGAAAAATCTATCTGTAATTTAAAATTTTCCGTCGAAAATAATAAGCTAAACCTACCATTGCTCGAGTTCCATTCACAGCACACAAATCAAACAAGATAAACCTAGCATTTGTAAACCTCGATTAGATTAGTAAATAATTAGTCAATAAATTAGTTTTTAGTAAGGAGGATTAGAAATGTGAATATTATATCAAATTAGGATAGAGCTAATCGAAACTAGAATTTTGACACTAATTTAAAAAAAACGGTCCAAAATTAAACCGAATGAACCGAACCGGTTGAACCGGACCCGAATTGGACTATCGGTCCAACCGGACCAGCCCTTTTAAGTGAACCCAACAGTGCCTTCTCCCTCATTTTGCTGCAGCAGCGTTTCACGCTTCCAGGGAGGGGAGAAAGCTTCCGTAACTTACGGTAAATTTTCGACTCACGTAACTTCTTCGTCCGAGCTCCAATCGCCGCACTGTTTGCGGCCACGCGTTCACCGCGTCGAACTCTACATTTCTACCGGAACAATTTTACTGGTAACTTGTTTAATCACTCTCAACCCTCTTTTTCCCCAATTTTTGAATTTTCAATGGGAAGGTTGAATTTCTTTGATTTCTGATGTTTTAGGATCCAATTAGCTTGAGAAAAATATTCACTCTTGCTTATGTGAAGCTTGGGTAATGTGAGGATATGATAATTTTATTTTAATTTCATTGGATTTGAGCTTTGAGTATTAAATTGGATATATATGTGTTATAAATGTGTATTAGGTTGTGAATAAATAATTAGAGCTTGAAATTGTGAATACTGGAACTTAGAGGAAGTGGATTAGTTGAGGTTTTGAGGGCTGTGTTCTTTTAGAAAAATTGTCTTGGAATAATACTTGGGAATCGGCTAAGGTATGATTTAGATTTCTTGCATTTAATACATAATGTTCTGTGAAAACTTATGCTAGAAGACCATAGGATAAGTTGGATTGCATGTGTATATTTAATACTTAGTATCCTGTTGATGTACATGGTTGGTTTGGTGCTTGTTGATTAACTGGTGATTTAGTGAATTACTGATTTGAGGTATAATTATTGTGGAGGTTGTTGTGATAATGAGGTACTTTGTGTTAAGAGCCTAGGATTTGTGAACTATGATTCTTAGTTAAATTTTGGTTGTTGGATTTGAATACTGTGTAAGTATAATTGTTGATCTAAGGTAGATTTATTGTGGTGATTGTTATGATGATGAGGACGGGTATGTTGAATTGAAAAGAATGCAGGTTTGGACCCGAAAAGGGTGGCAAAGTCCGAGTTTTAGAGGAGATGCTGTCAAAATTTTATAAAAATTAGAGATTTTGTTTAGATGATTATTTAAAAGAGATTTAGATTTAAAGGTTATATGGTTTGATTTTGAGTTATTAAGAAAATGAGTATGTTTTAAGTTTGAAGTTTGATTCTTAGCAAAGAAAGAATTATGTTTTGAATTGGAACTATTGATGGACGGAATGGGAGGTGTGATAATGAAGGATAAGGATTGAATATGTTTAATGTATGATGATGAATGAGATGCAATTGAGAATGATGTGGATGTTGATGAATTATAATTGAATTATTTATATGGCTTATGAATTTGAATGATATGAGATACGAGATTCCCTGGATAAAGTGTCGTGGCTTGCCACCACGTGTACCAGGTAGAAAACTCGATACTCTGTTGACCCTACGACGTAAGTGTGATCGGGCACTATATAAATTCCTGGGAATGTTACCCCCATTGAGTAATTTTGATTATTTTAGATAAAGTTATGCATAGACTCATGGGGATGCACGTCGGGGGATAGTCTAAGTACAATTCAGACTTGTCGGGTTGGCTGGATAACCGATAGATGAGCCTCATCATCCGTAGGACAGGCACTCATCATTTGCATATTATTCGAATTACTTGCTTGTGCATTAGTTGGGTGTGCCTAACTGTATTTGCCATGTTAAATGTGTAATTGTTACTTGTTGTATTTATAACTTTCTTGTGCTTGCTTATATCTGTTTAACTGTTTGTGAAATATTGAAGGAAGTGGAGGTATGGAGGAACGGCAATATGGGGTTTAGACTTAAGGTTAAGTTAAGTCAATTTTAGATACTCTTAGAAAACCACCTTTTATGCCTTCTGTTTAATACTTTAAGCTCTTTAATCTGAGTGTCGGCATTCTAGGATTGCCTCTGGCATTCCCAAGACCTTATATATTATGTGTGTGGCACTTTTACCATACTGAGAACCTCCGGTTCTCATTCCATACTATGTTGTTATTTTTCAGATGTAGGCCGAGAGGCATCTCGTTAGGCGTCTGGACTCTTGAAGCGGAGTAGTTACTGGGTTATTTTGTTATGCTATGATGTATATATATGTACTTAGCTTTCTCTCCACATAACTTATTCTTTTTTATCCTCCTAGACGTGTTTGGAGAGGCAGGATTTTGTTTATATACATCTGGGTTTTGAATATGTATATATATGTATATATGTGTGTATATTCTCCGGCCAGTCTTGATTTCGCAGGCTGAGTCAGGAGCTTGTTATTTTGTATCTTTGGCACTCTATTCCTACTTCTGTTATCTTATGTTTAATAGTTATGGTTTTCTTAGCACGCAAGTTAACTCGTTCCTTGAGCGTTGCGCTTTTATTTTGCGATTTTTATTTCCTCTATTCTTCAAGGCTCCTGGAATATTATAATTCTTCTGCTATTATGTGTACTCATTTTATTTTAGAGGTCGTAATACCACACCACCTTTGTTTTACGACTTAAGCGTAAAGCTTAATGTGGTAGGGTGTTACATTATGGTATCAAAGCAGTTCGTTCCTATAGAGCCTGAAAAACGGACTGATTGTGCCTTTGTGCATTCTCTGTGCATGTGTTTATGTGCTATTAGGATATTTAATTGATATGTATGGCATAAACGTTTGTGAGCATGCATTTGGAACTTAAAGCATTAGACCTGCGATATTGAGACTGATCAACTTAATATTACTTGTTTGGTGTGTATAGGGACCAGATGTTGACTCGCGGACGCGGTCGCGGGCGAGATAGAGGTAGGACAGGCACCGTTACTCCTGCCCCTATAGGGACTAATCTAGTAGACTTTATGGCTGCCCTGGGAAATATGGCCGCAGCTATGCAGGCAACAGTTGAGGCACTGGGTAATCAGATAAACCAGGGTAATCATGAAAACAATAATGATGAGGACGGTCCAATGACACTTGCTACATTTCTGAAAGTTCGCCCACCGACCTTTAGGGGAACCTCAAATCCCACTGATGTAGATAATTGGATTCAGACTATGGAAAGGGCGTTGCAGGCCCAACAGGTTCCTGAGGAGCAATGGGTTGAATTTGGAACTTATCAATTGCAAGATGAAGCTCAGTATTGGTGGCAGGGAACATGACGTATCCTGCAGCCTGATGGTGCTGCGATTCCTTGGGAGGTTTTTTGAACAGAATTCTATAAGAAATATTTTTCTAATTCAACCAGAAATGCCAAGGAACTTGAATTAATGCAGTTAAAACAGGGACAGATGACTGTTGCTGAGTATACTAGTAAGTTTGAGGAGTTGTGTCGCTTTTCTTGTATCTGTCAAGGGGCACCAGAAGATTTTGCCGAATGGAAGTGTATTAAGTATGAGGGAGGTCTTCGGAGTGATATTCTGAGCTTTGTTTCCCCAATGGAGATCAGGGTATTTTCTAAACTGGTGAATAAGAGTAGAGTAGCTGAAGATTGTGTGAGAAAGGCGGCAGTAGAGAAAGGGAGTTTGAGGGTGCCTTTTCAGGGACCTTCAGGAAGAAACTTTGCTCCGAGAGGTAGGAATTTCAAGCATGGAGGCTCTGTTCCGCAGTAGACTTAGGGTCAAGGTAGTTATAGAAGGTTAAATACCAATGTTAATCAGGGAAGAAAGTTTGGGAAGCAACCACAGCAGGATTTGAATTGTCAGAGGTGCGGAAGGTATCATCCTGGAGTTCCGTGCAGAGTAGGACTTAGAGTATGCTATTCCTGTGGACAGCCCGGACATATGGCCACTAATTGCCCGGAGAAGAAGAAGTATGAGACTGGTAGGGTGCAGCAGCCAGGGAGAGTATACATCACTTCTACCATAGGTGCTGATGGATCTAAGACACTGATTAGAGGTAATTGTGAAATGGCTGGTAAAATCTTAAATGCTTTATTTGATTCATGAGCAAGTCATTCATTTATTGCATTTGAAAAGGCCCATGAATTAGGATTGAGAATGGTTGTTTTAGGTTATGATTTGAAAGTATATAATGCTACTCATGAAGCTATGGTGACTAGGATAGGATTTCCATAAGTTCCCTTTCGAGTACAACAGCGTGAATTTGAGCATGATTTGATTTGTTTGCCTATGACTGGTCTTGATCTCATTTTGGAATTGGATTGGTTATCCAAGAATCATGTTTTGCTTGATTGTTCTGAGAAGTCAGTAAAGTTTATGCCGGAAGGGTCAGAAGCACCGGTTGTGGTGAATAGTTACTATTTGAATTCTATGATAGTAAACTATTCAGGAACTGAATGTCAGGGTATTATGTTATTAACTACGGGAGTATCAGGTGATTATCAGAGTTTAGAGCAGATTCTGGTTGTATGTGAATTTCCAGATGTGTTTCCGGATGATATTAATGAATTCCCACCTAACCGAGAGGTTGAATTTGCAATTGAGTTGGTACCTGGATTCGGTCCAATTTCAATTACTCCTTATAAGATGTCACCTTTAGAAATGGCTGAACTGAAGGCTCAGCTGGAAGATCTGTTGGGTAAGCATTTTATCCGACCAAGTGTTTCTCCATGGGGAGCGCTAGTATTACTTGTAAAGAAGAAGGATGGGAGTATACAGCTGTGTGTCGATTATCGGCAATTGAATAAGATCACTGTAAAGAATAAATATCCGTTGCCTAGAATCGATGATCTAATGGATCAGTTACAGGGTGCCGGTGTGTTTTCTAAGATTGACCTGTGATCTGGATATCATCAGATAAGGGTTAGAGACGAGAATATTCCGAAAATTGCTTTCAGAACCCGTTATGGTCATTATGAGTATACAGTGATGTCTTTCGGGTTAACTAATGCCCCAGTAGTATTTATGGATTATATGAACAGGATTTTTCGACCATATTTGGACAAGTTTGTTATTGTCTTCATTGATGACATTCTTGTTTATTCTAAGACTAAAGAAGAGCATGCTGATCACTTGCGAATTGTGCTGCAAATTTTGAGAGACAGGAAGTTATATGCTAAGTTATCTAAATGCGAATTCTGGAAGAGTGAGGTAAAGTTTCTCGGTCACGTGGTGAGTAAACAAGGAATAGCTGTGGATCCTGCTAAGGTGGAAGTAGTGATGAATTGGGAGCGACCAACTTCAGTGACAGAGATAAGGAGTTTCCTAGGTTTGGCGGGGTATTATCGTAGATTCATTAAGGGATTTTCACAACTCGCCTTACCTTTAACTAAATTGATTAGGAAGGATACCCTTTTTTGTCTAGACTCCAAAGTGTGAAGAGAGTTTCCAAGCATTGAAGCACAAGTTGACTACTACACCTGTATTGGTATTACATGAACCAAGTGAACCGTTTGAAGTGTACTGTGATGCATCTTTGAAGGGTTTAGGGTGCGTTCTGATGCAGCACCAGAATGTTGTAGCATACGCCTCACGGTAGTTAAGGCCGCATGATATGAACTACCCGACACATGATTTAGAACTTGCTGCTGTTGTGTTTGCTTTAAAGATTTGGAGGCACTACCTCTATGGCGTTAGGTTTCATGTTTTCTCAGATCATAAGAGTTTGAAGTATCTTTTTTAGCAGAAAGAGTTGAATATGCGTCAGATGAGGTGGATGGAGCTTCTGAAAGATTATGATTTTGAATTGAATTATCATCCAGGAAAAGCGAACGTTGTGGCGGACGCCTTGAGTCAGAAATCTTTATATGCAGCTTGGATGATGCTACAGGAAGAAGAATTACTAAGCGCATTTCAAGGTTTGAATCTGGGAATTAGAGAAGAATCTGGAATTTTGTGTTTGAGTCAGTTGTAGATTTCAAGTGATTTTAAATCAGAACTTCTGAAGGCTCATCGAGACAGTGAAACATTACGTAAAGTATTACCAGCAGTTGAACAAGGAAAACAGTGGAGAGTGTCAGAAGGACAAGATGGTTTATGGAGGTTCAAGAACCGGATTATTGTGCCAAATATCGGAGACCTGCGATAGAGTATTTTGAAGGAAGCTCATAAGAGTTGATTCTCAATTCACCCGGAGAGTACTAAAATGTATTAGGATCTGAAAGCGATATTCTGGTGGCCAGATATGAAGAATGATGTGGCATTGCATGTATCTAAATGTTTAACGTGTCAGAAGGTTAAGATTGAGCATCAGAGACCATCAGGGACCCTTCAGCCTTTGGAGATTCCACAATGGAAATGGGAGAGTATCGCAATGGATTTTGTGATAGGTTTGCCTAGAACCCGATCAGGTTGTGACACTATTTGGGTAGTTGTGGACCGATTGACGAAATCAGCTAATTTTCTTCCTATCCGAATAAGTTTCACAGTGGAGGAATTTGCTCGAATGTATATCAAAGAGGTTGTTAGGTTACATGGCGTGCCTTCTACTATTATATCTGACAGAGATCCCCATTTTATATCAAGGTTCTGAGGAGCTTTTTAGCGTGCATTTGGGACTCAGTTAAGCTTGAGTACTGCGTATCACCCTCAGACAGATAGTCAGTCAAAGAGAACTATTCAGACCTTGGAAGATATGCTAAGGGCTTGTGTATTAGACCAGCCAGCGAGCTGGGATCGGTATATGCCATTAATAGAATTTGCTTACAATAATAGCTATCATGCGAGCATTGGAATGGCTCCATATGAAGCTCTGTATGGCAGGAAATGTTAATCTCCGTTGTGTTGGTATGAAACTGGAGAAAGGAGTTTATTAGGGCCTGAGATGATAGTTGAAATGACTGAGTAGATAAAGAAGATTTGTAGTCGAATGCTTATAGCCCAAAGCCGCCAAAAGAGCTACGCTGACCAGAGGCGAAAGCCTTTGGAATTCGAAGAAGGAGAACATGTCTTTCTGAAAGTTACACCAACCACTGGGGTAGGAAGAGTTATTAAGACTAAGAAACTGAATCCCCGTTATATTGGACCCTTTGATATTCTGAAGAGGATTGGGCCAGTGGCTTATAAAATTGCCTTACCGCCATATCTTTCGAATTTGCACGACGTGTTTCATAGGAGCTCGAATCAGATATGTGAAAGGACTATCCACATCTCTTTTCAGGTAACTAGATTTGAATTTCGAGGGCAAAATTCTTTGTTAGGTGGGTAGAATGTAAACATCGATTAGATTAGTAAATAATTAGTCAATAAATTAGTTTTTAATAAGGAGGATTAGAAATGTGAATATTATATCAAATTAGGATAGAGCTCATCAAAACGAGAATTTTTACACTAATTTCGAAGAAAACGGTCCAAAATTAGACCGAATAGACCGAACCGATTGAACTAGACCCGAATCGGGCTATCGGTCCAACCGGATCAGCCCTTTTAAGTGAACCCAACAGTGCCTTCTCCCTCATTTTGCTGCAGCAGCGTGAAACACTTCCAAGGAGGGGAGAAAGCTTCCGTAACTTACAGTAAATTTTCGATCCCCGTAACTTCTCCGTCTGAACTCCAATCGCCGCACCGTTTGTGGCTACGCATTCACTGTGTCGAGCTCTATATTTTTATCGGAATAATTTCACTGGTAACTTGTTTAATCACTCTCAGACCTCTTTTCCCCTAATTTTCGAATTTTTAATGGGAAGGTTGAATTTCTTTGATTTCTGATGTTTTAGGATCCAATTAGCTTGAGAAAAACATTCACTCTTGCTTATGTGAAGCTTGGGTATGGTAAGGATACGATAATTTGATTTTAATTTCATTGGATTTAAGGTTAAGTTAAGTCAATTTTAGATACTCTTAGAAAACCACCTTTTATGGCTTCTATTTAATACTTTAAGCCTTATAATTTGAGTATCGGCATTCTAGGATTGCCTCTGACATTCCCAATACCTTATATATTATGTGTGTGGCACCTTTACCATACTGAGAACCTCCGGTTCTCATTCCATACTATTGATGACATGTCACCATGTCATGTTTTTCTATGTTTTTTCATACAAGTAATTGATAATTAGTGCTTAAATATTGCATTCTTTTATGCTTAAATTGTATATTTCCTTGATCTTTTGATTTTATAAATTTTGTAGGAAATAAGTGGAAAAAGAAGTAAAATAGCACAAAATAAACTAAAAAGAAGAAAAGAAGAATTTTGGGAACACTTTGAAGATTGGGCACACTTTGGAGCTTTAGACCACGCTTTTAAAAGTGTGGCCCATGACCATGAAGCCTGGGCCTTATTATCATGCATTAATGTTTATGCATGCATTATCATGAATCAATAGCTAAAGCATGCATGCATATGATTATTAATGCTTATACATGCATGAAACGTTAATTAATCAAATGCCAATTATGATTGAAAACGACATTATTAATTAATTAATAAAGCTTGCATGCATAATCATTTAATTAATGCCAAGGCCAAGTAAAAGAATGAATGAATGCATTGGCATTATTAAAGCATGCAATTGGCATCAGCGGTACATTGAGCCAGGATTGAAGCTGGAGGAGCCTCACGTTTGCGCCAACGTTTGTCTCAAACATGAGGTCAAACGTTGGCAGAGGAACACCCTGGAGAGAGAGCTAGCATTTGTGCCAACGTTTGCCTCAAACGTGAGGTCAAACGTTGGCTGATGAATTGATGCCTGGAGGACTCAACGTTTGCGCCAACGTTTGTCTCAAACGTGAGGTCAAACGTTGGCCAAAGAATGCCTTGGAGGAGATCACGTTTGAGCTCACATTTGACCTCAAACGTGAACCCAAACGTGAGTGACAGAAAATGGCCTTCTGCATAATGCCACACACGAAGATGTTTGAGTCAACGTTTGCCTCAAACGTTGACTCAAACGTGAATGCTCCAGAGTCCAAATTGTAAGCGGATTTCTTCTCAAGACCAAACCCATCCGGATCCATCTTCAACCCAATTTCACTCCAAAGCAAGCAAAGCCCACATGACTCAAAGGCACACAGAGAAGCTAGATTAGGAATTTCATTTTGTAAATATTGTTTTGATTTTTCATTTTCATTTTGTAAAAGCCTATATTAAGGCATTGGTTTCATTTCACTAAGAAGGCTGGCTCTGCTAGAGCATTAGGAGTAGGGTGGAATAGAAAGCCTTCTTTGAAGCACTTTTAATTTTTCTGCACTTTTACATTTCAAAAAAAATCAATTCAGTTTTATACATTCCTCTTCTGCTACAATTTCTTCTTCTGTTACAATTTTCTTTTTGCAATTATACACTCCAGTTTACATTGAGCTTGAATTTTGATCTTCTGTTCCATCTGCTCTAAATTTACTTTCCTGCAAGTTTAATTTTCTGCAATTGATCTGAGTTCTAATTTACTGCTTTCATTTAACTTTTCAGCACCCAGTCCCTTTACATTCACTGCAATTTACATCTCTTGCTATTTAAGTTTCTGTAATTTACATTTCTTGCTCTTTAAGTTTCTGCCCATTTACATTCTGCAACTTTAATTTCCCTGCAATTTTTTATTTCTGTTGCTCCACTTCACACAAATCACTCAATGCTAGCTTGACTAAACTAATCACTGATGAGCAGATAATTTATACGCTTTTTGGCATTGTTTTTAGTATGTTTTAGTTAGTTTTTATTATATTTTTATTAGTTTTTAGTTAAAATTCACTTTTCTGGACTTTACTATGAGTTTGTGTGTTTTTCTGTGATTTCAGATATTTTCTGGCTGAAATTGAGGGACCTGAGCAAAAATCTGATTCAGAGGCTGAAAAGGACTGCAGATGCTGTTAGATTCTGACCTTCCTACACTCGAAGTGGATTTTCTGCAGCTACAGAAGCCCAATCGGCAAGCTCTTAACTGCGTTGGAAAGTAGACATCCTGGGCTTTCCAGCAATGTATAATAGTCCATACTTTGCCCAAGATTTGATGGCCCAAACCGGCGTTCCAAATCAGCTCAAAACTGCCCGGCGTTAAACGCCGGAACTGGCACAAGAATGGGAGTTAAACGCCCAAACTGGCACAAAAGCTGGCGTTTAACTCCAAGAAAAGTCTCTACACATGAAAGCTTCAATGCTCAACCCAAGCACACACCAAGTGGGCCCGGAAGTGGATTTTTATGTCATTTACTCATTTCTGTAAACCCTAGGCTACTAGTTCTCTACAAATAGGACCTTTTACTATTGTATTTTCATCTTGGTTCTTCTGGTTCCCTCTCTGTGGCCGAAGCCAATGATCACCATTATCACTTATGTATTTTAAATGGTGGAGTTTCTACACACCATAGATTAAGGTGTGGAGCTCTGCTGTACCTCGAGTATTAATGCAATTACTATTGTTCTTCTATTCAATTCAGCTTATTCTTGTTCTAAGATATCACTTGTTCCTCAACTTGATGAATGTGATGATCCGTGACACTCATCACCATTCTCACCTATGAACGTGTGCCTGACAACCACCTCCGTTCTACCTTAGATTGAGTGGATATCTCTTGGATCCCTTAATCGGAATCTTCGTGGTATAAGCTAGAATTGATGGCGGCATTCAAGAGAATCCGGAAGGTCTAAACCTTGTCTGTGGTATTCTGAGTAGGATTCAAGGATTGAATGACTGTGACGAGCTTCAAACTCCTGAAGGCTGGGCGTTAGTGACAGACGCAAAAGAATCAATGGATTCTATTCCAACCTGATTGAGAACCGACAGATGATTAGCCGTGCCGTGACAGGGTGCGTTGAACATTTTCACTGAGAGAACGGGATTGTAGCCACTGACAACGGTGATGCCCAACATACAGCTTGCCATGGAAAGGAGTAAGAAGGATTGGATGAAGACAGTAGGAAAGCAGAGAGACGGAAGGGACAAAGCATCTCCATACGGTTATCTGAAATTCTCACCAATGAATTACATAAGTATCTCTATCCTTATTTTATGTTTTATTCATAAATCATCCATAACCATTTGAATCCGCCTGACTGAGATTTACAAGGTGACCATAGCTTGCTTCATACCAACAATCTCCATGGGATCGACCCTTACTCGCGTAAGGTTTATTACTTGGACGACCCAGTGCACTTGCTGGTTAGTTGTACGAAGTTGTGATAAAGAGTTGAGATTGCAATTGAGCGTACCATGTTGGTGGCGCCATTGATGATCACAATTTCGTGCACCAATCACCCACTAAAGTTGCTTGATCCATCAATCCCTGTGAGATCGACCTCACTCTAAGTGAGTTATTACTACTTGCTGCGACCCGGTATACTTGCCGGTTAGATTTGTGTGTTGGAAATTCGTTTTTCCACAAAAACACCCATCAAGTTTTTGGCGCCGTTTCCGGGGATTGATTAGATCAACAATGATTAAGTGGGTGAGAAGTCTAGATCAAGCATTTTTTGTTTTTATTCTCTGTTCTATGTTGAAACTAAGGTGTTTGTGTTTTTGCCTCACTAAGAAATTCTCTCTCTGTGACATGAATTTCAATTTTCCTTGGTGTTGTGTTTTACAAAATCAAAATAGAGTTCAACTCATCTTATGATCAAACAAATTTTATGGGATATTACCCACCATCACCAATCTCTAGTGATGGTTGGGAATATCACCAAGAAAATACAGATTCTGAGTACTCCAATCCATGGAGATTTGCTTCAGAGACACAAGATGAGCAAGAGAATCATATGGGATATTTCCCTCCACCACAAAATGATTCAAGTTATTATTCTAATGGTGGTTGGGAATATCACCAAGAAACTACAGATTTTGAGCAATCCAATCAGTGGGGATATGCTAATCAAGATAATTCCATGGAATACTACCCAACACCACAAAATAATTCTTGTTATTATGTTAATGGTGGATGGGAGTATCAACAAGGAATAAACAAGTATGAGCACCTCCTAGAGCCACAAGATAATTTAAACTGCTATAACAACCACTCAGATTGTGACTGGGAGGGTCAAAATCAAAGAGATCTTGATGATCCATACTTTGTTCATCAAGAGAAATAATCATTGGAGTATGCTTTCGATAAGTTCATGCAAAATCGTTCCCCAATGCCACAAAATGAACCATACTGTGACGAATTCTACAATGATTCACATTGTGGATGGGAGGATCAAAACCAGAAAGCATTTGATAGTTCATACCCCACTTATCAAGAGCCATCATCACTTTAGCAAACCTTCAATTCACTCATACAAAATTGCCCAACCTCACCTCCCAGTTCCTCATTTGAAGATTGTTCATCACTTGATTATGCCTCAACAAAAAGTCTCCTCCAAGATCCATACAATTCATTCCACCAACCACAAAACTTATTTCATAATCCACACAATTCATTCCAGGCCACTCTAAACAACCTCACCACAACACATCCATATCCATAAAATTTCTCTCCACCTTCATCTTTTGAGCTAGTAGCTGAGGATCCCCTTCAAAAATCCAAAGAATTGTTAGAAAGACAAGAACAACTCATGGAGGAACAACAAAAATCCTGGAGAGAAAAAGAAATCCTTCTTTAGAAGATGGATGAGGATTTGGAGAACAGAAGGAAATACTCAGAACCACTAAGCAAGAAGAATGAAGATCACTTAGTGGATGTGAAGGAGAAAGTGGAAGAGCAAGATGAGGAGGCTATTGTATCAAGTGAAACTCCAATGGAGAATGAGGTGGTGAAGGTATTTGAAAATGAAACTGCACTTGAGGAGACAAAGGAACATGAATATTCACAACCCTCATAAACTTTCCTTGAATCTGTGATCGAAAAATATGAAGAAGAGATGAAGAAATATTGGGAAGAACAACAAACATCCTCCATGAAAGTATTATTAAGTCAAATGTTGAGTACAGAGGAGGAAGTGGAAGAGCAAGAAAGTGAGGAGGACAATCAAGAGAATCCACACTCAAGTGAAGCAGAGAAGCACATGAAGGAAGAGCCTATTGAACCACCATTGCAAGGAATTCTTGATTAAGACAAAACTCCAATAATCACACAGCAACCAAGTCTTGAATCCAAAGAAGTGAAGGTAACTAACAAGAGCACCAATCCTGTCCCTGATCCAGCAAGCAAGAACAATCAAGCCATTTGCAAAAGGAAGCTTGCTGAGGAAAGGCTAAGACAAGGGACAGTAGCTGAATCTTCTCCCCCCTTGAGGTCATTCCTCTTAACAAACTGGAAGAAGAGGAAGAAAGTGAATAACAACATGTCAAGCTAATGACACTAAAAGATCGCTTGTTAGGAGGCAACCCAACCTTAGGTAACATTTCATTCCTTTGCTGTTTATTTTCTCTAACTGCTTTGTTTAAATTTTAATAAATTGGCATATGGTTACATTCTAAGTTTGGTGTTGCCCTGCAACAATTTGTATTCAATCCCTTTAGATGATTGCATCAATTTTACATGGAAGTGACACACTAAGATTCTAAGTTTGGTGTGCCACTTATTTTTCTATGCAATTCATCCAGCAACACCACTTGTCTGTATAATCATAATGCCTTGCAGTGTTATCTTTCATTTAGTTAGACAATTTTAGTTTTCTTTTTGTTTGATGTCATTTTCTTGTTTTTAATGCTTTCTTTTATTAACTATTATTTTTAATACATCACCAAGAGATCCTTATTCATGACAGATTTTTTGCTTGGCGATTGTATTTAACATATAACAGTTTCATCTAGTTCTAGTTCAAATAAATTGACATATGATTGCATTCTAAGTTTGGTGTTGCTATGCAACAAAAATTTGCTTCCAATCTTTACTGGATACTTGCATCAATTCTAAGAGAAAGTGTCACACTAAGTTTGGTATGCCACTTATATTTTTATGCAATGTATCATGCACACTAACTTATATTTGCAATCACAATGTCTCTGTTTCTCTGTGCCTTCATATCTTTAATTTTGCTTGCTTAGAACACATGTATCACTAACATTTTATTGTGTAAGACATTCATGATCCATCTTAGCCCCATAACCACGGTTCTAATAGTTGCTTGAGGATAAGCAAGCATTCTGAGTTGGTATGGGAAGGAGAGGAATGGGAGGAAAATGACAACAATAGAGAAGATGAACTACAAGGTTGTAAAGTTCATTTTCCTCTCATTTGTTTCTAGCACTTTAAATTGTATGATTGTCTTATTATCTTCTTTGTATGCATGTGTAGTATGAATAAGCATAGTCTAAATTTTGATTTGCAACATGTTGCTGTGACATTATGACTACCAACTTGAATTTTGTAAAGTTCAAAGCAGTAAATTATCATGATCATAAACAAACAAGGAATTTAAGAAGGATTTAGCATGTGCATACAAGTATTGGAAAGCTAGTATGATTGATTATTGCTCAATTGCATTAGATTTTATTTAATTGAAGTTTTCATCTAGGACATTTTGTGAAATCTTTTGAAATCATGAAAACCTTGAAAAAAAGCAAAAAAGGGCAAGAAAAGAAAAAGGGAAAGAATGAGAAAGCTGAAGGCTCTGAGTACCAATGATAATTCTATTGTTAAGTACTTGTGGTGTTTACGTATCAAGCCAAATGCTTGAAAACAAAACACCTAGAAGTCAAGGCTAGGCCTCAAGTGCAAAAGCACTCCCTCAAAGCTCAAGGTTCTGAGCATCAATGATTAGAGAGTCAAGAAAAGAAAAAATGAGCTTAATGAAGTCCTCTAATTCAAATGCTTGTGGTGCTTATGTATCAAGTGGTAATACTTGAAAACAAAGCATTTAGAATCGTAGCTTTGTTATCAACTCATGGGGCAAAGCACCCAAAAGGAGAAGCTAATAAGAAAATTAAAAGCTTGCTTCAAGGAAGAAATATAAGAAAAAGATTTCATAAATTGAGCTAGATTGAAGCATCAATCATTTACATTTCTTTTGTGATTGTAGCTTGCTTAGAAAACTAGCTTACCATGAACATTGAGTTGCTATTCTTCTCACCTTGGTTTGTCAATCTTTATTGCATGATTCTTTTCTTGCTTGGGGACAAGCAAGGTTTAAGTTTGGTGTTGTGATGACATGTCACCATGTCATATTTTTCTATGCTTTTTCATACAAGTAATTGAAAATTAGTGCTTAAATATTGCATTCTTTTATGCTTAAATTGTATATTTTCTTGATCTTTTGATTTTATAAATTTTGTAGGAAATAAGTAGAAAAAGAAGCAAAATAGCACAAAATAAGCTAAAAAGAAGAAAAGAGGAATTTTGGGCACACTTTGAAGATTGAGCACACTTTGGAGCTTTAGACCACGCTTTTAAAAGCGTGGCCCATGACCATGAAGCCTGGGCCTTATTATCATGCATTAATGTTTATGCATTGGTGCACGAAATTGTGATCATCAATGGCGCCATCAACATAGTACGCTCAATTACAATCTCAACTCTTTATCACAACTTCGCACAACTAACCAGCAAGTGCACTGGGTCGTCCAAGTAATAAACCTTACGCGAGTAAGGGTCGATCCCACGGAGATTGTTGGTATGAAGCAAGCTATGGTCATCTTGTAAATCTCAGTCAGGCGGATTCAAATGGTTATAGATGATTTATGAATAAAACATAAAATAAGGATAGAGATACTTATGTAATTCATTGGTAAGAATTTCAGATAAGCGTATGGAGATGCTTTGTCCCTTCCGTCTCTCTGCTTTCCTACTGTCTTCATCCAATCCTTCTTACTCCTTTCCATGGCAAGCTGTATGTTGGGCATCACTGTTGTCAGTGGCTACAGTCCCATCCTCTCAGTGAAAATGTTCAACGCGCTCTGTCACAGCACAGTTAATCATATGTCGGTTCTTAATCAGGTTGGAATAGAATCCAGTGATTCTTTTTGCGTCTGTCACTAACACCCAGCCTTCAGGAGTTTGAAGCTCGTCACAGTCATTCAATCCTTGAATCCTACTCAGAATACCACAGACAAGGTTTAGACCTTCCGGATTCTCAAGAATGCCGCCATCAATTCTAGCTTATACCACGAAGATTCCGATTAAGGCATCCAAGTGATATCCACTCAATCTAAGGTAGAACGGAGGTGGTTGTCAGGCACACGTTCATAGGGAGAATGATGATGAGTGTCACGGATCATCACATTCATCAAGTTGTGGAACAAGTGATATCCTAGAACAAGAATAAGCCGAATTGAATAGAAGAACAATAGTAATTGCATTAATACTCGAGGTACAGCAGAGCTCCACACCTTAATCTATGGTGTGTAGAAACTCCACCGTTGAAAATACATAAGAACAAGGTCTAGGCATGGCCGAATGGCCAGCCTCCCAATGATCTAAGAACTAGACGTCCAAAGATGATCCTAAGATCTAAAGTGATCAAAAGATGAAAATACAATAGCAAAAGGTCCTATTTGTAGAGAACTAGTAGCCTAGGGTTTATAGAATTGAGTAAATGACATAAAAATCCACTTCCGGGCCCACCTGGTGTGTGCTTAGGCTGAGCATTGAAGTTTTCATGTGTAGAGACTTTTCTTGGAGTTAAACGGCAGCTTTTGTGCCAGTTTGGGCGTTTAACTCCCATTCTTGTGCCAGTTCAGGCGTTAAACGCCAGAATTCTTGAGCTGACTTGAAACGCCTGTTTGGGCCATCAAATCTCGGGCAAAGTATGGACTATTATATATTGCAGGAAAGCCCAGGATGTCTACTTTCCAACGCAGTTGAGAGCGCGCCAATTGGGCTTCTGGAGCTCCAGAAAATCCACTTCGAGTGCATGGAGGTCAGAATCCAACAGCATTTGTAGTCCTTTTCAGCCTCTGAATCAGATTTTTGCTCAGGTTCCTCAATTTCAGCCAGAAAATATCTGAAATCACAGAAAAATACACAAACTCATAGTAAAGTCCAGAAAAGTGAATTTTAACTAAAAACTAATAAAAATATAATAAAAACTAACTAAAACATACTAAAAATATACTAAAAACAATGCCAAAAAGCGTATAAATTATCCGCTCGTCATACATGCATTATCATGAATCAATAGCTAAAGCATGCATGCATATGATTATTAATGCGTATACATGCATGAAACGTTAATTAATCAAATGCCAATTATGATTGAAAATGGCATTATTAATTAATAAAGCTTGCATGCATGAATCATTTAATTAATGCCAAGGCCAAGTAAAAGAATGAATGAATGCATTGGCATTATTAAAGCATGCAATTGGCATCAGCAGTACAATGAGCCAGGATTGAAGTTGGAGAAGCCTCACGTTTGCGCCAACGTTTGCCTCAAACGTGAGGTTAAACGTTGGCAGAGGAACACCCTGGAGAGAAAGCTAGCGTTTGCGCCAACGTTTGCCTCAAACGTGAGGTCAAACGTTGGCTGATGAATTGATGCCTGGAGGACTCAACGTTTGCGCCAACGTTTACCTCAAACGTGAGGTCAAACGTTGGCCAAAGAATGCCTTGGAGGAGATCACGTTTGAGCTCACGTTTGACCTCAAACGTGAACCCAAACGTTAGTGACAGCAAATGGCCTTCTGCATAATGCCACACACAAAGACGTTTGAGTCAACGTTTGCCTCAAACATTGACTCAAACGTGAATGCTCCAGAGTCCAAATTGCAAGGGAATTTCTTCTCAAGACCAAACCCATCCGGATCCATCTTCAACCCAATTCCACTCCAAAGCAAGCAAAGCCCACATGACTCAAAGGCACACAGAGAAGCTAGATTAGGAATTTTCTTTTGTAAATATTGTTTTGATTTTTCATTTTCATTTTGTAAAAGCCTATATAAAGGCATTGGTTTCATTTCACTAAGAAGGCTGGCTCTGCTAGAGCATTAGGAGTAGGATAGAATAGAAAGTCTTCTTTGAAGCACTTTTAATTTTTCTGCATTTTTACATTTCGAAAAAAATCAATTCAGTTTTATACATTCCTCTTCTGCTACAATTTCTTCTTCTGTTACAATTTTCTTTCTGCAATTATACACTTCAGTTTACATTGTGCTTGAATTTTGATCTTCTGTTCCATCTGCTCTAAATTTACTTTCCTGCAAGTTTAATTTTCTGCAATTGATCTAAGTTCTAATTTACTGCTTCCATTTAACTTTCCAGCACCCAGCTCCTTTACATTCACTGCAATTTACATCTCTTGCTATTTAAGTTTCTGCAATTTACATTTCTTGCTCTTTAAGTTTCTGCCCATTTACACTCTGCAACTTTAATTTCCTTGCAATTTTTTATTTCTGTTGCTCCACTTCACACAATTCACTCAATGCTAGCTTGACTAAACTAATCACCCACTAAAGTTGCTTGATCCATCAATCCTTGTGGGATCGACCTCACTCTAAGTGAGTTATTACTACTTGCTGCGACCCGGTATACTTGCCGGTTAGATTTGTGTGTTGGAAATTCGTTTTTCCACAAAACACCCATCAACTATGTTGTTATTTTTCAGATGTAGGTCGAGAGGCATCTCGTTAGGCGTCTGGACTCTTGAAGCAGAGTAGTTACTGGGTTATTTTGTTATGCTATAATGTATATATATGTACTTAGCTTTTTCTCCACATAACTTATTCTTTTTGATCCTCGTAGAGGTGTTTGGAGAGGCAGAATTTTGTTTATGTACATCTGAGTTTTGAATATGTATATATATGTATATATGTGTGTATATTCTACGACCAGTCTTGACTTCGCAAGCTGAGTCAGGAGCTTGTTATTTTGTATCTTTGGCATTCTATTCCTACTTCTGTTATCTTATGTTTAATAGTTATGGTTTTCTTAGCACGCAAGTTAACTCGTTCCTTGAGCGTTGCGCTTTTATTTTGCGATTTTTATTTCCTTGAGCGTTGCAGCTACCTTCTCCTTCTTCTCCTCTTTTTAAAACACTAAACCAGTAGAACACAGCCCCTGTCTCTCTCGTTCTTTCTCGTTTGCAGAACAAAGCAAGCTCAAGCTCCACCACCACCGCCCCTCAAGCTCGCATATCTTCTTAGCGCTACAGCCATCATCTCCTCCAGTCAATGCCGCGGCTACCTCCACGCAAGCCCTAACTTCTCAAATTCATTCCTATATCTTCTCATTCCTGTACTTCCTTCTCTTCAAGTTTCAGCCACACAAGTCAAGTTTCAAAGGCAACGCGAACGCAACTATGGTATGGTCTAGCCTCTTCGTTTCTCCTCTATTTCCACTTATTGTTTCTTTTCACAGTGCTTCAATTTTCTAGCTAGCTCCTTATTTATTTTTTAGTTTCAAAATTCATAAATATTTTGATCATCGGTTTGGGCACTTTGCGTTTTCGTTGCTGATCTTATCGACTTCTTCCATATCCTCGATCTGATCATTGTATCATTCCCTTCCAGATTTGATTACTGATTTTTGTTCCTAATTTTAGTCTTGCTAACTCTAAAATTGATAACATGCTTTGGGATCTCATCCACGAAATCTTCCCCTCTAATTTGTTGAATGGATATCAAATTAGGGGTGAAGATCGAAATCACTTGATTTTATTTTTCATTGAGGAACTATTAGCTACTCAAGTGGCAAAAAGATTAAAGTATGCATGAGTAATGATTCGTGTGGGTATCTGCTTGATCATAATTGCTTTGCTTTGGTGTGCCTTTCAATCTCTCAGGCAAATGTAGCTTCCAGAATGGCGGTCCATGATGGCTGCAAGTTACGGTTTTTAGAGCTCAAGACAAAAAAGACTCACAGGTTCATAGTTTTCAAGATTGAGGAGAATCAGAAGCAAGTCATTGTGGAGAAGCTTGGTGAGCCAGCTCAAGGCTACGAAGATTTCGCTGCTTGCCTCCCTCCTAATGAGTGCCGCTATACTATATATGATTTCGAGTTCTTGACCGAAGGCAATGTTCCCAAGAGCAGGATTTTCTTCATTGCTTGGTAATTAGATGTTTGCTTGTTTGTTTGTTCATATGCCTGCTGGTTGCTTTTGCTGTTTGATTGATATTAATGTGATTTTCTAGTTATAAATTAATCTCTAAACAGTTGCATTGTGTAACTTGTTCCAATTTTTCTTGCGTACTACTTGAATAGCATGATGAGGTTCAAAATTTTAAATTTCTTAACCCTGTGCATTTCTTATTTTTGACAGTTTTGTATAGGAATATGATCCCTAGTAACTTTACTATGAATACATCTAATGTGATGGCTAGTTTGGCCACATATCTGCTGGTGAGTTATTTTTTTTATTTTAATTTACAATGTTCTCTTGTTGATGGCAAAGTTTCAGTTTCAAAGTGTAAATCTAATTTTGATTTCAATTTTTGTGTTCTTTCTATGTGAAAATTGGATACTGCTACAAATATCAAAATAGGGATCAGCATCAAAGACAGAAAACACCAATTTTCTTGAATCCACTTTCTTTTCAGACCTTCCTGTTTATTATCTACAAAAGCAATGCACAGAGAACTCTACATTTTCCTTTCCACTCTAGATAGAATCCAATAGTATACAGCAAGGTATGGTACATTCTTGTATTGATAAGATTTCGTGTATAAAAGTGGTAATGAAAAGTGAATCGATAGTTATGGGCTTATGGCTGTGCTGTTTATGTAGTTATTATAATGAAAATTGACAATTCCTTTTGCCATTCCTGTTTGTGAATCATTGATAAATATGCATGTGCTGAAGAGTAATTGAATTAGCTGGAAGTTATGGTAATGGTATCAGTAGTGGAAGAAATTCTTTAATAATTGGCCTTTGCATAATGTATTGGTTTGTGTACGTAGCTTAGTGTCTATTACCAGTCCCCTTACTGTGTTTATATTGTAAAAGCAGGGCTCAGCATGTGTAGTTAATGCATCTAGTGAAAGAGACATGGTTGTATTTGCACTTGGAATGATCAAGGTAGAATTTCATTCATGTTAATTGTATTTATTTGGCCCTTTTGCATGATTGTTCTCCCTCTCCCATAAGAAATCATATTTAATGATCTTTATGAGTTCACCGTTCACCCATTTTAGTTTTTGACGCAGCAAAAACTGCAATCATGTCACGTTCCCTTCCCTCCTTTTTTCTCCAAAGCGGCAAAAGTACCAAACCCTCCCTCTGCCACCATTCCCATCCCCATCGGTATGCTCTCTTCCTCTCTCTCATTCCCATTCTCACTTTTCTTCTTCTTCTTCTTCTTCTTCTTCTTCTTCTTCTTCTTCTTCTTCTTCTTCTTCTTCTTCTCATCGTATTCCACTCTCCTTTGTTCTTCATATCAATCAATCAATCAATCAATGTCCTACCTACACGCTCTTTTATCCATTACCTCATGCTGTTTGCTTTTTTCTTTGTGCTATTTTTTCTTATCAATTCATCGATTTTGTTCGCTAGTTTATTCTGCTGTTCCGATCACTCTGTGAAGTAGGTTATTTTTTTCATTTAACAAAATTCAAAAAACGATTATATATTTTATTTTATTTTATTTTTTTAAATAATTGCTTATATACAGCAAATAATCATGCGTAAAAACAATGTTTAGGTTAGGTTTCTTTGATCTAGGTTAATCGCGTAATTGTACTAGACTGTAGCTGTTGTTGACCTAGGTTTGTGTCTGGATTCAAATTATTCATATATATTGGCGTTTATTGACAAAGATGTTATTGGTTGTGACTTCGGAGTATAATGTTTGAAGCTTGAAAGGTGAATATTGTTTGTGTTTATGTTTAGTTCTGCAATACATTATGTTGTGCAATTTTCTTACTTAGGGTAATATTGTGGACTTGTGGTCTCAATTTCTTATTGATGTACTATGTAGGTTAAGTTCATTCCAATATGGCATTGTAAGCCACTCTCACAAAGTATATTCAAGTATGAAATAATAGAAAACTACTTTTCAGCCAACAAGTTCAACTTTGGGCTTTCTGAAAAGCAGTTTTGCTATTGTCTTGTAGATGATTAGTTTTGAATGAAATGCGATTTTTCTTTGTAACGCAAAAGTTTGTCTTTATCCATTTTCCTTTTCTTTATCTTCTCTCTGCCTTAATTATAGGCATAGAGTTAGAGAAAAAGAGGAACTATATTATGACATTAATAGTAAGATGATCTTCAATAATACCGTAGCCTAATTCACTTGTTTTCCAATCAGGTCAAGTTCTATTGTTACTAGTACAATCCCAAGCCTACTATTAAACTATTAATAATCCTGACTCTATCAGCTTTCTATGTCATCCTAAGATAGCTTATCGTTGTTCTTCATCTAAACTTCTAAATAACCACAACAAAGTGCTTTTATATGTTAGAAATATAATTTCATGTCCATCAATCTAATCTTCCATTTTATTTTCAAATATGCAGCTGCCTCTGAAAGTTTGGACATTAATTTTAAAGTGAGCTTTGCTTTGGTGGAAATAGTAAAAAGAATAACTACAAAACCTCGCTATATACTCGCAAAGGTACATGTTTAAAAGACCTAGTCAACCTGCATTTTGGTATGAAAAATTTCATATTCCTTTCTTCCTTGTCTTTTTTCCTTTCATATTCCAAAATAGGCACTACACTCATATGAGCTTCTCAATGTATTCTCTCCTAGATATTTGATTTGTTTGACGCAAAGCACAATGGGATACTTGGTTTTGAAGAGTTTGCTCATGCTCTCTTAGTTTTCCAGTTTGCATATCAGCATTAGGGTTCTTATAGTAGTTCACTTGGATCAGCAATTTGCCCTTTTTATTGCTCCTATTCTGGTTTCATGGTAACACACCAGTTATTATTCCTTTGAATAATTCATTAATTCATTAATAAGCATTTTATCATAAATTTTAATTTGTTTATGTTATATTAAACAGTTAAATAAAGCTGGACACTTGGTTCCTATGGGCCAACTAGAAGCGGCACTTGACATGCTCACAAGATGAATGCAAGGAAAATTAAATTAAGTGAAGCCCTCGTCACAAAATCAATTCAAATCAAGATAGATTTATAAATGATTATCTCTTGTATGTTAGAAATATATACTAATGATATTGGACTATTTAGAGGAGATTACTAAATGTTTGTTCTTGATACATTATCAAAACCAAACATATGTTTGATTCTATTGCTAATATCAAATATTAGTTATTTAGAAATACTATGAATGTTTGGATACAAGTTAGATAAAAATTAGTTAAAAATTTGTATTCATTAAATTTATATTTATTTTGTATGAAATTAAGTTTATTTTGCAATAAAAAACATCTAAAAAATGTTATTTTATCTTAGTGACGGATTTATAGACGGATTTTCTGTCTGTATTCAGAGTGTAGGATAATTTTCTAAGGTTCAAATTACAGACAAAAAATCTGTCAGAAATTCTGTTGCCAATTACTAACGAAAAATCCGTCAAAAAATTTGTCTGTAATTACTGACGGAAAATTCGTCCGTAATTACCGACAAAAAATCTGTCGAAAAATTTGTCAGTAATTACCAACGAAAAATTTGTCGAAAATTCGTCTGTAATTATCGATTGAAAATCTGTCGAAAAGTTTGCCATTTCAAGGAAATGGAGGGAAGAATTTACCGAGGAAAAATCCGTCGGTAAATAATTTTCGACGAGATTTTTACAGAGAGACAATTCGTCTGTAACCAAAAATCCATCTGTAATAAAGACTAAATTTGTGTGTAAATTTGTCTATATTAAATAGTTTTCTAGTTGTGTGATTTTGTGGTGGAGATTATGAGAAAATCAACATCGATTTTGATTTGTTTATGAGTTGGAAATTAAAGTGGACAAATGAATAGATATTACTAGAAATGGAGAGTTGTAGCATGTTCTTTACTCTTGGTAAAAAAAAATTATGGATAGCAAGGTATTTAAATTGTTACAAGTTGTAGTCGTAATAACATGCATATGGTAATTAATAAGAAAGCTTTTTGAATTTTTGTGATCATACATGGCTATATAAAGGGCATAGGGAAATGGATCCTGTCATTTTTTTTCAATTGTTTGATGAAGTATGATATGATATCTCACTTTATATTCTTTAATTGTGATCAAGAAAAATCTTGTGAGAAAAAATATTAAATGATAAAAGATCACACTTTAATAAATAATTGAAAGAAAAAAAATGAGAAAATTCACTCCTAGGATAAGCCTTGGAATTTAAAGAGTGTGTAGTATTTTTGAGTTATGGGTTATGCTTAATTAAGAGTTGTATAAGTGTAAATTTGTAAGATTTTATTTTGAATGTTGTGACTCTATATTTATTTTGTTTGCCAAGTCATTAGTCACTTTTTCTGTTAGAGATTATTGAGCTTGTACTTTTTGTTATCTTTCTTGTGTATTTGGATTAAGTATTTATGCAATTTGATTTAGTGCCAATAAGTATTTTGAGTGTAATATAGATTTGGTTTTGGATGAAATGTTATAAATTACCATTTTATATGTTTGTATCAGTAATTTGATTTGGATAGAGTAGTTATCTTTTTTGAAGAGATTTGTTTAAGGTAAATTGGTTTTCCAATTTTGTAACTCTATGATATTATATACTTTTATAGTAAAATATTTGACATATTTTTTGTCAATTGTGTAAATTTTACGCTTCTTCTCATATGTTTTATTTGTTAGGAATAAATAATATGACTACAATCTAATGAATTATGTATTAAATAATTTATTATTGTTATTATATTAAAATGTTAATATAATAACGTTCTTGATTAAATTTAGAAATTTATTATTGTGACAGTGATCACAATATTGAGAGATTAATCTTTTATAATTTAATCTAAATTGTTCTTGGTCATAGGATTATTAAAAAAAGGACATTAATAATCCGAAAAGATTATATATATATATATATATATATATATATATATATATATATATATAATGGTCTTCATTGGATGACACTTTGAGAATTCTTAATGGTTATAATTACCGTATATTTGTCAATAGGATATTCTCAAGATGAACATAGTAATAGAGTTTCCTTTGACCTGCGACTGTCATAGTAATGAACAATGTATTTTTTATACTTTGATTCCGAACACCTAATACCCTAGGATGCTAGTTGAATGGTTATTGGATATGATTTAAATACTTGTAGAATTAATGATTAGTCAATAAGGAATCCATCAACTCTCGGTAAAGAGTTTGAGCTCTATGATTATAATGACTGAGATGAATAAAACCTTGGCCAAGGGGATTGAATGAATGAAGAAATGAGTTTCTTAGGTCATTCATAGTTTATTATAATAATGGTAACAAGTTAGAGTTTGACAATTAAACCATAAGATGGAAGGAATTATACTTTGTTCTTCTGAGGTTCTTAATAAAAATATATTACTTCAAACTATGGGTCGTTGAGGAGTGTTGCTAGACGCCAACCTTGATTAGTAAATTTAGTATGACTAATTTATTACCCGCTTAGTATTGAACCTATGGGTCACACACTAACGAGTGTTCTAATCTTTACTATAGAATTATTTAATTATTATTTTGATTTGATCAAATAATAATTATATTAATTCAAATGGAATATTATTATATTATTTGCTAGTACCAAGATATAATAATAGTATGATAATTGAGAATATTAAATGAGATTTGAGAATAATTAGTTATTCTATTTCTAAATTTGGATGAGATCCTAACTGATTCTGTTTTAAATTGAGTTATGATATGATTCATAAATTTGAAAGATTCAGATTTAGAATTTCAAGATATGATTTAAATTTGAATTGAGATTCAAATTTAAAATTAATAACAAATCTCATAATATATATATGTACGTCAAGAGCACAGGAAAGTGACGAAAATAAAACACAAGGGTTTTATTCTTTTACCTCTATGCACATAAATGTATGTGAGCCTAATTCTTGGAGAAGAATTTTATGGCTTCAAAGAGTTACAAGATGTTTCTCATTTTAGATGATGTCCATTGGTCAAGGAGTTAACAGCAAAGGTTGGTCTCAGAATGGATACGCATAGAGTCTTCATATAATCGAAGAATAAATTTTTTACTAAAACGTCTAAAGGTATTTAGATCTTATCTATATATTATTGGAATAAAATTTAAGTACAAAATAGATATTCAAAGATTACTTTCTTTTCTTTCACTGCGTGCTATAAACACATTAATCCTTTATTATTTTCTATCATCAAACATCTTAATACATTTTTCTTGAATTTTCTTTCCATTCATCTAATCAATCGCTCGAATTGTTTTTTTCCCATAAAACAGCACGAATGTAAAAAATCCTCTTGAATTTCTTTCTTGTTTCCATGAATATACACTAGTGATGCGTCGAACTATAGTTATTGAAACTGAATCAATAATTAACTAGATCAAAATACTGGATAAACAGTTAGAGAAAATATATTAGGATTAATAAAAATATCTTTTAATTTTAAATTTATATTTATTCAATAAAATTTAATATTTATTTTAATAATTGTGTAAAATTAACAAAATTATTAATTTTAAAAAAAAGTATAAAATTAAAAATAAAAACAATTCAACTAGGTATGAGCTAAAGTTCAGGTCATTTGGTTTGACCCATTGAGGGAATGCTTAAACAAAACACAACCTGTACATTATATTCTTTATCCTCTCAAGTCTCAATTAGGGTATGTATGCCTTTTACTCTTAGACCACTCTCAGTCTCAATCCTTATCTCCTTCGTGCTCAGGCCTCATCTAGATACCCACCATCACCAGCCTTATTCAATCTTCTTCTCCACGTTGGTGCTGTTCTACTCTCCTTCTTTTTCTCTGTGTTGCATTAGTCAAAGACTTCTTCATGCATTGATCTGATCTACTTTTTATGAAAAGTGTTTAAATCCAATGTAGAGCCCATAAAAAAGTGGCCTGAAGTATAGAAGTTTTGTTGGGTCTAGGGTAGGTTTTGGGTCTAAGTCAAACTCGGTTTCATCCATGATCCGTGAATATCTTTAAGTCACAAGTTTAGAATATGGGAGATAAATTTTACCAAAACTAGATAACACACTTCATAATCTTATAAGAAGAGACTTGAAATCCCACATTGTTTGTCTAAACTAGACAAAGTACTTTATACTCTTATAAGAGAAGATGATGGATATTGTAAGAATGGTTCCTTCCATGTTTTAACTGGGTGCTAGTGCACTCGTAGACCTACATGGGTCTACAAGTGGTTTACTTAGAACCGATCAATTTTTTGACAGATTTGATCGCTGTTGATTGACTTGCATAAAGGTTCGATCTTGATAACAAATTGGATCAGATCAAATAGATTACCAATCTTTTGGTCAAATCGAATGGTCCAATTCGATTCTAATAACTATGCGATTAACTCATCTAAATGCCCAATAGAACTGACTTTTCATTATGAAATCAAGTAGACCATCAACGAAAATTGTATGGATTTCGTTTGCCATTTTTACCTGTTCTTTATTTGATTTTTTATGCCCTAATCTCTCTTACTAACACTCCTGTTGGTTGTGTGATTCCTTCGCTTGATATGGATAATTTGATACTGTTTCTGTTATGTATCACATTGTCACATGATATTATTATATCAATAAAAATTCTAATATACAGGAAATTCTTTCTTTAGATTCTCTCTTCTTTTAGGACTCTCTTTTTCTTTCGTAGACTCTAATTTTTCTTTTCACAATTTACAGAGAGGCACACTATCTTCTTTACTAAGAAGGTTTTCTATCTTTCAAACTTGTAAATAGTCTAATTATTTTTTACATTCTTACTAATTTTGCTAGTAAAATATTAACTTTTATTTTGTAAGTTCTTCATGTACTCTTTTTCACCGGATTATTATTATCAATCTCACGTCATCGTTTTTATAAATAAGACAATATTATTAAGAAAAATAAAAACTGCGTAATTTGTTAATAAAAAATTTTAAAATAATAAATCTAATAATTATCAAACGTTTATATAAATTATTAAAGTCCTAGCTATGAAAACTCATTAATGAAAAAATTTGAAGGCAATAAAAGTCATTTAATGTTTAAATATTTTATATTTGAAAACAACGTCAAGTCCTCGATCAAATACTCAACCAGGTCAATCCTAATTGCAATGTTGACACTTTCATTTTGGACTTTCTCTAAAATATGCCAAAATAATTAATTTGACACTCAAATAGAGTTATCATAGATATGCAAACGGACCCTATTATTTGGACTTCAACGTATTTAGCAATTTAGGCCACATAAGATTCAGCAATACATTCGACGTCACATACGAAGGATACATTGCACCACTATACAAATTTAATGAATTGAAAAGGTCGTAGTAAGATTCAAATAGTTGTAAACATAAATTAAGGAAAAAATTCTTGACTTTTATATATCCTTTTGTTCCTTAGTTTTTAATTTTAATTTGCATCTAGAAGTAGTGGGGTCTTCTTAAGACTTACAAATTTCTAAGAAGTATATATGGAATCTAGTTAAGTTTGACTCCAACATTGTCAATGCAATGGACCAAGATTAAGACATAACAATCATCCTAGCTTTGTATTACTTCCTGTATTTGTCTTTTCTATACTGTGTCAACTTACTATGCAACTTCAATAGATATAGATGAGATATTAATAAAGTGCAGATTTTATTCAATGGTGGATAAAAAATGCGCTGATATGATATTTTACAGAATCTATACTTTAATGATAAGTTAAATTTGAATTGACATAATATTGCTGACAACAAAAAAAATTATATTTTGTTGCTCATATTATTGTATTTGATATTTAATTTAAATTGATCATATAATTAACTCACTTATTTATTTAAATAAATATTAAAAATTTAAATTCTGTTTTATATATATAATAATTTATTAACTGAAAGCAAATTTTTAAATAAAATTTAAGTTCACGTCAAATTAGTTTTGTATTTTTTTTAAAATATTATATAAAAAAAATCCACAAAATAACTTAACCGTTTCTATTAGGGGTGGCGAAAAGGGCCGAACCCGCCAAGTCAAACCGTCAAATCCGCCAAAAACGGCGGGTCGGAACGAGATTTTGAACCCGCTAAATTTTAAAAACTCGCCAAAACCGCGGGCCAAAGCGGGGCGGGGCGGGCTGGCCCGGCGGGCTGAAATATTAGTTTGGCGGGGCGGGCTAGCAAGTTGAGTCCATATTAGTTTGGCGGGGCAGGCCATCCCGCTTTACCACCCCTAGTTTCTACCCTTGGAGTTCGGCTGTCTGCACCTTAGTGTCTTAGTGAGTAATAGTGACCCTTTTTTAAAAATGAATTACGTTTTAAAATTTTATAATAAATAATGATGGTTATTGCTACTGGGCCTTATAACTAAGTTGCCTAACACAAATATAAGGTTAAATTTCTGTTAGGTTTTATAATTTTATTAAATTTATAATTAATTTTTATTTTATTTTTAATTTTATGATTAAATCTTTTTTAATATAAAATATATTAAAATTAATTAAATATCTTTTTATAAATTAAATATATTCATAATTAAAAATCTAATTAAATCTTTGATTACATATTTTTAAAAAATATATTTATTAATTTTAATATTTTATAAAAAATTTAATTATAAAATTTAAAATAATATAAAAAATAATTAAAAAATATACAGAATTGGGTTCACTTATAGTTTCTCTCTCATCACCAAAAATCGATTATGTTTAGACAAGTTAGGTAAAAATTTGAAAGATACTAAAATCTCTCAAATATGTATATAGATTGATAAAACTAATGAGTTAAGTATATTATATATAGGATATATCTAATGAGAATAAATTTATTATATGAGAATATGAGAATGTAATTATTATCATTGGATTGACTATAATGGCCAAAAATCAAATTCCTAATTTTTGAATTTCTCTTTTTGGTTGTGTTGTTTTTTTTATTTCGTCGCCGTCATCGTTTTTTTGTGCTTGTTACTGTTGCTCCTCCCTACATTATTTGCATCATTAGTCTCGTCATTGCCACAACTCTTTCTTACGTTATTGTTGCTGTTCGTTCTGATTTCTGAGTTGTTAATTGTTATTATCGTCCTCTATTCATATTCAAAATAAATAGAGTTGTATGTGTTTTTTTCTAGTGTGAATGAATGTGACCTCAAAAATAAAATATTTCTATATTAGTAATTTTTTTTAAATATTGTTTGTATATAATTTTTTAATTATGTAAATTTTTTTATTATTTAGTTATATAAATCTAATTTCTTTTTTTATAAATTTTGTAAAATTAATTAAATTTAAATCCTTTTTGACGCATATTAAAAAGAATTTTAATTTGTTTGTCAGGTATATTTTAATAAAAATTCAAGACAATGAAGTCACTACTAGAAAACTAGTTATTACAGACGGATATTTCCGACGGATTTTATCCCACGGAAATACAGAGGGAATTTCAGAGGAATTTTTTGTCGGAAAACCAAAAAAATGGATTAACATAAATTACAGACAGAAAAAAAAAATCCGTCGATAATTCCATCGGAAAAATTAATTTTTTTCCGTGAGAAATAGTTACAGACGGAAAATTCGTCTGTAATTAAATAGACAAAACGGTGCGTTTTGTTAAATTATTACAGACAAAAAAATCCGTCTGTAATTTAAATTTTCCGTCGGTAAATATTGAGATAACCCTAATCTTATCTCTATCCACTCGATCCATTTACACTCTACCCATATCAAATGAGCTTGTTCCTCTCTCCATTACCGAGTTGCTTCTTCTACTAGGGTTTTCTCTTCCGCCATTGATGGCATCACCCTAAGCTCCTGCCCCTTCTTCTCCACAGGCATTGCTCTCAGATCACTTCCATTCCCCAATTCCGCTCCGATTCCGTCGTTTCTAGGGTTCTCGTCGATCCAGGTAACCTTCTTCTGTTTCTAAGATCATTGTTTCTGGATTTTCGAATGTTAGTTTCGCCTACGCTTGTTTTTGCTGCGTCTTGAGGGATTCGTTGATTGGCAATGCATCTGGCGCATTCCGCATTTGACGTTCGCGTTTCGTTGGGTTTTCTGTTTTTACCGATTGTTCTATCGTCGTTGTTGTTGTTAGATCAGAAGATTTAGTTCGATTGTTCTATTGAAACAATTTATTTCGATTTTTTCAATAGCTGCTAATTTGAGCTGTTTTCTTGATTTATCTTAAAGTTCTGTTCAAGCAATTGCTTTTACTATGGAGATTTGAATAACTGCAGAGCACGGCTGGTTATTCCTGCTATTGGTTTTAGCATTGGATTCAAATGGATTGATTCAACAATGGGGGTTTATACTTAATCAAATCTGTTTTGCACATCATTGCTATAAACGATGATTTCAGAAATAGAAGTGAAACAAATGGTCCCAGAGCAATTAGAAAAAGGAAATTATTACTTCCTGATGCCTGAATCTATTTCCATTGCTTATTTCATCAAACAGTTCATAACATCCATTTTCAATTATTACTTCCTTTTCCAAAAACAATAAGAAAGCAAAAATAAGCTAAATTTTTTCATGAGGTATTAAATTTGGTATCTGTGGTTCAAGATTTGATCTAGCTATAAAGTTTTATGATAAACAAATTAGGAGTTTGTCATCAAAATTAGCAATCCCATCCGATGAGTGTTCTTTCAAATATGACTCACCAACCGTAGAAAACAGAATCAATCTATCAAGAAATGCTGCTTGCTTAGTCGTCTTTTAGTTAGGCTATATATATAGTTTAATTATTTTATATGCATAATTAATACTGCATGGCTGTGTGTGTTAACCAAAGACTAAAATAAAATGCTTTGAATCATAAAAACCTGATGAAGCATATGGACCAGCATGGAATTCTTTGGTTTGCAAGGACTTTAATTTGGATCCTGCATTACACATTTGATTTATATGAGTATTTTATATTCTTTCATTTCTAGAAAAAATACAAGATTATTTATTAAAGGAGCATATAAAAACAATGACTATGATGCTTCTCCAAGATTATTTATGGTTGTTCCATTTATCTAAGTTACATTTGAGAATATGTAGTGGTTGTTGAAGTACATAACAACTAGCATAAGATTAATTTATCTTGATATGTGTAACTGGTTTAACTCATCCGCATTGATTAAAAAGGAAGTGATAATCTGCAGCCTAAGGACTAAAATGCAACAAACTAATTGCCATTTAAACCTCAGGATGCAGATTAGCTAATCCTTAACCAATAATAATTCACACTATATACTCCCACTGATATAAACAAATGGAAGAAGCTAAGAAACAATGTAAAAGAAGAAAATAAATGTTCGTATTATTTGGCTCTATGTAGTATGGATTGTGTTGCACTGTTGCTAGGCTGCTAGCCATGCTTTATAATCGTTTAAAAGTGGAAGTATATATTCTAAAAAGTGGAAATCCTGATTAGCGTATATGATTTATTTATTTATTACTGTTGTAGAAGTGTTTGATTTGCCCTTGACCCGAAATTTAAATTCTCTTGTTTTGTTGTTGCCCGTGAGATGAACTGAATGAAAATCTTGGTGCAGGTTTAGCATTTTCTACCACGAAAGAGAAATTAGCTGAAGCCTTTTTAGAAATTAGCTGAAGTCATGGAATAACTAAGAAAATAGGGTTAATGTATCTGATGGTAGGTTGGTGGAATAACTAAGAAAACATAGTTAGAAGCTTGCTGACTTGGCATGGGATGTTATACATTTAGTTGTATGATAGCCATGTTCCTTCAGCACTAATATCTTCTCTTTTCCTTCTGTTTTGCTTTTTAATTTTGAAATATACAGGGTGATTACATCAAAGAAGGCCAAGTAATAGGGTATCTGGATCAGTTTGGCACTTCACTTCCTGTTAAGGTGATTTTTCTTAGCCTCTTTAATTGTGAGTAATTTTGAAATGTCTACTTCCTACTGATCGTTTTTCTTTTTATCTTTTTTTTTGGTTAAATTTAATTGTGAGTAATCACTAAGCCTCACAAGTTCCACTGCATTAGAGCTCAAGCTTCAGGTGATTCAGATAGAACTGTTAGATATATAATATGGTTTGTGTTAATGATCACTAATATGAATGTTAATGATTATACTCTATACAAGGTTGCAATCAGGATGCAATCAGGCAGTTGCAATCCATGATGAAAAATGGTGTGTTCTTCACAACCTTCAAAATAAATAAATAAATCAGTCTCATCTCGCATTCTTGTTTTACTTCCATGATCTCTAATTGATAAAGATTCCCTCTTTTTTTTGTCTCGTTCCAGTGAATGAGCAGCAGAAGATCACATTCCAGGTTTGCTTTTTTTTTTTTTCTTTTAGATAATATGCTTAGATTCTTATATGTTTGATCTTGGATATTGAGAAAAGATTTAAGGGAAAAAGAAACAATTTAACTTATGATTCATGATCTGCAACTTAATTTGGTAAAGGAGAAGAAAGAAAAAAGCTTTTCTTTTTGTTTGTTTATTTGAAATTCCAAATTAAGAGAATCAAACGATTTGATAAGCATCAGTTTTTGTTTTTTTGGTTAAATTGACCTAGATCACTTTTGTTGCGTCGCATTTGCTAAGGAGTGTTTTTATTGGTGGTTATAATATACATTTGAAGGGATTAAGAATTCAAGATTTGAATTCAAGTAATGTACTTTTTAATGAATAATTGTTCTTTTCAATGTTTGTTCAACACTCTTCAAGAATCATCATCCTGAATTTTAGTGATATTAAACCAATAAGTGCCTTTTCTTGTTTTTTACTCTTGTTTTAATAAATCCCTCCTTTTTTTCCCCCTAAAATATTTTACTTCATATTTCAGAACATGCATCAGGGATATCCAACTGAAACACTAGCCAGATTTCTCAAAGCAAGGGACTGGAATGTTGCCAAAGCCCATAAAATGGTTAGTTAGATCTTTTTATGCTTAAGGTCTTTAGCTGGTTCGGTTGTTTGGTTGTTCTTAGAATTACTCTGAGTTGTGTTCTTTCGATGTGTATACTTTGCTGACGACTTAAAGTTTTACAGATAATCGATTGTTTACAATGGAGAGTTGAAAATGAGATTGACAATGTTTTATCAGTATGTTCCTTCACTATGTATGTATTCACATGTTTTCTCCTTTCTGTTGGTTGCGATGGTTACTAACCTCGATTATCTACGGAAGAGGGTTTGAGTTCAAATTAGATGTTCATTTGATCATCATGCCTATAATTGTATATGAATGCCGTATACAACAATATCGGATTCCATGTCTCCTGCAGCATTTTTAATACATGCTCTAGGAAAATTTAAGAAATCAGTGGCTGTGAGTGTTCCTGTATAACAAATTAAATGTGCTTCAAGAACATGCAAGCATCTCTCTCTCTCTCTTTCTTGCAGTTCTGTTTTAAAGTTGTGTTTTTGTTATCGTCAGAACTTTTTCTTAATCCTATAAAACATTGCTAGACTTCTGAAATCTGTCCATGTCCTGTTTTTTGACACCAGGGAACTGCATATGCTCAGTCCAATGCAAACAAATCAAAGAAGAAGTAGATAAACAAATACTTTCAAGTTTCAGCCACACAAGAGTCTACCATGGAGTGAAGAATCATGTAACTCAGATTAGATTGGAGAGTTTAAACTTTAAAGAGAGCATGAGGAAATAGTTTTAAAATTTAGGCTGAAAGTCCCTTCTCTGTTGTAGTTTAAAATAAATTTTGGGGTATCTTTTTATTGAGATAGTGAGATATTGGATAACGGTGTTGAAAAATAACATCCAATTTTATAGGTATCATGTAATGAATATTATGTTTATTTATGTGATTTTTGGCTTTCTTTTTTTTTAATTTACCGTGTGTTTGATGGAGGAAATTTAGAAAACAAATCTAAAATATTTATTTTGCAATAGAAAAATAAAAAAATTCTATTTTACCTTACAGGCGGATTTACAGACGGATTTTCTCTCTGTAATCAGAGTGTGAGATAATTTTCCAAGGTTTAAATTACAGACGGAAAATCCGTCGGAAAGTCCGTCTGTAATTACAGACGGAAAATTCGTCGGAAAGTCCGTCTGTAATTACAGACGGAAAATCCGTCGGAAAGTTCGTCGCCTTCGGAAATTGGATGGAGATTTTACAGAGGGAAAATCCGTCGGTAATTGGTAAAAATCTGTCTGTAATTTTCCGAGGGAAAAAAAATCCGTCGGTAAATAATTTCCGACGGGGCTTTTACAGAGGGACAAAATCCGTCGGTAATTTCGTCGATAACCAAAAATCCGTCTGTAATAAAGACTAAATCTGTCTATAAATCCGTCTGTATTAAGCCATTTTCTAGTTGTGAGTTAATTCATTAAAAGAATGGATTAAAAGAACAGATTCTAGAATATATAGATGAATTTAAACCAAAGACTGGCATAATATTTGATACGGCTGGAGATAGAGGAGAATTTTATAAAAGGTATTCACATACTGCTGGTTTTAATGTCCGCAATTCAACTAAAACAAAAGATAAGTAAGGTGTTTGATGAAATACATTTTTTGATCAAAGGAAAGTTTTAAAATGAAAAAAAAAATTCAAGTTGATTAGTAGTTGATAAAAAAAAATTTTCCGAAAAATAAAAAAAGAACACTCACAAAAGAGGGATGTAAAGCAATGTTTATTTTTAAAAGAAATTCGAATAAGTATCTACTTGATTTAGTAGAATTCTGGGATGACATTTGATTCTGCTATAAAGTCTCAAAGGCATAAAAAAAATAGTAAAATACTACTCTTCATTATAGACCTGAATTAAAATTGCACAAAAATATAAAAAATTAGGTAATTTCTTCGATACTCATCTAATTTGAAGGTATTACATACCCTTCTTATGTGTTCCAATTAATTGATGACAAGTGTATTTATTAATTTCAATCAGCAAATGAATTTTTAATTTTTAAAAATTAAAAATAATGAATTTAATACATGTATTAGATACTTTATATATACATAACTTAATACAATGTATATGCGTTTTAACTCTGGTTAAATCAAATCACTATACATGGTAAACCTTAAATAAATTATTTAAAAAAAAGAATTAAAATTGGGCCAATTCTCCCTAACCCTAATCCCTTCAACGGCACCAATTTCCCAGTAAGGCAGCAAGCCAACAACCCCTCCAGGCTCCAACCCCGCCGGCCGTCTCGTCGTCTTCGTCTCGCCGGACACGGTGCGGCTCCGACGACCTCCCTGCACGTCGCGTTTTGGCTCGCAGCCTCGCAGGTCGTCTTCTTCATCGCAGCTCCTTTCTCTGTCGGTGCTGTCATTGCTTCCTCTCTGTCACTGCTGCCTCCCCTTCGCCAGAGTCTGCTTTGCCGTGCTCGAACAGGTTGGTCTCCTACTCTCCTTACTTTTCTGCGTTGGTGAAGTGAAAGTGTGAAACCCATTATCTCTGTTTTTTTTGTTATTCAACTAGATTTTAATTTAATTAAGTGAGTGAGTAACTGATTAATGATGTTGAATTGTTGATTATGAATCTGTTTATGTTATATTGTTAATGGCAGATTGATGATGTTTATGTTATATCTGTTTATGAATCTGATTAATGATGTTGAACTGTTAATTCTTGGCTGTGTAACATACATCTGTGTAATATCTGTGTAACATTCTGGTTTCACACAACAACCCAAACAACAATAATACCCGACTTGAGATCCAGTTTTGAAGAGAAGGAGAGATTTTGGCAGTATGGTTTTTATCTCTTTCCCCAACTTTGTTTCTCTTCTAGTCTTCTGCTTCGTTGCTCTCTTCTCTTCTGGTGCACGAAATTGTGATCTTAATGGCGCCAACAACTTGGTACGCACAATTGTAAACTCAACTCTTTTTCACAACTTCGCACAACTAACCAGCAAGTGTACTGGGTCGTCCAAGTAATAAACCTTACGTGAGTAAGGGTCGATCCCACGGAGATTGTTGGCTTGAAGCAAGCAAGCTATGATCATCTTGTAAATCTCAGTCTGGCGGATTCAAATGGTTATAGAGTTTTGATAATTAAAAGATAAATAAAACATAAAATAAAGATAGAGATACTTATGCAATTCATTGGTGGAAATTTCAGATAAGTGTATGGAGATGCGTTGATCCTTCTGAATCTCTGCTTTCCTATTGCCTTCATCCAATCATTCATACTCCATTCTATGGCAAGCTGTATGTTGGGTGTTGTAACACCCTACCACACAGAGTTTTACGCTTAAGTCGTAAAGCAGAGGTGGCGAGGTATTACGACCTCTAAAAGAAAAGACATATAAATATAGTTGAAAGAAATTGTATCTAAGAGCCTTGAAGAATAAGCTAAACAAGAACGATAAATAGAAAATCGTGTGACACTCGCATGGATATTCATAAAACGAATAGATAAGATCAAAAGGAAGCTGAAAGTATATATACATATCAGAGTTCTAAAACTCAGATTGCAAGCTCCAAACTCGACCTGCGAAGCTAAGGCCGGCCAGAGTATATAATTATATATATATATATACAACCCAAAATAAAACTCTAACTACATAATAAACACCTGTATCTCCAAGTCAACCTCTCGGAGGGACAAAACACAAAATGTACATGCGGAGATTCTATAAACATATATACATAGCCTAAAACAAAATATGACAGTCCAAAAGGTAGTTCTTTGCTTATAAGAAGGATATCCAGCGCTCAACGAGGTGTCTCTCGACCTGCATCTGAAAAGTAACAACATAGTATGGGATGAGAACCGGAGGTTCTCAGTATGGTAAAGGTGCCCGCATAGTTAATATAAAAGGTCTCAGGAAAGTCAGAGGCATTCCTAGAACTCCGACACTCAAAATCATTCTTAAATAAAATAAACTAAACCAAAAGTTAGGTAAGTTATCTAACGTATTCTAGGTCTGAATCTAACTTTAACTTAATACTTCACTTTCTGTCGCCTCCAATCCTCCGAATCACTGGTGGAACAACCCTCTCTCCTCACACCTTCGTCAAGAGGAATATCTCAGAAAACATACACATATAGTTCAAGCAAGGAAAACACAGATAGAGAAGCATTTACAGCAAGTAGAACAAGTAGCGGATAAGCAGAATTAAACAGTTAAGCAAACCAAAACAATGCACACTCAAGCAAACAAACAATGCATATGATGTATGCCTGTCCTATGGCTGATGAGTCTCATCTGTCGGTTATACAGCCAACCCGACAAGTCCTGGTAATTAACCATTGGACAGTCCCTCTGTGCGCGCATCCCCAAGCTCAATAATATTCCATGGAGTCAAACTCCAAGCTCAAATATAATATTCCATGGAGTCACACTCCAAGCTCAATAACATAGTATTCCATGGAGTTAAACTCCAAGCTCAATAATATTCAATATTCATATTATATGCATGCCCATGGGGGAATCCGGGGAGTTAAAGTGCCCGGTCACATCTTGCGACAGAGGGTCAACAAATAGTCTCAAATACACAGGCCACATAATAATCTCTTTCCTTTTTAAAATAACCCTTCAAATCAAAACTCTAATTCTCATAGAAATCTTGGCAGTATCTCCTCTAAAACTCGAATTTCTGCCACCCTTAAAGGGTCCCAACTACCAAACCAAACACCTCTCAGTCATTCAAATCATTTCCAGTAATAAATTATTTCAAAATAAAACAAATACCAATATTAAATCTTTTCTCAAAACTAACCAACTTCAACAGCAAATTATTAACAACAGCTAAACCACACATTTTATTCCATATACACAATCCATCAATTATACATTCAGTTCATTCCTATCTTAAGGTCTTCTAGCCTAAGTTTTCACGTGACATTAAACATTAACTACGAGAAACCAAAACCATACCTTCGTACGGAATCAAAATATTCAAAGCTCTGGAGAAGCTTTCTGACCGAGCTATCGAAGAAGAAAACGTCCAGAATCGTCTTTGCCTCCTAAAACTCTCGTTGGCCAAATCCAAAGAAAAGAGGAGCTACGCTATTGTCAACTTCCACTAATCAAAAATGGTGTCAACGTGTAGAGGAGGAGGTTACGAATACTTTCACCGGATTAGATTTTTGATTGGAGTTACGGATTGCAAGAAATCGAAACCAGAAATTCAAAGAGATTTACGTTATTTCTTTTTTTTTTTCTTCGTTACGCTATTCTCTTCTCTCCCTTTTTTTTTCCTTACGGTATTCATATATATATATATATATATATATATATATGATTTAAGAAAGCAAGCCGCCTTAGGCTTTCTTTATTATATATACATAAGGATAATGATAAACCTTAGTAAATATATATATAATGATTGAAGTATTAGGTTAAATAGTGAATAATAATAATAATAATAGTACAGGAACGAACTTTAGTGAATAATAATAATATATATATGTAACTTAATCCAGAATATAAACCGCCTTTGATTTCCATCTTTTATAATTAATAATAGTAATAATAATACTAACAATAGCAATGATGATCATATAATAATAATAATAATAATAATAATAATAATAATAATAATAATAATAACAACGTAGTGTAATATAATAACAACAATGATTTTATAATACTAGGGAGCAAAACTATATAAGTTTATAGTACATATAATACTCCTGATAATTATATCCAATGTTTTATAATAATAATAATAATAATAATAATAATAGTAATAATATGGATTTGATTAAATTCAAATTATTATAAAATTAATTCAATTACTGATAATAAAAATAATTTTTCTAAAAATAAAGAATTTTAATTTTATAAAATAAATTATAACTTATTTATATTTATATTTTTAAAACTGAGGGTCTCTACATTCTACCCACCTTATAAAAATTTTCGCCCTCGAAAATTGATATAACATGGAAAAGATTCATTCTAGCGTAACTTCCCTTCTTAAACATGTCAAAGAAAAACAGAAAGGTTTGACATGCTTAGTTTATAAATCCAGGATATCTTATGGCTTAAAGTCTACGCAAAGCGGAAGATACAAGATAGACTCGATGCAGAAAGGTTATAAGGCATGTTGGTATTAGAACGACGGGTTTATCGCTTCTAATACTCGCTTCATCTAGCTCTTAAGTTCTGCCAATTCTATTGGTGTCACCTTACGTAATACAATCGAAACTGGTTCAGCCTCTGACACTGAATTTATCACAACTTACTCTTTCTCTTGACACCTAACAGATTATCAATTATGGGTTCAATCTATGTCATGTCTCTTCCTCATAACTTACCATCTCTGGGTTTCAGGTAATTGTCCCGCACAGCTCTCAATATTTCTGGTCCCATATGTATAACTTAAGTTGTATATTCATAATAGTTTGACGCACTACTGCTGCGCCACTCTTATTATTATCCTCCAAGAATTTAGTCACTTTTCTAGGCTGACCACTATCGTTTTGTCTCACCATTCGGAGGTCTTTAGTCGATCGCTCAGTTGAAAATCACAAGGCTCACAACTCGGTAATGTACTACAATGAATGCTACGTGTTATTTACTATGCAAGGCAGTCGGAAATTTCGATTATCAGTTCGTGATTACCTCTAATCGAAGTATCTGCGCTTCCAGCACCATCCGCTGTCATAGTGAACATGCGTCCCTGATGTTGTGCCTTTCCAGCTTCTTGATTCTTCTTCTTTTCTGGACAATTCCAAGACAAATGCCCAGCTTCACCACAGTAAAAGCATACACCTAAACCAGCCCTGCACGGAGTATTCGGGTGGTACTTTCCACACCTCCTACAAGTTAAATCATTCGGTGGGGTCTGAGCTTGCTTTCCTTTGCCTCTTCCCTGGCTGTTATTATTACTGAATCTCTAGAAGTTATTCTGGCCCAAATATGGTTGTGGGGTGTAACCGCCTCGCTTAAAATCTTGTCCTCTAGGGGCGAAGTTCCTTCCCTGATCTCTCCTAACAAAAATTCGTTGATCACTCTTATCTGTTGTTGCCTTTCTCAGACAATCCTCAGCAACTCTACTTTTGTTTACCAGTTCCGAAAACACTCTGATCTCCATTGGTGCAACGAAGCTCAGAATATCACTTCGAATACCTCCTTCATACTTAATACATTTCCACTCAGCAAAATCTTCAGGCGCACCTTGACAGATACGAGAAAAGCGACATAACTCCTCAAACCTACTAGTATACTCAGTAACAGTCATTTGTCCCTGCTTTAACTGCATCAGTTCAAGTTCCTTGGCATTTCTGACTGAATTAGGAAAGTATTTCTTATAGAACTCTGTTCGGAAAACCTCCCAAGGAGCCACAGTGCCATCTGGCTGCAGGATACGTCGTGTCCCCTGCCACCAATACTGAGCCTCACCCTGCAACTGATAAGTTCCAAACTCAACCCATTGCTCCTCAGGAACCTGCTGAGCCTGCAGTGCCCGTTCCATAGCCTGAATCCAATTGTCTGCATCAGTGAGATTTGAGGTTCCCCTGAAGGTCGGAGGGTGAACTTTCAGAAATGTAGCAAGTGTCATGGGACCGTCCTCATCATTATTGTTTCTGTGATTATCCTGGTTTATCTGATTATCCAGTGCCTCGGCTGTCGCCTGCATAGCCGCAGCCATATTTCCCAGTGCAGCCATGAAGTCTACTGGATCATTTCCTGCCGGGCCAGGAGTAACGGTGCCTATCCTACCTCTACCTCGCCCGCGACCGCGTCCATGAGTCGACATCTGGTCCCTTCACACACCAAACAAGTGATATTAAGTTGATCAGTCTCAATATCGCAAGTCTAATGCTTCAAGTTCCAAATGCATGCTCATGAACGTTTATGCCACATATATCAATCAGATATCCTAATAGCACATACACACACCCAGAGTATGCCCAAAAGCATAATAAGTCCATCCCTCAGGCTCTACAGGAACGAACTGCTCTGATACTGTAAAACCCGGCCTAACCGAAATTGATTAAATAATAAGTTAAGTAGGAGCGAATATGGTTGGAAGATTTTGCAATTGGAATTTGATGATTTAAATATGATATTTGGATTCAGTGAATTTTTTCGAGTCGGAAAACATAGTTTTCTGCGTAAAAGCGCGCAGTGAAATTTTGACCGGAAGTACCGGCTGAGATTTGTCTGGTACTACAGCTGAGAAAATTGATTATGGGTAAATAAGATTAAGAAATGAGGAATTATAATTAGGAGAGGTAGAAATATTTGAAGTGCGATTTAGAGCGCTAATCTTAAGGGTTTTGGTCCAAAATTGGGCCAACGGACAAAAATAAGTGAACTGGGCCTAAGTGGGCCCAAGACCCAACATATATAAACATTAGTTATGAGCATTTCAGCTCATTTTACCCTAAAGAGAAGGGTTGGGGCGCTGAAATAGTGAAGAGAGGAGAGAAGAGAGAAAACCTAACTCTCTTTGATCTTCAAATCACCATAACTTGAGCTACGGAGCTCCGATTGACGAGCCGTTTGCGGCCACGCGTCGCTCTTCTCATCCTCTACAATTCTATCTAAGTTTTGTGGTGAGTATTCCATTCATCTCTGCCCAGTTTTCGAAATTCCCCACTGTTACACGTTTTTGGGAAGTTAGTGTTGAAATCTTGTGATTTTGGGTGTTTAGGGATACTCCAACATGGATTCTAAGTGGGTTCTATCCCTACTTCATATGGGCTGAGGTAAGAAGTGCTCAAACTCTTGTGATTTATCATCCTTATGAGCCCTAGGTTGATGTATGTATGTGATATTGGTTATGTTAGTGTATTTGGTGATTTTGATGCACAATTGGGAGGTTGATATTGCTTGTGGAGCTTTGGTGAGGCTTGGAGCTAAGGTTGGTGGAGACTTCCAAAGAAGAGGCTCAATTGATTTGGCTACAAGAGGTACGGTTTAAGTTCCATTTAAGTACCGTGTGGTGTGATGAGAATTCCTAGGCTAGATGCCCCTAGGATTAAGTTTGGATTGTGTAAATGGTTGATGCTAATATGCATAGTTGGTATGTAATGTGAATTGATGATTTGGGTTGAGAATTGTGTGGCCTTGTATGCTTGGTGTATTGAAAATTTGATGTATTGGGTAATGAGTATTAATTTGTGGTTTATGCATTTAAATTGTGAAATTGGGCCGGAGGCCGTAAATTTTGGGCCGGAGGCCGGAAAGAGGTAAGGAAGGTAAGTTGATGTGTGCATTGTATGATGACACAAGTGATTGGATGAATTTCATATAATGAATGTATGAATGATTGGGTTGGTTATTGGATAATGAGGTTTGAGGAGTTGAAGTGTGGAAATTGGTAATTTTGGGTGAAATTGTATAGATGAGGTATGTTTGATTTTGGTTGAGATTTATTATGTGGTATATGTGAGTATGATTGTTAATGCCTTGATGGTATGATAATGCATGAGAGGTATATATATTGTGATATATGTTTGAGGAATGATTAAGGTTGATTTGTGGGTGGAACCACGTGATAGTGATTATGATATTGATTATGTATAATGATGGTTGATTGGAAATAGTATTGTTGGAAATTGAGATGAGGAAGGATGTAGGACATGTTGATATGCTTGGAATTTAGCCATTTGCTTGAAATGGGTAAAGATGGTTATATGATGGTTTTGTGATTCGTGGTAAAGTGTTAATGTATGAGTTGAGGAGGCTTGATGTTGATTTTGGTATATTTTTATTGGTTTCAAAAGGGTTGAAATTGGCATGTTTTGATTGATTTTGAAAAGAGTTGAAAATGGCTTGTTTTGAAAATGGCACTTTGTGGTTTTATATGAAAACATGGTTTTGGGCATACTTTGACGGGACATAACTTGGACTACGGATCTTTGTTTTGTGCCAAATCTGTTTAGAAATGAAATTGGGTCCGGGATGTCCATGCCGTTCGAAGAACGGGTGAAAAACGATTTAAAATGAGGAAGTTATGTCCGTCGGAAGATTGGGGGTTGAAGCTGTGAATTCTGCAGTTTTTAACTTAGTAAATTTTTAGCAGAATAACCCCTTGCGCGTGGGCGCACTTGGCGCGTACGCGCCGATCTTTCAGAAAACGCCATCCACGCGTGCGCGTGATGTGCGCGGGCGCGCCGATAGTGCTGCACCCAATGCCCAGCCATTTTCCAGAGAGTTGTGCCAGAACTGTGCCAGCTTTGTGCCTGGGGCACGAGAGTATCCACGCGTACGCGTGGTTGACGCGTGCGCGTCGATATGGCAAATTTTTAATCCACGCGTTAGCGTGCATGACGCTTGCGCGTCGATGAGTTTTTAAGGACATCCACGCGTGCGCGTGGAGTACGCGTACGCGTGGCATTATTTTCATGCCAAAGTTGATATTTGAGTTTTAAAAGCCAAATCTCATACTTCTAAGCCTCCGATCTCACCACTTATATATTAAATCTTTATGATATGCCTAGCTATTAGAAAAGGGCTAGTGAATGAGGTAACTTGCGAGTGAAGCAAGGGGAAAATGAATAATCAATGAGGATCATTGAGGATTATGTGAGATGTGGAGGATGGTGGTGGAAGTGCTTGTTATGCCATTGGCCGAAGGGCCGTAATTGTTTATGAATTGGCCGGTTCTGGATTGAACCGTGAGCCGGAATAGCTGTGTATGCTATGAATATTGGCTGGTTCTGGATTGAACCGTGAGCCGGAATAGCTGTGTATGCTATGAATATTGGCTGGTTATGGATTTAACCGTGAGCCGGATGGCTGATATGGATGTTGATCCATGGATGAGAATTCATGCATGTTTATGCTGAATTATTGATAATTGTGAATTTCACTTCCACTATCTGAGATACGAGTTTACCTGGGTAGTAGCAAGGGTTGTGGTTCGTCCCGCTTGCTCCGGGTCAATACTTGTGTTTTCTCTCTGGTTGTAAGGGTGACAGGGCACCGATACCCTCTAATGGCGACAGGGCGCAGATACCCTCTAATGGCGACAGGGCGCAGATACCCTCTAATGGCGACAGGGCGCAGATACCCTCTAATGATATTAATACGCAACAGAGAGACTGTGCCCGGGTTAGCTACCGGACACGTCGGGTTGGCTTGATAACCGACAGATGATATCATCAGCCATAGGGCAGGCATACATCATTTGCATATGTTTGAATTGTTTGGGTTTGCCTATTTGTTTTGGATTTCCGTATCATATATGCTATGTTACCTGATTACATGCTTCTTGTCCTACTTGTACCTTATTTGTGTATTACTTGACTGTATTGCTTGTGTTTGTACAACTGAGAGATCCCTCATGATGGTGTTGGTGGATGTTGGGGGCTGTTCTTGATGAGATGAATTGATAATGCGATTGCATAATGATGATGATTTTCGAATGAGATCATTTGAGCCCCCCTGGGTGGACGTAGTGATGTGATTTCACTGGCTCCAGGCGAGGGTATGATGTATTGATATAGAGCTGCTGAGGCAGAGCAACTGGTAATGGTTTTGCTTATGATTCTGAGTCCGATTCGTGAAAGAATCAGTGGATTGGGAAAACATGTGTAATATGAACTAGATTTAGCATCCCCTTACGTCAGATGCCTATTTATGGATTAGTGAGAATCTAGGCTGGATATTTGGTGAAAAGGAGTTTAGGATGCTTAGTGAGTTTTTATTGCCGTGCATTGGATTTATTTGGCACTTTTACCGTACTGGGAACCCATGGGCCCGGGGTTCTCATTCCGTATATATCTCTTGTTTTTCAGATACAGATTCAGGTGCTCAGAAGTGAGCTGCGGTTCGTCTGAGAGACGGCGAAGATATTTATTTCCTCTACCTTGTGTTTTGATTAGAATCTCTCCATCTTTGTTTTGAAAAGATTATATTATGTATTGAACTCTTTTGGAACTTGCCTATAGAGGCTCTCATGTTTTCTTTGGGAGAGATTAGGATATATTGTTGTCAACTACTTTTGTACTGTACCCTAGCCGGCCTAAACTTCGCGGGTCGCGACTAGTGGCTATTTACTTACGTTATATATATCTATCTGTTATCTGTCTCTCAATCTCCTTTATGTCTGTCCGTTTATCGCTTTCGGCTTCACAGTTTAACTTTTCGTTGTCGAAACGTGAGTGATACGTCTTTGCGATTTTATTTCTACTCTTTTCAGGCTTCTCGATTAATACTCCTTTCAAAATTAACTATATTTATATATTAATAATCCACCTGAGAGTCGTACCACCGTAATATCATTGACTTATGACTCGAGCATAAGGAGCTGAATATTAGGGTGTTACATTATGGTATCAGAGCAGTTCGTCCTCGTGAGCCTGAGGGATGGAACTGCTTATGCTTCAATGCATACTCTGAGTCTGTGCCTGTGCTAGTTAGGGTATCTAACTGATACATCTAGCATGAAGTCCATGAGTGTACCTTTGGTACTTTGAAGCACTATTCTTCCGATATTGAGACTGATCAACTTGATATCGATTGTTTGGTGTGTAGAGGAACCAGATGGCGCCTCGTGGACCCGGTCGTGGACGTGAGAGAGATCGTACGAGTACTCAGGAACCAGAAATCAACCCGAATAACCCGGTAAGCCTTATGGCGGCTTTGGAGAATATGGCTGCTGCTATGCAGACCACTGCAGAGGCTCTTGGGCAACAGATAAACAATAATGTCAATGGTGGAAGGGAAGCTCAGGGCCCGATGACACTGGCAACTTTCTTAAAGGTTAATCCACCTAAGTTCAAGGGAACCACCAATCCGACTGAAGCTGATACTTGGTTTCAGGCCATGGAGCGAGCACTGCAAGCGCAGTTGGTGCCTGAAGAGCAGCGTGTTGAATTTGCTACCTATCTGCTCACAGGAGAAGCATCGCATTGGTGGCAAGGGGCTCGACGTCTCCTGCAACAGGGGAATGATCCTATCACTTGGGATGCCTTCCAAGTGGAATTCTATAAGAAGTACTTTCCGAATTCCGCCAGAACAGCTGACTTTTTGGTCTTGTATGATTTTACTCTTAGGGCACTGTTTATTTTCACAACTCCGTTCAACTAACCAGCAAGTGTACTGGGTCGTCCAAGTAATAACCTTACGTGAGTAAGGGTCGAATCCACAGAGATTGTTGGTATGAAGCAAGCTATGGTCACCTTGCAAATCTCAGTTAGGCGGATTGAACATTTGTAATAGTGATAATTGGATTGTTCTAATAAAAAGGAATAATAAAAGGGATAGAGATACTTATGCAGATTCATTGGTAGGAATTTCAGATAAGCGGAATGGAGATGCTGTAGAGCTCTCGGACGCCTGCTATCCCATTGCTTCTACTCAATCCTTCTTACTCCTCTCCATGGCAAGCTTTGTATAGGGGTTCACTATCAGCTGTGGCTACTTTCATTCCTCTCGGGGAAATAACCTGTACGGCTGTCACTCGCACAGCTAACCAGTCTGGAGGCATCACCCATGGTTGATAGCTACATCCCATCCTCGCAGTGAAAGCTAATGCACGCACTCTGTCACAGTACGGCCAATCACCGGTTGGTTCCCGCTCCTACTGGAATAGAATCCCTCTTTTGCGTTTGTCACTAACGCCCAGCAGGTTAAAGTTTGAAGCACGTCACAGTCATTCATGAACGGAATCCTACTCGGAACACCACAGACAAGGTTGGACTTTCCGGATTCCCAGGATCCTACTCGGAACACCACAGACAAGGTTGGACTTTCCGGATCCAGATGAATGCCGCCATCTATCTAGCTTATACCACGAAGATTCTGTTGGGGAATCTAAGAGATACACATTCAAGCTTTGTTGCATGTAGAACGGAAGTGGTTGTCAATCACGCGCGCTCATAAGTGAGAATGATGATGAGAGTTATTAGCTCATCACATTCATCATATTCTTGGGTACGAATGAATATCTTGGAATAAGAATAAGATAGAGAATTGAATAAAAGAAAATAGAACTTCATTAATCTCTGAGGTACAGCAGAGCTCCACACCCTTAATCTATGGTGTGCAGAGACTCCACCGTTGAAAATACATAAGCAAGAGGTTCAGGCATGGCCGAATGGCCAGCCCCCTAAACGTGATCACCGGATAGAAAGTACAATCCAGGATCCAGAATGTCTAATACAATAGTAAAAGGTCCTATATATACTAGACTAGCTACTAGGGTTTACATGAGTAAGTAATTGATGCATAAATCCACTTCCGGGGCCCACTTGGTGTGTGTTTGGGCTGAGCTTGATCAATCCACGTGTAGAGGCATTTCTTGGCGTCAAACTTCAGGTTATGACGTGTTTTGGGCGTTTAACTCCGGATCATGACGTTTTTCTGGCGTTTAACTCCAGACAGCAGCATGTACTTGGCGTTTAACGCCAAGTTACGTCGTCATTCTTCGAATAAAGCATGGACTATATATATTGCTGGAAAGCCCTGGATGTCTACTTTCCAACGCCGTTGAGAGCGCGCCATTTGGAGTTCTGTAGCTCCAGAAAATCCATTTCGAGTGCAGGGAGGTCAGAATCCAACAGCATCAGCAGTCCTTTTGTCAGCCTTTTTCAGAGTTTTGCTCAAATCCCTCAATTTCAGTCAGAATTTACCTGAAATCACAGAAAAACACACAAACTCATAGTAAAGTCCAGAAATGTGAATTTAACATAAAAACTAATGAAAACATCCCTAAAAGTAGCTTAAACTTACTAAAAACTATATAAAAACAATGCCAAAAAGTGTATAAATTATCCGCTCATCACAACACCAAACTTAAATTGTTGCTTGTCCCCAAGCAACTGAAAATCAAATAGGATAAAAAGAAGAGAATGTACTATAAAGTCCAAAATATCAATGAATATTAATTTAATTACATGAGCGGGACTTGTAGCTTTTTGCTTCTGAACAGTTTTGGCATCTCACTTTTTCCTTTGAAGTTCAGAGTGATTGGCATCTCTAGGAACTTAGAATTTTGGATAGTGTTATTGACTTTCTTAGTTAAGCATGTTGATTCTTGAACACAGCTACTCATGAGTCTTGGCTGTGGCCCTAAGCATTTTGTCTTCCAGTATTACCACCAGATACACAAATGCCACAGACACATAACTGGGTGAACCTTTTCAGATTGTGACTTAGCTTTGCTAAAGTCCCCAATTAGTGGTGTCCAGAGCTCTTAAGCACACTCTTTGCTTTAGATCACGACTTTAACCACTCAGTCTCAAGCTTTTCACTTGGACCTTCATGACACAAGCACATGGTTAGGGACAGCTTGATTTAGCCGCTTAGGCCCGGATTAAATTTCCTTGGGCCCTCCTACCCATTGATGCTCAAAGCCTTGGATCCTTGCTTTGGAATTTTCGCCTCTCTTTTTTTTTTTTTTTTCACTGCTTTTTCTTGCTTCAAGAATCAATTTCATGATATTTTTCAGATCATCAATAACATTTCTCTTTGTTCCTCATTCTTTCAAGAACCAACAATTTTAACACTCATAAACAACAAGATCCAAAGATATATGCACTGTTCATTCATTCATTCAGAAAACAAAAGCATTGTCACCACATCAATATAATTAAACTAAATTCAATAATAATTTTGAAAATTATGTACTTCTTGTTCTTTTGAATTAAAACATTTTTCTTTTAAGAGAGGTGAAGGACTAATGGAATTTATTTATAGCTTTAAGGCATGGTTACATACTAATGATCATGAAATAAAGACACAAAACATAGATAAACATAATAATTAAAAATCGAAAACAGAAAGAAATAAAGAACAAGGAATGAATCCACCTCTAGTGGCGTCTTCTTCTTGAAGGACCAATGATGTTCTTCAACTCTTCTATGTCCCTTCCTTGCCTTTGTTGCTCCTCCCTCATTGCTCTTTGATCTTCTCTTATTTCTTGAAGAGTGAGGGCGTGCTCATGGTGTTCCACCCATAGTTGTTCCACATTATGGCTCAAATCTTCCAAGGAGGTGCTAAGTTGCTCCCAATAGTTGTTGGGAGGAAAGTGCATTTGAGGCATTTGTTGATGGTGAACCTCCTCTTGTTCTCCTTGAGGGCCGTGAGGAACTTCCCTTGTTTGCTCCATCCTTTTCTTGGTGATGGGCTTGTCTTCTTCTATGGAGGCATCTCCATCTATGATAACTCCGGCTGAATAACATAGATGGCATATGAGGTGAGGGAATGCTAGCCGTGCCATGTATGAAGGTTTGTCAGCTATTTTGTAGAGTTCATTGGCTATGACTTCATGAACCTCTACTTCTTCACCAATCATGATGCTATGAACCATGATGGCCCGATCCACAGTAACTTCAGATCGGTTGCTTGTGGGGATGATGGATCTTTGAATGAACTCCAACCATCCTCTAGCTACAGGCTTGAGGTCCAGTCTTCTTAGTTGGACTGGCTTGCCTTTGGAGTCAACTCTCCATTGGGCGCCTTCCACACAAATGTTCCTAAGGACTTGGTCCAACCTTTGATCAAGTTGACCCTTCTAGTGTAGGGGTGTTCATCACCTTGCATCATAGGCAAATGAAACGCCAACCTCACATTCTCCGGACTAAAATCCAAGTATTTCCCCCTAACCATTGTGAGATAATTCTTTGGGCTTGGGTTCATACTTTGGTCATGGTTTCTAGTGATCCATGCATTGGCATAGAACTCTTGAACCATGAGAATTCCGACTTGTTGCATGGGGTTGGCTAAGACTTCCCAACCTCTTTTTTGAATTTCATGTCAGATTTCCGGATACTCATTCTTCTTGAGCTTGAAAGGGACCTCAGGGATCACTTTCTTCTTTGCCACAACATCATAGAAGTGGTCTTGATGGCTCTTGGAGATGAATCTCTCCCTCTCCCATGACTCGGAAGTGGAAGCTTTTGCCTTCCCTTTTCCTTTTCTTGAGGAAACTCCGGCCTTGGGTGCCATTGATGGTGAATGAAAAATAAAAAGCTTAGGCTTTTTACCACACCAAACTTAAAATTTGCTTGTCCCCAAGCAAAAAGAAAAGAAGAGTAGAAGAAGAAGAAGAAAATATGGAGAGAGGGAGAAGAGAGGGTTCGGTTATGTGGGAGAATGTGGAATTGAGGTGATAGGTGAAGGTTTTTGGGAAGTGTGACATTGAGAATGAGATTTGGATTAGAAGAGTGTGATTAGGATTAAAAGGAATGTGGTAGGTGGGGATCCTGTGGGGTCCACAGATCCTGAGGTGAGGATCCTGTGGGGTCCACAGATCCAGAGGTGAAAACAAATACCATTCTTTCACCATATAGGCATGTAACATGCCTTGATGCATCATTCTGGCGTTCAAACGCCCATTGATGCTAGTTCTGGGCGTTAAACGCCCATGTTATGCACGTTTCTGGCTTTGAACGCCAGTTTCATGCTTGTTTCTGGCGTTCAGCGCCAGATTGTCCTCTGTGTGCGCATCCTGGCGTTAAATGCCAGGTTGTTGCTTGTTTTGGGCGTTCAACGCCAGAAAGATGCTCCTTCTGGGCGTTGAACGCCAGCCTGTGCGCCTCCAGGGTGAAAAAATTTTTTCTCCTGTTTTTGACTCTGTTTTTAATTTTTTTTGATTTTTTTCGTGACTCCTCATGATCATGTACCTAATAAAACACAAAAATAACAAAGAAACAAAATAAAATAAAATTAGATAAATAAAATTGGGTTGCCTCCCAACAAGCGCTTCTTTAATGTCAATAGCTTGACAGTGGTTCTCATGGAACCACAAGGTGATCAGGTCAATTTAAGTGTGGTATTCCCAACACCAAACTTAGAGTTTGGATATGGGGTTTGAACACCAAACTTAGAGTTTGGTTGTGGCCTCACAACACCAAACTTAGAGTTTGACTGTGGAGGCTCTTCTTGACTCTGAACTGAGAGAAGCTCTTCATGCTTACTCTCTTCTGTCATAGAGGGATGGCCGTGTGCTTGAAACACAAGGTAGTCCCCATTCAATTGAAGGACTAACTCACCTCTGTTGACATCTATCACAGCTCCTGCTGTGGCTAGGAAAGGTCTTCCTAGGATGATGCATTCATCATCTTCCTTCCTAGTATCTAGGATTATGAAATCAGTAGGGATGTAAAGGCCTTCAACCTTTACTAGCACGTCCTCTACTAATCCATAAGCTTGTCTTATGGACTTATCTGCCAATTGTAATGAGAACAAGGCAGGTTGTACCTCAATGATCCCCATCTTCTCCATTACAGAGAGTGGCATAAGATTTATCCCTGACCCCAGATCACATAGAGCTTTTTCAAAGCTCATGGTGCCAATGGTACAAGGTATTAAGAACTTGCCAGGATCTTGTTTCTTTGGAGGTAGAGTTTTCTGAATCCAAGTGTCTAGTTCACTAATGAGTAAGGTAGGTTTACTTTCCCAAGTCTCATTACCAAACAGTTTGGCATTCAGCTTCATGATAGCTCCTAAATATAGAGCAGCTTGCTCTCCAATCACATCTTCATCCTCTTCAGAGGATGAATATTCTTCAGAGCTCATGAATGGCAGAAGGAGATTTAATGGGATCTCTATGGTCTCTAGATGAGCCTCAGATTCCTCTGGATCCTTAATAGGAGACTCCTTCATGCTTGAAGGACGTCCCAGGAGGTCTTTCTCCTTAGGATATTCGTCCTCCTCCTCCCTAGTGCATTCGGTCACTTTGATTAAATCAATGGCCTTGCACTCTCCTTTTGGATTCTCTTCTGTATTGCTTGGGAGAATACTGGGAGGAGTTTCAATAACTTTCTTACTCAGCTGGCCCACTTGTGCTTCCAGATTTCTAATGGAAGATCTGGTTTCATTCATGAAACTGAAAGTGGCCTTTGACAGATCAGAGACTATGTTGGCTAAATTAGAATTGTTTTGTTCAGAGTTCTCTGTCTGTTGCTGAGAAGATGATGGATATGGCTTACTATTATTCAGCCTTGCACGTCCACCATTGTTAAAACCTTGATGGGGTTTTTGTTGATCCTTCCAGGAGAAATTTGGATGATTTCTCCATGATGAGTTATAGGTGTTTCCATAAGGTTCACCTAAGTAATTAACTTCTGCCATGGCAGGGTTTTCAGGATCATAAGCTTCTTCAGAAGCTACCTCTCTAGTACTATTGGATGCATGTTGCAATCCATTCAGATTCTGAGAGATCATGTTGACCTGTTGAGTTAACATTTTGTTCTGAGCCAATATGGCATTCAGAGCATCAATTTCAAGAACTCCTTTCTTCTGAGGTACCCCATTGTTCACGGAATTCCTCTCAGAGGTGTACATGAACTGGTTGTTTGCAACCATGTCAATGAGTTCTTGAGCCTCTTCAGGCGTTTTCTTCAGGTGAATAGATCCACCTGCAGAGTGGTCCAATGACATTTTCGAAAATTCAGAGAGACCATAATAGAATATATCTAATATGGTCCATTCAGAAAAACATGTCAGATGGACATCTCTTGGTCAGCTGCTTGTATCTTTCCCAAGCTTCATAGAGGGATTCACCATCTTTTTGTTTGAAGGTTTGAACATCCACTCTCAGCTTGCTCAGCTTTTGAGGAGGAAAGAACTTGTCTAAGAATGCAGTGACAAGCTTATCCCATGAGTCCAGGCTATCCTTGGGTTGTGAATCCAACCATACTCTAGCTCTGTCTCTTACAGCAAAAGGGAAAAGCAAGAGTCTGTAGACTTCAGGATTAACTCCATTTGTCTTTACAGTGTCACAGATCTGCAAGAACTCAGTTAAAAACTGATAAGGATCTTCAGATGGAAGTCCATAAAACTTGTAGTTTTGTTGCATTAATGCAACTAGTTGAGGCTTAAGCTCAAAGTTATTGGCTCCAATGGCAGGAATGGAGATGCTTCTTCCATCAATCTTGGATGTTGGCTTTGTGAAGTCACCAAGCATTCTCCTTGCATTATTATCATTATTTTCGGCCATCTCTTCCTCTTGTTCGAAATTTTCTAAAAGGTTGCTTCTGGATTGTTGTAATTTAGCTTCTTTTTAATTTTCTCTTCAGAGTCCTTTCAGGTTCTGGATCAACTTCAACAAGAGTGCCTTTGTCCCTGTTCCTGCTCATATGAAAGAAAAGGGAACACAAAAAGAAAGAAGGAATCCTCTATGTCACAGTATAGAGATTCCTTTATGTTAGTAGAAAAAGAAAGGGGTAGAAGAAGAGGAATGGATTCGGATTTTGATGAAGAGGGGTGAAGAGAAGTGTTAGTAATTAAATAATTAAATAGAAGAGGAAGAGAGAAGAGAAATTTCGAAAATAATTTTGAAAAGGAGTTAGTGATTTTCGAAAATTAGAGATAAAATGTAATTAAAACATGAAACAATTAATTAATTAAAAAGAACTTTTTGAAAAAGAGAGAGATATTTTCGAAAATAGAAGAGGAAAAAGTAGTTAAGTGGTTTTGAAAAAGATAAGAAACAAACAAAAAGTTAGTTAGTTGATTGAAAAAGATTTGAAATCAAAATTTAAAAAGATAAGAAGATAGTAAGTTGGATAAGATATTTTAAAATCAAATTTTGAAAAAAATAAAATTTTTGAAAAAGATAACATAAAAGATAAAAAGATTTAATTTAAAAATTTAAAAATTTTTTTACTTCACTAACAAGAAACTACAAGATAAGATTCTAGAACTTAAAGATTGAACCTTTCTTAACAAGAAAGTAACAAACTTCAAATTTTTGAACCAATCACATTAATTATTAGTGAATTTTCGAAAATTACATATAAAGATAAGAAAAAGAATTTGAAAATATTTGAAAAATATTTTTGAAATTTTCGAAAATAAATAAAAAATTTTGAAAAAGATATGATTTTGAAAAAGATTTTGAAAAGATAAGATTTTTAAAATTGAAATTTTGACTTGACTTGTAAGAAACAACTAATTTTAAAAATCTTTTGACCAAGTCAACCCAAAATTTCTAAATTGTGGAGGGAAATAAGGAAAAGATATTTTTGATTTTTAAATTTTTAAGGAAAAACACAAAAATGACCCAAAACATGGAAATTTTGGATCAAGACACAAGATGCATGCAAGAATGCTATGAATGTCAAGATGAACACCAAGAACACTTTGAAGATCATGATGAACACCAAGAACATATTTTTGAAAAATTTTGATGCAAAGAAAACATGCAAGACACCAAACTTAGAAATTTTTAATGTATGAAAAATATGAATGCAAAAATGCACATGAAAAACAAGAAAAGACACAAAACAAGAAATCATCAAGATCAAACAAGAAGACTTGTCAAGAACAACTTGAAGATCATGAAGAACACTATGAATGCATGGGATTTTCGAAAAATGCAAGAAAATTTTTAAAAGCATGCAATTGACACCAAACTTAAAAATTGACTCAAGACTCAAACAAGAAACACAAAATATTTTTTTTTATGATTTTCTAATTTTTTGGATTTTTATTAATTATTTTCGAAAATAATGTGAAGAAAAACGAAAATTTAAAAGAAAAATTTTGAAAAAGATTTTTGAAAAGAAAATTACCTAATCTGAGCAACAAGATGAACCGTCAGTTGTCCATACTCGAACAATCCCCGGCAACGGCGCCAAAAACTTGGTGGACGAAATTGTGATCACTTGTTATTTGATCTGACTTTTTGGTCTTGTATGATTTTACTCTTAGGGCACTGTTTATTTTCACAACTCCGTTCAACTAACCAGCAAGTGTACTGGGTCGTCCAAGTAATAACCTTACGTGAGTAAGGGTCGAATCCACAGAGATTGTTGGTATGAAGCAAGCTATGGTCACCTTGCAAATCTCAGTTAGGCGGATTGAACATTTGTAATAGTGATAATTGGATTGTTCTAATAAAAAGGAATAATAAAAGGGATAGAGATACTTATGCAGATTCATTGGTAGGAATTTCAGATAAGCGGAATGGAGATGCTGTAGAGCTCTCGGACGCCTGCTATCCCATTGCTTCTACTCAATCCTTCTTACTCCTCTCCATGGCAAGCTTTGTATAGGGGTTCACTATCAGCTGTGGCTACTTTCATTCCTCTCGGGGAAATAACCTGTACGGCTGTCACTCGCACAGCTAACCAGTCTGGAGGCATCACCCATGGTTGATAGCTACATCCCATCCTCGCAGTGAAAGCTAATGCACGCACTCTGTCACAGTACGGCCAATCACCGGTTGGTTCCCGCTCCTACTGGAATAGAATCCCTCTTTTGCGTTTGTCACTAACGCCCAGCAGGTTAAAGTTTGAAGCACGTCACAGTCATTCATGAACGGAATCCTACTCGGAACACCACAGACAAGGTTGGACTTTCCGGATTCCCAGGATCCTACTCGGAACACCACAGACAAGGTTGGACTTTCCGGATCCAGATGAATGCCGCCATCTATCTAGCTTATACCACGAAGATTCTGTTGGGGAATCTAAGAGATACACATTCAAGCTTTGTTGCATGTAGAACGGAAGTGGTTGTCAATCACGCGCGCTCATAAGTGAGAATGATGATGAGAGTTATTAGCTCATCACATTCATCATATTCTTGGGTACGAATGAATATCTTGGAATAAGAATAAGATAGAGAATTGAATAAAAGAAAATAGAACTTCATTAATCTCTGAGGTACAGCAGAGCTCCACACCCTTAATCTATGGTGTGCAGAGACTCCACCGTTGAAAATACATAAGCAAGAGGTTCAGGCATGGCCGAATGGCCAGCCCCCTAAACGTGATCACCGGATAGAAAGTACAATCCAGGATCCAGAATGTCTAATACAATAGTAAAAGGTCCTATATATACTAGACTAGCTACTAGGGTTTACATGAGTAAGTAATTGATGCATAAATCCACTTCCGGGGCCCACTTGGTGTGTGTTTGGGCTGAGCTTGATCAATCCACGTGTAGAGGCATTTCTTGGCGTCAAACTTCAGGTTATGACGTGTTTTGGGCGTTTAACTCCGGATCATGACGTTTTTCTGGCGTTTAACTCCAGACAGCAGCATGTACTTGGCGTTTAACGCCAAGTTACGTCGTCATTCTTCGAATAAAGCATGGACTATTATATATTGCTGGAAAGCCCTGGATGTCTACTTTCCAACGCCGTTGAGAGCGCGCCATTTGGAGTTCTGTAGCTCCAGAAAATCCATTTCGAGTGCAGGGAGGTCAGAATCCAACAGCATCAGCAGTCCTTTTGTCAGCCTTTTTCAGAGTTTTGCTCAAATCCCTCAATTTCAGTCAGAATTTACCTGAAATCACAGAAAAACACACAAACTCATAGTAAAGTCCAGAAATGTGAATTTAACATAAAACTAATGAAAACATCCCTAAAAGTAGCTTAAACTTACTAAAAACTATATAAAAACAATGCCAAAAAGTGTATAAATTATCCGCTCATCAACAGCCAAGGAATTGGAGTTACTACAGCTGAAGCAAGGTGCTATGTCCGTATCTGAGTATACAGACAAATTTGAGGAGCTATTCAGGTTTTCCCGCATGTGTCAGGGAGCTCCAGGAGACTTTGAGGAATGGAAGTGTATTAAGTATGAGGGAGGACTTCGAAGTGAAATCCTGAACTCCGTTGGACCGATGGAGATTAGGGTCTTCTCCGAACTTGTGAACAAGAGCCGTATTGCTGAAGAATGTGTGAGGAAGGCTGTTGAGGCGAAGAATGACCGTCGGGAGTCCCACCGCAGGGAGCACAATCAAGAATACCCAACAAGGGGTCAAGAGTTTAAGAGAAGAGGATACCCACAACGTTTTCCTCAAAGGCGAAATGACTTTGCGACGAGTGAGGAGTCCCAAAGAAACGGTAAGGGAAAACGGGCAGCGGCTGCTTCTGATGTTTCGAGCTGTCAGAGATGTGGAGGTCATCACCCAAATAGACCGTGTCGTTATGGTTCGGGTTTGTGTTACAATTGCGGAAAGCTAGGACATTTGGTCAGAGATTGCCCACACCGGAAGGATCGGGAGACTGCCAGGTCCGATTTTCGTACCTGAGGTAATAAGAAAACTGATAACTTAACTCTTTACCACTTTATATAATGCTGAAGGCTGGTATTCACTCGTAATACATGGTCGAATGAAAAATTATGATCTGTTCTAGATAACCCTAAGTTATCTTAATAAAAGGTTTGGTGAGCATAAATGATTAGGTAGGCCTTTAACGGAAAGCAACCTCAGAATGGAATGACTGGTGGGTGATGTCAAAGCCATCATTCGGGAACTCCGTGTCGAGGTAGATTGGGACTTTGCCATGGTTGCAGAGGAGTTGGACATGTGTCCTAGAAATGTCCTAAGGAGGTCAACCGGAATACTACCAAGAGCCAACAACAAGGTCGTGTGTTCACTACAACAACGGGTGATACCGTTAGATCCGACGGTTTGGGAATTGGTAAGCGAAAGATTGGTAACAACGTGTTAAAAGTACGATTAAGTTGGTATGTGGTTTTGGCTATCATAGATAGAAATCTAGTGAATGCCAGTCATGCTAAGTTGTGGTTGAGTACTTGAGGAAATAAGTGATAGAGCTCGTACTAGACGAGAGATCCGAATAAAGCAACGGAAACTTGTGGAAGCAGTAACACAGGATAGCTACGAATAAGAGCTGTAAAAGTTTATTATAGTATCTTATGTTTGAATATTAGAAGGGTTAAGCGGGTTACTGCAAGTAATGATCCCAAATTAGTTGGAAATGATTGCGGCTGCGAGCTTTGATGGTTCTAAAGCGGATAAGGAAATTATCATTAATGCACAATTGGATTTAGATGATGAGAGAGTGCAAGTTGTGGTGTTGAGAGATGAGTACTGTGATGTTTGGTCATAGTGATCTTGGTTTTAGTTTGAGATTTATAATGATTGGTTTTGAAAGACGAATGTGAAAACCATTAAATCGAAATGTCGATGCGGTATTGAGATTGGTTTGAGGGAACCCGTGACAGGTGGTAAACTCCAATTTTTGGAGAGGTGCTGTTGAAAATTTTTCCCCAAGAATTTGAAAGAGTGTTGGTTTTGGTTTTGAAGATGATTTTTGATATGAGTAATTTTAACAAAAGAGATGTGTCTCAAATGCTTTTATAGATTATTAAAGGAAATGCGAACTCTTATGATTTTGTTAACTCGCTATTCCGAACTCATTTGGTTTCTAGAAATGAAAGGAGTTTTTGATTGATAAGCCAGAGGCTTTATATCAGCAAGTCATGAAGAAATTTGAGGGTTTGAGAATAAGAAAGTAAGTTTGGAGATTATGCTTGGAGTTGAGCTGTGATTAGAGGAATTGGCTTGGCAGAGAGAGAGAGAGAGGATAGTGATGGAGTATGATTAAGGTGTGGTGACGATCATTGATTGATTATAGTGATGTGAAAAAAAAATGGCTATGATTAACGATGATGGCAATCTTATTGATGACATGATTCGAGATTTAATAGGGTGTGAGTTGATGAGCCGGTAAAAGTAAGGGACGAGGCTGTTGGTCGGCGTTGAACGAACGACCGAGACCCTCAGGGATAGAGAGATCAGAGTGCGGCAACGGAAGCGCGCAGAGTAAAAAGGACCTTGGAACTGTTATACGTTGATATAAAGGCAGACTATGCTCGCGTACTCGTAGTGATGGATGGAATTTTCGAGGGCGAAAATTTCTGTTAGGGGGGTAGAATGTAAAACCCGGCCTAACCGAAATTGATTAAATAATAAGTTAAGTAGGAGCGAATATGGTTGGAAGATTTTGCAATTGGAATTTGATGATTTAAATATGATATTTGGATTCAGTGAATTTTTTCGAGTCGGAAAACATAGTTTTCTGCGTAAAAGCGCGCAGTGAAATTTTGACCGGAAGTACCGGCTGAGATTTGTCTGGTACTACAGCTGAGAAAATTGATTATGGGTAAATAAGATTAAGAAATGAGGAATTATAATTAGGAGAGGTAGAAATATTTGAAGTGCGATTTAGAGCGCTAATCTTAAGGGTTTTGGTCCAAAATTGGGCCAACGGACAAAAATAAGTGAACTGGGCCTAAGTGGGCCCAAGACCCAACATATATAAACATTAGTTATGAGCATTTCAGCTCATTTTACCCTAAAGAGAAGGGTTGGGGCGCTGAAATAGTGAAGAGAGGAGAGAAGAGAGAAAACCTAACTCTCTTTGATCTTCAAATCACCATAACTTGAGCTACGGAGCTCCGATTGACGAGCCGTTTGCGGCCACGCGTCGCTCTTCTCATCCTCTACAATTCTATCTAAGTTTTGTGGTGAGTATTCCATTCATCTCTGCCCAGTTTTCGAAATTCCCCACTGTTACACGTTTTTGGGAAGTTAGTGTTGAAATCTTGTGATTTTGGGTGTTTAGGGATACTCCAACATGGATTCTAAGTGGGTTCTATCCCTACTTCATATGGGCTGAGGTAAGAAGTGCTCAAACTCTTGTGATTTATCATCCTTATGAGCCCTAGGTTGATGTATGTATGTGATATTGGTTATGTTAGTGTATTTGGTGATTTTGATGCACAATTGGGAGGTTGATATTGCTTGTGGAGCTTTGGTGAGGCTTGGAGCTAAGGTTGGTGGAGACTTCCTAAGGTTGGTGGAGAAAGAAGAGGCTCAATTGATTTGGCTACAAGAGGTACGGTTTAAGTTCCATTTAAGTACCGTGTGGTGTGATGAGAATTCCTAGGCTAGATGCCCCTAGGATTAAGTTTGGATTGTGTAAATGGTTGATGCTAATATGCATAGTTGGTATGTAATGTGAATTGATGATTTGGGTTGAGAATTGTGTGGCCTTGTATGCTTGGTGTATTGAAAATTTGATGTATTGGGTAATGAGTATTAATTTGTGGTTTATGCATTTAAATTGTGAAATTGGGCCGGAGGCCGTAAATTTTGGGCCGGAGGCCGGAAAGAGGTAAGGAAGGTAAGTTGATGTGTGCATTGTATGATGACACAAGTGATTGGATGAATTTCATATAATGAATGTATGAATGATTGGGTTGGTTATTGGATAATGAGGTTTGAGGAGTTGAAGTGTGGAAATTGGTAATTTTGGGTGAAATTGTATAGATGAGGTATGTTTGATTTTGGTTGAGATTTATTATGTGGTCATATATGTGAGTATGATTGTTAATGCCTTGATGGTATGATAATGCATGAGAGGTATATATATTGTGATATGTTTGAGGAATGATTAAGGTTGATTTGTGGGTGGAACCACGTGATAGTGATTATGATATTGATTATGTATAATGATGGTTGATTGGAAATAGTATTGTTGGAAATTGAGATGAGGAAGGATGTAGGACATGTTGATATGCTTGGAATTTAGCCATTTGCTTGAAATGGGTAAAGATGGTTATATGATGGTTTTGTGATTCGTGGTAAAGTGTTAATGTATGAGTTGAGGAGGCTTGATGTTGATTTTGGTATATTTTGATTGGTTTCAAAAAGGGTTGAAATTGGCATGTTTTGATTGATTTTGAAAAGAGTTGAAAATGGCTTGTTTTGAAAATGGCACTTTGTGGTTTTATATGAAAACATGGTTTTGGGCATACTTTGACGGGACATAACTTGGACTACGGATCTTTGTTTTGTGCCAAATCTGTTTAGAAATGAAATTGGGTCCGGGATGTCCATGCCGTTCGAAGAACGGGTGAAAAACGATTTAAAATGAGGAAGTTATGTCCGTCGGAAGATTGGGGGTTGAAGCTGTGAATTCAGCAGTTTTTAACTTAGTAAATTTTTAGCAGAATAACCCCTTGCGCGTGGGCGCACTTGGCGCGTACGCGCCGATCTTTCAGAAAACGCCATCCACGCGTGCGCGTGATGTGCGCGGGCGCGCCGATAGTGCTGCACCCAATGCCCAGCCATTTTCCAGAGAGTTGTGCCAGAACTGTGCCAGCTTTGTGCCTGGGGCACGAGAGTATCCACGCGTACGCGTGGTTGACGCGTGCGCGTCGATATGGCAAATTTTTAATCCACGCGTTAGCGTGCATGACGCTTGCGCGTCGATGAGTTTTTAAGGACATCCACGCGTGCGCGTGGAGTACGCGTACGCGTGGCATTGTTTTCATGCCAAAGTTGATATTTGAGTTTTAAAAGCCAAATCTCATACTTCTAAGCCTCCGATCTCACCACTTATATATTAAATCTTTATGATATGCCTAGCTATTAGAAAAGGGCTAGTGAATGAGGTAACTTGCGAGTGAAGCAAGGGGAAAATGAATAATCAATGAGGATCATTGAGGATTATGTGAGATGTGGAGGATGGTGGTGGAAGTGCTTGTTATGCCATTGGCCGAAGGGCCGTAATTGTTTATGAATTGGCCGGTTCTGGATTGAACCGTGAGCCGGAATAGCTGTGTATGCTATGAATATTGGCTGGTTCTGGATTGAACCGTGAGCCGGAATAGCTGTGTATGCTATGAATATTGGCTGGTTATGGATTTAACCGTGAGCCGGATGGCTGATATGGATGTTGATCCATGGATGAGAATTCATGCATGTTTATGCTGAATTATTGATAATTGTGAATTTCACTTCCACTATCTGAGATACGAGTTTACCTGGGTAGTAGCAAGGGTTGTGGTTCGTCCCGCTTGCTCCGGGTCAATACTTGTGTTTTCTCTCTGGTTGTAAGGGTGACAGGGCACCGATACCCTCTAATGGCGACAGGGCGCAGATACCCTCTAATGGCGACAGGGCGCAGATACCCTCTAATGGCGACAGGGCGCAGATACCCTCTAATGATATTAATACGCAACAGAGAGACTGTGCCCGGGTTAGCTACCGGACACGTCGGGTTGGCTTGATAACCGACAGATGATATCATCAGCCATAGGGCAGGCATACATCATTTGCATATGTTTGAATTGTTTGGGTTTGCCTATTTGTTTTGGATTTCCGTATCATATATGCTATGTTACCTGATTACATGCTTCTTGTCCTACTTGTACCTTATTTGTGTATTACTTGACTGTATTGCTTGTGTTTGTACAACTGAGAGATCCCTCATGATGGTGTTGGTGGATGTTGGGGGCTGTTCTTGATGAGATGAATTGATAATGCGATTGCATAATGATGATGATTTTCGAATGAGATCATTTGAGCCCCCCTGGGTGGACGTAGTGATGTGATTTCACTGGCTCCAGGCGAGGGTATGATGTATTGATATAGAGCTGCTGAGGCAGAGCAACTGGTAATGGTTTTGCTTATGATTCTGAGTCCGATTCGTGAAAGAATCAGTGGATTGGGAAAACATGTGTAATATGAACTAGATTTAGCATCCCCTTACGTCAGATGCCTATTTATGGATTAGTGAGAATCTAGGCTGGATATTTGGTGAAAAGGAGTTTAGGATGCTTAGTGAGTTTTTATTGCCGTGCATTGGATTTATTTGGCACTTTTACCGTACTGGGAACCCATGGGCCCGGGGTTCTCATTCCGTATATATCTCTTGTTTTTCAGATACAGATTCAGGTGCTCAGAAGTGAGCTGCGGTTCGTCTGAGAGACGGCGAAGATATTTATTTCCTCTACCTTGTGTTTTGATTAGAATCTCTCCATCTTTGTTTTGAAAAGATTATATTATGTATTGAACTCTTTTGGAACTTGCCTATAGAGGCTCTCATGTTTTCTTTGGGAGAGATTAGGATATATTGTTGTCAACTACTTTTGTACTGTACCCTAGCCGGCCTAAACTTCGCGGGTCGCGACTAGTGGCTATTTACTTACGTTATATATATCTATCTGTTATCTGTCTCTCAATCTCCTTTATGTCTGTCCGTTTATCGCTTTCGGCTTCACAGTTTAACTTTTCGTTGTCGAAACGTGAGTGATACGTCTTTGCGATTTTATTTCTACTCTTTTCAGGCTTCTCGATTAATACTCCTTTCAAAATTAACTATATTTATATATTAATAATCCACCTGAGAGTCGTACCACCGTAATATCATTGACTTATGACTCGAGCATAAGGAGCTGAATATTAGGGTGTTACATTATGGTATCAGAGCAGTTCGTCCTCGTGAGCCTGAGGGATGGAACTGCTTATGCTTCAATGCATACTCTGAGTCTGTGCCTGTGCTAGTTAGGGTATCTAACTGATACATCTAGCATGAAGTCCATGAGTGTACCTTTGGTACTTTGAAGCACTATTCTTCCGATATTGAGACTGATCAACTTGATATCGATTGTTTGGTGTGTAGAGGAACCAGATGGCGCCTCGTGGACCCGGTCGTGGACGTGAGAGAGATCGTACGAGTACTCAGGAACCAGAAATCAACCCGAATAACCCGGTAAGCCTTATGGCGGCTTTGGAGAATATGGCTGCTGCTATGCAGACCACTGCAGAGGCTCTTGGGCAACAGATAAACAATAATGTCAATGGTGGAAGGGAAGCTCAGGGCCCGATGACACTGGCAACTTTCTTAAAGGTTAATCCACCTAAGTTCAAGGGAACCACCAATCCGACTGAAGCTGATACTTGGTTTCAGGCCATGGAGCGAGCACTGCAAGCGCAGTTGGTGCCTGAAGAGCAGCGTGTTGAATTTGCTACCTATCTGCTCACAGGAGAAGCATCGCATTGGTGGCAAGGGGCTCGACGTCTCCTGCAACAGGGGAATGATCCTATCACTTGGGATGCCTTCCAAGTGGAATTCTATAAGAAGTACTTTCCGAATTCCGCCAGAACAGCTGACTTTTTGGTCTTGTATGATTTTACTCTTAGGGCACTGTTTATTTTCACAACTCCGTTCAACTAACCAGCAAGTGTACTGGGTCGTCCAAGTAATAACCTTACGTGAGTAAGGGTCGAATCCACAGAGATTGTTGGTATGAAGCAAGCTATGGTCACCTTGCAAATCTCAGTTAGGCGGATTGAACATTTGTAATAGTGATAATTGGATTGTTCTAATAAAAAGGAATAATAAAAGGGATAGAGATACTTATGCAGATTCATTGGTAGGAATTTCAGATAAGCGGAATGGAGATGCTGTAGAGCTCTCGGACGCCTGCTATCCCATTGCTTCTACTCAATCCTTCTTACTCCTCTCCATGGCAAGCTTTGTATAGGGGTTCACTATCAGCTGTGGCTACTTTCATTCCTCTCGGGGAAATAACCTGTACGGCTGTCACTCGCACAGCTAACCAGTCTGGAGGCATCACCCATGGTTGATAGCTACATCCCATCCTCGCAGTGAAAGCTAATGCACGCACTCTGTCACAGTACGGCCAATCACCGGTTGGTTCCCGCTCCTACTGGAATAGAATCCCTCTTTTGCGTTTGTCACTAACGCCCAGCAGGTTAAAGTTTGAAGCACGTCACAGTCATTCATGAACGGAATCCTACTCGGAACACCACAGACAAGGTTGGACTTTCCGGATTCCCAGGATCCTACTCGGAACACCACAGACAAGGTTGGACTTTCCGGATCCAGATGAATGCCGCCATCTATCTAGCTTATACCACGAAGATTCTGTTGGGGAATCTAAGAGATACACATTCAAGCTTTGTTGCATGTAGAACGGAAGTGGTTGTCAATCACGCGCGCTCATAAGTGAGAATGATGATGAGAGTTATTAGCTCATCACATTCATCATATTCTTGGGTACGAATGAATATCTTGGAATAAGAATAAGATAGAGAATTGAATAAAAGAAATAGAACTTCATTAATCTCTGAGGTACAGCAGAGCTCCACACCCTTAATCTATGGTGTGCAGAGACTCCACCGTTGAAAATACATAAGCAAGAGGTTCAGGCATGGCCGAATGGCCAGCCCCCTAAACGTGATCACCGGATAGAAAGTACAATCCAGGATCCAGAATGTCTAATACAATAGTAAAAGGTCCTATATATACTAGACTAGCTACTAGGGTTTACATGAGTAAGTAATTGATGCATAAATCCACTTCCGGGGCCCACTTGGTGTGTGTTTGGGCTGAGCTTGATCAATCCACGTGTAGAGGCATTTCTTGGCGTCAAACTTCAGGTTATGACGTGTTTTGGGCGTTTAACTCCGGATCATGACGTTTTTCTGGCGTTTAACTCCAGACAGCAGCATGTACTTGGCGTTTAACGCCAAGTTACGTCGTCATTCTTCGAATAAAGCATGGACTATTATATATTGCTGGAAAGCCCTGGATGTCTACTTTCCAACGCCGTTGAGAGCGCGCCATTTGGAGTTCTGTAGCTCCAGAAAATCCATTTCGAGTGCAGGGAGGTCAGAATCCAACAGCATCAGCAGTCCTTTTGTCAGCCTTTTTCAGAGTTTTGCTCAAATCCCTCAATTTCAGTCAGAATTTACCTGAAATCACAGAAAAACACACAAACTCATAGTAAAGTCCAGAAATGTGAATTTAACATAAAAACTAATGAAAACATCCCTAAAAGTAGCTTAAACTTACTAAAAACTATATAAAAACAATGCCAAAAAGTGTATAAATTATCCGCTCATCACAACACCAAACTTAAATTGTTGCTTGTCCCCAAGCAACTGAAAATCAAATAGGATAAAAAGAAGAGAATGTACTATAAAGTCCAAAATATCAATGAATATTAATTTAATTACATGAGCGGGACTTGTAGCTTTTTGCTTCTGAACAGTTTTGGCATCTCACTTTTTCCTTTGAAGTTCAGAGTGATTGGCATCTCTAGGAACTTAGAATTTTGGATAGTGTTATTGACTTTCTTAGTTAAGCATGTTGATTCTTGAACACAGCTACTCATGAGTCTTGGCTGTGGCCCTAAGCATTTTGTCTTCCAGTATTACCACCAGATACACAAATGCCACAGACACATAACTGGGTGAACCTTTTCAGATTGTGACTTAGCTTTGCTAAAGTCCCCAATTAGTGGTGTCCAGAGCTCTTAAGCACACTCTTTGCTTTAGATCACGACTTTAACCACTCAGTCTCAAGCTTTTCACTTGGACCTTCATGACACAAGCACATGGTTAGGGACAGCTTGATTTAGCCGCTTAGGCCCGGATTAAATTTCCTTGGGCCCTCCTACCCATTGATGCTCAAAGCCTTGGATCCTTGCTTTGGAATTTTCGCCTCTCTTTTTTTTTTTTTTTTCACTGCTTTTTCTTGCTTCAAGAATCAATTTCATGATATTTTTCAGATCATCAATAACATTTCTCTTTGTTCCTCATTCTTTCAAGAACCAACAATTTTAACACTCATAAACAACAAGATCCAAAGATATATGCACTGTTCATTCATTCATTCAGAAAACAAAAGCATTGTCACCACATCAATATAATTAAACTAAATTCAATAATAATTTCGAAAATTATGTACTTCTTGTTCTTTTGAATTAAAACATTTTTCTTTTAAGAGAGGTGAAGGACTAATGGAATTTATTTATAGCTTTAAGGCATGGTTACATACTAATGATCATGAAATAAAGACACAAAACATAGATAAACATAATAATTAAAAATCGAAAACAGAAAGAAATAAAGAACAAGGAATGAATCCACCTCTAGTGGCGTCTTCTTCTTGAAGGACCAATGATGTTCTTCAACTCTTCTATGTCCCTTCCTTGCCTTTGTTGCTCCTCCCTCATTGCTCTTTGATCTTCTCTTATTTCTTGAAGAGTGAGGGCGTGCTCATGGTGTTCCACCCATAGTTGTTCCACATTATGGCTCAAATCTTCCAAGGAGGTGCTAAGTTGCTCCCAATAGTTGTTGGGAGGAAAGTGCATTTGAGGCATTTGTTGATGGTGAACCTCCTCTTGTTCTCCTTGAGGGCCGTGAGGAACTTCCCTTGTTTGCTCCATCCTTTTCTTGGTGATGGGCTTGTCTTCTTCTATGGAGGCATCTCCATCTATGATAACTCCGGCTGAATAACATAGATGGCATATGAGGTGAGGGAATGCTAGCCGTGCCATGTATGAAGGTTTGTCAGCTATTTTGTAGAGTTCATTGGCTATGACTTCATGAACCTCTACTTCTTCACCAATCATGATGCTATGAACCATGATGGCCCGATCCACAGTAACTTCAGATCGGTTGCTTGTGGGGATGATGGATCTTTGAATGAACTCCAACCATCCTCTAGCTACAGGCTTGAGGTCCAGTCTTCTTAGTTGGACTGGCTTGCCTTTGGAGTCAACTCTCCATTGGGCGCCTTCCACACAAATGTTCCTAAGGACTTGGTCCAACCTTTGATCAAAGTTGACCCTTCTAGTGTAGGGGTGTTCATCACCTTGCATCATAGGCAAATGAAACGCCAACCTCACATTCTCCGGACTAAAATCCAAGTATTTCCCCCTAACCATTGTGAGATAATTCTTTGGGCTTGGGTTCATACTTTGGTCATGGTTTCTAGTGATCCATGCATTGGCATAGAACTCTTGAACCATGAGAATTCCGACTTGTTGCATGGGGTTGGCTAAGACTTCCCAACCTCTTTTTTGAATTTCATGTCAGATTTCCGGATACTCATTCTTCTTGAGCTTGAAAGGGACCTCAGGGATCACTTTCTTCTTTGCCACAACATCATAGAAGTGGTCTTGATGGCTCTTGGAGATGAATCTCTCCCTCTCCCATGACTCGGAAGTGGAAGCTTTTGCCTTCCCTTTTCCTTTTCTTGAGGAAACTCCGGCCTTGGGTGCCATTGATGGTGAATGAAAAATAAAAAGCTTAGGCTTTTTACCACACCAAACTTAAAATTTGCTTGTCCCCAAGCAAAAAGAAAAGAAGAGTAGAAGAAGAAGAAGAAAATATGGAGAGAGGGAGAAGAGAGGGTTCGGTTATGTGGGAGAATGTGGAATTGAGGTGATAGGTGAAGGTTTTTGGGAAGTGTGACATTGAGAATGAGATTTGGATTAGAAGAGTGTGATTAGGATTAAAAGGAATGTGGTAGGTGGGGATCCTGTGGGGTCCACAGATTCTGAGGTGAAAACAAATACCATTCTTTCACCATATAGGCATGTAACATGCCTTGATTCATCATTCTGGCGTTCAAACGCCCATTGATGCTAGTTCTGGGCGTTAAACGCCCATGTTATGCACGTTTCTGGCGTTGAACGCCAGTTTCATGCTTGTTTCTGGCGTTCAGCGCCAGATTGTCCTCTGTGTGCGCATCCTGGCGTTAAACGCCAGGTTGTTGCTTGTTTTGGGCGTTCAACGCCAGAAAGATGCTCCTTCTGGGCGTTGAACGCCAGCCTGTGCGTCTCCTGGGTGAAAATTTTTTTTCTTCTGTTTTTGACTCTGTTTTTAATTTTTTTGATTTTTTTCGTGACTCCTCATGATCATGTACCTAATTAAACACAAAAATAACAAAGAAACAAAATAAAATAAAATTAGATAAATAAAATTGGGTTGCCTCCCAACAAGCGCTTCTTTAATGTCAATAGCTTGACAGTGGTTCTCATGGAACCACAAGGTGATCAGGTCAATTTAAGTGTGGTATTCCCAACACCAAACTTAGAGTTTGGATATGGGGTTTGAACACCAAACTTAGAGTTTGGTTGTGGCCTCACAACACCAAACTTAGAGTTTGACTGTGGAGGCTCTTCTTGACTCTGAACTGAGAGAAGCTCTTCATGCTTACTCTCTTCTGTCATAGAGGGATGGCCGTGTGCTTGAAACACAAGGTAGTCCCCATTCAATTGAAGGACTAACTCACCTCTGTTGACATCTATCACAGCTCCTGCTGTGGCTAGGAAAGGTCTTCCTAGGATGATGCATTCATCATCTTCCTTCCTAGTATCTAGGATTATGAAATCAGTAGGGATGTAAAGGCCTTCAACCTTTACTAGCACGTCCTCTACTAATCCATAAGCTTGTCTTATGGACTTATCTGCCAATTGTAATGAGAACAAGGCAGGTTGTACCTCAATGATCCCCATCTTCTCCATTACAGAGAGTGGCATAAGATTTATCCCTGACCCCAGATCACATAGAGCTTTTTCAAAGCTCATGGTGCCAATGGTACAAGGTATTAAGAACTTGCCAGGATCTTGTTTCTTTGGAGGTAGAGTTTTCTGAATCCAAGTGTCTAGTTCACTAATGAGTAAGGTAGGTTTACTTTCCCAAGTCTCATTACCAAACAGTTTGGCATTCAGCTTCATGATAGCTCCTAAATATAGAGCAGCTTGCTCTCCAATCACATCTTCATCCTCTTCAGAGGATGAATATTCTTCAGAGCTCATGAATGGCAGAAGGAGATTTAATGGGATCTCTATGGTCTCTAGATGAGCCTCAGATTCCTCTGGATCCTTAATAGGAGACTCCTTCATGCTTGAAGGACGTCCCAGGAGGTCTTTCTCCTTAGGATATTCGTCCTCCTCCTCCCTAGTGCATTCGGTCACTTTGATTAAATCAATGGCCTTGCACTCTCCTTTTGGATTCTCTTCTGTATTGCTTGGGAGAATACTGGGAGGAGTTTCAATAACTTTCTTACTCAGCTGGCCCACTTGTGCTTCCAGATTTCTAATGGAAGATCTGGTTTCATTCATGAAACTGAAAGTGGCCTTTGACAGATCAGAGACTATGTTGGCTAAATTAGAATTGTTTTGTTCAGAGTTCTCTGTCTGTTGCTGAGAAGATGATGGATATGGCTTACTATTATTCAGCCTTGCACGTCCACCATTGTTAAAACCTTGATGGGGTTTTTGTTGATCCTTCCAGGAGAAATTTGGATGATTTCTCCATGATGAGTTATAGGTGTTTCCATAAGGTTCACCTAAGTAATTAACTTCTGCCATGGCAGGGTTTTCAGGATCATAAGCTTCTTCAGAAGCTACCTCTCTAGTACTATTGGATGCATGTTGCAATCCATTCAGATTCTGAGAGATCATGTTGACCTGTTGAGTTAACATTTTGTTCTGAGCCAATATGGCATTCAGAGCATCAATTTCAAGAACTCCTTTCTTCTGAGGTACCCCATTGTTCACGGAATTCCTCTCAGAGGTGTACATGAACTGGTTGTTTGCAACCATGTCAATGAGTTCTTGAGCCTCTTCAGGCGTTTTCTTCAGGTGAATAGATCCACCTGCAGAGTGGTCCAATGACATTTTCGAAAATTCAGAGAGACCATAATAGAATATATCTAATATGGTCCATTCAGAAAACATGTCAGATGGACATCTCTTGGTCAGCTGCTTGTATCTTTCCCAAGCTTCATAGAGGGATTCACCATCTTTTTGTTTGAAGGTTTGAACATCCACTCTCAGCTTGCTCAGCTTTTGAGGAGGAAAGAACTTGTCTAAGAATGCAGTGACAAGCTTATCCCATGAGTCCAGGCTATCCTTGGGTTGTGAATCCAACCATACTCTAGCTCTGTCTCTTACAGCAAAAGGGAAAAGCAAGAGTCTGTAGACTTCAGGATTAACTCCATTTGTCTTTACAGTGTCACAGATCTGCAAGAACTCAGTTAAAAACTGATAAGGATCTTCAGATGGAAGTCCATAAAACTTGTAGTTTTGTTGCATTAATGCAACTAGTTGAGGCTTAAGCTCAAAGTTATTGGCTCCAATGGCAGGAATGGAGATGCTTCTTCCATCAATCTTGGATGTTGGCTTTGTGAAGTCACCAAGCATTCTCCTTGCATTATTATCATTATTTTCGGCCATCTCTTCCTCTTGTTCGAAATTTTCTAAAAGGTTGCTTCTGGATTGTTGTAATTTAGCTTCTTTTTAATTTTCTCTTCAGAGTCCTTTCAGGTTCTGGATCAACTTCAACAAGAGTGCCTTTGTCCCTGTTCCTGCTCATATGAAAGAAAAGGGAACACAAAAAAGAAAGAAGGAATCCTCTATGTCACAGTATAGAGATTCCTTTATGTTAGTAGAAAAAGAAAGGGGTAGAAGAAGAGGAATGGATTCGGATTTTTGATGAAGAGGGGTGAAGAGAAGTGTTAGTAATTAAATAATTAAATAGAAGAGGAAGAGAGAAGAGAAATTTCGAAAATAATTTTGAAAAGGAGTTAGTGATTTTCGAAAATTAGAGATAAAATGTAATTAAAATTAAAACATGAAACAATTAATTAATTAAAAAGAACTTTTTGAAAAAGAGAGAGATATTTTCGAAAATAGAAGAGGAAAAAGTAGTTAAGTGGTTTTGAAAAAGATAAGAAACAAACAAAAAGTTAGTTAGTTGATTGAAAAAGATTTGAAATCAAAATTTAAAAAGATAAGAAGATAGTAAGTTGGATAAGATATTTTAAAATCAAATTTTGAAAAAAATAAAATTTTTGAAAAAGATAACATAAAAGATAAAAAGATTTAATTTAAAAATTTAAAAATTTTTTTACTTCACTAACAAGAAACTACAAGATAAGATTCTAGAACTTAAAGATTGAACCTTTCTTAACAAGAAAGTAACAAACTTCAAATTTTTGAACCAATCACATTAATTATTAGTGAATTTTCGAAAATTACATATAAAGATAAGAAAAAGAATTTGAAAATATTTGAAAAATATTTTTGAAATTTTCGAAAATAAATAAAAAATTTTGAAAAAGATATGATTTTGAAAAAGATTTTGAAAAGATAAGATTTTTAAAATTGAAATTTTGACTTGACTTGTAAGAAACAACTAATTTTAAAAATCTTTTGACCAAGTCAACCCAAAATTTCTAAATTGTGGAGGGAAATAAGGAAAAGATATTTTTGATTTTTAAATTTTTAAGGAAAAACACAAAAATGACCCAAAACATGGAAATTTTGGATCAAGACACAAGATGCATGCAAGAATGCTATGAATGTCAAGATGAACACCAAGAACACTTTGAAGATCATGATGAACACCAAGAACATATTTTTGAAAAATTTTGATGCAAAGAAAACATGCAAGACACCAAACTTAGAAATTTTTAATGTATGAAAAATATGAATGCAAAAATGCACATGAAAAACAAGAAAAGACACAAAACAAGAAATCATCAAGATCAAACAAGAAGACTTGTCAAGAACAACTTGAAGATCATGAAGAACACTATGAATGCATGGGATTTTCGAAAAATGCAAGAAAAATTTTTAAAAGCATGCAATTGACACCAAACTTAAAAATTGACTCAAGACTCAAACAAGAAACACAAAATATTTTTTTTTTATGATTTTCTAATTTTTTTGGATTTTTATTAATTATTTTCGAAAATAATGTGAAGAAAAACGAAAATTTAAAAGAAAAATTTTGAAAAAGATTTTTGAAAAGAAAATTACCTAATCTGAGCAACAAGATGAACCGTCAGTTGTCCATACTCGAACAATCCCCGGCAACGGCGCCAAAAACTTGGTGGACGAAATTGTGATCACTTGTTATTTGATCTGACTTTTTGGTCTTGTATGATTTTACTCTTAGGGCACTGTTTATTTTCACAACTCCGTTCAACTAACCAGCAAGTGTACTGGGTCGTCCAAGTAATAACCTTACGTGAGTAAGGGTCGAATCCACAGAGATTGTTGGTATGAAGCAAGCTATGGTCACCTTGCAAATCTCAGTTAGGCGGATTGAACATTTGTAATAGTGATAATTGGATTGTTCTAATAAAAAGGAATAATAAAAGGGATAGAGATACTTATGCAGATTCATTGGTAGGAATTTCAGATAAGCGGAATGGAGATGCTGTAGAGCTCTCGGACGCCTGCTATCCCATTGCTTCTACTCAATCCTTCTTACTCCTCTCCATGGCAAGCTTTGTATAGGGGTTCACTATCAGCTGTGGCTACTTTCATTCCTCTCGGGGAAATAACCTGTACGGCTGTCACTCGCACAGCTAACCAGTCTGGAGGCATCACCCATGGTTGATAGCTACATCCCATCCTCGCAGTGAAAGCTAATGCACGCACTCTGTCACAGTACGGCCAATCACCGGTTGGTTCCCGCTCCTACTGGAATAGAATCCCTCTTTTGCGTTTGTCACTAACGCCCAGCAGGTTAAAGTTTGAAGCACGTCACAGTCATTCATGAACGGAATCCTACTCGGAACACCACAGACAAGGTTGGACTTTCCGGATTCCCAGGATCCTACTCGGAACACCACAGACAAGGTTGGACTTTCCGGATCCAGATGAATGCCGCCATCTATCTAGCTTATACCACGAAGATTCTGTTGGGGAATCTAAGAGATACACATTCAAGCTTTGTTGCATGTAGAACGGAAGTGGTTGTCAATCACGCGCGCTCATAAGTGAGAATGATGATGAGAGTTATTAGCTCATCACATTCATCATATTCTTGGGTACGAATGAATATCTTGGAATAAGAATAAGATAGAGAATTGAATAAAAGAAAATAGAACTTCATTAATCTCTGAGGTACAGCAGAGCTCCACACCCTTAATCTATGGTGTGCAGAGACTCCACCGTTGAAAATACATAAGCAAGAGGTTCAGGCATGGCCGAATGGCCAGCCCCCTAAACGTGATCACCGGATAGAAAGTACAATCCAGGATCCAGAATGTCTAATACAATAGTAAAAGGTCCTATATACTAGACTAGCTACTAGGGTTTACATGAGTAAGTAATTGATGCATAAATCCACTTCCGGGGCCCACTTGGTGTGTGTTTGGGCTGAGCTTGATCAATCCACGTGTAGAGGCATTTCTTGGCGTCAAACTTCAGGTTATGACGTGTTTTGGGCGTTTAACTCCGGATCATGACGTTTTTCTGGCGTTTAACTCCAGACAGCAGCATGTACTTGGCGTTTAACGCCAAGTTACGTCGTCATTCTTCGAATAAAGCATGGACTATATATATTGCTGGAAAGCCCTGGATGTCTACTTTCCAACGCCATTGAGAGCGCGCCATTTGGAGTTCTGTAGCTCCAGAAAATCCATTTCGAGTGCAGGGAGGTCAGAATCCAACAGCATCAGCAGTCCTTTTGTCAGCCTTTTTCAGAGTTTTGCTCAAATCCCTCAATTTCAGTCAGAATTTACCTGAAATCACAGAAAAACACACAAACTCATAGTAAAGTCCAGAAATGTGAATTTAACATAAAACTAATGAAAACATCCCTAAAAGTAGCTTAAACTTACTAAAAACTATATAAAAACAATGCCAAAAAGTGTATAAATTATCCGCTCATCAACAGCCAAGGAATTGGAGTTACTACAGCTGAAGCAAGGTGCTATGTCCGTATCTGAGTATACAGACAAATTTGAGGAGCTATTCAGGTTTTCCCGCATGTGTCAGGGAGCTCCAGGAGACTTTGAGGAATGGAAGTGTATTAAGTATGAGGGAGGACTTCGAAGTGAAATCCTGAACTCCGTTGGACCGATGGAGATTAGGGTCTTCTCCGAACTTGTGAACAAGAGCCGTATTGCTGAAGAATGTGTGAGGAAGGCTGTTGAGGCGAAGAATGACCGTCGGGAGTCCCACCGCAGGGAGCACAATCAAGAATACCCAACAAGGGGTCAAGAGTTTAAGAGAAGAGGATACCCACAACGTTTTCCTCAAAGGCGAAATGACTTTGCGACGAGTGAGGAGTCCCAAAGAAACGGTAAGGGAAAACGGGCAGCGGCTGCTTCTGATGTTTCGAGCTGTCAGAGATGTGGAGGTCATCACCCAAATAGACCGTGTCGTTATGGTTCGGGTTTGTGTTACAATTGCGGAAAGCTAGGACATTTGGTCAGAGATTGCCCACACCGGAAGGATCGGGAGACTGCCAGGTCCGATTTTCGTACCTGAGGTAATAAGAAAACTGATAACTTAACTCTTTACCACTTTATATAATGCTGAAGGCTGGTATTCACTCGTAATACATGGTCGAATGAAAAATTATGATCTGTTCTAGATAACCCTAAGTTATCTTAATAAAAGGTTTGGTGAGCATAAATGATTAGGTAGGCCTTTAACGGAAAGCAACCTCAGAATGGAATGACTGGTGGGTGATGTCAAAGCCATCATTCGGGAACTCCGTGTCGAGGTAGATTGGGACTTTGCCATGGTTGCAGAGGAGTTGGACATGTGTCCTAGAAATGTCCTAAGGAGGTCAACCGGAATACTACCAAGAGCCAACAACAAGGTCGTGTGTTCACTACAACAACGGGTGATACCGTTAGATCCGACGGTTTGGGAATTGGTAAGCGAAAGATTGGTAACAACGTGTTAAAAGTACGATTAAGTTGGTATGTGGTTTTGGCTATCATAGATAGAAATCTAGTGAATGCCAGTCATGCTAAGTTGTGGTTGAGTACTTGAGGAAATAAGTGATAGAGCTCGTACTAGACGAGAGATCCGAATAAAGCAACGGAAACTTGTGGAAGCAGTAACACAGGATAGCTACGAATAAGAGCTGTAAAAGTTTATTATAGTATCTTATGTTTGAATATTAGAAGGGTTAAGCGGGTTACTGCAAGTAATGATCCCAAATTAGTTGGAAATGATTGCGGCTGCGAGCTTTGATGGTTCTAAAGCGGATAAGGAAATTATCATTAATGCACAATTGGATTTAGATGATGAGAGAGTGCAAGTTGTGGTGTTGAGAGATGAGTACTGTGATGTTTGGTCATAGTGATCTTGGTTTTAGTTTGAGATTTATAATGATTGGTTTTGAAAGACGAATGTGAAAACCATTAAATCGAAATGTCGATGCGGTATTGAGATTGGTTTGAGGGAACCCGTGACAGGTGGTAAACTCCAATTTTTGGAGAGGTGCTGTTGAAAATTTTTCCCCAAGAATTTGAAAGAGTGTTGGTTTTGGTTTTGAAGATGATTTTTGATATGAGTAATTTTAACAAAAGAGATGTGTCTCAAATGCTTTTATAGATTATTAAAGGAAATGCGAACTCTTATGATTTTGTTAACTCGCTATTCCGAACTCATTTGGTTTCTAGAAATGAAAGGGGTTTTTGATTGATAAGCCAGAGGCTTTATATCAGCAAGTCATGAAGAAATTTGAGGGTTTGAGAATAAGAAAGTAAGTTTGGAGATTATGCTTGGAGTTGAGCTGTGATTAGAGGAATTGGCTTGGCAGAGAGAGAGAGAGGATAGTGATGGAGTATGATTAAGGTGTGGTGACGATCATTGATTGATTATAGTGATGTGAAAAAAAATGGCTATGATTAACGATGATGGCAATCTTATTGATGACATGATTCGAGATTTAATAGGGTGTGAGTTGATGAGCCGGTAAAAGTAAGGGACGAGGCTGTTGGTCGGCGTTGAACGAACGACCGAGACCCTCAGGGATAGAGAGATCAGAGTGCGGCAACGGAAGCGCGCAGAGTAAAAAGGACCTTGGAACTGTTATACGTTGATATAAAGGAAGACTATGCTCGCGTACTCGTAGTGATGGATGGAATTTTCGAGGGCGAAAATTTCTGTTAGGGGGGTAGAATGTAAAACCCGGCCTAACCGAAATTGATTAAATAATAAGTTAAGTAGGAGCGAATATGGTTGGAAGATTTTGCAATTGGAATTTGATGATTTAAATATGATATTTGGATTCAGTGAATTTTTTCGAGTCGGAAAACATAGTTTTCTGCGTAAAAGCGCGCAGTGAAATTTTGACCGGAAGTACCGGCTGAGATTTGTCTGGTACTACAGCTGAGAAAATTGATTATGGGTAAATAAGATTAAGAAATGAGGAATTATAATTAGGAGAGGTAGAAATATTTGAAGTGCGATTTAGAGCGCTAATCTTAAGGGTTTTGGTCCAAAATTGGGCCAACGGACAAAAATAAGTGAACTGGGCCTAAGTGGGCCCAAGACCCAACATATATAAACATTAGTTATGAGCATTTCAGCTCATTTTACCCTAAAGAGAAGGGTTGGGGCGCTGAAATAGTGAAGAGAGGAGAGAAGAGAGAAAACCTAACTCTCTTTGATCTTCAAATCACCATAACTTGAGCTACGGAGCTCCGATTGACGAGCCGTTTGCGGCCACGCGTCGCTCTTCTCATCCTCTACAATTCTATCTAAGTTTTGTGGTGAGTATTCCATTCATCTCTGCCCAGTTTTCGAAATTCCCCACTGTTACACGTTTTTGGGAAGTTAGTGTTGAAATCTTGTGATTTTGGGTGTTTAGGGATACTCCAACATGGATTCTAAGTGGGTTCTATCCCTACTTCATATGGGCTGAGGTAAGAAGTGCTCAAACTCTTGTGATTTATCATCCTTATGAGCCCTAGGTTGATGTATGTATGTGATATTGGTTATGTTAGTGTATTTGGTGATTTTGATGCACAATTGGGAGGTTGATATTGCTTGTGGAGCTTTGGTGAGGCTTGGAGCTAAGGTTGGTGGAGACTTCCAAAGAAGAGGCTCAATTGATTTGGCTACAAGAGGTACGGTTTAAGTTCCATTTAAGTACCGTGTGGTGTGATGAGAATTCCTAGGCTAGATGCCCCTAGGATTAAGTTTGGATTGTGTAAATGGTTGATGCTAATATGCATAGTTGGTATGTAATGTGAATTGATGATTTGGGTTGAGAATTGTGTGGCCTTGTATGCTTGGTGTATTGAAAATTTGATGTATTGGGTAATGAGTATTAATTTGTGGTTTATGCATTTAAATTGTGAAATTGGGCCGGAGGCCGTAAATTTTGGGCCGGAGGCCGGAAAGAGGTAAGGAAGGTAAGTTGATGTGTGCATTGTATGATGACACAAGTGATTGGATGAATTTCATATAATGAATGTATGAATGATTGGGTTGGTTATTGGATAATGAGGTTTGAGGAGTTGAAGTGTGGAAATTGGTAATTTTGGGTGAAATTGTATAGATGAGGTATGTTTGATTTTGGTTGAGATTTATTATGTGGTCATATATGTGAGTATGATTGTTAATGCCTTGATGGTATGATAATGCATGAGAGGTATATATTGTGATATATGTTTGAGGAATGATTAAGGTTGATTTGTGGGTGGAACCACGTGATAGTGATTATGATATTGATTATGTATAATGATGGTTGATTGGAAATAGTATTGTTGGAAATTGAGATGAGGAAGGATGTAGGACATGTTGATATGCTTGGAATTTAGCCATTTGCTTGAAATGGGTAAAGATGGTTATATGATGGTTTTGTGATTCGTGGTAAAGTGTTAATGTATGAGTTGAGGAGGCTTGATGTTGATTTTGGTATATTTTGATTGGTTTCAAAAAGGGTTGAAATTGGCATGTTTTGATTGATTTTGAAAAGAGTTGAAAATGGCTTGTTTTGAAAATGGCACTTTGTGGTTTTATATGAAAACATGGTTTTGGGCATACTTTGACGGGACATAACTTGGACTACGGATCTTTGTTTTGTGCCAAATCTGTTTAGAAATGAAATTGGGTCCGGGATGTCCATGCCGTTCGAAGAACGGGTGAAAAACGATTTAAAATGAGGAAGTTATGTCCGTCGGAAGATTGGGGGTTGAAGCTGTGAATTCAGCAGTTTTTAACTTAGTAAATTTTTAGCAGAATAACCCCTTGCGCGTGGGCGCACTTGGCGCGTACGCGCCGATCTTTCAGAAAACGCCATCCACGCGTGCGCGTGATGTGCGCGGGCGCGCCGATAGTGCTGCACCCAATGCCCAGCCATTTTCCAGAGAGTTGTGCCAGAACTGTGCCAGCTTTGTGCCTGGGGCACGAGAGTATCCACGCGTACGCGTGGTTGACGCGTGCGCGTCGATATGGCAAATTTTTAATCCACGCGTTAGCGTGCATGACGCTTGCGCGTCGATGAGTTTTTAAGGACATCCACGCGTGCGCGTGGAGTACGCGTACGCGTGGCATTGTTTTCATGCCAAAGTTGATATTTGAGTTTTAAAAGCCAAATCTCATACTTCTAAGCCTCCGATCTCACCACTTATATATTAAATCTTTATGATATGCCTAGCTATTAGAAAAGGGCTAGTGAATGAGGTAACTTGCGAGTGAAGCAAGGGGAAAATGAATAATCAATGAGGATCATTGAGGATTATGTGAGATGTGGAGGATGGTGGTGGAAGTGCTTGTTATGCCATTGGCCGAAGGGCCGTAATTGTTTATGAATTGGCCGGTTCTGGATTGAACCGTGAGCCGGAATAGCTGTGTATGCTATGAATATTGGCTGGTTCTGGATTGAACCGTGAGCCGGAATAGCTGTGTATGCTATGAATATTGGCTGGTTATGGATTTAACCGTGAGCCGGATGGCTGATATGGATGTTGATCCATGGATGAGAATTCATGCATGTTTATGCTGAATTATTGATAATTGTGAATTTCACTTCCACTATCTGAGATACGAGTTTACCTGGGTAGTAGCAAGGGTTGTGGTTCGTCCCGCTTGCTCCGGGTCAATACTTGTGTTTTCTCTCTGGTTGTAAGGGTGACAGGGCACCGATACCCTCTAATGGCGACAGGGCGCAGATACCCTCTAATGGCGACAGGGCGCAGATACCCTCTAATGGCGACAGGGCGCAGATACCCTCTAATGATATTAATACGCAACAGAGAGACTGTGCCCGGGTTAGCTACCGGACACGTCGGGTTGGCTTGATAACCGACAGATGATATCATCAGCCATAGGGCAGGCATACATCATTTGCATATGTTTGAATTGTTTGGGTTTGCCTATTTGTTTTGGATTTCCGTATCATATATGCTATGTTACCTGATTACATGCTTCTTGTCCTACTTGTACCTTATTTGTGTATTACTTGACTGTATTGCTTGTGTTTGTACAACTGAGAGATCCCTCATGATGGTGTTGGTGGATGTTGGGGGCTGTTCTTGATGAGATGAATTGATAATGCGATTGCATAATGATGATGATTTTCGAATGAGATCATTTGAGCCCCCCTGGGTGGACGTAGTGATGTGATTTCACTGGCTCCAGGCGAGGGTATGATGTATTGATATAGAGCTGCTGAGGCAGAGCAACTGGTAATGGTTTTGCTTATGATTCTGAGTCCGATTCGTGAAAGAATCAGTGGATTGGGAAAACATGTGTAATATGAACTAGATTTAGCATCCCCTTACGTCAGATGCCTATTTATGGATTAGTGAGAATCTAGGCTGGATATTTGGTGAAAAGGAGTTTAGGATGCTTAGTGAGTTTTTATTGCCGTGCATTGGATTTATTTGGCACTTTTACCGTACTGGGAACCCATGGGCCCGGGGTTCTCATTCCGTATATCTCTTGTTTTTCAGATACAGATTCAGGTGCTCAGAAGTGAGCTGCGGTTCGTCTGAGAGACGGCGAAGATATTTATTTCCTCTACCTTGTGTTTTGATTAGAATCTCTCCATCTTGTTTTGAAAAGATTATATTATGTATTGAACTCTTTTGGAACTTGCCTATAGAGGCTCTCATGTTTTCTTTGGGAGAGATTAGGATATATTGTTGTCAACTACTTTTGTACTGTACCCTAGCCGGCCTAAACTTCGCGGGTCGCGACTAGTGGCTATTTACTTACGTTATATATATCTATCTGTTATCTGTCTCTCAATCTCCTTTATGTCTGTCCGTTTATCGCTTTCGGCTTCACAGTTTAACTTTTCGTTGTCGAAACGTGAGTGATACGTCTTTGCGATTTTATTTCTACTCTTTTCAGGCTTCTCGATTAATACTCCTTTCAAAATTAACTATATTTATATATTAATAATCCACCTGAGAGTCGTACCACCGTAATATCATTGACTTATGACTCGAGCATAAGGAGCTGAATATTAGGGTGTTACAGATACCATAATGTAACACCCTACCACACAGAGTTTTACGCTTAAGTAGTAAAGCAGAGGTGGCGAGGTATTACGACCTCTAAAAGAAAAGACATATAAATATAGTTGAAATAAATTGTATCTAAGAGCCTTGAAGAATAAGCTAAACAAGAACGATAAATAGAAAATCGTGTGACACTCGCATGGATATTCATAAAACGAATAGATAAGATCAAAAGGAAGCTGAAAGTATATATACATATCAGAGTTCTAAAACTCAGATTGCAAGCTCCAAACTCGACCTGCGAAGCTAAGGCCGGCCAGAGTATATAATTATATATATATATATACAACCCAAAATAAAACTCTAACTACATAATAAACACCTGTATCTCCAAGTCAACCTCTCGGAGGGACAAAACACAAAATGTACATGCGGAGATTCTATAAACATATATACATAGCCTAAAACAAAATATGACAGTCCAAAAGGTAGTTCTTTGCTTATAAGAAGGATATCCAGTGCTCAACGAGGTGTCTCTCGACCTGCATCTGAAAAGTAACAACATAGTATGGGATGAGAACCGGAGGTTCTCAGTATGGTAAAGGTGCCCGCATAGTTAATATAAAAGGTCTCAGAAAAGTCAGAGGCATTCCTAGAACTCCGACACTCAAAATCATTCTTAAATAAAATAAACTAAACCAAAAGTTAGGTAAGTTATCTAACGTATTCTAGGTCTGAATCTAACTTTAACTTAATACTTCACTTTCTGTCGCCTCCAATCCTCCGAATCACTGGTGGAACAACCCTCTCTCCTCACACTTTCGTCAAGAGGAATATCTCAGAAAACATACACATATAGTTCAAGCAAGGAAAACACAGATAGAGAAGCATTTACAGCAAGTAGAACAAGTAGCGGATAAGCAGAATTAAACAGTTAAGCAAACCAAAACAATGCACACTCAAGCAAACAAACAAATGCATATGATGTATGCCTGTCCTATGGCTGATGAGTCTCATCTGTCGGTTATACAGCCAACCCGACAAGTCCTGGTAATTAACCATTGGACAGTCCCTCTGTGTGCGCATCCCCAAGCTCAATAATATTCCATGGAGTCAAACTCCAAGCTCAAATATAATATTCCATGGAGTCACACTCCAAGCTCAATAACATAGTATTCCATGGAGTTAAACTCCAAGCTCAATAATATTCAATATTCATATTTATATGCATGCCCATGGGGGAATCCGGGGAGTTAAAGTGCCCGGTCACATCTTGCGACAGAGGGTCAACAAATAGTCTGAAATACACAGGCCACATAATAATCTCTTTCCTTTTTAAAATAACCCTTCAAATCAAAACTCTAATTCTCATAGAAATCTTGGCAGTATCTCCTCTAAAACTCGAATTTCTGCCACCCTTAAAGGGTCCCAACTACCAAACCAAACACCTCTCAGTCATTCAAATCATTTCCAGTAACAAATTATTTCAAAATAAAACAAATACCAATATTAAATCTTTTCTCAAAACTAACCAACTTCAACAGCAAATTATTAACAACAGCTAAACCACACATTTTATTCCATATAAACAATCCATCAATTATACATTCAGTTCATTCCTATCTTAAGGTCTTCTAGCCTAAGTTTTCACGTGACATTAAACATTAACTACGAGAAACCAAAACCATACCTTCGTACGGAATCAAAATATTCAAAGCTCTGGAGAAGCTTTCTGACCGAGCTATCGAAGAAGAAAACGTCCAGAATCGTCTTTGCCTCCTAAAACTCTCGTTGGCCAAATCCAAAGAAAAGAGGAGCTACGCTATTGTCAACTTCCACTAATCAAAAATGGTGTCAACGTGTAGAGGAGGAGATTACGAATACTTTCACCGGATTAGATTTTTGATTGGAGTTACGGATTGCAAGAAATCGAAACCAGAAATTCAAAGAGATTTACGTTATTTCTTTTTTTTTTCTTCGTTACGCTATTCTCTTCTCTCCCTTTTTTTTTCCTTACGGTATTCATATATATATATATATATATATATATATATATATATATATATATATATATGATTTAAGAAAGCAAGCCGCCTTAGGCTTTCTTTATTATATATACATAAGGATAATGATAAACCTTAGTAAATATATATATAATGATTGAAGTATTAGGTTAAATAGTGAATAATAATAATAATAATAGTACAGGAACGAACTTTAGTGAATAATAATAATATATATATGTAACTTAATCCAGAATATAAACCGCCTTTGATTTCCATCTTTTATAATTAATAATAGTAATAATAATACTAACAATAGCAATGATGATCATATAATAATAATAATAATAATAATAATAATAATAACAACAACAACGTAGTGTAATATAATAACAACAATGATTTTATAATACTAGGGAGCAAAACTATATAAGTTTATAGTACATATAATACTCCTGATAATTATATCCAATGTTTTATAATAATAATAATAATAATAATAATAATAATAGTAATAATATGGATTTGATTAAATTCAAATTATTATAAAATTAATTCAATTACTGATAATAAAAATAATTTTTCTAAAAATAAGGAATTTTAATTTTATAAAATAAATTATAACTTATTTATATTTATATTTTTAAAACTGAGGGTCTCTACATTCTACTCACCTTATAAAAATTTTCGCCCTCGAAAATTGATATAACATGGAAAAGATTCATTCTAGCGTAACTTCCCTTCTTAAACATGTCAAAGAAAAACAGAAAGGTTTGACATGCTTAGTTTATAAATCCAGGATATCTTATGGCTTAAAGTCTACGCAAAGCGGAAGATACAAGATAGACTCGATGCAGAAAGGTTATAAGGCATGTTGGTATTAGAACGACGGGTTTATCGCTTCTAATACTCGCTTCATCTAGCTCTTAAGTTCTGCCAATTCTATTGGTGTCACCTTACGTAATACAATCGAAACTGGTTCAGCCTCTGACACTGAATTTATCACAACTTACTCTTTCTCTTGACACCTAACAGATTATCAATTATGGGTTCAATCTATGTCATGTCTCTTCCTCATAACTTACCATCTCTGGGTTTCAGGTAATTGTCCCGCACAGCTCTCAATATTTCTGGTCCCATATGTATAACTTAAGTTGTATATTCATAATAGTTTGACGCACTACTGCTGCGCCACTCTTATTATTATCCTCCAAGAATTTAGTCACTTTTCTAGGCTGACCACTATCGTTTTGTCTCACCATTCGGAGGTCTTTAGTCGATCGCTCAGTTGAAAATCACAAGGCTCACAACTCGGTAATGTACTACAATGAATGCTACGTGTTATTTACTATGCAAGGCAGTCGGAAATTTCGATTATCAGTTCGTGATTACCTCTAATCGAAGTATCTGCGCTTCCAGCACCATCCGCTGTCATAGTGAACATGCGTCCCTGATGTTGTGCCTTTCCAGCTTCTTGATTCTTCTTCTTTTCTGGACAATTCCAAGACAAATGCCCAGCTTCACCACAGTAAAAGCATACACCTAAACCAGCCCTGCACGGAGTATTCGGGTGGTACTTTCCACACCTCCTACAAGTTAAATCATTCGGTGGGGTCTGAGCTTGCTTTCCTTTGCCTCTTCCCTGGCTGTTATTATTACTGAATCTCTAGAAGTTATTCTGGCCCAAATATGGTTGTGGGGTGTAACCGCCTCGCTTAAAATCTTGTCCTCTAGGGGCGAAGTTCCTTCCCTGATCTCTCCTAACAAAAATTCGTTGATCACTCTTATCTGTTGTTGCCTTTCTCAGACAATCCTCAGCAACTCTACTTTTGTTTACCAGTTCCGAAAACACTCTGATCTCCATTGGTGCAACGAAGCTCAGAATATCACTTCGAATACCTCCTTCATACTTAATACATTTCCACTCAGCAAAATCTTCAGGCGCACCTTGACAGATACGAGAAAAGCGACATAACTCCTCAAACCTACTAGTATACTCAGTAACAGTCATTTGTCCCTGCTTTAACTGCATCAGTTCAAGTTCCTTGGCATTTCTGACTGAATTAGGAAAGTATTTCTTATAGAACTCTGTTCGGAAAACCTCCCAAGGAGCCACAGTGCCATCTGGCTGCAGGATACGTCGTGTCCCCTGCCACCAATACTGAGCCTCACCCTGCAACTGATAAGTTCCAAACTCAACCCATTGCTCCTCAGGAACCTGCTGAGCCTGCAGTGCCCGTTCCATAGCCTGAATCCAATTGTCTGCATCAGTGAGATTTGAGGTTCCCCTGAAGGTCGGAGGGTGAACTTTCAGAAATGTAGCAAGTGTCATGGGACCGTCCTCATCATTATTGTTTCTGTGATTATCCTGGTTTATCTGATTATCCAGTGCCTCGGCTGTCGCCTGCATAGCCGCAGCCATATTTCCCAGTGCAGCCATGAAGTCTACTGGATCATTTCCTGCCGGGCCAGGAGTAACGGTGCCTATCCTACCTCTACCTCGCCCGCGACCGCGTCCATGAGTCGACATCTGGTCCCTTCACACACCAAACAAGTGATATTAAGTTGATCAGTCTTAATATCGCAAGTCTAATGCTTCAAGTTCCAAATGCATGCTCATGAACGTTTATGCCACATATATCAATCAGATATCCTAATAGCACATACACACACCCAGAGTATGCCCAGAAGCATAATAAGTCCATCCCTCAGGCTCTACAGGAACGAACTGCTCTGATACCATAATATAACACCCTACCACATAGAGTTTTACGCTTAAGTAGTAAAGCAGAGGTGGCGAGGTATTACGACCTCTAAAAGAAAAGACATATAAATATAGTTGAAAGAAATTGTATCTAAGAGCCTTGAAGAATAAGCTAAACAAGAACGATAAATAGAAAATCGTGTGACACTCGCATGGATATTCATAAAACGAATAGATAAGATCAAAAGGAAGCTGAAAGTATATATACATATCAGAGTTCTAAAACTCAGATTGCAAGCTCCAAACTCGACCTGCGAAGCTAAGGCCGGCCAGAGTATATAATATATATATATATATATATATATATATATATATATATACAACCCAAAATAAAACTCTAACTACATAATAAACACCTGTATCTCCAAGTCAACCTCTCGGAGGGACAAAACACAAAATGTACATGCGGAGATTCTATAAACATATATACATAGCCTAAAACAAAATATGATAGTCCAAAAGGTAGTTCTTTGCTTATAAGAAGGATATCCAGCGCTCAACGAGGTGTCTCTTGACCTGCATCTGAAAAGTAACAACATAGTATGGGATGAGAACCGGAGGTTCTCAGTATGGTAAAGGTGCCCGCATAGTTAATATAAAAGGTCTCAGGAAAGTCAGAGGCATTCCTAGAACTCCGACACTCAAAATCATTCTTAAATAAAATAAACTAAACCAAAAGTTAGGTAAGTTATCTAACGTATTCTAGGTCTGAATCTAACTTTAACTTAATACTTCACTTTCTGTCGCCTCCAATCCTCCGAATCACTGGTGGAACAACCCTCTCTCCTCACACCTTCGTCAAGAGGAATATCTCAGAAAACATACACATATAGTTCAAGCAAGGAAAACACAGATAGAGAAGCATTTACAGCAAGTAGAACAAGTAGCGGATAAGCAGAATTAAACAGTTAAGCAAACCAAAACAATGCACACTCAAGCAAACAAACAAATGCATATGATGTATGCCTGTCCTATGGCTGATGAGTCTCATCTGTCGGTTATACAGCCAACCCGACAAGTCCTGGTAATTAACCATTGGACAGTCCCTCTGTGCGCGCATCCCCAAGCTCAATAATATTCCATGGAGTCAAACTCCAAGCTCAAATATAATATTCCATGGAGTCACACTCCAAGCTCAATAACATAGTATTCCATGGAGTTAAACTCCAAGCTCAATAATATTCAATATTCATATTTATATGCATGCCCATGGGGGAATCCGGGGAGTTAAAGTGCCCGGTCACATCTTGCGACAGAGGGTCAACAAATAGTCTCAAATACACAGGCCACATAATAATCTCTTTCCTTTTTAAAATAACCCTTCAAATCAAAACTCTAATTCTCATAGAAATCTTGGCAGTATCTCCTCTAAAACTCGAATTTCTGCCACCCTTAAAGGGTCCCAACTACCAAACCAAACACCTCTCAGTCATTCAAATCATTTCCAGTAACAAATTATTTCAAAATAAAACAAATACCAATATTAAATCTTTTCTCAAAACTAACCAACTTCAACAGCAAATTATTAACAACAGCTAAACCACACATTTTATTCCATATACACAATCCATCAATTATACATTCAGTTCATTCCTATCTTAAGGTCTTCTAGCCTAAGTTTTCACGTGACATTAAACATTAACTACGAGAAACCAAAACCATACCTTCGTACGGAATCAAAATATTCAAAGCTCTGGAGAAGCTTTCTGACCGAGCTATCGAAGAAGAAAACGTCCAGAATCGTCTTTGCCTCCTAAAACTCTCGTTGGCCAAATCCAAAGAAAAGAGGAGCTACGCTATTGTCAACTTCCACTAATCAAAAATGGTGTCAACGTGTAGAGGAGGAGGTTATGAATACTTTCACCGGATTAGATTTTTGATTGGAGTTACGGATTGCAAGAAATCGAAACCAGAAATTCAAAGAGATTTACGTTATTTCTTTTTTTTTCTTCGTTACGCTATTCTCTTCTCTCCCTTTTTTTTTCCTTACGGTATTCATATATATATATATATATATATATATATATATATATGATTTAAGAAAGCAAGCCGCCTTAGGCTTTCTTTATTATATATACATAAGGATAATGATAAACCTTAGTAAATATATATATAATGATTGAAGTATTAGGTTAAATAGTGAATAATAATAATAATAATAGTACAGGAACGAACTTTAGTGAATAATAATAATATATATATGTAACTTAATCCAGAATATAAACCGCCTTTGATTTCCATCTTTTATAATTAATAATAGTAATAATAATACTAACAATAGCAATGATGATCATATAATAATAATAATAATAATAATAATAATAATAATAATAATAATAATAATAATAATAATAATAATAATAATAACAACAACAACGTAGTGTAATATAATAACAACAATGATTTTATAATACTAGGGAGCAAAACTATATAAGTTTATAGTACATATAATACTCCTGATAATTATATCCAATGTTTTATAATAATAATAATAATAATAATAATAATAATAATAATAATAATAGTAATAATATGGATTTGATTAAATTCAAATTATTATAAAATTAATTCAATTACTGATAATAAAAATAATTTTTCTAAAAATAAGGAATTTTAATTTTATAAAATAAATTATAACTTATTTATATTTATATTTTTTAAAACTGAGGGTCTCTACAGGTGTCACCATTGTCAATGACTACTTCCCGTCCTCTCAGTGAAAATGGTCCTCTACGGTTTCTGTACGGCTAATCAACTGTCGAATTTTTCGTCTCAGATGAAAAATACCATGCACATATATCGTATGGCTAATCAGCTGTTGGTTCTCGATCATGTAGGAAGAGGATTTACTATCCTTTTGCGTTTGTCACCATGCCCTACAGTCGCGAGTTTGAAGCTCGTCACAGTCATCCCATTCCAGATCCTACTCGGAATATCACAGACAAGGTTTAGACTTTCCGGATCTCAGGAATGCTGCCAATGGATTCTAGCCTATACCACGAAGATTCTAATCTCGGATTCAGATGCCCCATTGTCAGAGGGGAGTCGATGTGAATCATTGATTAGAAATCCAAGAGATATGCATTCAAGCTTGTTTTCATGTAGAACGGAAGTGGTTGTCAATCACGCATTCGTAAGTGAGAATGGTGATGAGTGTCACATAATCATCACATTCATCATATTCTTGTGTGCGAATGAATATCTTAAAATAAGAATAAGCATGAATTGAATAGAAGAACAATAGTAATAGCATTAATTCTTGAGGAACAGCAGAGCTCCACACCTTAATCTATGGTGTGTAGAAACTCCACCGTTGAAAATACATAAGAACAAGGTCTACGCATGGCCGAATGGTCAGCCCCCAAAACGTGATCAAGAGATCAAAAGATGATCAAAAGATCCCTAATACAATAGTAAAAAGTTCTATTTATACTAAACTAGTTACTAGGGTTACAACAATAAGTAAATGATGCAGAAATCCGCTTCCGGGCCTACTTGGTGTGTGCTTGGGCTGAGTATTGAAGCTTTCACATGTAGAGGTCTTCCTTGGAGTTAAACGCCAGTTTATAACTTGTTTCTGGCGTTTAACTCTGCTTTGCAACTTGTTTCAGGCATTTAATTCCAGAATAGGGCAGAAATCTGGCGTTAAACGCCAGTTTGAGTCGTCTAAACTCGGGAAAAGTATGGACTATTATATATTGCTAGAAACCCCTGGATGTCTACTTTCCAACGCAGTTGAGAGCGCACCATTTGGACTTCTGTAGCTCAAAAAATTTCATTTCGAGTGCAGGGAGGTCAGAATACAACAACATCAGCAGTCCTTTGGCAGCCTCTGAATCATATTTTTGCTCAGGTCCCTCATTTTCAACAAGAAAATACCTGAAATTACAGAAAAACATACAAACTCATAGTAAAGTCTAGAAATGTAAATTTTGCTTAAAAACTAATAAAAATATACTAAAAAGTAACTAAATCATACTAAAAACTATGTAAAAACAATGCCAAAAAGTGTATAAATTATCCGCTCATCACAGCACCAAACTTAAATTGTTGCTTGTCCCCAAGCAACTGAAAATTAAATAGGATAAAAAGAAGAGAATATACAATGAATCTCATAATATCAATGAAACTTAGTCCCAATTAGATGAGCGGGGCTAGTAGCTTTTTGCTTCTGAACAGTTTTGGCATCTCACTTTTTTCTTTGAAGTTCAGAATGATTGGCATATATAGGAACTCAGAATTTTAGATAGTGTTATTGATTCTCCTAGTTAAGTATGTTGATTCTTGAACACAGCTACTTTATGAGTCTTGGCCGTGGCCCTAAGCACTTTGTTTTCCAATATTACCACCGGATACATAAATGCCACAGACACATAACTGGGTGAACCTTTTCAGATTGTGACTCAGCTTTGCTAAAGTCTCCAATTAGAGGTGTCCAGAGTTCTTAAGCACATTCTTTTTGCTTTGGATCACGACTTTAACCACTCAGTCTCAAGCTTTTCACTTGGACCTTTATGATACAAGCACATGGTTAGGGACAGCTTGATTTAGCCGCTTAGGCCTAGATTTTACTTCCTTGGGCCCTCCTATCCATTGATGCTCAAAGCCTTGGATCCTTTTTACCCTTGCCTTTTGGTTTTAAGGGCTATTGGCTTTTTCTACTTGCTTTTTCTTTTTCTTTTTTTTTTCACCTATTTTTTTCACTGCTTTTTCTTGCCTCAAGAATCAATTTCATGATTTTTCAGATTATCAATAACATTTCTCTTTGTTCATCATTCTTTCAAGAGCCAACAATTTTAACATTCATAAATTTCACTATAAAAAATATGCACTGTTCAAGCATTCATTCAGAAAATAAAAAGTATTGCCACTATACATCAAAATAATTAAACTAATTTCAAGATAAAATTTGAAATCCAAGTACTTCTTGTTCTTTTGTAATTAAGCACATTTTTCATTTAAGAGAGGTGAAGGATTCATGGAATTATTCATAGCTTTAAGACATAGACACTAGACACTAATGATCATGTAATGAAGACACAAACATAGACAAATATGAAGCTCAAAAAAAGGAAAACAGACAATAAATAGACAAGGAGATTAAGGAATGAGTCCACCTTAGTGAGGGTGGCGTCTTCCTCTTGAAGAACCAATGGAACGCCTAAGCTCCTCTAGGTCTTTTCCTTGCCTTTGTTGCTCCTCCCTCATAGCTCTTTGATCTTCTCTAATCTCATGGAGATTGATGGAGTGCTCTTGGTGCTCCACCCTTAGTTTAGTGATGGGCTTGTCCTCTTCAATGAGGATGTCTCCTTCTATGTCAATCCCAGCTAAATTGCATAGATGACAAATAAGATGAGGAAAGGCTAACCTTGCCAAGGTGGATGACTTGTCAGCCACCTTGTAGAGTTCTAGAGGTATGATTTCATGAACTTCTACTTCCTCCCCAATCATGATACTATGGATCATGATGGCCCAATCCACAGTCACTTCAGATCGGTTGCTAGTAGGAATGATGGAGCGTTGGATGAACTCCAACCATCCTCTAGCCACAGGCTTAAGGTCTGGTCTTCTCAATTGAACCGGATTGCCTCTTGAGTCTCTTTTCCATTGAGCTCTTTCCACACATATGTCCATGAGGACTTGGTCCAACCTTTGATCAAAGTTGACCCTTCTAGTGTAAGGACGTGTGTTTTCTTGTATAATTGGCAAGTGGAACGCAAACCTTACATTTTCCAGACTGAAATCTAAGTATTTCCCCCGAACCATTGTAAGCCAATTCTTTGGATTCGGGTTCATACTTTGATCATGGTTCCTAGTGATACATGCATTGGCTTAGAACTCTTGAACTATTAAGATTCCGACTTGTTGAATGGGGTTGGTAAGAACTTCCCAACCTCTTCTTCGGATCTCATATCGGATCTCCAGATACTCATTTTTCTTGAGCATGAAAGGGACCTCAGGGATCATCTTCTTCTTGGCCACAACTTTATAGAAGTGGTCTTGATGGACCTTTGAGATGAATCTTTCCATCTCCCATGACTCGGAGGTGGAAGCTTTTGCCTTTCCTTTCCTCTTTCTAGAGGTTTCTCTGGTCTTAGGTGTCATAAATGGTTATAGAAAAACAAAAAGCAATGTTTTTACCATACCAAACTTAAAAGGTTTGCTCGTCCTCGAGCAAAAGAAGAAAGAAAGAAGGGGAAGAAGAAGAAAAATGAAGGAGAAGGAGGGAAAAGTGAATTCGGCCAAGATGGTGGAAAGGTGTATGTGTTGTTGGAATATGAAGGAATAGTGAGGGGTTTATATAGGGGTGAGGGGATGGTTATTATTCGGTCATTAGGGTTGGGTTTGGGAGGGACAAATGTTTGAATTTGAAAGTGAGGTAGGTGGGGTTTTTGGGGAAGAGATATGGATATGATTGGTGAAGAGGTGATGGGGAAGAGTGAATGAGTTGATTGGTGAGGGGTATTTAGGGAAGAGTGTTGTGGGAGGGTAGGTGGGGATCCTGTGGGGTCCACAAATCCTGAGGGGTCAAGGATGTATCATCCCTACTCCTATTAGGCGTGCAAAATGCTCTTACTGTGCAATCCTGGCGTTTAACGCTAGAATGCTGCTTGTTTCTGGCGTTAAATGCCAGCTTTTATTCCTTTCCTAGCGTTAAACGCCATGCTGTAACCTGTTTCTGGCGTTTAACGCCAGATTGTAGCCTGATTCTGGCGTTTAACGCCAGTCTGGTGCTTGTTTCTGGCGTTTAACACCCAGAATGGTGCCAGACTGGGCGTTAAATGCCCATTCTGCTACCCTTACTGGCGTTTAAACGCCAGTAAGTTCCTCCTCCTGGGTGCGCTATTTTTAATGCTATTTTTTATTTTTCTTGAATTTTTGCAGTTATTTTTGTGATTCCACATGATCATCAACCTAAAAAAAAGAATAACATAGATAAGTAAAATTGGGTTGCCTCCCAATAAGCGCTTCTTTAATGCCAATAGCTTGACAGTGAGTTCTCATAGAGCTTCACAGATGTTCAAAGCATTGTTGGGACCTCCCAACACTGAACTTAGAGTTTGAATGTGGTGGTTCAACACCAAACTTAGAGTTTGGTTGTGGCCTCCCAACACCAAACTTAGAGTTTGACTGTGGGGGCTCTGTATTGAGAGAAGCTTTTCATGCTTCCTCTCCATGTGTACAGAAGGAGATCCTTGAGTTTTAAACACAAGGTAGTCCTCATTCAATTGAAGGATCAACTCTCCTCTGTCCACATCAATCACAGCCTTTGCTGTGGCTAGGAAGGGTCTTCCAATGATGATGGATTCATCCTCATCCTTTCCAGTGTCTAGGATTATGAAATCAGCAGGGATGTAAAGGCCTTTGACCTTTACTAGCACATCCTCTACCTGTCCATAAGCCTTTTTCATGGATTTTTCTGCCATTTCTAATGAGAATTTGGCAGCCTGTACCTCAAAGATTCCTAGTTTCTCCATTACAGAGAGTGGCATTAAATTTATGCCTGACTGACAAACCCCAATTTGACGGTTTATCTTGTATTGAATTTAGGGGATTTTATCACCTTTTACCCACATTTATTCAATGAAATAGCATGGTTTTGTATATTCTCCTTTAATTGTGCTTAAGAGTGAAAACATGCTTTTTAGGTCTTAAAATAGCTAAATCTAATTCTCCTTGATTCCATTAGATGCCTTGATATGTTTGTTAAGTGATTTAAGATTTAGGAGGCAAAGATTGGATCAAGGGAATGAAGAAAGAAGCATGAAAAGTTGGAGAACTCATGAAGAAATGAAAGAACCGGAAAGCTGTCAAGCCGACCTCTTCGCACTTAAACGACCATAACTTGAGCTACAGAGGTCCAAATGATGCGGTTCCAGTTGGGTTAGAAAGCTAACATCCGGGGCTTCGAAACGATATAAGATTTGCCATAGTTGCATCGCGCATAGGGGCGCGCACGCGCACGGTACGCGGACGCGCCGATGGTGGCACATGACCCACTTAATGCAACACGTGGGCCAGCGAATTCTCAAGCCTTGTGGGCCCAATCCAACTCATTTCTGATGCTATTTAAGCCAAAGATTGAAGGGGAATCAATATATACTTCACATACTTTTCACACTTTAGAACTTTTAACCATTAGTTTAGTTTAGTAGTTTAGAAGTAGTTTCTAGAGAGAGAAGCTCTCACTTCTCTCTAGGATTAGGATTAGGATTAGGTTTAGTTCTTAGATCTAGATTTTAATTCATCTTCTTCTACTTCTATCTTCTCAATTCCTTGTTGTCACATTCATTCTTCTTCCATTCTTTTGTTGTAATTTTCTTTATGTTGTTCTTACATTTTTTTGTAGATCTAGTATTGTTCCTTCCATTTTCTTTCAATTCAATAAGAGGTAATTCATAATAAATGTGTTTCTTTTGATTGTTGTTGTTAATTCCTTTCAATAAATGTTGTTAGATTCTATTCTTGTTGTCAATTTGCTTTGCTTTTCTTTTGTGCCTTCCAAGTGTTTGATGAAATGCTTGGTTGGATTTTAGTGTAGGTTTTGTTCCTCTTGGCCTAGGTAGAGTAATTAGTGACTCTTGAGTTATCTAATTCCTTTGTTGATTGATAATTAGAAGTTGCTAATTGATTTGAATGCCTCTAAAGCTAGTCTTTCCTTTAGGAGTTGATTAGGACTTGAGGAATCAATTAAATTGATTCATCCACTTGACTTTCCTCCATGGTTAGAGGTTAACTAAGTGGGAGCAATACACAATTCTCATCACAATTGAGAAGGATAACTAGGATAGGACTTCTAGTTCTCATATCTTGCCAAGAGTTTTATTAGTTGTTAGTTTATTTTCTTTGCCATTTATATTTCTTGTCTAAAATCTCAAAAACCCCAAAACAACTCACAACCAATAACAAGACACTTTATTATAAATCCTAGGGAGAACGACCCGAGGTTTAAATACTTCGGTTTATAGATTTTAGGGGTTTGTACTTGTGACAAACAAATTTTTGTATGAGAGGATTATTGTTGGTTTAGAGACTATACTTCAACGAGATTTCACTTGTGAAATTCTATACCATCAAAAATCCAATCGTCACTGACCCCAAGTCACACAGAGCCTTCTCAAAGGTCATGGTGCCTATGGTAGAGGAAATTAAGAATTTACCAAGATCTTATTTCTTTTGAGGTAAAGTGTGCTGAACCCAAGTATTCAGTTCATTAATGAGCAATGGAGGCTCATCCTCCCAAGTCTCATTACTAAATAGCTTGGCATTTAGCTTCATGATTGCTCCTAAATACTGGGCAACTTGCCCTTCAATAATGTCTTTATCTTCTTCAGAAGATGAATAGTCATCAGAGCTCATAAATGGTAAAAGGAGGTTTAATGGAATCTCTATGGTCTCTAGGTGAGCCTCAGATTCTTTAGGTTCCTCAATTGGGAACTCCTTTTTGTCCAGAGGACGTCCCATGAGGTCTTCCTCACTGGGATTCACATCTTTCTCCTCCTCTGTGCATTCGGCCACACCAAGTAAGGTTATGGCCTTGCACTCTCTTTTTGGGTTCTCTTCTGTATTGCTTGGGAGAGTACTAGGAGGAGTTTCAGTGACTCTTTTACTCAGCTGGCTCACTTGCTCCTCCAGATTTTTAATGGAGGACCTTGTTTCATTCCTGAAACTTAGAGTGGCCTTAGATAGATCAGAGACTATGTTTGCTAAGCTAGAGGGACTCTGCTCAGAATTCTCTATCTGTTGCTGAGAAGATGATGGAAAAGGCTTGCTATTGCTAAACCTATTTCCTCCATCATTATTAAAGCCTTGTTGAGGCTTTTGTTGATCCTTCCATGAGAAATTTGGATGATTTCTCCATGAGAAATTATAGGTGTTTCCATAGGGTTCACCCATGTAATTCACCTCTGCTATTGTAGGGTTCTCAGGATCATAAGCTTTTTCTTCAGAAGATGCTTCTTTAGTACTGTTGGATGCATTTTGCAATCCATTCAGGCTTTGAAAAATTATATTGACTTGCTGAGTCAACATTTTGTTCTGAGCCAATATGGCATTCAGAGCATCAATTTCAAGAACTCCCTTCCTCTGAGGCGTCCCATTACTCACAGGATTCCTTTCAGAAATGTACATGAACTGGTTATTTGCAACCATGTCAATGAATTCCTGAGCTTTTGCAGGCATTTTCTTTAGGTAAATAGATCCACATGCAGAATGGTCCAATGACATCTTAGACAATTCAGACAGACTATCATAGAATATATCCAGGATGTTCCATTCTGAAAGCATGTCAGAAGGACACTATTTGGTCAGTTGCTTGTATCTTTTTCAAGCTTCATAGAGGGATTCACCTTCTTTCTGTCTGAAGGTTTGAACATCCACTCTAAGCTTGCTCAACTTTTGAGGAGGAAAGAACTTGTCTAAGAAAGTCGTGACCAGCTTATCCCAAGAGTTCAGCCTATCTTTAGGTTGAGAGTCCAACCATATTCTAGCTCTGTCTCTTACAGCAAAAGGGAAAAGCATAAGCCTGTAGACCTCGGGATTAACCCCATTGGTCTTAACAGTATCACAGATCTGTAAGAATTCAGTTAAAAACTGAAAAGGATCTTCTGATGGAAGTCCATAAAACTTGCAATTCTGTTGCATCAGAGAAACTAATTGAGGCTTTAGCTCAAAATTGTTTGCTCCAATGGCAGGGATTGAGATGTTTCTTCCATGTAAGTTGGAGTTTGGTGCAGTAAAGTCACCAAGAATCTTCCTTGCATTGTTGTTGGGTTCGGCCATGTCTTTTTCTTTTTCGAGATTCTCTGTAAGGTTTTCTCTAGATTGTTGTGCTTTAACTTCTCTTAGCTTCTTCTTTAGAGTCCTTTCAGGTTCAGGATCTGCTTCAACAAGAATGTCCTTGTCCTTGCTCTTGCTCATATGAAAAAGAAGAGAACAGAAAAGAAGAGGAATCCTCTATGTCACAGTATAGAGATTCCTTTATGTGAGTAGAAGAATAAGAATGAAGGAAGAAGAGGAAAAATTCGAACACAAAGAAGGGAAGGGTTCGAATTTTGAGAAGAGAAGTGTTAGTAAATAAATAAAATAAATAGAATGAGAGAGAGGGAAATTCAAAAATTAAGAAAAGGAATAAAATAAAAATTAAAATTTGAAACAATTAGTTAATTAGAAAGATTTTTGAAAAAGAGGAAGGTGATTTTCGAAAATTAGAGAGAGAAAAGTAGTTTGGTGATTTTGAAAAAGATAAGAAATAGTAAAACAAACAAAAAGTCAATTAGTTAGTTGAAAAAGATTTGAAAATCAATTTTGAAAAGATAGGAAGTTAGAAAAGATTTTTGAAATTAAAGTTTGAAAAAGATATGATTTGAAAAAGATATGATTAAAAAAGATATGATTGAAAAGATATGATTGAAAATTATTTTGAAAAAGATTTGAAAAAGAAATTTAGAAAGATTTGATTTTTAAAATTAAAATTGATTACTTGATTAACAAGAAACTAAAAGATATGATTCTAGAATTTAAAGATTGAACCTTTCTTAACAAGAAAGTAACAAACTTGAAATTTTTGAATCAATCACATTAATTGTTAGTAAAGTTTTTGAAGATTTGAAATAAAGATAAGAAAAAGATTTTGAAAATCAATTTAAAAAAATTTTTGAACAAATAAAAGAAAAAATGAAAAAGATTTGATTTTTGAAAAAGTTTTGAAAAGATAAGTTTTTTTTTTAAAAATGTAATCTTGACTTGACTAACAAGAAACAACCAATTTTAAAAATTTCTGACTAAGTCAACCCAAAGATTTCTAAATTTATGAGAGAAATAAGGGAAAGATATTTTTTTGATTTTTTGAATTTAATGAGGAAAGAGAAAAACCACAAAAATGAAGCAAAATATAAAAATCATGAATCAAAACAACTAATGCATGCAAGAACACTATGAATGTCAAGATGAACACCAAGAACACTTTGAAGATCCTGATGAACATCAAGAACTTATTTTTGAAAAATTTTCAAGAAAAGAAAAACATGCAAGACACCAAACTTAGAGATTTTCATGTTCAGACACTATGAATTCAAAAATGCATATGAAATACAACAAAAGACACAACAAGAAAATATGAAGATCAAACAAAAAGACTTGTCAAGAACAACTTGAAGATCATGAAGAATGCAATGCATGAATTTTTTTTCGAAAAATGCATAAATTTTAAAAACATGCAATTGACACCAAACTTAAAAATTGACACTAGACTCAAACAAGAAATACAAAATATTTTTTTTGTTTTATGATTTTATAATTTTTTTGTATTTTTTTTGAAAATTATTTTGAAAAGAACAAAAAAAGAAGAATTTTTTTTGAAAACTTTTTGAAAATAAAATAAAAATTACCTAATCTAATCAACAAGATGAACCGTCAGTTGTCCAAACTCGAACAATCCCCGGCAACGGCGCCAAAAACTTGGTGCACGAAATTGTGATCTCAATGGCGCCAACAACTTGGTACGCACAATTGTAATCTCAACTCTTTTTCACAACTTCGCACAACTAACCAGCAAGTGCACTGGGTCGTCCAAGTAATAAACCTTACGTGAGTAAGGGTCGATCCCACGGAGATTGTCAGCTTGAAGCAAGCTATGGTCATCTTGTAAATCTCAGTCAAGCAGATTCAAATGATTATAGAGTTTTGATAATTAAAAGATAAATAAAACATAAAATAAAGATAGAGATACTTATGTAATTCATTGGTGGGAATTTCAAATAAGTGTATGGAGATGCGTTGTTCCTTTTGAATCTCTGCTTTCCTATTGCCTTCATCCAATCCTTCATACTCCCTTCTATGGCAAGCTGTATGTTGGGTGTCACCGTTGTCAATGGCTACTTCCCGTCCTCTCAGTGAAAATGGTCCTCTACGATTTCTGTATGGCTAATCAATTGTCGGATTTCTCGTCTCGGATGAAAAATACCATGCACAGATATCGTATGGCTAATCAACTATTGGTTCTCGATCGTGTAGGAATAGGATTTACTATCTTTTTGCGTCTGTCACCACGCCCTACAGTTGTGATTTTGAAGCTCGTCACAGTCATCCCATCCCAGATCCTACTCGGAATACCACAAACAAGGTTTAGACTTTCCGGATCTCAGGAATGCTGCCAAGGTTTAGTGTATTTATAGTAGAAATGATAACAACATGAGTTCCATCTTTGTTGGTAGATTACCGTTTCCTTTTTCTAGAGAAGACATTGAGATCTCCCTTCTAGATAAATGAGAGATATCTTAAAAGTCAATTACTTATTTGGATAAGCAGAGCCGGTCTTTTTATCAATATGTCTGACCTCATCAAGGTCGGATAGATGTAGATTATGTTAGATCTCTTAATTAGGTTTTATTCATTTTGGGCTTGGCTAGCATTTCTGGGCCAGGGTATAAAATTGTTGTTCATTTATGGTAGATTTGTCAATAAAAAATTATATTGGTTTTATGCTTCTATAATACTTAAAAAATACAATGGTAGATCGGTTCTCTCAAACTTCTCTCTAGAATGTATAGTTGCCTCATAAAATTTCAATGTGAAATGTCCAATAATTTAAATAATTGATATATCAAATGTGTCCGAAATCAACTAGCCCTCCTTTTACTCATTGGACGAACCCTTTTTTCTTTATATCTTTTTTGACTAAGCTTTGAGTATCCAAAGCAGAAAGATAGCAACCATTGGATGAACTATTGCATGCTGCTTTATTGTTTTCCATCCAAAATTGTATTCTAATCTTGGATTCAGATGTCCCATTGTCAGAGGGGAGTTGATGTGAATCATTGATTAGAAGTCCAAGAGATATGCATTCAAGGTTGTTTTCATGTAGAACGAAAGTGGTTGCCAATCAAGCGTTCGTAAGTGAGAATGGTAATGAGTGTCACATAATCATCACATTCATCATGTTCTTGTGTACGAATGAATATCTTAGAATAAGAATAAGCATGAATTGAATAGAAGAACAATAGTAATTGTATTAATACTCGAGGAACAGCAGAGCTCCACACTTAATCTATGGTGTGTAGAAACTCCACCGTTGAAAATATATAAGAACAAGGTCTACGCATGGCCGAATGGCCAGCCCCCAAAACGTGATGAAGAGATTAAAAGATGATCAAAAGATCCCTAATACAATAGTAAAAAGTTCTATTTATACTAAACTAGTTACTAGGGTTACAGAAATAAGTAAATAATGCAGAAATCCACTTTCGGACCCACTTGGTGTGTGCTTGGGCTGAGCATTGAAGCTTTCACACGTAGAAGTCTTCCTTGGAGTTAAACGCCAGTTTGTAACTTGTTTCTGGCATTTAATTCTGCTTTGCAACTTGTTTCTGGCATTTAACGCTAGAATAGGGCAGAAAGCTGACATTAAACGCCAGTTTGTGTCATTTAAACTCGGGCAAAGTATGGACTATTATATATTGCTGGCAAGTCCTAGATGTCTACTTTCCAACGCAGTTGAGAGCGCGCCATTTGAACTTTTGTAGCTCCAAAAATTCTATTTCGAGTGCAGGGAGGTCCGAATCCAACAACATCAGCAGTCTTTTGTTTGTATCTGAATCAGATTTTTGCTTAGATCCCTCAATTTCAGCCAGAAAATACCTTAAATCACAGAAAAACACACAAACTCATAGTAAAGTCCAGAAATGTGAATTTTACTTAAAAACTAAAAAATATACTAAAAAGTAACTAAATCGTACTAAAAATTATGTAAAAATAATGACAAAAAGCGTATAAATTATCCGCTCATCATCTTCTCTCGCTGCTCTCACCGGAACTCTGCCCTGAAGTCTCGCGCTTTGTGCTTTGGCCGTCATTTCTGCAGGTAGCATTCGTCCCTCGATGCTCACGGGCCGTAGCCTCACTTCCTTGTTCTTGCTGCTATTTATTCATTGTTCCAAGCCTAGAATTATTTTAAATATTTTTCTTAAATTATTTGTGCTATAGATGCCACCATTATTATTATTATTATTATTATTATTATTATTATTATTATTATTATTATTATTAAATCTGCTGTCAATTTGACTAAATGGTTGAATGATCATTAGATACTTCGTATAGTAGCTAGAGTTCGTTTTGGTAGATATATATAGCTGCTAGAGTTATTTGTGATATATGTGTTGTTTAAAAATATTTTTGAATATAAAATTTCAAAATTATTCCTTGCCAATACTTCAATCCGCAAGTTCAAAATTTAGTTTGATAGTTTAGAGGCATATTCATTTACATCATCTATTTTGAAGCCTATTCTCTTTGATTTTCCTTTTTCAATTTTTTCTTTTCCAATAGCAATACTATTTCATTAATTTAGAATTAAAGAAACAAAGAGTACTTCAAAAAGTAGTGGGAAAAAAAATTAATAGTAACAATTCTTAATAATTGTACAACATAGATACAGGTTATAGCTCATATAAAATTTTCGGTATTGATGATTATCATTTTCTGTATATAATTTATTAGTTTATACTTGATTATATAGATGTGATGTTCATTTCGAGCGGCTTAACCAATCAATAAAAATTGGAACACAAATTTACCACAAACAGAGTACTTAAGTTGAAGCATTTTGTAATATTTACTTGAATAAAATTTGCTTTGAACATACGAGTTTAAATTAGTTATATAATAGTGATCATTGTTGAGTTAAAATTATTGTAGATGTAATCTTTTGTAGTTACTTGTGATACAAAATTATATCTTTGAGGTTTTTTATTTTTATTTAATGATAATTTCATGACATGCAGATAATGAAGATTTGATTTGTTAAAAATTAGTCACTCCTTCAATTAGTTGTATAAAAAAAGAATGCATTATTTTGCAATGTTTGAAAAGCCAATTGAAATTTCATTTGTAAATAATGTAATTAGAGGTTACTTTTCTATATGTATTTTAAGTGATATATACATTAAAAATTTGTAAACATACCCTTATTTGTTGTTGATTTTATATAGTCTTTAATCAATAGAAATTTCTTTGAATGATAGAAATGGTTGAAACATTCTATAAAAAATCTGTCATAACAAAATCCATTCTTACAAAAAGAAAGAAAACTCAATATTCCAAAATATAAATATATAGGATTGTTATAGATTTTAATTTATATATAGAAAGATTCTATAACAATAGATAGCTACCACAAAAAAAGTCGCATTACAAAAGTACTAACACCAAAATGACTTATTTATATCATTTATAGTTAACATAATTTATTTAGAATTTTTCCAACTGATGCAGTAAAAACTAACATATACTCTTATTTTTTAACTAAATTCTTGTTCTTTTCCTCAAATTTTTTGTAGTTCTTCTTAGCAACCTTGATAATGGTGTGTTTTTTTTTTCAAATTGTATGATTTCATGATAAAATCTATAACAATACGCATCCTAGTTGTATCATCAACCTTCAAATGATAAAACCAGTAGTAAGTCACACTTATGTAATTAGAAATTAAACAATTAGAAATTTATCATGTAATGTAACTTACATAAATGTTATAATCATCAATCCAAATGCAGTTCTTCATCCAAGTTTCTACCCAAATACCGCAATCAAAGCTATGTTAAATTTTATATGGAAAAAAAGTACTAGTTAGACAATGTGACAAAAAAAATTGCATGACAAACCAAATAAAGAGCTAGAAAATTACAAGTCATTTCTTTGTCTTCCTATTCCGAGAGCTTCCAAAATGGGAAACTCAGACACCTTAGACCTAATCGTACTCTTAAAATAATAGAAAGAGTCATGTTGAAGCATCCCTTCAAGGTACAAAACCTAATAAGTGGTTAACATTGAATTAGTGTTTTTATAAATGGTAAAAATAGTATAAACGAAGATGTAAAATTGATGTCATAAATGTTTGAATATAGAAATGATATACCAATTGCTTAATGTTGAATATTTTACTTGCTTTCTTCTTAGGATCTGGGTTGAAATCCAACAAAATTACTTGACACTGATTCATGTTGAAGATAACAAGATACCAATGAAGATTATCTTCATTAACAGGCACATAAATCTGTACATATATAGAAGAATTAATTATTTTTGTGTGTGTGATAGTTAAAAAATATAATTCTATTTATGAAGAGTATTAAAATTTCTATCACGGGAGTGACTTCAATGTGAAGTCTCATATAGTCATAAGACTTATTATCCAAAACAAACTTATTATCGCAAGATTCAACACTTTAGATCTTGATGAAAAAAGTTATCAAACCAAAAATAATTATTTTATTTATTAAGCATGCATAACAAATAGAGGAACATATATTTATTTAGTAGAGATGAAATTATATCATATGATTTTACCTTTCTAAGGACTTTCACTTTGCCCATAAATGCCTCTTTATAATCCTCTCGAACTTGACTATTTGGGATAGTTCCCGACAATGCCATTTGCTATACAATGTGAAGAATATATTTTTGTCAATGTTAAATTGCCAAACTAATATTACATATAAATATTGCACAGAATGAGGATGAAAATTATATATTTTTTTAGTGCAAAAATTTCAATTTATTTATATAAATTAAGCATTTGGAGCACTTATATTACGTTATACAAGCAAGTGTGACAAATATTGATAATTATTGAAATGTTGATTAAAAAAATTTATTATAAATTACACGTGGCTTATTGAAAAGACTGTGGGCATATACCAATGTCTTAAAACTCCGGAAGTAGTCTTTTCCTCATCATTTAGCATATGAGCATATACGTCCAGTATTTAGATGCATATTATACATGGTGAGATAATGATAATAATCATGAGATTAGATTGGTATCCAAAATTAAATCAACTAAAATAACTTACAGATTGGTCAATCCAACCCTTTGGAATTAAGTTAAAAAAAGAATCCCTGGTTGCATCAAATTTGCATCCTTTTGCTAATATTTCTTGCCTACAATTGATTAAATATAAAAAAATAATTTATTATTGTTCTTCTAATATGATCGTAAGATGACAAAGTACAAAGATAATATTTTTTCAAAATAAGTTACCTCCCAAACTCATTATCTTTATTTGTTCCAAATATGTATGTTGCAACCATGATTTCAGTGTCATCTAATTCCATGGTAGTTGGCGGTGCAAACAATATTGGTAGCCACTATTAATAAAAATAAAAGGTAACAAAAATTAAGCCTCCAAATTTAAAATAACTCCAGAATTAGAAAATCTTCAAAAGTGTTTGGACGAATAAAACTTAAGCAATTGACACTCACAAATGGAGCTTCAACCCCAAGATTTCTCGGTTGGAGTTTTGTAAACCCTGGCATCCTCTGATTTATATGATAACCAGTAGGAGATGCGTTACTCAGCAATGATTTGACAACATCAGTTGATGGAGTATCTGCTATACAAAATTGTTTACCATGTATTTTTTTGGATGACTGGGCTCTAGAAATTTTAGGATTAGTCTTCTTCACACCGAGAATAGATTTTTTTCTGTCAAAAGAAGCTTTTTTAACCGGGGGAGTGACCAACTTTTTTATTATCGTGTCTGTCATGGCTTGCTCAGAAGAAAGGTTTTCAAAGGGACTTGCATATGGAGACATGGTCATTGGCATTGAAAGCAATGGATAAGGAGGTGAGCTTGGGTTAAATCCTCCCAAATGATTATAAAATTGTGACGGCATGGGGTGAAAGTAAGGCATCATTGGCATCATAGATTGATTGACAGAGGCCATGTTTTGCAAGTTAGTGACAACTTCTTGTATCTTTATGATTTGTGAGTTGAGCGCATCATATTTTTCACCTTTATTCTCCTAAAAAATATTTGAAAAATGATAAGAAAATGATTACATTAGTATTCCACGAAATTCTATAGACGTTTAATCAACTAATTGTCATATGAATTAATTGAAGACTGACCAATACTTTGTGAATTCAACATAACAATCTGAGAAGAGAAAAGACATCACCTTGTTAAAGATGGTTTCACCTGGCACATTCACTTCTTTAGATTTTAATTCCTTTTTATTTTCTACCGTCTTGACGCCCTCATTGAGACTGAAAACCATTATAAATAAATAAATAAATATCAAAATTCTTAAGAAAAATCCGAAAAAAAAATTTAAAATTCATAGAATCAATTGAAGTGTATTCCAACCTAGACGAAATTTCGATGGCCTCCATCAGAGTGTTCTTCACTTGTGCTTTTGTTACATTTGATTTTTGTTGAGCACTGCCAAGGTTTTTCCCAATGTCGTCAGATGGTGATTGAGGTGTGTGATTGCTTTTAGCTTTGGCCTTTTTTGAAATGGAGTTGTTAGTTCCTCTTGAAGACATAATTACAAGTAGAAAAAGCAATATGCATATATGAATGTAAGACATTCGAATTCTACGGTGGTAACTGAAAATAATTTCATCCATTTATAGGAAGTTTGAAAACTGGATACATGAAAGGTCATCATGTATATGGGTTTCGCATCAATTATTTCTAAAGTAATTTTTCATAAAGCCTAACTTCTCATATTTCTGTAACAAGAAAAAGAAAAAGGAAAGACGAAAGATGAAAGGAGTGATTACAAGATGGAAAACTTACTATGGGGTGAAAGACGGAAGATAAAAGGGATGAGTTAAAGATAGAAAACTTACTATAGGGTGAGTAGAGGCGTCCAAAAGTTACTTCTGCATTCTCTTCATTTATTTGTTATTAGGGTATTCCGCATACATTTTTATACCGTCTAATTAAAAAATAATATTCTATTAAATATAATTAAATTATTTAGAAATAATTTTAGTTTAGTTTTAAATGGCCAGAAGCCCAAGTATCATAGTATTTTAAAACATTAATTAATAATTACATTAATAATAAAAGATATTAAGCACATAAAATTTGAACTATAATTTACATCATTGCTCTTTAAAACTTTACCCACGTCATATTGTTTTCATGGTTTTATTACTTTTATGTTATATCATACAAAGTTGTATTTTTAATCCTCACTAATAAAATATATTATTTGTTAAGAATTTGTAAACTGTAATGATTCTTTTTCATGTTTTTAGTTTATTGTAAATTAATTATTGAAGGCTTTCTCCCCAAGGGATTAATCACATTTTTTAAGTATTTCTTTATCTTCTTCATATGACCATCTCTAAGTTTTTACTATTTCACTTATATTATGAAAATAAACTTTATTTTTAGTGATAAACTACAAATCAATATAAAAACTATCGTATTGATAGATAAGATATGAATTCAATCAAAAAAATCTATTATCAATGTCAAAAAAATTTTCATTGAACATGTTTTTCAACATGTAATTGGACTAGCTGCCATATGCAAAGGGTTTCAACCAAATGAAATTATGTAGAAAGACAGATAGAGAGTAAGGTAGAGAATATTGAGGGTTAATAAATTAGGGGCAAAACATAAAATTTGTTTGGAGTACAGTAATACACTTCCATATCGAACACAAGTCACAACTTATAATTATTGACGAATGCATTAATTCTTCTTCTTGTTAAAATCTTGAACTCTTGCATTCCAATAATAGTAGTAATTTGGTACATTAGCGTGTGATGAATTTATCTGGAACATGGGTATTCCACCTCCACTGTATGAATAACAAGGTGGAATGGGATATCCATTAAAACTAGGGTACATAGGTAATCCATTCATGTATTGAAGATTCTCAATACCCTTTGTAGAGGATATAGCACCATAAGTTCCAGTTTCGGTGGACACTTCTTGATGATCTTCTTTATTTGGTTTTCTACTCAGCTAAATAATTATAAAAAATAAATTATTAAAAACATTTTTTTATACATTATTGTATCAATACATGAGAATACAACATGGCAAACTAACCTTTTCGATGCGATTATTATGTAACCGCTTTCTTTTATTACTCTTTTGGACACTTGAAATTCTATCCTTCTTTGTGTCTGATGAGCGGATATTTTATACGCTTTTTGGGGGTAATTTCATGTAGATTTTAGTATGTTTTAATTAATTTTTAATAGAATTTTATTAGTTTTTAAGCAAAAATCATATTTCTGGACTTTACTATGAGTGTGTGTATTTTTCTATGATTTCAGGTATTTTCTGGCTGAAATTGAGGAAGCTGAGCGAAAATCTGACTTAGGCTGAAAAAGGACTGCTGATGCTGTTGGATCCTGACCTCCCTGCACTCGAAATGGATTTTCTGGAGCTACAGGAGTCCAATTGGCGCGCTCTCAACGGCGTTGGAAAGTAGACATCCAGGGCTTTCCAGCAATATATAATAGTTCATACTTTGCACGAAGATAGATGACGTAACTTGGCGTTGAACGCCAAGTACATGCTGCTGTATGGAGTTAGACGCCAGAAACACGTCATGATCTGGAGTTGAACGCCCAAAACACGTCATAACTTGGAGTTTAACTCCAAGAAAAGCCTCTACTCGTGGATAACTTTAGTCTCAGCCCCAGCACACACCAAGTGGGCCCCAGAAGTGGATTTCTGCAACAATTATCTTAGTTTATTCATATTCTGTAAACCTAGGTTACTAGTTTACTATTTAAACAACTTTTAGAGACTTATTGTGTACCTCATAACATTTTTCAGATCTGAATTACATACTTTTTGACGGCATGAGTCTCTAAACTCCATTGTTGGGGGTGAGGAGCTCTGCAGCGTCTCGATGAATTAATACAATTCCTTTGTTTTCCATTCAAATACGCTTGTTCTTATCTAAGATGTTCATTCGCGCTTAATTATGGAGAAGGTGATGGTCCGTGACACTCATCACCTTCCTCAACCCATGAACGTGTGCCTGACAACCACCTCCGTTCTACATTAGATTGAATGAGTATCTCTTAGATTCCTTAAGCAGAATCTTCGTGGTATAAGCCGGATTGATGGCGGCATTCATGAGAATCCGGAAAGTCTAAACCTTGTCTGTGGTATTCCGAGTAGGATTCTGGGATTGAATGACTGTGACAAGCGTCAAACTCCTGAAGGTTGGGCGTAGACGCAAAAGAATCAATGGATTCTACTCCAACCTGATTGAGAACCGACAGATGATTAGCCGTGCTGTGACAGAGCATAGGAACGTTTTCACTGAGAGGATGGGATGTAGCCATTGACAACGGTGACACCCTACATAGAGCTTGCCATAGAAGGGGTTTTGCGTGTGGAATAGGATTCCAAGAAAAAGTTGAAATTCAAAGGACAAAGCATCTCCATAACTCCAACATATTTCTCATTACTGCACACCAAGTAACGATTTGATTCTCTTTTATTTTTCTAATAATTTTAAACACTTTGACTGCTTACAATTAAATCCAAATAATCTTATTGGCCTCCTGACTAAGATTAATAAAATAAATATAGCTTGCTTCAAACCAATAATCTCCGTGGGATCGACCCTTACTCACGTAAGGTATTACTTGGACGACCCAGTGCACTTGCTGGTTAGTTGTGCGACTTGCCAAAGAGTTAGATTGCATTTCGTGCACCAAGTTTTTGGCGCCGTTGCCGGGGATTATTCGAATTTGAACAACTAAAGGTTTATTTTATTTCTTAGATTAGGAATAATTTATTTTTATTGTTATAGAGTCATTAAATCTTGATAGGATAGTTTCTTTTCAAAAAATTTTTCTTTTCAAAATTTATTATTTTTCTTAATTAATTGCTAATTTTCGTGAGTTTAGTGTTTTGTTCTAAGTTTGGTGTCAATTGCATATCTTATATTTTTCTTTAAAATTTTCGACTTGTGTTCCTTGTTCTTCATTAATCTTCAAGTTGTTCTTGTTTATCTTTCTTGTTGATCTTGAGTTTTTCTTGCTTTGTGTCTTTTCTTGTTTCACTTGTGTTCTTTTTAAAGCATTAATTGGAATATTCAGAACAAGTGTTACATTTACTCCCAATTGGCTAGAGTATTGGTTTATATTCTTGATAATTGGGTATACGCTTTGGAACCTTTTTCAAAAATAATTTTTCTTTGATTGAATCTTGCGCCAAACTCTAAGTTTGGTGTTTTCTTGTTAATCTTTTTATAATTTTCAAAAATTTTATTAAAGTTTTCTAAAAATCTTAAGTTTGGTGTTCTTCCTTTTGTTCTTGGTGTTCTTGTGAATCTTCAAGGTGTTCTTGAGTTTTTCTTGTGTCTTGATCTTAAAATTTTTAAGTTTGGTGTTCCTTGGTGTTTTCCCTCCAAAAATTTTCGAAAATAAGGAGCATTAGATCTAAAAATTTTAAGTCTTGTGTCTTTTGTGTGTTTTTCTCTTTCATCACAAAATTCAAAATTAAAAAAAAATTATATTTTCTAACTAATTTTGAACTATTTTTTTTTTCTTTCGAAAATTTTATATAAAAATTCAAATTTCAATTTCAAAATATTTCCAATTTCTTTTATTTATTTCGTCTTTCATTTTATTTTATAAAAATTAATTCGAAAAAAAAAATCAACATATAAATTATCCCTTGTATTCCATCATGGAAGCAAGTAGGAATGAACAGTCCAAGAGGACTCTGGGGTCATATGCTAACCCCACTACTGCTTCATATGGGAGTAGTATCTGTATACCCTCCATTGGAGTTAGTAGCTTTGAGTTGAATCCTCAGCTCATTATCATGGTGCAGCAAAACTGTCAGTATTCTGGTCTTCCACATGAAGAACCTACAGAGTTTCTGGCACAATTTTTGCAAATTGCTGACACAGTACATGATAAAGAAGTGGATCAGGATGTCTACAGATTATTACTATTTCCATTTGCTGTAAAAGATCAAGCTAAGAGGTGGTTAAATAACCAGCCTAAGAACAGCATAAAAATATAGAAGCAGCTGTCAGAAAAATTCCTGAATCACTATTTCCCTCCAAAACGGATGACACAGCTAAGGCTAAGCATCCAAGGCTTCAAACAAGGAGATAATAAATCTCTTTATGATGCCTGGGAGAGATACAGAGAGATGCTAAGAAAATGCCCCTCTGAAATGTTCTCAGAATGGGTGCAATTAGACATCTTCTACTATGGGCTTACAGAAAAAGCTCAGATTTCTCTAGACCACTCAGCTGGTGGATCTATACATATGAGAAAAACGATTGAAGAAGCTCAAGAGCTTATTGATACAGTTGCCAGAAATCAACATCTGTACCTAAGCAGTGAATCTTCCATGAAAGAAGAAGCTAAAACAATAACTGCAGAACTCAGTCCAGTGGATCAGGCTAATGAATTCAATCAGCAATTAGACTTTCTAACTCAGCAGCTAGCCGAATTCAAGGAAATATTACAGGAAACAAGAATGGCTAACAGGAATATGGAAGTACAATTAAAGCAGACAGAAAAGCAAATGTCAAAACAAATAGCAGAAGAATGCCAAGCAGTTCAATTAAGAAGTGGGAAAACATTAAATACCTCACTTCAAAGCAGCAGGAAACCAAGAAATGAACAAGTGGCTACTCAAAATCCCTTTGAGGACAGTCAGAGCCCAGAGAGGAATAAAGCTGGCGCTGAACGCCCAGACCATGCTCATTCCTGGCGTTCAACGCCAGAAACAAGCATGAATCCGGCGTTGAACGCCCAAAGGGAGCATGGTTCTGGCGTTCAAACGCCAGTAACAAACAAGGAAGTGGCGTCTAACGCCACTCCAGCTTCCACCACTGGCATTCAAATGCCAGTAGGGAATCAGTCACATACAAGTGCTGATAACAACCCTTCTAAAAAGGTTTCCCAACCCACTTCTGTAGGTAATAAACCTGCAGCAACTAAGGTTGAGGAATACAAAGCCAAAATGCCTTATCCTCAAAATCTCCGCCAAGCGGAACAGGATAAGCAATTTGCCCGCTTTGCAGACTATCTCAGGACTCTTGAAATAAAGATTCCGTTTGCAGAAGCACTTGAGCAAATACCCTCTTATGCTAAGTTCATGAAAGAGATCTTAAGTCATAAGAAGGATTGGAGGGAAACTGAAAAAGTTTACCTCACTGAAGAATGTAGTGCAGTCATTCTGAAAAGCTTACCTGAGAAGCTTAAAGATCCTGGGAGCTTTATGATACCATGCACATTAGAGGGCACTTGCACCAAGCAAGCTTTATGTGATCTTGGGGCAAGTATCAACCTAATACCTGCATCTACTATCAGAAAGCTTGGTTTAACTGAAGAAATCAAACCAACCAGGATATGTCTTCAACTTGCTGATGGCTCCATTAAATACCCATCAGGGGTGATTGAGGACATGATTGTCAAGGTTGGGCCATTTGCCTTTCCTACTGACTTTGTGGTGCTGGAAATGGAGGAGCACAAGAGTGCAACTCTCATTCTAGGAAGACCTTTCCTAGCAACTGGCCGAACCCTCATTGACGTCCAAAAAGGGGAAGTAACCTTGAGAGTCAATGAGGAGGAGTTCAAGTTGAATGTTGTCAAAGCCATGCAACATCCAGACACCCCAAATGACTGCATGAGTGTTGATATTATTGACTCTCTGGTAAGAGAGGTCAATATGGCTGAGAGTCTCGAATCAGAGCTAGAGGACATCTTTAAAGACGTTCAGCCTGATCTGGAGGAGTCAGAGAAAATAGTAGAACCTCTGAAAATCCCTCAGGAAGAGGAGAAACCTCCTAAACCCGAGCTCAAACCATTACCACCTTCCCTAAAATATGCATTCTTGGGAGAAGGTGATACCTTTCCTGTAATCATAAGCTCTACCTTAGAGCCACAGGAAGAGGAAGCACTAACTCAAGTGCTAAGGACACACAAGACAGCTCTTGGGTGGTCCATCAGTGATCTTAAGGGCATTAGCCCAGCTAGATGCATGCACAAGATCTTACTGGAGGGTGACGCCAAGCCAGTGGTTCAACCACAAAGGCGGCTGAACCCAGCCATGAAGGAAGTAGTGCAGAAAGAGGTCACTAAGTTACTAGAGGCTGGGATTATTTATCCTATTTCTGACAGCCCCTGGGTGAGCCCTGTCCAAGTCGTCCCTAAGAAAGGTGGCATGACAGTGGTTCATAATGAAAAAAATGAACTGGTTCCTACAAGAACAGTTACTGGGTGGCGTATGTGTATTGATTACAGAAGGCTCAATACAGCCACCAGAAAGGATCATTTTCCTTTACCATTCATAGACCAGATGCTAGAAAGACTAGCAGGTCATGAATACTACTGCTTCCTGGATGGATATTCAGGTTATAATCAAATTGCAGTAGACCCCCAGGATCAGGAGAAAACGGCATTCACATACCCATCTGGAGTATTTGCATACAGAAGGATGCCATTTGGCCTGTGCAATGCACCTGCAACCTTTCAGAGGTGCATGCTCTCAATTTTCTCTGATATGGTGGAAAAATTTCTGGAAGTCTTCATAGATGACTTTTCAGTGTTTGGAGACTCATTCAGCTCCTGCCTTAACCATTTAGCACTTGTTCTAAAGAGATGCCAAGAGACTAACCTGGTTTTAAACTGGGAGAAGTGTCACTTTATGGTGACTGAAGGAATTGTCCTTGGGCACAAAATCTCGAACAAGGGGATAGAGGTGGATCAAGCTAAGGTAGAGGTAATTGAAAAACTACCACCACCTGCCAATGTTAAGGCAATCAGAAGCTTTCTGGGGCATGCAGGATTCTACAGGAGGTTTATAAAGGATTTTTCAAAAATTGCCAAACCTCTGAGCAACCTGCTAGCTGCTGACACGCCATTTATCTTTGATAAAGAGTGTCTGCAAGCATTTGAGACTCTGAAAGCTAGATTGGTTACAGCACCAATCATCTCCGCACCAGACTGGACATTACCATTCGAATTAATGTGTGATGCCAGTGACCATGCCATCGGTGCAGTATTGGGACAAAGACATGACAAGCTTCTGCACGTCATTTACTATGCCAGCCGTGTTTTAAATGACGCACAGAAGAATTACACAACCACAGAAAAAGAGCTACTTGCAGTGGTTTACGCCATTGACAAATTCAGATCCTATTTAGTAGGATCAAAAGTGATTGTGTATACAGATCATGCTGCTCTTAAATATCTACTCACAAAGCAGGATTCAAAACCCAGACTTATAAGATGGGTGCTGCTTCTGCAAGAGTTTGATATAGAAATAAGAGACAGAAAAGGAACAGAGAATCAAGTAGCAGATCACTGGTGCACGAAATTGCAATCACACTTTTGCAACCCCGCACAACTAACCAGCAAGTGCACTGGGTCGTCCAAGTAATACCTTACGTGAGTAAGGGTCGATCCCACGGAGATTGTCGGCTTGAAGCAAGCTATGGTTATCTTTTAAATCTTAGTCAGGATATCAGAAATTATCAGGGTTGATTGTGAAAAGCAAAAGAACATGAAATAAGTACTTGTTATGCAGTAATGGAGAAGAGGTTGAGGTTTTGGAGAGGCTCCATCTTCTGAATCTCTGCTTTCCTACTGTCTTCTTCTTCAAGCACGCAAGGCTCCTTCCATGGCAAGCTGTATGCAAGGGTTTCACCGTTGTCAGTGGCTACCTCCCATCCTCTCAGTGGAAATGTTCAACGCACCCTGTCACGGCACGGCTATCCATCTGTCGGTTCTCAATCAGGCCGGAATAGAATCCAGTGATTCTTTTGCGTCTGTCACTAACGCCCCGCCTTCAGGAGTTTGAAGCTCGTCACAGTCATTCAATCATTGAATCCTACTCAGAATACCACAGACAAGGTTTAGACCTTCCGGATTCTCTTGAATGCCGCCATCAGTTCTAGCTTATACCACGAAGATTCCAGTTAAAGAATCCAAGAGATATCTACTCAATCTAAGGTAGAACGGAGGTGGTTGTCAGGCACGCGTTCATAGTTGAGAATATGATGAGTGTCACGGATCATCACATTCATCCGAGTTAAGAACAAGTGATATCTTGGAATGGAAGCAAGCATGATTGAATGAAAAACAGTAGTAATTGCATTAATCCATCAAGACACAGCAGAGCTCCTCACCCCCAACCATGGGGTTTAGAGACTCATGCTGTGGAAGGTACACAAAGAAACGTGTAAAGTGTCATGAGGTCCAGATACAATGTCAAACGATCCTATTAATAGTAAACTAGTAACCTAGGGTGTACAGAAATGAGTAAATGACGTAAAAATCCACTTCTGGGTCCACTTAGTGTGTGCTTGGGCTGAGCAATGAAGCATTTTCGTGTAGAGACCTTTTCTGGAGTTAAACGCCAGCTTTTATGCCAGTTTGGGCGTTTAACTCCAAGTTTTATGCCAGTTCCAGCGTTAAACGCTGGAAATTCTGAGGCTGATTTGCAACGCCAGTTTGGGCCATCAAATCTGGGGCAAAGTATGGACTATTATACATTGCTGGAAAACCCAGGATGTCTACTTTCCAATGCCGTTGAGAGCGCGCCAATTAGGCTTCTGTAGCTCCAGAAAATTCACTTCGAGTGCAGGGAGGTCAGAATCCAACAGCATCTGCAGTCCTTTTCAGTCTCTGAATCAGATTTTTGCTCAGGGCCCTCAATTTCAGCCAGAAAATACCTGAAATCACAGAAAAACACACAAACTCATAGTAAAGTCCAGAAAAGTGAATTTTTAACTAAAAACTAATAAAAATATACTAAAAACTAACTAGATCATACTAAAAATATACTAAAAACAATGCCAAAAAGCGTACAAATTATCCGCTCATCAATCACCTATCCCGAATAGAACCAGTGGAAGGGGCGTCCCTCCCTCTTACTGAAATCTCTGAAACCTTTCCGGATGAGCAACTCTTTGCCATCCAGGAAGTGCCATGGTTTGCAGACATTGCAAACTACAAGGCAGTGAGATTTATACCCAAAGAGTACAGTAGACAGCAAATAAAGAAGCTGATCACGGATGCAAAGTATTATCTTTGGGATGAGCCGTATCTCTTTAAGAGATGTGCAGACGGAGTAATCCGTAGATGTGTGCCTAAGGAAGAAGCACAGAAGATCCTATGGCACTGCCATGGATCACAGTATGGAGGACATTTTGGAAGTGAGCGAACAGCCACAAGAGTCCTCCAATGTGGCTTCTACTGGCCTACTCTCTATAAAGACTCCCGAGTGTATGTACTTAATTGTGACAGTTGCCAAAGATCTGGCAATCTACCTCACAGTTACGCCATGCCTCAACAAGGGATCTTGGAGATTTAGTTGTTTGATGTATGGGGCATTGACTTCATGGGACCCTTCCCACCATCATACTCAAACACTTATATTCTGGTGGCAGTGGATTATGTATCCAAATGGGTGGAGGCTATTGCAACACCCACCAATGACATTAAAACAGTGTTAAAATTCCTCCAGAAACACATCTTCAGCAGATTTGGTATCCCTAGAGTGTTAATCAGTGATGGGGGCACTCATTTCTGCAATAAACAGCTTTACTCTGCTCTGGTGCGTTATGGAGTTAGCCACAGGGTAGCTACTCCATATCACCCACAGACTAATGGACAAGCTGAAGTCTCAAATAGAGAACTCAAAAGAATCCTGGAACGGACTGTAATTAACCGTAGAAAGGATTGGGCAAGGAGTTTGGATGATGCTCTGTGGGCATACAGAACAGCATTCAAGACCCCTATAGGGACCTCTCCATACCAGCTTGTGTATGGAAAGGCATGTCACTTGCCAGTGGAACTGGAACATAAGGCCTACTGGGCAACCAGATTCCTAAACCTTGATGCCAAATTAGCTGGAGAAAAACGATTGCTTCAGTTAAATGAGCTAGAGGAATTTAGACTCAATGCTTTCGAGAATGCAAAGATTTACAAAGAGAAAGCGAAAAGATGGCATGATAAGAAATTGTCTTCCAGAGTCTTCGAGCCGGGGCAGAAAGTTCTGCTATTTAATTCTAGGCTCAAATTATTCCCCGGGAAATTAAAATCCCGGTGGAGAGGTCCATATGTCATTACAAACGTATCACCATATGGATACATAGAGCTTCAGGATAATGACTCTAACAAAAAGTTCATTGTTAATGGACAAAGAGTTAAACATTATCTTGAAGGCACTCTTTGAGTGCTCAAAATTGAGACTTAATTAAAACTCAGTAATAGTCCAGCTAATGACATTAAAGAAGCGCTTGTTGGGAGGCAACCCAGTCAATCACAAAATTTAATTTTATTTGTTTCTGTTGATTTTTACAGGTATAGGTCAAAATATCTTCAAGGTAAAAAAGCAATTGATTGGATTCACAGAGTTACAGGGGAATTTGGAAGCTCACTGGCGAAAAAAGAGCAGTAAGAAACATTTTGGGCGTTGAACGCCCAAAAGAAGCACCCACTGGGCGTTCAACGCCAGTAAGGGTAGCCATCTGGGCGTTAAACGCCAGAAAGGAGCATCTTCTGGGCGTTAAACGCCAGATTGACAGCATCCTGGGCGTTCAGAAAAACGCCCAGTGACAAAGGACTTCCTGGCGTTCAACACCAGAAAGATGCATCAGCTGGGCATTGAACACCCAGGAGAAGCAACATTTGGGCGTTAAACGCCCAAACCATGCAACAGTTGGGCGTTTAACGCCAGGATGGTGGGGAGGAGGTAAAATTCATTTTTCTTTACAAATTTTCTAAATTTTTTGTTTCAATTCATAATTTCATGCATCAACATGTTTCAAAATGTCATCCTTCAAATCAAATTGGTTTTCTAAGAACCCTAATTTCTAAAATCCCTTTTTCAAAAATTTCAAATATATCTTAATCCATAAAGACAAATTATTTTTCAATCCAATCCAACTCTTTTAAAGTTTGTTTTCAAAACTCAATTATCTCTTTAAAATCTTTTTCAAAATTAAAAATTCAAATCTATCTTTTTAATTATTATTCATATCTTTCTCTTTTTAAACTATATCTTTTTCTTATCATATCTATCCTTTCTAAATCATATCTTCCATCTTATTCTTTTCTTATTTTCGAAATTTCCCACCCCCTCCCTATATATTGAGTTCGGCGCCCCACTCATCATCACCTTGCAACAACTGCTCTCCTCCTATCCCTCTTCTTTCTTCTCTTTTGCTTGAGGACAAGCAAAACTCTAAGTTTGGTGTGGTTATCCGTGATCACAAAAACATACTCATCAAGATCATGGCTCCTAAAGGAAAACAACCCACCTCAAGAGGCAAGAAAGAGAGTGCTCCAAAGCCACTTTGGAATCAAGGGAAGTTCTTAACTAAAGAACATTCAGACCATTACTACAAAATAATGAGTCACAGATCAGTGATCCCGGAAGTCAAATTTGATCTGAAAGAAGATGAATATCAAGAGATTCAAGAGTGGTGCACGAAATTGCAATCACACTTTTGCAACCCCGCACAACTAACCAGCAAGTGCACTGGGTCGTCCAAGTAATACCTTACGTGAGTAAGGGTCGATCCCACGGAGATTGTCGGCTTGAAGCAAGCTATGGTTATCTTATAAATCTTAGTCAGGATATCAGAAATTATCAGGATTGATTGTGAAAAGCAAAAGAACATGAAATAAGTACTTGTTATGCAGTAATGGAGAATAAGTTGAGGTTTTGGAGATGCTCCATCTTCTGAATCTCTGCTTTCCTACTGTCTTCTTCATCAAACACGCAAGGCTCCTTCCATGGCAAGCTGTATGTAGGGTTTCACCGTTGTCAGTGGCTACCTCCCATCCTCTCAGTGGAAATGTTCAACGCACCCTGTCACGGCACGGCTATCCATCTGCGGTTCTCAATCAGGCCGGAATAGAATCCAATGATTCTTTTGCGTCTGTCACTAACGCCCCGCCCTCAGGAGTTTGAAGTTCGTCACAGTCATTCAATCATTGAATCCTACTCAGAATACCACAGACAAGGTTTAGACCTTCCGGATTCTCTTGAATGCCGCCATCAGTTCTAGCTTATACCGCGAAGATTCTGATTAAAGAATCCAAGAGATATCTACTTAATCTAAGATAGAACAGAGGTGGTTGTCAGGCACACGTTCATAGTTGAGAATGATGATGAGTGTCACGGATCATCACATTCATCCGGGTTAAGAGCAAGTGATATCTTAGAACGGAAGCAAGCATGATTGAATAAGAAACAGTAGTAATTGCATTAATCCATCAAGACACAGCAGAGCTCCTCACCCCCAACCATGGGGTTTAGAGACTCATGCCGTGGAAGGTACATAAAGAAACGTGTAAAGTGTCATCCGGTACAGATACAATGTCAAAAGATCCTATTAATAGTGAACTAGTAACCTAAGGTTTACAGAAATGAGTAAATGACAGAAAAATCCACTTCCGGGCCCACTTGATGTGTGCTTGGGCTGAGCAATGAAGCATTTTCGTGTAGAGACCTTTTCTGGAGTTAAACGCCAGCTTTCATGCCAGTTTGGGCGTTTAACTCCAATTTTTATGCCAGTTCCAGCGTTAAACGCTGGAAATTCTAAGGCTGATTTACAACGCCGGTTTGGGCCATCAAATCTCGGGAAAAGTATGGACTATTATATATTGCTGGAAAGCCCAGGATGTCTACTTTCCAATACCGTTGAGAGCGCGCCAATTAGGCTTCTGTAGCTCCAGAAAATTCACTTAGAGTGTAGGGAGGTCAGAATCCAACAGCATCTGCAGTCCTTTTCAGTCTCTGAATCAGATTTTTGCTCAGGACCCTCAATTTCAGCCAGAAAATACCTGAAATCACAGAAAAACACACAAACTCATAGTAAAGTCCAGAAAAGTGAATTTTAACTAAAAACTAATAAAAATATACTAAAAACTAACTAGATCATACTAAAAACATACTAAAAACAATGCCAAAAAGCGTATAAATTATCCGCTCATCACAACACCAAACTTAAATTGTTGCTTGTCCCCAAGCAACTGAAAATCAAAATAGGATAAAAAGAAGAGAATATACTATAGACTCAAAAATATCAAGGAAACTTAGCTCCAATTAGATGAGCGGGACTAGTAGCTTTTTGCCTCCGAACAGTTTTGGCATCTCACTCTATCCTTTGAAGTTCAGAATGATTGGCATCTATAAGAACTCAGAACTCAGATAGTGTTATTGATTCTCCTAGTTAAGTATAATGATTCTTGAACATAGCTAGTGTATGAGTCTTGGCTGTGGCCCAAAGCACTCTGTTTTTCAGTATTACCACCGGATACATACATGCCACAGACACATAATTGGGTGAACCTTTTTAGATTGTGACTCAGCTTTGCTAGATTCCTCAATTAGAGGTGTCCAGGGTTCTTAAGCACACTCTTTTTGCCTTGGTTCACAACTTTATTTTTTTTCTCTTTTTTTTTCGATTTTTTTTTGTTGTTTTTTTTTGTATTCACTGCTTTTTCTTGCTTCAAGAATCAATTAGATGATTTTTTAGATCCTCAATAACAGTTCTCTTTTTCCTCATTCTTTCAAGAGCCAACAATTTTTTAACATTCTCAAAACAACAAATTCAAGAGACATATGCACTGTTCAAGCATTCATTCAGAAAACAAAAAGTATTGTCACCACATCAAACTAATTCAACTAGTTTCAAGGATAAATTTCGAAATCCTGTACTTCTTGTTCTCTTGTGATTAAAGCATTTTTCATTTAAGAGAGGTGATGGATTCATAGGACATTCATAGCTTTAAGACATGCATTTTTAAATTTTATTCGTTATGAATTAAGAACAAGACTCAAAAATAGATATAAGATGAGACTAGAAAAAAAATAGAAAACAAAAATTTAAATAGGCTTCTAATGATAGAGGTTTTCATAGAGTTAGGACTCAACAACCTTGATTTTGAGAAGTAGATGCTCCCTCAACTTGAGAGGAGAGCTTTTGGCGTTTCAACTCTTGGATCTCACGCCCCTGCTTCTCTTGTTCTTTCAGCAAATTGCAGAGCATGCAGTTCTGATTCTGCTATTCTTCCTTAAGTTGCTCCATAGTCTCTTGCAACTTGTTGATAAATGCTTCTAGGCTGGCCCAGTAGCCAATTTCAGGGAATTCAGGGAGGAACTCCTGCGCCCTCCTTTTGATAGAGTTGTCTTGCATTTGTCCTTCCATTGACTTCTTGGTGATTGGATGTTCAATGGGTATGAATTCATCTACTCCCATCTTTACCCCAGCCTCTTTACAGAGCAAGGAGATCAAGCTTGGGTAAGCCAGTTTGGCTTCAGTGGAATTCTTATTTGCAATTGTGTAGATCTCACAAGCAATCACATGATGAACCTCCACTTCTTTTCCAAGCATAATGCAATGAATCATCACTGCTCTCTTGATAGTGACCTCAGAACGGTTGCTAGTGGGCAGTATGGAACGCCCAATAAAGTCTAGCCAACCTCTTGCAATTGGTTTGAGGTCTCCCCTCTTGAGTTGGTTTGGGACACCCTTAGAATTGGTTATCCACTTAGTTCCAGGGAGGCATATGTCCTCTAGAACTTGATCCAACCCTTTATCTGCTCTCACCATCCTCCTATTAAAGGATTCAGGATCATCTTGCAGTTGAGGCAGTTTGAAGATTTCTCTTATTTTGTCCAGATGGAAGTACATAACTTTCCCTCTGACCATGGTTCTGTAGGTATGGTAAGCAGTTCCAGTCATCTCTGCTTATCTGTTAACCACAGATTTGAGTAGAATTCCTGAACCATGTTCCTTCCAACCTTTATCTCAGGATTGGTTAGAACTTCCCATCCTCTGTTTCGAATTTGCTCTTGGATCCCCGGATATTCATCTTCTTTCAGATCAAATTTAACTTCCGGGATCACTGACCTCAGACCCATTATCTTGTGATAATGGTCTTCATGTTCTTTGGTTAAGAACTTCTCTTGATTCCAAAGATTCTTTGGATTATTCTCTTTCTTTCCTCTTAAATTGGTTTGTTTTCCCTTAGGAGCCATGATCTTGATGAATCTAGGCTTAGTGATCACGGAAAAGCACACCAAACTTAGAGGTTTGCTTGTCCTCAAGCAAAAGAAAGGAAGGAAGAGAGAGAGAGAGGAGAAGCAAATTTGAATGGTGTGGGCAATTAGGGGTCCAAACGTGTATTTATAAGGTGGGGAGGAGAGATTTCGAAAAAAAAGAAAAGTTTGAAAGAAGATTTGAGAAGATATGGAAAGAATTTGAGAGAAGGGTGAGTTTTTGAACAAGATTTGGGATTGATTTTGAAGAATGATTTTAGATTTTTGAAAATTTGAAAGTGAATGATGAAGGGTTGAGATATGATTTTGTAGAAAAGTATGGGTAAGAAAAGGAAAGTTTGAAAAAAATTTGGTTTGAAAACAAAATTGTGGTCCCCCCCCACCTTTCTGGCATTAAACGCCCAGAATGGCACCCATTCTGGCGTTTAACGCCCATTTGTTGCCCCTTTTGGGCGTTTAACGCCCAGCCAGGTGCCCTGGCTGGCGTTAAACGCCAGAATTCCTTTATCACTGGGTGTTTTTCTAAACGCCCAGGATGCTGCACACCTGGCGTTTAAACGCCCAGAATGGTGCCCATTCTGGCGTTTAACGCCCAGAATGGTGCCCATTCTGGCGTTTAACGCCCAAAATGGCACCTTTACTGGCGTTAAACGCCCAGAATGGTGCCCATTTTGGCGTTTAACGCCCAAAATGCCCCTTACTGGCGTTTTTCACCAGTAAGCTCTTTTTCTCTGCTTTTTGAGCTGAATCCTTCTGTAACTCTGTGAATTCCTTCATTTTTGATACTTGCCTTTGTAAAAACAAAACATATAACCTGCTAATGACTGGGTTGCCTCCCAGCAAGCGCTTCTTTACTGTCTTTAGCTGGACTTTTACTGAGAATCACTCAAGTCTCAGTTTTGAGCATTCCTGCTCAAAATTGCCTTCAAGATAATGCTTGATTCTCTGTCCATTAACAATGAACTTTTTGTCAGAATCAATATCCTGAAGCTCAATATATCCATATGGTGATACTCCTGTAATCACATACGGACCCCTCCACCGGGATTTAAGTTTTCCTGGAAACAATCTGAGCCTAGAGTTGAAGAGCAGAACTTTTTGTCCTGGCTCAAAGACTCTGGATGACAACTTCTTGTCATGCCATTTCTTTGCCTTTTCCTTATAAATTTTTGCATTTTCAAAGGCATTGAGTCTGAACTCCTCTAGCTCATTTAGCTGGAGTAATCTTTTTTCACCAGCCAACTGAGCATCCATGTTTAGGAATCTTGTTGCCCAGTAGGCTTTATGTTCCAGTTCCACGGGCAGATGACAGGCCTTCCCATACACCAGTTGGTATGGAGAGGTTCCTATAGGAGTCTTGAATGCTGTTCTGTATGCCCACAGAGCATCATCCAAGCTCTTTGCCCAGTCCTTTCTTCGGGCTATCACAGTCCGTTCTAGGATTCTTTTTAGCTCTCTGTTAGAGACTTCAGCTTGCCCATTTGTCTGTGGATGATACGGAGTTGCCACTTTGTGGCTAATTCCATATCTAACCATAGCAGAGTATAGCTGTCTATTGCAGAAATGAGTGCCCCCGTCACTGATTAGTACTCTCGGAACACCAAACCTGCTGAAGATGTGTTTCTGGAGGAATTTCAGCACGGTCTTGGTGTCATTAGTGGGTGTAGCAATTGCTTCTACCCACTTAGATACATAGTCCACTGCCACCAGAATGTAGGTGTTTGAGTTTGATGGTGGGAATGGACCCATGAAGTCAATTCCCCATACATCAAACAATTCTATCTCTAATATCCCTTGTTGAGGCATGGCATATCCGTGAGGTAAGTTACCAGCTCTTTGGCAACTGTCACAGTTACGCACAAACTCTCGGGAATCTTTATAGAGAGTAGGCCAGTAGAAGCCACATTGGAGGACTTTAGTGGCTGTTCGCTCACTTCCAAAATGTCCTCCATACTGTGATCCATGGCAATGCCATAGGATCCTTTGTGCTTCTTCTCTGGGTATACATCTGCGGATTATTCCGTCTGCACATCTCTTAAAGAGATATGGCTCATCCCATAGGTAGTACTTGGCATCTGAAATTAATTTCTTTCTTTGCACTCTGCTGTACTCCTGGGGTATGAACCTCACAGCTTTGTAGTTTGCAATATCTGCAAACCATGGAGCTTCCTGAATGGCAAAGAGTTGCTCATCTGGAAAAGTCTCAGAAATCTCAGTAGAAGGGAGGGACGTCCCAGCTACTGGTTCTATTCAGGACAGATGATCAGCTACTTGGTTCTCTGTCCCTTTTCTGTCTCTTATTTCTATATCAAACTCTTGCAGAAGCAACACCCATCTTATAAGCCTGGGTTTTGAATCCTGCTTTGTGAGTAAGTATTTAAGAGCAGCATGGTCAGTGTACACAATCACTTTGGATCCCACTAGATAAGATCTAAACTTGTCAATGGCATAAACCACTGCAAGTAATTCTTTTTCTGTGGTTGTGTAATTCTTCTGTGCATCATTTAGAACACGGCTAGCATAATAAATGACGTGCAGAAGCTTGTTATGCCTCTGTCCCAACACTGCACCAATGGCATGGTCACTGGCATCACACATTAATTCAAATGGCAATGCCCAATCTGGTGCAGAGATGACTGGTGCTGTGACCAGCTTAGCTTTCAGGGTCTCAAATGCCTGCTGACACTGTGTGTCAAACACAAATGGCGTGTCAGCAGCTAGCAGGTTACTCAAAGGTTTTGCAATTTTCGAAAAATCCTTTATGAACCTTCTGTAGAATCCTGCATGCCCCAGAAACCTTCTGATTGCCTTAACATTGGCAGGTGGTGGTAATTTTTCAATTACCTCTACCTTTGCCTTATCCACCTCTATTCCCCTGCTTGAAATTTTGTGCCCAAGGACAATTCCTTCAGTCACCATAAAGTGACATTTCTCCCAGTTTAAAACCAGGTTAGTCTCTTGGCACCTTTTCAGGACAAGTGCTAGGTGATTAAGACAGGAGCTGAATGAGTCTCTATATACTGAGAAGTCATCCATGAAGACTTCTAGGAATTTCTCCACCATATCAGAGAAGATGGATAGCATACATCTCTGAAAGGTTGCAGGAGCATTACACAGACCAAAAGGCATCCTTCTGTAGGCAAACACGCCAGAAGGGCAAGTAAATGTTGTTTTCTCTTGGTCCTGAGGATCTACTGCAATTTGGTTGTAACCTGAATAGCCATCCAAAAAGCAGTAATAATCATGACCAGCTAGTCTTTCTAGCATTTGGTCTATGAATGGTAAAGGAAAATGATCCTTTCTGGTGGCTGTATTGAGCCTTCTGTAGTCAATACACATGCGCCACCCTGTGACTGTTCTTGTAGGAACCAGTTCATTTTTTTCATTATGAACCCCTGTCATGCCTCCCTTTTTGGGGACAACTTGGACAGGGCTCACCCAGGGGCTATCAGAAATAGGATAAATAATCCCAGCCTCTAGTAATTTAGTGACCTCTTTCTGCACCACCTCCTTCATGGCTGGATTTAGCCTCCTCTGTGGTTGGACCACTGGTTTGGCATTATCCTCCAACAGGATCTTGTGCATGCATCTAGCTGGGCTAATGCCCTTAAGATCACTTATGGACCACCCAAGAGCTGTCTTGTGTGTCCTTAGCACTTGAATCAGTGCTTCCTCTTCCTGTGGATTTAAAACAGAGCTTATAATCACTGGAAAAGTGTCACCCTTTCCCAGAAATGCATACTTCAGGGATGGTGGTAGTGGTTTGAGTTCAGGGTTGGGAGGCTTATCCTCCTCCTGAGGAATTTTCGAAAATTCCTTTGTTTCCTGTGGTTCTTCTTGATCAGGCTGAGCATCCTTGAAGATGTCTTCAAGCTCTGATTCTAGGCTTTCAGTCATATTGATCTCTTCCACCAAAGAGTCAATAATGTTAGTGCCCATGCAGTCATTTGGTGTGTCTGGATGCTGCATAGCTTTCACAGCATTCAACTTGAACTCATCCTCATTGACTCTCAGGGTTACTTCCCCTTTTTGTACATCAATGAGAGTTCGTCTAGTTGCTAGGAAAGGTCTTCCTAGAATGAGAGTTGCACTCTTGTGCTCCTCCATTTCCAGCACCACAAAGTCAGTTGGAAAGGCAAATGGTCCAACCTTGACAATCATATCCTCTATTATGCCTGATGGATGTTTAATGGATCCATCAGCAAGTTGGAGGCATATCCGGGTTGGTTTGACTTCTCCAGTCAACCCAAGCTTTCTGATAGTGGATGCAGGTATTAGATTAATGCTTGCTCCAAGATCACATAGGGCTGTCTTGATGCAAGCGCCTTCTAATGTGCATGGTATCATAAAGCTTCCTGGATCTTGAAGCTTTTCTGGTAGGCTTTTCAGAATGACTGCACTGCATTCTTCAGTGAGAAATACTTTTTCAGTTTCTCTCCATTCCTTCTTATGACTTAAGATCTCTTTCATGAACTTAGCATAAGAAGGTAATTGCTCAAGTGCCTCTGCAAACGGAATCTTTATTTCAAGAGTCCTTAGATAGTCTGCAAAGCGGGCAAATTGCTTATCCTGTTCCGCTTGGCGGAGTTTTTGAGGATAAGGCATCTTGGCTTTATAGTCTTCAACCTTGGATGCTGCAGGTTTATTCCTTACAGAAGTGGTTGAAGAAGCCTTGTTAGAGGGATTACTGTCAGCACTCTCAGGTGTCTGATCTCCCCTTGGCGTCTGAACGCCAGGATTGGGTGGAAAATGGGCGTTTAACGCCAACTTTTCCCCCTTTTCTGGCGTTTGAACGCCAGAACTGGGCAGGGAATGGGCGTTTAACGCCAGCTTTCCCTCCCTTTCTGGCGTTTGAATGCCACTAGCATTCCTCTCTGGGCTCTTACTGTCCTCAGAGGGATTTGGAACAGTGGGTTGGTTATCCTCTGTCAATTGTTTCTTATTTAACTTTTTGCTCTTTTGAGTGGTGTTATCCAGTGTCTTCCCACTCCTCAATTGAACTGCTTGACATTCCTCTGTTATCTGTTTAGATATTTGCTGTTTTTCTTGATTCAACTGCAGTTCTATGTTCTTGTTAGCAACTTTAGTTTCATAGAGCATCTCTTTAAATTCTGCTAACTGTTCTGTCATCAGGAGCAATTGTTGATTAAGCTCAATCATCTGTTCTTGAGGATTAGGGTTAGTGACTACTGTCATGACTTCCTCTTCTGGAGAGAATTCATTGCTAGAGTACAAATATTGGTTTCTAGCAACAGTGTCTATAAGCTCTTGAGCCTCTTCAATTGTCTTCCTCATGTGTATAGATCCACCAGCTGAGTGGTCTAAAGACATCTGAGCCTTTTCTGTAAGCCCATAGTAGAAGATGTCTAACTGTACCCACTCTGAAAACATTTCAGAGGGGCATTTTCTTAGCATACCTCTATACCTCTCCCAGGCATTATAAAGGGATTCATTATCCTCTTGTTTAAAGCCTTGGATGTCCAGCCTTAGCTGTGTCATCCTCTTTGGAGGGTAAAAATGATTCAGGAATTTGTCTGATAACTGTTTCCATGTCTTTATGCTTGCTGTAGGTTGGTTATTCAACCACCTTTTAGCTTGATCTTTTACAGCAAATGGAAACAGTAATAGTCTGTAGACATCCTGATCCACCTCTTTATCATGTACTGTGTCAGCAATTTGTAAGAACTGTGCCAGAAACTCAGTAGGCTCTTCCTAAGGAAGACCGGAATACTGGCAATTTTGCTGCACTATGATAATGAGTTGAGGATTTAGCTCAAAGCTGCTTGCTTTGATGGGAGGCGTGCAGATGCTACTCCCATATGCAGCTGTAATGGGGTTAGCATATGACCCCAGAGTCCTTCTGGACTGATCAATCCCACTTAGGTCCATAATGGATAAAGGGAAATGATATGGATTGCCAATAGATAAATTTCGTTTTTTTTTTGAATTAACCGAAAAATAAAATAAAAACAAAAGGAAAATAAAATAAAATAAAAAAAATTCGAAAATTGAAAGAAGATAAGATCAAAGCAAATTGAAAACTGAATCAAGTAGTTAATTAAAAAGATTTTGAGATTAGCAATTAGAAAGATATGATTGAAAAATTTTTATGAAAAAGATTTGATTTTTGAAAAGAGGAAAGAGAAAAACAACAAAATGACACCAAACTTAAAATTTTTAGAAAATCAAACACAATTTTTTGAAAATTTTTAAGAGAAAAACACAAAGAGGACACCAAACTTAGAACTTTTACGGATCAAAAAAAGGATTAAGGACATGCAAAATCGAAAATTAAAAGAAAAGCAAAAGCATGCAATTGACACCAAACTTAAAATATGAAACTAGACTCAACTAAAAGACTCTAAACCAATAAAAACAAAACAGTCCTAATCTAAGCAACAAAATAAGCCGTCAGTTGTCCAAACTCGAACAATCCCCGGCAACGGCGCCAAAAACTTGGTGCATGAAATTGCAATCACACTTTTGCAACCCCGCACAACTAACCAGCAAGTGCACTGGGTCGTCCAAGTAATACCTTACGTGAGTAAGGGTCGATCCCACGGAGATTGTCGGCTTGAAGCAAGCTATGGTTATCTTGTAAATCTTAGTCAGGATATCAGAAATTATCAGGATTGATTGTGAAAAGCAAAAGAACATGAAATAAGTACTTGTTATGCAGTAATGGAGAATAGGTTGAGGTTTTGGAGATGCTCCATCTTCTGAATCTCTGCTTTCCTACTGTCTTCTTCATCAAACACGCAAGGCTCCTTCCATGGCAAGCTGTATGTAGGGTTTCACCGTTGTCAGTGGCTACCTCCCATCCTCTCAGTGGAAATGTTCAACGCACCCTGTCACGGCACGGCTATCCATCTGTCGGTTCTCAATCAGGCCGGAATAGAATCCAATGATTCTTTTGCGTCTGTCACTAACGCCCCGCCCTCAGGAGTTTGAAGTTCGTCACAGTCATTCAATCATTGAATCCTACTCAGAATACCACAGACAAGGTTTAGACCTTCCGGATTCTCTTGAATGCCGCCATCAGTTCTAGCTTATACCACGAAGATTCTGATTAAAGAATCCAAGAGATATCTACTTAATCTAAGATAGAACAGAGGTGGTTGTCAGGCACACGTTCATAGTTGAGAATGATGATGAGTGTCACGGATCATCACATTCATCCGGGTTAAGAGCAAGTGATATCTTAGAACGGAAGCAAGCATGATTGAATAAGAAACAGTAGTAATTGCATTAATCCATCAAGACACAGCAGAGCTCCTCACCCCCAACCATGGGGTTTAGAGACTCATGCCGTGGAAGGTACACAAAGAAACGTGTAAAGTGTCATCCGGTACAGATACAATGTCAAAAGATCCTATTAATAGTGAACTAGTAACCTAAGGTTTACAGAAATGAGTAAATGACAGAAAAATCCACTTCCGGGCCCACTTGATGTGTGCTTGGGCTGAGCATTGAAGCTTTCATGTGTAGAGACCTTTTCTGGAGTTAAACGCCAGCTTTCATGCCAGTTTGGGCGTTTAACTCCAATTTTTATGCCAGTTCTAGCGTTAAACGCTGGAAATTCTGAGGCTGATTTACAACACCGGTTTGGGCCATCAAATCTCGGGCAAAGTATGGACTATTATACATTGCTGGAAAGCCCAGGATGTCTACTTTCCAATGCCGTTGAGAGCGCGCCAATTGGGCTTCTGTAGCTCCAGAAAATCCACTTCGAGTGCAGGGAGGTCAGAATCCAACAGCATCTGCAGTCCTTTTCAGTCTCTGAATCAGATTTTTGCTCAGGACCCTCAATTTCAGCCAGAAAATACCTGAAATCACAGAAAAACACACAAACTCATAGTAAAGTCCAGAAAAGTGAATTTTAACTAAAAACTAATAAAAATATACTAAAAACTAACTAGATCATACTAAAAACATACTAAAAACAATGCCAAAAAGCGTATAAATTATCCGCTCATCAAAGAGAAAATTCGAATTAGGAATTGGGAAATTCTGGCCAATCCTGAAACGAAAGTGGGAAAAAACATGGTTCAGGAGTTCTATGCTAATCTATGGCAGACAGACAGGCAAAGAATAATTGGAGCTGCTCTCTATGACCATCGGACCTTAGTCAGAGGAAAGATTGTTCATACCCATCCTGACAAGATCAGGGAGATATTTAAGATTCCTCAACTGAAAGATGACCCAGACTCCTTTAATAGGAGAATGATGCGGGTAAATAAAGGTCTAGACAAGATTCTAGAGGATATATGCATCCCTGAAGTCAGGTGGACTACCAGCACCACTGGCACCCCAATTCAACTCAAAAGAGAAGATCTAAAACCAGTAGCCAGAGGATGGGTAGATTTCATTGGGCGTTCCATATTGTCCACCAGCAACCGTTCTGAAGTTACCATTAAAAGAGCAGTAATGATTCACTGCATCATGTTGGGAAAAGAAGTAGAAGTCCATCAACTGATCTCATGTGAGCTATACAAAATAGCAAACAGAAATTCCAAGGACGCTAAATTGGCCTATCCAAGCTTAATTTCTATGCTCTGCAAAGATGCCGGAGTGAAGATGGGAATAACAGAGTATATTCCAGTTGAGAGGCCAATCACTGGAATATCAATGGTCAGGCAACACCAACAAGATGATTCAGCCAAGAGGAGAGCACAGGAAGCCCTCCCAGAACTGCCTCAATTCGAATATTGGGAACATCTTGAGGCTTCTATTTCCAAATTGCAGGAAGCTATGGACCAAATAAAGGAAGAACAGAACAATCAAAGTAGCATGCTTTGCAAACTGCTTAAGGAACAGGAAGAGCAAGGGCGTGATCTAAGGGAGCTAAAACGCCAAAAATTAATCCTTGAAAAGCACCCCACAGATTAGAGGAACATCTACTCCTCAAAACAACAGGTTGCTGAGTTCCAATTTTTCTGCTTTAACTTAGTGATAGTATTATTATAGAAATTTACCTTAGGAGATATTTAGTAGTAGTAATTAGTATGTCTATTTTGATTTTATTTCCAATTAAGCTATAATTTATTTTTCTCATCATCATCAGGCATGAATAAAGTAGTAGATTTTTTTTAGAATAAAGAAGTAATCTATATTTTTCGAGTTCTTAATAATAAAAATTATAATTAATTATGTGTGGTGGCAATACTTTTTGTTCTCTGAATGAATGCTTGAACAGTGCATAACTTGTACTTTGAATTTGATGAATATTGGCTCCTGAAAGAATGAGGAACACGAAAAATATTATTGATGATCTGAAAAATCATGAAATTGATTCTTGAAGCAAGAAAAAGCAGTAAAAAAAAAGAAGAAGGAGCAATAGAAAATGCCACGAGCCCTTAAAACCAAAAGGCAAGGGTAAAAAGGATCCAAGGCTTTGAGCATCAGTGGATAGGAGGGTCTAAGGAAATAGTTCCAGGCCTAAGCGGCTAAACCAAGCTGTCCCTAACCATGTGCTTGTGGCATGCAGGTTCAAGTTACAAACTTGAGACTGAGTGGTTAAAGTCGTGATCCAAGGCAAACAGAGTGTGCTCAAGAGCTCTGGATACCTCTGACTGGGGACTCTAGCAAAGCTAAGTCACAATCTGAAAAAGGTTCACCTAGTCATGTGTCTGTGGCATTTATGTATCTGGTGGTAATACTGGAAAACAAAGTGCTTAGGGCCACGGCCAAGACTCATAAAATAACTGTGTTCAAGAATCAACATACTACACTAGGAGAATCAATAACACTATCTGAATTCTGAGTTCCTATGGATGCCAATCATTCTGAAATTCAAAGGATAAAGGGAGATGCCAAAACTGTTCAGAAACAAAAAGCTGCAAGCCCCGCTCATCTAAAAAGAATCCGAGCTCAATTTAAAACTCTTAGATATTATTACTTCTTAATTTCTCTCATCCTATTTATTTATCTAGTTGCTTGAGGACAAGCAACAGTTTAAGTTTGGTGTTGTGATGAGCGGATATTTTATACGCTTTTTGGGGGTAATTTCATGTAGATTTTAGTATGTTTTAATTAGTTTTTAATAGAATTTTATTAGTTTTTAAGCAAAAATCATATTTCTGGACTTTACTATGAGTGTGTGTATTTTTCTGTGATTTCAGGTATTTTCTGGCTGAAATTGAGGAAGCTGAGCGAAAATCTGACTTAGGCTGAAAAAGGACTGCTGATGTTGTTGGATCCTGACCTCCCTGCACTCGAAATGGATTTTCTGGAGCTACAGGAGTCCAATTGGTGCGCTCTTAATGGCGTTGGAAAGTAGACATCCAGGGCTTTCCAGCAATATATAATAGTCCATACTTTGCGCGAAGATAGATGACGTAACTTGGCGTTGAACGCCAAGTACATGCTGCTGTCTGGAGTTAGACGCCAGAAACACGTCATGATCCGGAGTTGAACGCCCAAAACACGTCATAACTTGGAGTTTAACTCCAAGAAAAGCCTCTACTCGTGGATAACTTTAGTCTCAGCCCCATCACACACCAAGTGGGCCCCAGAAGTGGATTTCTGCAATAATTATCTTAGTTTATTAATATTCTGTAAACCTAGGTTACTAGTTTACTATTTAAACAACTTTTAGAGACTTATTGTGTACCTCATAACATTTTTCAGATCTGAATTACATGCTTTTTGACGGCATGAGTCTCTAAACTCCATTGTTGGGGGTGAGGAGCTCTGCAGCGTCTCGATGAATTAATACAATTCCTTTGTTTTCCATTCAAATACGCTTGTTCTTATCTAAGATGTTCATTCGCGCTTAATTATGGAGAAGGTGATGGTCCGTGACACTCATCACCTTCCTCAACCCATGAACGTGTGCCTGACAACCACCTCCGTTCTACATTAGATTGAATGAGTATCTCTTAGATTCCTTAAGCAGAATCTTCGTGGTATAAGCCGGATTGATGGCGGCATTCATGAGAATCCGGAAAGTCTAAACCTTGTCTGTGGTATTCCGAGTAGGATTCTGGGATTGAATGACTGTGACGAGCGTCAAACTCCTGAAGGCTGGGCGTTAGTGACAGACGCAAAAGAATCAATGGATTCTACTCCAACCTGATTGAGAACCGACAGATGATTAGTCGTGCTGTGACAGAGCATAGGAACGTTTTCACTGAGAGGATGGGATGTAGCCATTGACAACAGTGACACCCTACATAGAGCTTGCCATAGAAGGGGTTTTGCGTGTGGAATAAGATTCCAAGGAAAAGTAGAAATTCAAAGGACAAAGCATCTCCATAACTCCAACATATTTCTCATTACTGCACACCAAGTAACGATTTGATTCTCTTTTATTTTTCTAATAATTTTAAACACTTTGACTGCTTACAATTAAATCCAAATAATCTTATTGGCCTCCTGACTAAGATTAATAAAATAAATATAGCTTGCTTCAAACCAATAATCTCCGTGGGATCGACCCTTACTCACGTAAGGTATTACTTGGACGACCCAGTGCACTTGTTGGTTAGTTGTGCGACTTGCCAAAGAGTTAGATTGCATTTCGTGCACCAGTGTCCTACATGCAAAATTATAAAAACTATTAAAAAATCTCTTGCAGTTCAAATTATATTATAATACACAGTTATATACCTCAAAAGCAGCTTCAGGTGCATTTATTTTTGTTTGTGCACTAGGCTTTTCTGTTATGTTATCGTTGTAGTGGTTGCTTTGAACTTCTGTAGATTGGACATGAGGTTTATTCACTTTTTTCTGGATATTTTCAAATAAATCACTACGTTTTTTGTTACATTGGTGTATTGTTTCCTCATCAGACATATCCTGTAATACAATATATTCCAACAACACATAAATTTTAAAAGAAATAAGTAGGACAGAAAAGAATGTACCCTAAACAAAGAAAAATTAATAATAGATATTACCGTAACACCATTTGTTTCTGTACTTGATTGGTCATTGTCAGTATTCAATTTTTCTTCGTTCAAACTTAGTGAGCATTCTCCACCATATAGTTTTGGACACCTACGAACTGTATGACCAATCCATTTACAATGAGAACACTTACGGGCCTTAGCAGTCTTGGTTGTTTGTCGTGGGGCTCCTTTTGTCTTCACAACACTTGGGTCACCTACCAAGTTGGCGGTAGAAGGAAGCTTCTCATTTGGATTGTGTCTTTTATGGAGTTTCATAATCAATCCAAAAATGTCTTCTCTGATTTCCATGAAGTCATCTCGATGTTTCGATGCTTTATCACATAGTGTAAAACAAAGCGTCGCTAGAGCACCGTACCTAACACCAGCAATCTTTTCAGATTCAATATCCTCGGCGGTAAATGAACTAATGTATTCTTTTTTAGCATCTTTTGTCCACCTCTTGTGAATAAGAGTATTAGGAATAGTGCTAATATGGTCATGTCTCATAGTAAAAAAAATATGGGAACAAGGGATACCACGGCTCTCAAATAATCGACAATCACAAGCAAAGTTGTTAGTGCTTCTATCTTACCGAACCTTATATTCAATAGCCGGCTCCTGATATTTGTTCATTCTCACCTCAATTTTGTTACCATTATTTGAATGACCGACAATGTTTAGTTTACTCGCTTCTAGTATCTCATTCCTTACCTCTTTAAACATATTTTGGGTAAAAATACTGGCTGCTTCCTTTTCGATGTCTTCGAAATATGTAGTTAAAACTGGACTGGAGAACAATGACTTAAAATCAGATAATAGCTCATTTGTCCAATATTGCCTCACTGCCTCGTTAAGATTATGCATCAAATTCAAAAGATAACATTTTTTACCAATATAGTGCTTTATCAACGAATGAATTCCTTCACATTGTGACGTAGTCCTAATTCGACCAAAAAACGTGTCGTTCAAATATGCAAAAGCCCACATCCTTTTCATCTCATATGTTTTTTTCACCCATTCATTTTCAGAAAGCTTGAATTTTGATACTAAGCGATGCCATTTATCTTCAAACTCATCCGAAAAAAATTCCCGTATATAAGGTGCTTCAATCCATGAAGAAACTTAGAATTTTTGATAGCTTCACACGCATTGTGATGTAAATGCCACGCACAAAGTCGGTGCGTTGCATTTGGCATCACCTCTCTAATTGCTCCTCTCATTGCAAGATCACCATCTGTCACCACTGCTGTTGGATGTTTATTACCCATTATTTCAAGAAAAATCTTCAAAACTAATACATGTCTCATGCTTCTCATCTGCTAGCAAGCCACAACCAAATATGCATGTCTGACCGTGATGGTTAGTTCCTGAGAAGACAACCAATGGCTTGTTATATTTATTCTTCTGGTATGTTATGTCAAATGCTAGTACATCGCTAAAACATTGATAATCGATTATGCTAGCTCCGTCAGCCCATACTAAATTTTCAAGTTTATTATCTTTCAGAGTAAATTTTCCTTGCAACAATGGATCCTCATCGGCCTTAGAAATCAAGTAACTCAATGCTGCATATGCATCACCATCTTTCACTTTAGCACGCTTTGATTTGTCGAAATGATTATACAAATCCTTTTTTGTAAAACCAATTTTTCCAGGTCCTCCCTTTTGCTTTAACAAGAAACCCATTATATGGCAAGTTCTCACACCATAATCATGTAGACTGTTGGCTTGTGCTTTGTCGGCCTCAGTCATTACGCGATATGCAGGGACAAATTGTATATATTTAGGTGGGATAAGGTCATGATTATGAGTCTCTTCAAATACAATGACTTTCCATTTCCTCAATTTCATATTATAGTGAAATCTAATTCTAGCTTGACACATTACACGTGTTATCGGCCTATGGTCTCTTTTCCTATTCTCCATCTCCAGATAATTCTTTCTCCGTGTACCCTCTCTATTACAAACCATTTGTCTCATGTTAAGGTTGCCGTTGAAATCATAACCCTTTTCATCACACCTTGCAACAAAACCATGTACTTTGGCATAATTTTTTATAGAATTGAGCACACTGCTCTACACTATCATGCTCAATACCCCAAATATCATCCTTGGTCAACTCAGTTAACTTCTTCTCAACTTCACCAAATCCATCTCCAGGATCAACCATTTTCATAGCTTCATCAATTGTACCCTTCTTTTGAGATATATTTATATCATTCTCTTCACTAGAACCACTATACTCAAAACTCAAATCATCAAATTCAACAGAACTCTTTGTTGAATTTTTGTGAACACTCCCCATACTTGTGTTGTAAGTCTATTATTAACATAAAATGTAAAAAAAAATGTATGAGCACAATACTATTCAATTGCATCTAAGGAAATTTGAATAGTTAAAAAAATATTATCACAATAAATAATAATACACAATCAATCAATGTAATAAAAAAATTATTAACTAATAGTAAACAAATGTAGATATACATAAGAAAAATTTGAATAAACGCACATATGTATTAATTAATTTTAAGGTGTTTATAAGTTCATGATGATAGTTTTAAGCAATATTTAGTTTTCAAAGTTATAAAATAGCAGCTTAGATTTTTCAAAAATTTCCATTAAAAACTATATTCATAGTTGTAAGAACTGAACCGGTGATCAAACCGGTCAAGTTACTGGTTCACTGGTTTATTGGTTCAATCGATAAATTACTGGTTGAACCGGTAAAATCGGTCCCACATAAATAAAAAATAAAAATAGTCAAAAACTTAAAAAATTTAAAATAATATCTTCACCAACATTTTAAGAACAACCAAGATTCAAATTCTAAAGATAACTAATACAAAAATAGACATGAAATTAGTTAGTACTACTACAATAGTATTCGTGTTTATATTACATTTAATATGCACTTTAAAAGTAATTACTCTAAAAATACTTATCTCAATGAATATTATAAAGTATAACCTCACGCTATGAAAACTGTTATAGTAACAATACAGAAAAATATATAGAAAATGATTCTATATAATATAAAATCATATTTCTTACAAAATCAATTAAATTAAATTTTCAATTAGACATGACAGTTCATTATAATATCAAGATGCTGATTAGTAGGAATCTTTATTAATGTTTCAAGGATGATGCATGCATTATTATCTCAAATTAAGACTATAGATGTATTATTATACAATCAATGGAGATAAGCTGAGTAAGCCAATTGACGCTGTTGATGTTCAAATATCACAAGAGATCAAGAAAGTCCTGACAATCTGGGTTTATTATGTCACTTCCATCTTTGTGGGCTTGTGGCCATATGCATATATATGGAAAGTCAGACTCCAATACCCTAAATTATTTGTTTTATACTTTTTAATAAAATCTTGTTTCCTATAATTTTTAATATACACTCCTGAATTCACGATCATGGAATGTTCATCCAACTTATAGCAGGTAATAATAATAATAATAATCCTAACCTTGTGACATAGTTATTAGTTCATATATATGGTCACATTATTCAAATTAGAGTCTTAAAAGCATTTCAAAATCACATTTGAGTTTTTGACTTTTGTGACACCAATAAAATAATAACTACTATTAATAGAGAGAGTGGTATGGGAGTGTAATGGAGGGTGAAGAAAGGAAGGAGGTGAAAGAGAGAGTCAAAGAGGTCAAAGAGAGTGCGTTGAAATCATTGGCCAAAGGTGGGTCAAGTTCTGAGGCACTTGATTCTCTTATGCTTCAACGCCGGAAGCAAATCACATGACAGATTCAATTTTATGCATCTATCCATTAAGGGAGTGTTTGCTTTAACATCTTGAAAACACAGCAAGTATGTTTAATTTTTTTTGAACATTAGAACTTTTTATATGGCTATTGATTAAATCATCCCGGCAGAGTTTGAGACTATATTACTCCGTCTCCATACAACAAACTAAGAGTGCCTAAACAAATCATATAGAATATAGATTAATAAATTTTTTTCTTACATTTTGTTGACTTTTTCCTATTCTTACATTCTTGCAAAAACACCAGAATTGAAGATTGCTATATAGTTTCTGGAGATGACTGTGTAGCAGTGAAGAGTGGCTGGGATGAATATGGCATAAAGTTTGGTATACCAACAAAACAACCATAAACACTAATAATCAGAAAACAAACATCAATCTGTCATTAACCTATGTATGTTACATAGCCAAGAATCAACAATTCAACATCATTAATCAGATCCATAAACAGATATAACATACACATCATCAATCTGCCATTAACAATATAACATAAACAGATTCATAATCAACAATTCAACATCATTAATCAGTTACTCACTCACTTAATTAAATTAAAATCCAGTTGAATAATAAAAAAAACAGAGATAATGGGTTTCACACTTTCACTTCACCAACGCAGAAAAGTGAGGAGAGTAGGAGACCAACCTGTTCGAGCACGGCGAAGCAGACTCTGGCGAAGGAGAGGCAGCAGTGATGGAGAGGAAGCAATGACAGCACCGACAGAGCAAGGAGCTACGATGAAGAAGATGACCTGCGAGGCTACGAGCCAAAACGCGACGTGCAGGGAGGTCGTCGGAGCCGCACCATATCCGGCGAGACGAAGACGACGAGATGGCCGGCGGGGTTGGAGCCTGGAGGGGTTGTTGGCTTGCTGCCTCACTGGGGAATTGGTGCCGTTGAGGGGATTAGGGTTAGGGGGAATTGGCCTAATTTTAATTTTTTTAAATAATTTATTTAAGATTTACCATGTATGATGATTTGATTTAACCAGAGTTAAAACATATGTACAGTGTATTAAGTTATGTATATATAAAGTATCTAATACATGTATTAAATTTATTATTTTTAATTTTTAAAAATTAAAAATTCATTTTCTGATTGGGATTAATGAATACACTTGTCATCAATTAATTGGAACACATAAGAAGGGTATGTAATACCTTCAAATTAGACGGGTATCGAAGAAATCACCAAAAAATTATGGTATGAAAATTTATACTCATGAAAATTTTTATATATTTCAAATTGAATATGGAGTGCTTGCGTGGATTATTGTGGAATTGAAGAACAAAAGAGCAAGACAAAAATCACTGTTTTTAGTACTTGAAGAGCATTATAGACAATGGCATTTAATCAGAGTGAAGTTACTTATTATCCATCTAATCATGTAGCACATTATTCGTGTAAAGTGTTTGAAAGATGAAAGGAGGTTTATAAATTAAGTCACAACTAACAAAGATGAAAGGTAATTTTCTTTCAAGCAAAAAGGATGAGTAGAGTATTTTTGTAGTATCAATATTTTTGAAAATGTTGATATTCTTCCTCCTGAATATTCAAACACCAAAGGATGTGAAAAACATATTAAAGAGAGTAAAGAAAAGGCAATTGAATAACAATAGAATAAAACAAGACATTGCAAGGCTTGTAAGCAATTTGCGCATAATGATAGTCGAAATTGTCCTGCCAAAACTTCCTAAAGTTGGTAAGAAGTCTTATTATCAGTGTTAGTCACTTTTTCTTAATAACTTAGTTTAAATACTTATTCGATATAAAATTAGAAATAGTTAATTATACTTATGTTTAAAATCAATACTAATTTACTTTTTGTTTTTTTATTGTGGGAAAACTAGTATTTCATACGAGAAACAATTGCTTTTGCGAGAGAAGAGGCATATGTTATCTATATCTTATTTTAGTTTTTCTTTTATGATTGTATTTCGTGTTTTTCTTACGAGTTGTGGTATATTGTTGGTGAGGTCATAGTTGTCAGAACCGAATTAATGATCAAACTGGTCAAGTTACTGGTTTATTAGTTTATTAGTTCAACCGGTAAATCACTGGTTGAACCAGTAAAACCGGTCTCACGTAAATAAAAATATAAAATTGTCAAAAACTTAAAAATAAAATTTGAAATACATATCTTCACTAATATTTTATGAAGAATCAAGTCTCAAATTCTAAAAATAACTAATATAAAAAACATAAAATTTGTCAATACTACTACAAGAGTATCTTCATTTGATATAATAAGAGTAACAATTATTTTACAAAGCCTATCAACTAAGTATAATATTAGTAAATTTTAACACTAGCATCAAAACAAATAACTTTAATCACAATAATTGAAATAGATCAAGCAGATTAATAAATTTTTAGTGAAATTTATATTTATATTGATAATGGTACATAATTAAAATATAATTAATTCAAAAAATAGAGAATATAAAATTAAATTAAATTAGATATCTATAAAATTATGTAATTAAATGTATATTATATAATTAGTATCTGTCATATATAATAATAAGAAGCATGATGGTTGAGCCGCAAATTGGGAGTTGTTGCAACTTTAAGGTTCGATCGGTTTTTGCCGGTTTTTACTGGTGCACACCGGTTCTCTTCTTTAAACGGTCTAAGAAGTAAACTGAACCAGCTTAAGATCTAGTTCATTGGATTTCCGGTCGAACTGAACAGTCCGATTCAGTTTTTATAACTATGGGTGGGGTGATACATGCATGATGGGTGAAGATAATCTTGTTGTGATTGAGTTGGTGCTATTTGCGTTATAATTATTGTGAATTTGAGACTCATATGATACTTGATTTATCCTTGATGACAATATCAAAGAGGATGATAGGTCACATGTCGAAAATATAAATTTGAATTATTGTGGCATTACTATTTTATTATTTTCTTTATTTATTTGTTCTACTTTTTAATAATTATATTCTACATTAATTTAGATTTTTGCCCATCATAAGCCAACCAGTTTTACAAATAGAAACACTTTTGACCTAATTGTTTTAAATTGTAAAATCTAATGAAAAATTCCTAGAAGTAGTCAAATAACCCTTTTCAAAAATGCAAATAGAGTAACACACTTGTTAGACAAATTAGCAACTAGCCAACTAAATAAAGTGTAGTTGGAAGAGATTCCATCAGATGTCACTAATTTGGCTCTTCATAATGTAATTGACTTAGTATTTGAGTGTGAGGTTTATCACTTTTTCATTGTTGCCTGCAATTTTAAGTGATTTATACAATGGCTTGGTATGCCCATTATAATCTGTATTTTTAAACAAATCTGAATCCAAATTTTTTTCAAAGACTCTTCTATCCTTCTTTTCAAACTACTTGTTTTACAATATTTGGAAGTCCCTACAGCTGCAGCCATATGGGAACATGCAAGATTCTTCTTCTCTAATTGTAGCATCATCATTCCACCTTCTCAAATTAAGAATGTAGTTTTTAAATAGTCACGAAGTACTTTTCTCAATTCTTAAAAGATCAGTTTTAAGGTCAAAGAAAAATTGAACGAGATTTTTTCTGTGATCCATCATCTTAAATTTCTCTGGTTATCTCTATATTGTAAATAGTACCGCTTTTAAAGTTCTAGTCTAAAACCTCTGTCAGCAAAAAGTCTCCTGCCCAAGCTTCATAAGCATCTCTCAATACCCTCCTTTATATCCTCATCAATGAATTACACTATTTAATCTGCTGCAAATCTTGATGGAGGGCTATTCTACTGAGAGCAACGTTCGCTACCATTTGGTTCATCACACATGGTGAAAATTCTCACAATTAGGATTTAAAAAAAAAAGCCATAGCAGAATAATAAAAAAAACCCCTAGTAATAAGGCATCAAATAAAATCATCACCTATTTTGCATACGTAAATGATCAAACTAAAAAAATAATCAATTTATATAATAGTAATCAATCTAAAATAAATTATTGGATTTAAATTATAATTATCAAAACCAAACCAATAATTAATCCAGTTAGAGTATTGGATTAATGGATTATTAATTTAATTGAGTACTAGATTAATGGATTATTAATTTAACAATTGAATATTTGATTGAATTATTAATCCATTTATAAATAAATATTTACATAATTTTTTTATTTTATAATAGATAAATTTTATTTTGTTTTGATATTCAATTAATTATAATGTTTATACTTTAAAATTAATTAATTTGTTTGTACTTGTTGTAACACCCTACCAGACAGAGTCTTATGCTTAAGTCATAAAATAGATATGGCAAGATATTATGACCTCTAAAAATTAAAATTTAGTACATATAGTAGTGTGAATGATGTTTATAACTAGGAACCTTTTAAGAAAAAGGGATAAAACAAAATCGTAACACGAAAGCGCAATACTCCGAACGAAAACGTAACAAATAAAGGATAAGATAACACGAGATTGTATATATATACAAAAGGAGTGTCGAAAATAGGAATATCAAAACTCAAAATCCAGTTGCGAAGATAACCGGTCCGAGCATAGCATTATATACATGCAAATAAAATAAGAAACCCCAAGGAAACCCAAAGGGACACAAATACATAAAACCTATTCTCCAAAACCTCCTCTAAGAGGAGTCATCATAGTTTGTATTATTTAGTAGAGATAAAAGTATCTAAGCAAAACATATAAGCCAAAATAGAGTTCCGAGAACAAGGATCTTCGCTAATCCAGAAGTCTCCAACATGCTTCAATGAGAAGCCTCACATCCTGCATCTGAAAACCACAAAATCCGCATGGGTGAGAACCGGAGGTTCTCAGTATGGTAACAGTACCCACATATCTAACATGTAATATCTTGGGAAAGCCAAAGGCAATCCTAGAACTTCCACCAGATAAATCAAAGCTTATAAATAGGCTAAACCATAAATGACAACTGACTAAAGATTCTTCAGTCTAACTAATACTTCCTTTTCCAATTCCTTCAGAACTCCCAACTACCAGCAGGAGTATAATATGGCAAACACAATTATATCAAACAAGAGATATACAAATAGGAAGCAGATGTGGCATTTAGACAATTGGTAAGTAATATGTAGTCAATTAGGCAATTCCAAATAATTTTCAAATAATATGCATATGATGAATGTCTGTCTCTAATGGCTGATGATATTATCTGTCGGTTATATAGCCAACCCGACAAGTCCTGGTAGCTAACCATTGGACTGTCCCTCTGTCGTGCATCCCCAACTCGAGTTATTCTCGATCATCATCATGATCATAATCATAATCCATATCCAACAACCTCACTGGTGTATATTCACGGGGTCGAGCTCATCCGGAACTTTCATAGTGTCCGGCCATACTTACGACATAGGGTCAACAGAGTATCGAGTCTCCACTTGGAGCACGTGGTGGCTAGCCGCTGCTTTCACCCAAGGAAACTCGTATCTCAGATAGTGGAAGTACATTTCATTCAATAGCATATATGCATTTATACTCGGCCATAATCAATAATGGCTCTGCCGTAACTCGGCTATAACTCAGCCATCTAGCTCATAGTTCAATCCAGAACCAGCCAATTTATCAATAAATATAGCCCTTCGGCTCATGGCACACACAGCACTTCCACCGCCATCCTCAGTATCAGATATAATCATCTTTGATCATCATTGATCATAAACTTTTCCTCTGCTTCATTTGCAAGTTACCACATCCCCTAGCTCTTTTCTCATTTCTAGGCATATCATAATGATTTAAGACATAAGGGGTGAGATCGGAGGCTTAGAAGTATGAAATTTGGCTTTTTAAACTCGAAAATCAACTTTGGGATAAAAATAGGGTCACGTGTACACGTCTTCCAAGCGCACACGTGGATGGCCAAAAGTTCATCGACGCGTATGCATCGTCCACACGCACGCGTGCATGGAAAAATAGCCAAGTGACACGTACGCGTCAACCACGTGTACGCGTGGGTGCGTTTGTGCCCCACGCACAAAACAGGCACAATTCTCGCACAACTCTCGAAAAATTGGCTGGGCATTTGGTGCAGCGCATCGACGCATACGCGTGGATGATACTTTTTCGAAAAATGACGCGTACGCGTCAGTCACGCCTACGCATGGGAGGGCATTCTGCTAAAAATTTTTCTAAGTTAAAAGCTGCAAAATTCATGGATTAAACCCCCCAATCTTCCGATGGACATAACTTTTTCATTTTAAATCATTTTTTGCCCATTCATTGAACGACATGAACATCCCAGAACCAATTTCATTTCTAAACAAGTTTGGCACAAAACGGGGATCCGGAGTCCAAGTTATTCCCCGTCAAAGTATGCCCAAAAACCATATTTTCATATAAAACCACAAGGTGCCATTTTCAAAACAAACCAATTTCACCCCTTTTCAAAATCAACCAAAATATACCAATTTCAACCCTTTTTGAAATCAATCAAAATATACCAAAATCAACATCAAGGCATCAATATTCTTAATCACATCATCAAGGCATCAATATTCATAATCACATATATGACCACATCATATATCTCAACCATTCAACAACATCAATAATTCAATGCCTATCTTAGGGCCTCAAGCCTAAGTTTACACACCACATTCCATTTTAGATACAGGAAACCGAGACCATACCTTAGCCGATTTCCCACGCTCAACTGAAGCACTTCAAAACCATTTTTTTCACAAGCTCTCAAGGTCTCAACACCTCCAAGAATATATTTTTTCACACCAAAGCCCATTTCCAAGCTTTCCAAAATCTCAATCAAGTTTCAATATTCACAAACACAATACCTAAGCCACAATCATTATATCCAAACACCACAACTCAAAACCCAAGCATCATAAAATAACAAATTATACTAGGGTTGAGAATCTTACCACACTCAAGGTTCAAGGAGACAAGATTAACCTTCTCCTTCAAGAGAGTTGAGTCCTATAACATCAAAGAGCCCAAAATCTCAATACATTTCTCTATGAAACTCGAAATTTAGGGATGAAGAACTGAAATAATTTTGTGGCTTACCTCAAGAATAAAGTAGTGGGTTTTGTAGATCTCTTTGCCGTGAACGCGTGGCCGCAAACGGTGCGGCAATCGGAGCTCTAGATCAAAAGTTATGGTGGTTTGAAGATTAAGTGAGAGATAGAACTTGAGAGAGTGTTCTTCCCCTCCCCATATTCATTTTCAACGTGTGTAGTGTGTTGTGAGGGGAGAGAGTGCTGAAAATTAGGGTTTTGGTTTAGTTAGGTTGGGCCAAGGGCCCAATATGGGTCTGGTTGGCCCAATTTGGCCCATTCGGTCTAAAATTGGTCCGATTTCTATAAAATTGGTATCAAAATTTTCGTCTCAATCTCCTCTATCATTTTAAGCCATAAAAATCACATTTTTGGCTTTCTAGAATAAATTCTCATTTATGGGTTAATTAGCCATTAATTAACCGGGTTTTACACTTGTTATATTTTTGAGTATTTATTAAAAAATATTAATAAATATTACATAGTTATGAATAAACAAAATATATTATAATTAATAAAAATACTTTTTTTTATTTTTTAATTTATAAATATATAAAAATAATAATGAATTGAAGGTTTTAGTATATATGAATTGTCCCTCTAATGAAATATATGTATTAAAAAGTATACTATATAGCATAGTTATCAAAAGCGAATCTGTGATCGAACCAGTCAAACTACTGATTCACTAATTCATTAGTTCAATCAGTGAATTATTGGTTGAATCGGTTAATCCGATTATTATTAAATAATTATATAAAATTTTAATATTTTCTTCTTCACGGTAAATATTTTTTTAATTTTATTTTTCTACCAAAGTAACTATTATTTTTTAAATTTTATGAACCAATTGATTATTCTATACCTATTATATTGTTGTATACTATGTGCAATTATTGAAAAAATAACATTAATAAATGTTATATAATCATAAAAAAATTATGTTATAATTAATAAAAATATTTGTTATTTTTTGGTTGATGTTAAACAAAATTTATATTTATAATAATAATTATTCATAATTAAAAAATATAATTAATTTAAAATAAATGAGTATAAAACTAAAATAATATAAAATAATTTAACTATACTTTTTTACTATATATCAATTGAATAGCATATTTGTTACTGAGAAGCACCACAACTTAGTGACAAGATGAATACTGTACAACTTGGAGATCCAATCCATGCAGAAAGAAGTTTTTGATAACTCGCCAAAATATGTCATCAACTTTAGAGTTGATCCAATTTTGATAATGGTTTTGACCGATTTTGATCATTCTTTCAGATTTAATTGGTTGGAATGTTTAAATTTTAACTTAGATCGAATCATGATGTAATTCATCAATCTCTAGGTCAAACCAGTCGTTTTGATTCAGAGTAATTATTCGAATTATTTTTTGAGACTTTTAAAATTGGACATTTTAGTCCCTAGATTTTAAAATACACAAAATATCTTGAAGTTTATTTCTTTCAGACAATACAGTCCCTCATCAGTTTTTTCCGTTAGTAAATAATGTTGACTGCTGATGTAGAACATTAACTAGCATACATGGCCGTTAAATGTCCACATGTGAGAGGTAGACAATTCAGTCCTTGGGTTCATTCAAAACGATGCCATTTTTAAACACAATTCTCACTCCATTTTTAAGCTTGTTGCTCTGAAGAATGAAAACCCTAGTTCATCCCTAAAGGTTATTCCAATTCCAATGGCCAATAGTGGACAAAAACTCAGCCTTTTCTAGTCGCCGAAGAGGGCGGGTCAACCACGCTATCATCGAAAAAAAGGGAGATTAAGCATTGGACAACACCCGAAGTGCCTTTGTGTGTTATATGCAATTATCGCCAAATTAAGCATAGTGAAGAATCCCATAAGGTTATTTTTTGGGTGTCCAATGTATAAGGTAATTAATTCTATTTTATTGTGATTTTGCATATGATTAAAGTATATGATGTTTCTGAATTTTATGTTACTGTAGGAAAAGTAACCTCACTGTAACTTCTTTGGTTGGTTTGACATGGTCTTTGACATCAATCACAAAAGTGGTGCTATAGATGATGTTGCTACTGCTGATCAATTGGATGATGTGATTGTTGGATTCCAAGAGAAATTATGGAGCTACATGAGAGGGTGGTTGCATTAGAGGAAATTTTTAATTTTAATATGGAGAGAGAGTTGGTGTATAGCAGGATTATGGAGGTATATGGTGTTTCACCGAGGTATGATGGCTGCGCAACACAAATCGGACCGTTCGATGGGGGTACTGTAATCGGACGGACCGAGTACAGAAATCGGACGGTACACAAAACCTTTGGTCTGATTTGTGTACTAGTTCCATGTGGCACGCACGTAGCTGCTCTTCAGATGGATTCGATGCTTCCAATAATCCTTGGAATGTTACCCCCCTCCGAGTAGCATCACTTTCTCCCTCACACACAAATCTATCTCTGTTTGCTCCCTAACCCCACACAGCTCTCCATTTTCGGCCATTGCTCAAGGACCACATAGCAGCTGAAAAAAAATTTAAACTCAATACCTAGAAGACCAAAAATTAAAGAAGTAAATCAGTCAGAATTTCACATTGTTAATTATCTCGTACATCTAAATTATGTAAGTTTTTATTATCTAATATTTTGATTTAATAAAAATAATAGTGATAATATTATATTTTAGTAATAATATTATAGTTGCAGTAATTAAATGTATACAGATGGTTTGATTATTGTTAAGTTTAGGAATTTAGGAATAGAGTAGAATTAATTAGTTTATAAAGTCTGAATTTTTTATTAATAACATGTTTTGTTTTGGAATGAAATATATGACTTTTGATTATTATGTTTTCGGTGGAATGAATGAAATCAATTTATTATTATTATTATTATTATTATTATTATTATTATTATTATTATTATTATTATTATTATATGTTGGAAGGAAATTTTAATTAATATATTTTTGTTTTAATTGCATTGGATTAGAAGTAGAAATATGAATTTAGAAGTAGAAGTATGACTTTATGATATTTAAGTTAAGAAAAAAATTAATAAATTATTCTTGAATATTGATAATTGAATGTAACATAATTTAGGATAATTTTGACAATAAATTAGTGAAGACCGTACTTAAAATACAAATTTAATATATTGTTTTATGATTATTATTAATAATAACGATGGTTTTTTTAACATTATATATAATAATAATAATAATAATAATAATAATAATAATAATAATAATAATAATAATAATAATAATAATAATAATAATAATAATATGAGTGTGAAAAACACTTATGAACTTATTTTGGTTATTATGATATTATATATATGTTTTGTAATGTAAAGAATATATATATATATATATATATATATATATATATATATAAGTTTTTTAAATAATTTATGATTATTGAACTTATTCTGGTTATGCATAAGTTTTGAGTGCAAAATATAATTTTACTGGTATAATGGACATGTGAGCATAATTATATTATTGTTAATATAATTATGTACTGGTAGTTATAATGAAAATGTGATATTGCAGGGTTTACGGATGTTGATATATGATTACTTTATGCCGCCAGATTCGTATAACCCAATTGTTGAGGGGCATTTACGAGACATTGGTTTTTATCATGTTTCCCAGATTGGATTCATCCCGTGCCAGTCAACAATGATTAATGCTCTAATCGAGAGATGGCAGCCAAAGACTCACACATTTTATTTTATTGTTGGTGAGTGTGCCGTGACGTTGAAGGATGCGGCGATAATTCTTGGTCTGCCGATAAATGAAATTCTGGTTACAAGACCAACCATGAGTAGTTTTGAGGCCTTAGAGGCCGAGTGCTTGCACCAGTTTGGGGTTGCACCAAGGAAGATGGACTGTAGAGGAAGTTTTATAAAATTGACGTGGATTAGGGGTTTGAAGAATCGCATAGTGTTGACGGATGATATTCAGATTCAGAGGTACGTAAAGTGTCACATAATGTTGTTATTTGGGACAGTTCTGTTTGGAGACAAGTCGGATGCAGCGGTGCATTGGAAATTTCTTCCTTTGCTCCGTAACTTTGCTGGGATCATACAGTTTAGTTGGAGTTTGGCATGTGTCACACACTTGTATAGATCATTGTGTAAGGCTACTGATAGATGGTCCGCTAACACTTTTGGTTACTTTAGTTTGGATCCGTCTCCCATTTCTTGCCCCAATTCCCGGTATTCCTCGAGTGTTTCCGATTGCAAACAGGTAAAATGAATTAATGTATGTGTTGAAAGTCCTACTAGAAATTGTATTTTATTTTTTACAGAATAAGTTAAATAAGAGATTTCTGACGGCAGGTGGCGCTACTGGGAATGTGAAAATTATGCTTACCGAAACCATACGCTTGCACACTACAGGAGGTTGTTGGAAGATCTGCAAGAAGGACATGTATGTTGTAAAAAACTAGTACCTGCTTTAGTTTGATAAATGAATTAATTGTTGTGTAGTCATCTAATAGTCTCAATGTGTCCAGTTTGTTTGGCAGGATTATGGCATTAACCACATTGAGCCAAACGTGATTCCTTTAGACATACGTCAGCATTCAGTTATTTGGAGTGCCACGGTGCCGCTTATATCTTTTGAATGTGTTGAGTGGCATGCATCCGACAGATTCAGGAGGCAATTTGGCTTGATCCAGGGCATTCCTAATCAAGAGTGGGATCTAGGTGCATCACACGACAAAGTACTAACTAAACCTAAGAATCAAGATTCGTCTGACACCCACTCTTTTTGGGTGATGCAATAGACCAATCGGTATAGTCATGTTCTTACTGGTGACTTGGTACCTTTACATTATCCTTTGGAGGTTTACATGCATTGGTACCAAGGAACATTCGGTGCCCACTTGCAAATCTCAGACCTCGTATTTCAAGAGAATCCAGAGGACACGTATACACCCCCGCCACCACCACTGCCACTAGTCTAACAGAAGGTTCAGTATGTTACACCGTATGTTCCGCACATGCATCCGTCGGATTATTTTACACAGTCAGTCCCGTTACATCAATAGTATTGGAGTGGTCCATAAGTTGATGCAGGAGAGCAAGCTTCATTCATCCAGCTGCTTGGTTTCATGGCTCCAGGGCCAGATTACTCACATTCAGGTAATGATGATGACATTCCCACTAATCGGCTAGCACATCCGAGTGGTATTACTCCAGTTAGAAGGTAATTGGATTCGAGACCTCTGGTTCACATTCCTCTAAAAATTCTGGAGGTAGAATGTCTGTTGACTCGTCTAGGAGTGCTGATGTCACAGGAGCGATTATATAGAGTTGCAACCTTAGGTGTATTCCAATGAGTCTAATTCAGGAGAGTAATAAGGCAGTTGATGATGAGACTGATGACTACCTAGTAGACTATCCGGATAGTGATGGAGACCATGAGGAGGACGATCAGGAGGACGATGAGGATGAAGATGAGGAGGATGACGACGATGTCCATGATGAGCTGGCAGGTCAAGATGATGAAGACCGCGATGATGATTCAATACCTAATACAGGTAAAATAAAATATTGTATTCGTTACATTGTAAAATGTTGCCTTAGCAAGCGCAATGACTGGGAGATAGCGTGCCCCTTCAAAACGGAGTTAATGCACTCTACAAAGTTAGTGGTCATATGACCCTATCGATATCCACCGTCAAATGCCAAATCATATTGCTCACGCGGGATCTGGTCAAACCAGTTGGTGTAAGCTTTACCCCATTCGCGTAATCGTTGATAACGCATCTGGTACTCCCAAATCATCCTCGAATATCCTATGATAAAAAACATTTAGCCATGAACAACATTCCATTCCATCGTATTTATAATAATAAGGAGTGCTTGTAATTCAATCTCACTGATGTTGACGATAAGCTTCTGCAGGTAAGGTGCCTTGAACTTCCTCAAGAAATTCGACTCAATATGCCTGATACAAAACATATGGAAAGCTCTAGGAGGAGACCAAGCCCCATTACTACGAGCAATAGCTGACCTAATGGAATCGTGTCGATCAGAGATAAGTCTTACACCATCACGTGTCACCACATGTTGACGCAAGTTACTTAAAAAAAAGTACCACTTCTCAGAAGTCTCTGCCTCCACTATGGCAAATGCAATAGGCACAATATTGTTATTGCCATCTTGTAAAATTGCCACCAACGAACAACCCTTGTATTTTCCATACAAATGAATCCCGTCCACTTGCACTACTGGCTTACAATGTCTGAATGCCCTTATACAAGGGTAATAACTTCAGAAGACTCGGTGTAGTACACGGATATCAGGAACCAAATCATCCCCTTGGTATGCAGGCATTGCTTCAAAGTGAAGCACTGCTAATGGCTCCTTGTGACATATGGCCTCAAACCATATGGGCAAGGCTTCCTACGATGCTTCCCAACCTCTGAAGATTGACTCCACGGCCTTCTACTTTGCTAACCATGCTTTGCAATAACTGGTGGTGTAGTTAAACTTCGACTGTACTTCCGCAATGACTAATTTCACCTTTAGTGATGGGTCAACCTCTACCAATGGCTTAATTGCTTCTGCAACTATTTTGGAATCCAGTTTCAAATGGTCTTGCGAAATACTAGATCTGGTACAAGTGTGACTACCATTGTACCTCCTTATCTCCCAACAGTACTTTTTCTACATTTTGGTCACCCTGATAAGCCAATCACAACCTGCGCTATATTGTGTACATTTAGCATAGAATGTTGTCGTTTTCGACTCATACACCCTATAGTCTACACCTCTACGAATGGTATAATCCTTCAATGCCTTGATTACTGCCTCGCTCAAACTAAATTCTATTCCCACAGCAAGCTCTGCTACAATCACACAGCAAGATATATATTCTCGTAAATAATAATAGTCTATATTTTAGCTATTTTATATACATAAAGAACTAGTAAATATAGTCAATACTAAAGAACTATTAACTAATAATATAATCAAATGCATGTTACACAAATTATAATTCACAGATCACATATTTTACTCTTCTGACCTTATTGATCTACTACCCCAAACTATCACATAGCTATCTTTCTTTCCATACCTGCATTCATATATTGAGGAAACTTCAGTGCATGCATAGCTTCCAAATCCAATGACTGCATGAAAGAAGGCTCCTGCAATGGTTATTGGTTTGCCAGCGCATTTGCGACCTCTGCCACATCTGCATTCATAGTGCCGTCAGCTTCATCTTTGTCTTCATCTGGACCAACAATCTCATAATTGCTTTCAAATTTCTCCTCACTGTCACTATTATAATCTTCCAATTCAATATTTCGGTCCGCTTTAAATTGCTCAAACTCAATATACAGCTTGATGCATGACATTCGATGGCGATTTTCAATGTACATTGAAAACATTTCATGCATGCTCACTTCATCCGTCACGTATTTGGTTTGAAATTGAACGAACCCACCAAACACGAATAAAGGATACCTGTACAAAATACACGATACTCTCCTAGATATTCGAGGATCTATCTTCTCACAAATCACACCTTTTAATTCTTCAAACGACAATGTGTATGGAATAACAACATCTAATGGATTTTCACATACAAATTGAACTCCTTTATACATTTGTAATAAAATATGGCCATAACAATATATTTTCAAAATAGCTCTATCATCCATAATAATATACGTATACTAAACACTCTCAATCTCACTATTATTTTTTTTGGAAGAATAAAGAAGAAGAAGAACCAGAGAAGATGAGCAATATTACTTCCTGGTTTTTTGAAATACACAAAGAAGAAGAAGAACTACTGGGAGTTCTGGAAATGATCTTTATGTATGTATACAACAATAAGTAAATCGGATGGTCCGATCGCTTCCTGGCATTTCAAATTTTTTTCATAACACTAATCGGACCATCCGATTAGTTTCAAAAAATTTTCTCTGTCCAGAATATCTTGGGTCCGATTTCAGTACCCACGAAATTCTGCTCCACACAAATCGGACCGTCCGATTTGTGTCCCTCTTTTTCTCTGTCCAGAAAACCCTGGGTCCGAATTCTTCCCACTGAAACCAAAAATTGAAGCCGTCACAATAGTGTATATCCACCTAATACTCCATAACTCAGCGTAACTCATATGTCAACCTCATATAAAAAAAATTAGCCGCATTAGAAAACTCTCACAAAAAATAGTAAATAGAGATTGGAAAAATAGCTTCAGTAATGTAGTTAGCTTTACAATTGGTTTTTTTGTGTTAGCTTTTGCTTTTGTTGTGAATTACTCTTCACAATGATAGACTTGTTATGTTAACTCCTTAAGAATGAATGAATAAAACTTCCTCTGCTATTCTGAACCCGTGTTTGTGTGAAATTTTGACTAAATAGGTATTGAGCTTAATAGATTACATGCACAACTTAATGCGAATGAGAAAAAAAAGAAGCAGTCCTAATTAAGTGTTACGTGAAATTAAGTTGGTTGGATAGTGAAATAGAGGCACTTTAATGAATCTGATGCAATGAAAAAAAGATAGGATTGTAGTTGGGTGAAATACCATAAATAACTAACCACTCAACTTAGTACATCAAATGACAAAAATTTGATATTATTTCATAAGCTTACTTGTATTGAATTGAAACAAATAATAGCTAAATCTAGTGAAATTATAAAAACCATAAATACATAAAATAATAGTGTCATATATTAAATGTTCCAAATCCCATTAACATCTCAGCAAGTCTAATATTATCAAAATATAGTGCCTAATCGAGATTTATGCATGTAGTAGCATTTATCATGAACCTCAAAAAAAGTTTTAATATCCATTTCTTATTAGCCTTTTTTTATTGTTGTACTCTTATTAGCTTCCTTTTTAGTCTTCTTTCTCATTACTACTGGTATCTTTCTTGATGCTTGTCCATCACCCTCTGTTTCTTTACTTTTTTCCTTGGTCCTCTTTCCCACAACACCACCTCTATTTCTTTAACTTTTTTCATTAGTCCTCTTTTCCACAACAACACGGTCCTCTTCACTGCTACTTTTATCATCATAGCCCAGGAGAGGTGGTTTATATATAAGACTCATCTTCCATAGTGTCATACCCATCATTATCTAGATCTCACTTCTACAGATTCATCACTATTAATCTTTATCGGTTCATCACCATCAATCTCTGTGTCAGAATTCTCAAGTGGAGTATCCATAATTAGGTGACTGGTGGACGAAATTGTGATTCCTTTGTTATTGTATTTTGTAAAATTCATTGCTTTTCATTCCCTGGCAATGGCGCCAAAAACATGATGCCAATACCATGGTTCACAACTCCGTTCAACTTAACCAGCAAGTGTACTGGGTCATCCAAGTAATACCTTACGTGAGTAAGGGTCGATCCCACAGAGATTGTTGGTATGAAGCAAGCTATGGTCACCTTGTAAATCTCAGTTAGGCAGATTAAATTGGTTTATGGATTTTCAAATAATTAATAATAAATAGAAAATAAAAAGGGATAGAAATACTTATGTAAATCAATAGTGGGAATTTCAGATAGGCGTGTGGAGATGCTAGAATCCTTTCGAATCTCTACTTTCTTATTGCTTTCATCCAATCCTTCTTACTCCTTTCCATGGCAAGCTGTATGTAGGGCATCACCATCATCAATGGCTACTTTTAATCCTCTCGGGAAAATGGTCCTATGCGCTGTCACTGCACGGCTAATCGTCTGGAGGCATCACCCTTGTTGATAGCTACATCCCATCCTCTCAGTGAAAATGGTCCAAATGCTCTGTCACAGCACGGCTAATCATCTGTCGGTTCTCAATCAGGTTGGAATAGAATCTATTGATCCTTTTGCATTTGTCATCACGCCCAGCCTTCAGGAGTTTGAAGCTCGTCACAGTCATTCAATACCGGAATCCTACTCGGAATACCACAGATAAGGTTAGACTTTCCGGATTCCCGGGATCCTACTCGGAATACCACAGACAATGTTAGACCTTCCGGATCCCCATGAATGCCGCCATCTATCTAGCTTATACCACGAAGATTCTGTTGGGGAATCTAAGAGATATACGCCCGGCCTAAGGTAGAACGGAAATGGTTGTCAGTCACGCGCGTTCATAGGTGAGAATGATGATGAGTGTCACGGATCATCACATTCATCAAAGTGTTGTGCAACGTATATCTTGGAATAAGAATAAAAGAGAATTGAATAAAAAGTAATAGTAATTGTATTGAAACTTGAGGTACAGCAGAGCTCCACACCCTTAATTTATGGTGTGCAGAAACTCCACCGTTGAAAATACATAAGTGAAAGGTTCAGGCATGGCCGAATGGCCAGCCCCCAAAACGTGCTCAATGGCCTCCTAAGATGAAGAATAAAACAAAACTGAGACCAAAGATGAAACATGGTCAAAAGACATCTAATACAATAGTTAAATGTTCTATTTATAATAAACTAGCTACTAGGGTTTACATGAGTAAGTAATTGATGCATAAATCCACTTCCGGGGCCCACTTGGTGTATGCTTGGGCTGAGCTTGATCTATCCACGAGCTGAGGCTTTTCTTGGAGTTGAACTCCAAGTTATAACGTGTTTTGGGCATTCAACTCCGGATCATGACGTTTTTCTGGCGTTTAACTCCAGACAGTAGCATGTACTTGGCGTTCAATGCCAAGTTACGTCGTCAATTCCCGAATAAAGTATGGACTATTATATATTTCTGGAAAGCTCTGGATGTCTACTTTCCAACGCCGTTGAGAGCGCGCCATTTGGAGTTCTGTAGCTCCAGAAAATCCATTTTGAGTGCAGGGAGGTCAGATTCCAACAGCATCAGCAGTCCTTTTGTCAGCCTTTTTCAGAGTTTTGCTCAAGTCCCTCAATTTCAGCCAGAAATTACCTGAAATTACAGAAAAACACACAAACTCATAGTAAAGTCCAGAAATGTGAATTTAACATAAAAACTAATGAAAACATCCCTAAAAGTAGCTTGAACTTACTAAAAACTACCTAAAAACAATGCCAAAAAGCGTATAAATTATCCGCTCATCAGTGATCAAAGTACACATAGAATTAATTTGTCTTCTTGTTCTTTTGTAAATTCTCCTGTAATTAATTAATCTCCAAATCTCCTTTTAAAGGATGTAGTCCAGATTCCAAATCGGAAGCAGTATGTCAAACCAATACATATTTTTGTAGTCCAAATACACTAAACCTTTGAACAAAGTTTGTAAATAAAAAAAAATAGAGTAGATTAAGGTCCATTTTTGAGAACTTCTCCACTTGACCATCAATATATAGAAGCATTCCTTTCTTATCACGCACAAAGTGGTCTCCATGATGAAACATAGGAACGACAAAATCCTCCATATCTAAATAGAATCAAAAGAAAATTATTAATAAGAAGCAACATGAAATAATCAAATATAATATTTTGTTCTATTTTAATTTTGCATTGTCTATCAAGTTTGACTCAAATATAATACTTTTATTCCTAATGAATTTAGAAACATAACGTCTAATCAAATTTGAATTGGCGATATAATGCTCTTTTAGTATAGTGCTTTTATTCCAACAACCTAGCAATATAATGCTCTTTTATCACAATTATGAGCAATATAAAGAAACAAATAAAACAAACATTAGTGATTGTTAGTGTTCATACCCTGGGTCGAGCTATGCGACCCAGGCTAACTGAAGACAAGAGCGACCGACCTCTTAAGGTTGGATTGTCACCGACCTCTCCTTAAAGAGTTCGGCCAAATCGCCATAGAGGCCCAAGCAGGCCCAAATGAAGGAACGCAGCCCACTCTAAAGGCAGCTAAGCCTAAAAGGATAAGGTGGTTCCCCTAAAAGATAAGATAAGATAACTAACTTATCTTAAAGGACACCCCTAATGAGTCCATATTTTTTGATATATTTTAGCTTGATTTGGATGGATTTCATCACATAAACTCGCAACGTAAGCACCAAAATAGCATACTTTTGTGTTTTGTCCCTAATTTGATCCAAAATGTGAAAACATGCAATTTTGTGCTTAAAATGAGAAATTTAATTCCACTTTTATTCCATTTGATGTCATGACTTGTTTGTTGAGTGATTTTAGGTTATTTAGGCAAGAATGGATGGCCAAAAATGGAAGAAATCATGTACAAGGGAGAAAATATGAAGAAAACAAGGAAAAGCACACACAGTGAAGTGTGCGTACGCACAGCCCTGCGTGCGTGCGCACAAGCGAGTATTTCTATGTGTGCATACGCACAAGCACCTGTGCGTACGCACAGGTCAATTTCCAGCCAGTGTGCGGACGCACACATCTGTGCCTCCGCACAGGTCTCTGTACATGATTCCATTAATGAAGCACGCGTCTCTCGAATTCTGAGGCCTTTTGAGCCATTTTGGAAGGCTTGGATGCTGATTTTGAAGTGCTATATAAGGGGAGAATCAACACATTAGCACACATTAGGTTGTAGTTTAGTTTTTTTACAAGTTTCTTATAGTAGTAGGAGTAGGAGTAGGAGTAGAGTGGAAAATGCTCTCCTAGGGTTTCATTTCCATCTTCATGTAACATTTTATAGCAAGCTTTTCTTTTGGATTTTGCTTCTTTAATTGTAAGTACTCTCACTTTCCTCTTTAATTATAGCACTTTTACTTTCATTTCCTCTTGGTTCAAGTTACTTTGTTTATAATTGCAATTTTGAGTTTCTTGAAGTTTTGATTGATGAATTTAATGTTTCATGCTCTCTTTATGTTTGATTGCTTGTTTATGTTTGGTTTTGTTGATAGTTAGTTATAGTTTTCCATTTTACTTTGCAAATTCCCATGTTTTACTTTTATGCACAAAAGGTGTTTGTGAAAATGCCAACTTTAGATTTTGAGTAGATTTTCACACCTTGGTTTGTGGTTTGAGTTCCTAGGATACTATAGTCATAATGTCCGATATTTAGTGGTAATTCTTGGGTATTTAGTTGACTCTTATTTTCATTGACGCTAGCCTTTTATCAACTAGTTTGGTAAGTCGGTTAGGACTTATAGATTAAGGTCAATTATGCTTGCTTGACTTACTCTTTGATGGTTGGAGTTGACTAGGTGAGATTGACTCATGACAATTACCATAGTTGTGGTTATGGCAATGATAGGATTCCTTGGATCCTCACTCCCAAGTTAAGGTTTCTTTTATGCATTTTCACTAGTTTTGATCTTGTTCCCTTTACTTGCATTAACTCACAATTTTGATCATTGCTTAGTTCTTTTATTTCTTAAGTTCTTTCAATCTTTAGTTCTTTAATTGCAAAACCCCCTTTTCCTCACAACCAAAAGCGTATAACATTTCAATTGCATCCTAGGGAAGAATGACCCGAGGTTTAACTACTCTCGGTTTTAATTAGAAATTCTAAACTTTGATCGAGCATCACTTGTTGGTTGAGAGCTATACTTGCAACGAGGTTATATCTCTCTTTTACCGAGAAGGAATTCTTGACCGACAGTTTTGCTCGCGTCAACCCTGCACTACTATAAATACACTGGAGCACCCAGGTATAACTCATACTCTGATTCCACACAAAAAACCTACCTAAAGCACCTGCTAACTTAAGCATCGGAGTCTCTTGCAGGTACCACCACCCTCTGGTGACCAAGGATCAGCAACATCTCCAACTTGACCAGATCGGACACAGCAGCTCCGAGCAGCACAGAAGATCTCGTCCGAGATCGACCTTCAGTTTCAGATAACCCTCGGAACATTTACACCATTGCCGGGAAACATGGAAGCCATCCCATCACCATGGCGGATAACCTCGACAACGATCACAACTCCGGTTTGGAAGAAAGAATGCCGCTTAAAAATACGGATGCCACGTGAAAAGACACACCTCAACCTAATGAAGACAAGTAGTCTCCGAATACAGAACTTCTAGATGCTCTACAAGCCCAGCAGGATCATCTCAAAAAGCTCAAAAAAGAGGCTGAGCATCAGCGGGAAGCCGAGAGAGACCTGCGGTGGGAAACAAGACGATTTCGAGAGCTAGAGGACAAGCTCCTAAAGCTCGAGGCCAATCTAAAAGCTAAAACCATTTGATCCAATCAAGAAGATAGCTCCCACAAGGACCAAGATCCATTCACCAAAGAAATCATGAAAGCTAAAGTACCAAAGGACTTTAAAGCTCCTGACATGATCCCATATGATCGTACATCTGATCCAAGCCATCACCTCAGCAATTTCGAAAGCAGGATGTATCTCACATCGACTTGGACGCCATTCGATGCAAAGCTTTCCAACTACTCTGACCAAGATGGCAATAAAGTGGTTCGACAGTTTGCCGCCAAGATCAGTAGCAAGCTTTGATGACCTCGCCAAAAAGTTCCTAGCTAGATTATCCATCCAAAAAGACAATGCCAAACATGCCCCTAGCCTGTTAGGGATCACGCAAAGAGATCGATAAAGCCTCGGTAACTACATGGAAAGATTCAACAAGGCATGTCTGGATATACAAAATCTGCCAACAGAAGCAGCCATCATGGGTCTCATCAATGGCCTATGAGAAGGACCTTTTAGCCATTCAATATCCAAAAACCACCCAACATCTCTAAATGAGGTTCAAAAAAGGGCAGAAAAATACATCAACATGGAGGAAAACTCCCGATTGGGAGATAGCTCAAAAGCTGGATTTTCCTACGCACCTGAGTATGCGAATACCACCGAATCTACGAACATTCTACCAACGAGTGCTTCGACCTAAAGAATTTCATAGAGAAGTTGGCACGAGAAGGGCGATTAGATCGGTTCCTAGCCAATAAAGCGGATGAACCAAGAAAGAGAAGAAGAGATGAAAATGTCGGACGAGTTGAACGCCTACCTCACACCCCTGAGAGACATGTTCATATGATAAATGGCGGATTCACAGGAGGAGGGATTTCTAAATCATCTCACAAAAGACACCTTAAAGAGGTATATCATGTCGGAGAAGGGGATAGGTCACCGGACCTTTCCACTATTACCTTTACCCAAGAAGACGTAACAGGCATCATCTCGGGGCATGATGATCCCATGGTCATTACCGTCATACTTGCCAACACCAATCTCCATCGAACGCTGGTAGACCAAGGGAGCTCCGTAGATATCTTGTTCAAATCCGCCTTCGACAAACTTGGCCTACAAGAAAAAGAGCTCAGAGCATATCCAAATAGCTTGTTCGGACTCGGAGACACCCCAATTCAACCATTAGGATACATCTCACTACATACAACCTTTGGAAAAGGAACTCGATCAAGGACACTAAGCATAGACTACATCGTAGTCAACGTGAGCTCAGCATATAACGCCCTAATAGGTCGGACAACCTTGAACCAGCTCGCCGCAGTAGTTTTCACTCCACATCTGTGCATGAAGTTCCCAACTCCAGAAGGGATCACCACGATAAAAGGAGACCAAAAGCTTGTGCGACGCTGTTACAACGAAAGTCTGAACCTTAAAGGCAACCCCAGAGGAGAGGAAATCAACACTATTAAACTCGAGGGAGTTCAAGTTCGCAAAGAACTTCGTCCACAACCTGAAGGGGAGACCGAAGAAGTCCAGATCGGGGATGCTGAGGATAAAACAACAAATATAGGGGCAACCTTAAAGAGAGATTTAAAGGAGCCATTGATACAGTTCCTAAAGGATAATGCCGATCTCTTTGCATGGAAAGTCATAGACATGCCCGGAATAGATCCCAAACTAATGTGCCACAAACTGGCGGTATACCCTGGATCTCAGCCCGTACAGCAGAAGCACAGGAAGCTTGGTCCAGAAAGATCCCAAGCTGTGGAAGAGCAGGTGCAAGCCTTACTGGAGGCACGGTTCATAAGGGAGGTCAAGTACCCATTATGGCTAGCCAACGTTGTCTTGGTAAAGAAGTCAAATGGCAAGTGGAGAATGTGTACCGACTATACCAACCTCAATAAGGCCTGCCCAAAAGACCCCTACCCGCTCCCGAATATAGATACTCTAGTGGATGCCTCTTCTGGATACAAGTACCTCTCCTTCATGGATGCCTAGTCAGTATACAACCAAATCCAAATGCACCCACCCGATCAAGAGAAAACCTCATTCTTAACCCCAAAAGCAAACTATTGCTATATAGTTATGCCCTTCAGACTCAAGAATGCAGGAGCTACCTACCAAAGACTGATGAACAAAGTCTTCGCCGACCACATTGTAAAACTAATGGAAGTCTATGTAGACGACATGCTGGTAAAAACACAAAGTGAGTTATCCGAATTTGATCTTCGATATGAAGCTCGGACAGTCATCAAATCATAGTATCTGGCCGACTTCATTGCTGAATACACTGACACCCCGGGAACCCCCATAAAATGGGATCTCTACGTGGATGGTTCTTCAAACAAAAATGGGAGTTGCACAGGTGTAATTATCGAAAGTGATTAGGGAACCCAAATCAAGCTATCACTAAGTTCAAATTCCCCGCCTCAAATAATCAAGCTGAATACGAGGCACTATTGGCTGGTTTAAGGCTGGCTAGGGAGGTAGGAGTCAGAAGCTTACCATCTTCAGCTATTCACAAGTAGTTACCTACAAATAGAAGGGAGCTACCAAGCTAAGGATTCCACCATGAAGAAATATCTGGACAAGACCAAAGAACAGCCGAACAGTTCAGGGAATACGAGGTCCAACACATACCTTGGGAACAAAATGCCCGAGCTGATACACTCTCAAAACTAGCCAGCACCAAACCAGGGGCAATAATATAAGCCTCATCCAAGAAACATTGCAAAGTCCATCGATCTCGGAGGAAGAAAAGGTCCTAACCACATCAGGTCAGGATCAAGGATGGATGACCCCCATAATCAATTACCTCAAGTCTGAGATACTTCCCACAGATAAAAAGGAGGCAAAAAAGCTAGTACGAGAAGCACAGTACTACACCATAGTGGGCAACATCCTATATAGAAGAGGGATTTCAACACCCCTCCTAAAATGTGTGCCGACCTCCAATACAAAGGAAGTCTTGGAAGAAGTATACAGTGGTATGTGTGGCAAGCATCTCGGGGCACGAGCTCTTTTCAAAAAGATACTCCGAGCCAGATTCTTCCGGCCAACCTTGCAAAAGAAAGTGGCAGAGTTCGTCAAAACATGCCCACCATGTCAGAAGCATGCTAACTTCCATATCGCCCCACCAGAGGAGCTCATCAGTGTTACGTCGCCCTGGCCATTCACATAATGGGGGCTCGACCTCCTTGGACCCTTCCTCCAAGGACCAGAACAAGTCAAGTTCCTCATTGTAGGAATAGACTATTTCACAAAATGGATTGAGGCAGAACTCTTAGCTACTGCCACTGCCCAAAGAAGTCGGAAATTTATATATAGAAACATTATCACAAGGTTTGGGGTTCCTTACTCCATTACCACAGATAATGGCACTCAATTCACCGATACGGGTTTCAAGAACTTGGTAGCCGACTGACGTTGGGATTTTTGCTAGTAAAGAATTTATAAAAATAGTCGCGTTGTAGATATAGTTTCTAAACTAACAGAAATCCCTTCGTACAAACGTTTTAGTTGTCACAAGTAACAAACCCCGAAATAAATTGATAATCGAAGTATTTAAACCTCGGGTCGTCTTCTCAAGGAATTGCAGGGAGTATGTTCTTATTATTGGCTATGAAAAAGGTAAAATTGGGGTTTTGGAAGTAAGGGGGCAGTATGTTGCACAAAAAATAATAAGAAAAATAAATAAATAACTATAAAATAAACTCTTGGCAAGGTATGGGAACTGAAAGTCCTATCCTGGTTATCCTTATCAATTGTAATGAGAATTGGATTTTTCTCCCACTTTGTTAACCTCCAACTATGAAGGTAAGTTAAGTGGATGAATTAATTCTGATTCCTCAAGTCCTAGTCCTTCCTTGGGAAAGGCTAGAGTTATTGGAATATGAATTAATGAAATGAAGAAATCCAATTTTCAATCAACAATGAGTTTGATAACTCTAGAGTCACCAATTATTCAACCAAAGCCAAAAGGGAAACTATCTGAATTAAATAAAAAGCATTCATAAATAAAACAATCATAAACTGAAATACCTCAAATAACATTAATCAAGAAAATCCTAACATGAAAGTCATAAGCCAAATTCAAAAGATAAATTTCAATTAAAGTACTAAAGTGACTAAAAATAGAAACGAAATTAAATAGAAAGGAACGGTAAACCTGGGATCGAGAGTCGCTCTTAAAACTAAGAGAAGTCCAAAATCCTAATCCTAAGAGAGAGGAGAGAACCTCTCTCACTAAAAACTACATCTAAATTATGGAAGGTGAATTATGAGTGCATCTGAAGTCTCCCCTCATTCCTCTACTTTACAGCCTTTAATCTGTATTTTCTGAGCTTGAAACTGGGCCGGAAATAGCCCAGAATTCGCTGTTTGCGAAATCTGCCACACTGATTTTCGCAGATGCAATGCGTCCGCGTGGATGACGCGTTCGTGTCGCCTATCTGTATGGTCACTATGACAAATTATATATCAAATCGAAGCCCCGGACGTTAGCTTTCCAACGCAAGTAAAACCGCATCATTTGGACCTCTGTAGCTAAAGTTATAGCCATTTGAGTACGAAGAGGTCAGGCTAGACAGCTTAGCAGTTTCTCCAACTTCTTGTATTCCTTCCACTTTTGCATGCTTCTTTTCCATCCTCTGAGTCATTCCTGCCTTGTAATCTCTGAAATCACTTAACACACATATCAAGGCATCTAATGGTAATAAGAGAGGATTAAACATAGGGAACTTAAGGCCAAAGAAGCATGTTTTCAATCAAAGTACATAATTAGGAAGGCAAATGTAAAACCATGCAAATAGTATGAATAAGTGGGTAAAGAGTTGATAAAAACCACTCAATTGAGCACAAGATAAACCATGAAATATGGGTTTATCACCGACCTAAAAATAAGGCACTAATTCACATCCGTAGAACACCCACAAGCCAACGGACAGGCAGAAGCTGCCAATAAAGTCATACATGCTGGGTAAAAAACAAGGCTACAGGACGCGAAGGGAGCTTGGGCTGAAGAACTCCCACAAGTCCTATGGGCATACCGAACAACTCCACACTCCACTACAAGAGAATCACCCTTCCAACTTGCTTACGGAATGGAGGCAATGATCCCAGTGGAGAAAGAAGAAGGATCCTTCAGAATGATCCTCTACAATGAAGAGGCCAACTCCCAAATTCAAAGGGAGGAGCTCGACCTGCTCCCAAAAGTCCGGGAAAGAGCTCGGATTAGAAAGAAAGCGTTAAAGCATCAAATGGCCTTAAGGTATAATCAGAAGGTAGTCCATCAAAGCTTCGCCACCAACGATCTCATCTTAATCCGAAATGACATTGGAGCGGGTCGATCAGGAGAAGGGAAGCTAGCAGTTAACTGGAAAGGACCTTATTGAGTCGTAGAAGTACTGGGAAAAGGTTACTACAATGTGTCCAACCTCGAAGGGCGATAGCTACCAAGGTCATGTCATGCCTGTAACCTAAGAAGGTACTATAGTTAGAAAATAATAAAAAATCTTAGGTCAAGGTGCACCATTTTTCCTGAAAAGATTTTTTAATGAGGCGCCAGGCCAAGATCTACAAAATTGCCTGACCTAGAAGAGTAAGCACTCATATGTATACACTCTTGTTTATATTTCTATCTTTTATTATCATTTGAATAAAGTTTTCAGATTCCCTAAAAAGTTTCCTACCAAGACGCATTAATCTAAGCTCATAAAACGCAAAAATTCGTCGCCCGATTTCAAGGAGGTCAGCAAGGTGAAAACCAAATTCATCGCCCGATTACAAAAAGGTCGGCAAGGTGAAAACCAAATTCATTGTCCGATTAAAAAGAGGTCGGCAAGGTGAAAGCGATAGAAGCAGATTAATGCAAGAAGTTATAAAAAGTAACCAATAGAAAGCGGCCTGACGAGGTCTGACTAAAAATGGATTACTAAAAATAACTTAGAAAGGCCCGACAGAGAAGTCAGAATAGTGAAAGGATCACTAAAAAAGGACAAAGACATCTCGCAAAGGCCAAAGAAAGGCCAGAAGTGCTTTGCTGAAAGGCACGAAGTCTTGAAAAAAGACACTACTTAAAAAGCAAAAACCAAAAGTCGAAACGACTCTAAAAAGTCATCCAAACAAACTATAAAGAAAAGGTTCCCCTTGGAACACTACCTGAAAATTTGTTGGAATATGACTAAAAAGCCCAGACAGTGAAGCCAGATAGGTCAACATCAGCTAAAGGCGCAATCCAAAGAATCAAAATCGAGAAGAGAACGAGTCAAAAGCCAAAAAGGTTGAAAACAACTTAAGGCTCAAAAACGCTTAGCTAAAAAAGGAACAACTCTGCTAAAAAAGGCGCAATCTCAAAACAAGGCTACAAAAGACATTCAAAACTAAAAAGGTTTTATGTGAAAGAACACTAAAAAGTTATCACACAAAAGCCCAGCCACCAAGTCACAGGGACTGCCCGACGTGATACAAAATTAACCAGCACTAAGGCAAGGGTGGAAAACTCACCCAAAGGAGGTCAGACTGGGAAATACTTAAATACGAAGGGTTGCAAAAAAGTAAAGCCCCAAACGTTTGGCAAAATGCAGCTATCATAAGAAAACATTAAAGACTCAAAAGGCCACCTAGAAGGCAGCCTCAGAGTTTAAAGTGTTTTATTTTTGCAAAATAAAGTTGCTAGGAAGCAACCAAATGTCGAAAAGCAACCACAAAAAGAGTTACAAAAAAAGTTCAAAAGTCCACAAGTTGGACTATAATATAAACACAGAAAAGTTATAAAGGATTCAAATTCTCCCCGGTAGAAGCATCTTTGGCTGACGGATGAGGAATGGTCGAGATCAGGACAGCATCAACAGTTCCATCCGGCTGGCTTAGAATCTGCACATCAGGCTCGGGCTCTGAATGATCGATCTCTGAAGGGACAGAAGCAGCTGAAGCTGCTGAGGCTTTCCCTGGTGGAACAAGAGGAGGACCCTCATCTTCATCATCCGGGGCAGGCACAATCTTGTTGTCCTCCACTACATTGTCTAGACTAAATAGAGTCAGGTAGAGCTCAGGTGCAAAAACTCGGACTTGAGCCTTCAAATTCTCATATGCGTCAGTCACACTGTCTACCATGTGACCCTAGAGTTCGGCATAATCAGCCTGGGTAGACTGAAGCCTTTTCCTAGTCTCCAGCAGCTCGGCCAAATTTGCAGTTGCCTCTAGACCGGTAGCCCGAGTTTTCTCTTTATCAACATCAATCTCCAACTTAGCCACCTTAGCATCCAACTCATCCTTGAAATCCTTGATCCTATTATACTCAGATTTAGCATCTTCCATGAAGGCTTTAGTAGCACGAACTAGGCATTCTCGGGCAACTCGAGATAAGGCTGCACCAAGGTTGGCCATCCGAACACTATTGCCTGTTATAAAATTGAGATGGTGAAGGATGGACACATCATTGGTGGAAACCTGGCCGTGAGGAGCAATCAACTCCATGGTAAAGGCTACACTGTCGAACTCTTTATCATTCAGATCATAAGAACAAACAGTTTTTTGTCATTTTGGGGGAGGACCAGCAGCAGTGGGAGAGGAGGTAGCACCAGAGGTCAGTTGAGCAGGGTCAGATGGAATCATTCGAACTTGCAGGGTCGGGATGATCTTCCTCGGCCCGGTAGTATCAGAAGTTGGCTTCTTTGGAGGCACCTGAGAAGACCCCTCTCCCGAGGTCTTCACCGACATGTTTTGTGCAGCCGTCGCCTTCTTGGCCTTACAAAAGGCCTTCATGGAATTAGAAGATTTGACCATCTTTGAAAAAGAAGCCAAGAAAACAAGTTACAAACAGAAAGGGATAAAATTCAACCACAATAGAAGAAAAACTATCAGAAAAAAAGTCGAGCGCTACCAAATTCAGCACGAATAAGGGAGGGATCTCCCAGAAACCTCTTGGTGTCCAAATGAGAAGGTTCCCCCCCAGTGCTTCTCTAAGACACCCACAAAGGCCTGCTCGACGTCATCCAAACTCGCCCAAGAATACTTAGTCACTACTACATCTTTTTGCCAATACAAAGGAAAAGTCGGCTTGTTATTCTCATCTAGAAAGAAGGGGTGGACATCCTCGATAACTCGGACTTTAAAGTAGTAATTCTTAAAATCCCAAAAAGACTCATCATACATAGAAAACACCTTTTTTTCCTGAGTAGCTCAGAACGAGACCCAAGAAGCTTTTTTTTTTTGCTACTCCAGGCTTGGTTAGAACAAAGAGATAAAGAAAAAGTTGAATGGTAGATCGGACACCCAATTCCTGACATAACAATTGAAAAATCTTAATAAACACCCAAAAATTCGGATGAAGCTGGGAAGGAGTTATGTTGCAAAAGCCCATAAGAGGTCGGTCTCGAAAGCAGAAAATGGGATGGTAATATTCAACAGACTAAAAAAGTAGTCATAAGCATGGAAGAAGGGACGTTCTCCCTGAGTCAGGGGAGGGAAACTAACCCTCTCCTCAAGGTCGGGTGGCAACAACTCATAGTTCTTTTCGTCATCCCTATTGCTATAGATACTATGAAACCTCCTAAGCTTTTCACAGTACTCGGGATCAGCCACGGTCACACACATCAGAACTATGAAATCCAGCCAATCGGCCATACTAGCGGGTACTTTAATAGACATCTCAACAATGTTTTTTCGTGCAAACATAGGCCAACTATCCCTGCGTGGTCTAGAATTTTACAAATAAGCTCTCGTTGAAAGTATAGCTTCTAAACCAACAAAAATCCTTTCGTACAAAAATACTTGATTGTCACTAAAGCAAAACCCAATAAAATTTATAACCAAAGTATTCAAATCTCGGGTCGCCTCTCAAGGAATTGCAGGAAAGTATGATTTATTATTGGTTATGAAAAAGTATCTTTTTGGGTTTTTAAAATAGAAAACAAGGAAATAAATTAGTAATAAAGTAAATTAATTATAACGAACACCCTTGCAAGGTATAAGAACTGGAAATCCCATCCTAGTTATCCATATCAAGTGTGATGAGAATTGTTTATTGCTCCCACTTAGTTAACCCTTACTAAATAAAGGAAAGTCAAGTGGACTAATCAATTTGATTCCTCAAGTCCTAGTCAACTCCTATGGAAAGACTAGCTTTAGAGGGATCCAAATCAATCAGCAAATTCCAATTTTCAATCAACAGCTGAGTTTGATAACTCAAGTGTCACCAATTACTCAACCAAAGCAAAGGAGGAAAAATCTAAATTAAATTGGAAGCATCAATAACATGAATTTGAAGAAAGAAATCTTAAATCTGAAATACCTCAATGTGTATTAAAGAAGAAAATCAATCCTAACATGGAGTTCATAAACCAATATTAACAAACTAAAATAATAGAATAAATAAAAGTAGAAGAGAAATTAAAGTAAAGGAACATTGAACCTGGAATGAAGAAGAAGTAAACCTAACCTTTAAGAAGAATCCTAATCCTAAATTCTAAGAGAGAGGAGAGAGCCTCCCTCTCTAGAAAACTACATCTAAAGCCTAAAATTGTGTATTATGAATGAATGATTCAATGAATGGATGTATTCTCCCACTTTCTAGCCTATAATCTATGTTTTTTGGGCCAAAAACTGGGTCAAAAATAGCTCAAAAATCATCCCCAGCAATTTTTGATACGTCCAGCACGCAGCAAAGTCACGCGTACGCGTCGTCCACGCGTACGCGTGGATTGAGTTTTCTCCAAGTCACGTGTGCGTGTGATCCACACGTGCGCGTCACCTATCTTCAGGGCAGCTATGACAAATTATATATCATTGTAAAGTCCCGGATGTTAGCTTTCCAACGCAATTGGAACCGCGTCATTTGGACCTCTGTAGCTTAAATTATGGTTGATTTAGTACCAAGAGGTCAGGTTGGACAGCTTTAGCATTTCCTTTAGTTTCTTGTATTCCTTCCACTTTTGCATGCTTCCTTTCCATCCTCTAAGCCATGCCTGCCCTGTAATCTCTGAAAACACTTAACACACATATCACGACATCGAATGGTAATAAGAGGGGATTTAAACATAGCAAATTTAAGGCCAAAGAAGCATGTTCTCAATCATAGCACAAAGTTAGGAAGGAATTGTAAAATCATGCAAATCATATGAATAAGTGAGTAAGGAGTTGATAAAAACCACTCAAATTAACATAAGATAAACCATGAAATAGTGGTTTATCAAACTCCCCACACTTAAATATTATCATATCCTCATGCTAAGCTCAAGAGAAGCTATAAATGAATGAAGAGGAATGGTAGAATGTATGAAATGCAACATATCTATATGAATGCAACTACATGCTAAGATGTTTCTATCTACTTGCTTAAAAGTAAACAAGCTCTCCAAGACAAACGTAGATCAAATTCCAGTAATTCAAATCATATAGTAAGGACAAGTAAACTTGTAAGAAGATAGCTCATAAAAGCAGGGAACATAGAATCAAGCATTGAACCCTTACTGATGGTGTATGTGCACTCTAGTCTTTCCTAGTCATGCTTTCTAAACTTTGTTCTTCACCTAACCAATCAACAGTATTTAATGTACCAATGCAAACATCATGAGGTCTTTTCAATGTTGTAATGGGGCAAGGTAAGGGTGAGGATATATATGGCTAAGTGAGCTATAAATTGAATCTTTGATTAACCTAAGCTCTCAGCTAAACACACTTTATATTCTTCTTAAATCATGCCTAGCTACCCAAAGTTCCCACTTTTGCATTACATACTCATGCATCAACTTTTCTTTTAATTTGTATCACATATGCATCGATCTTTTATTAACTTAACATTGGGGTAATTTTGTCCCCTTATTTATTTATTTATATTATATATATATATTTTCTCTTTTTCTTTTTCTCTTTTTTTCTTTTCTTTTTTTTTGTTTTTTTTTTTTTGTTTTTGAATTAAAAATATAAAAGTAAACATAACATATCAATCCACATGGATTTTTTATTTTTTCTAGTCTCATATGAGTAGGTACCCAAATTCCTAATATTTTATCAATAGAATTCAACACTTTCCTATTAACCCAAGTTCTCACAGTTCCCCACACTTAATTGATACACAATCTCTATCTTAAGTTAACCAAAGATTCAAATCAGGTAATTTAATTGTTTTTTCGCTTAAGGCTAGTGATGTGGTAAGATATAGAATAAATGGGGATTAAAAGGCTCAAAGTGGCTAACAAAGGTGAATGAAAGGATAGGCTATTTGGGATAAGTGAGCTAGTAATCAAATAATGGCCTCAATCATATGCATGCATTTAAATACACTAAACATTGGACATATAGAATGGAACAAAATATAGATTACAATCATAGAGAAGAAAACACACAAGAATAAAATTTTTATGGTTAAATAATGTAACCACGTAATTAAGCTCAAATCTCACAGGGTTGTGTGTTCTTAGCTATAATTCATGTTTCAAATACAACTTCCAACAAGTTTTAACACAAAAATTTTGATTTAAATTAGTGAAATGCTATAAAATGGGTATTGAAAAAAATAAAATATTACTTCAACCAAGTAGTAGTAGAAGAACATGCACAAAATCAAATAAATCTGCAATCAAACATGCAAATGCAACAACTAACAAGGAAAATAAAGCATTGGTGTTGAAATAGGAAATGGCTAACCCATGGAAGTCGATATCGACATCCCCACACTTAAAGATTGCACCGTCCTCGATGCATGCTTGGATGTGCAAGTGGACGGGTTGCTCCAACTGATGCTTTTCTCTCCAAAGAATGTGTAGATGGACTTGTTTGTTGCCCCATGTAAGAGTTTTCTCTTTCCCTTTCTCGGTTGCCATCTTGAAAGAAAAGGAAAAGAAGAAAAGTATCCTAAAAACAAGGATAGGAAAGAAATAAAATATGAGTGGATTAATGCCAAATAATGAGGGTCTCAATTACATGGTAGCTACAGCATGCAAGTGAGAAAATAGTTAGAGGCACATGGCATGTCAACTAAATAGTAAACAAGTTAAGGTGCACCCAAAATAATGCAAAAGATATGCAACAGTTGAGTAAGAGAATTTTAACACCAATGTAAAAACAACAAGTGTAGAAAAGAAAGGGAATAAGGATGAGAGGGGGGAGAAGAAAGAAGAAAGAAGAAAGAATTAGGATTGGGGCATAAAAGATAAGATATCTGGCACTGAGGTGGATAAGAAGAAATAAAACTAAGAAGAGAGAAAAGAACGATCATACCATGGTGGGTTGTCTCCCACCTAGCACTTTTAGTTAAAGTCCTTAAGTTGGACAATTGGTGAAGTCCTTATCATGGTGGCTTGTGCTTGAACTCTTCCTAGAATCCCCACCAATGTTTGTACTTCCCGTAGCCTCCGGGATCCCAAACTAGGCGCAGAAAGCCTTCAAGCAAGTGGAAGCAAGTGATAAGGCCCCAAAAGTATTGATGGTTGGAATGAATTCCGGGGTCCCAAACCTTGCTTTTGCATCCGTCTTCTTGTTGAGCAATATTGTTCCATCCGGGTGGCAAGCAGCCTGAATTCTCACTGAAGCAGCCAAACAACATCTTAGACCCATTCAATTGAGCTCTACACCAACCTTTGCGTTTAAACTTTGAGCACACAACCATGTTGAACCTTGCTTGACAACTTCAACCACTAACCATCTTCCTTTTACTCTTAATGCCACAAAGCGCTCTAAGTTGACCATCCGTCTCTAGTAGCCCATAATCAAGTGGGAAAGTAAAGGTTAAGGATAAGAATTTTACCCACTTGAATGTTGTATTGGACGGTGATGGCTTTGGGAGAGGTGCTTCCAATGGTCTTGCAAGCTTCACTCCCTTATGCTCTTCTTTGAATTCTTCCACCTCTTTGCAAGCTTCTTCAATATCAACCTCTTCCTCTTGGTAGCTTTCTTCCAATTCAATCTCTTATTCATTGTTTACCAAGGGCATAGGAGGTTGTGCTTCTTCTTCCTTAATCTCCATATCTTGATTAACCTCTTCCAAGTCTTCAACCATGACATGCCTTGGAGGTTGTACACCCTCCTCAACATCAAATGCAACCGTCTTGGAGGGAGGCTCCATGACTTGACCTTTCTATGGAGGTTCCGCATCTCTGAAGTTCTCAACTACTTCCTCTTTAACTATTGCTGCTTCGTCCAGTTATTTTAGCATAAAATCATACTCTTCCATGATGATTTCCTTTCTATGACAAATCCCTTCAACTATTTCTTCATCTGTAAAGGTCTCTCCTACCTTCACCTTTAGGGCCTCCTCTAGCTTCTTATGAAGTATGGATTTGTGAAGACGATCTCTTCTCTCTTGTTCTATGTCAATAGCATCATTGGGATCATGTTGCTCTTGGATTGATGGATGTGGGTGCTCTTCTATGGAGGGTGGTGATGGGATGGAAAGATCATTATGTGGTTGAAAAGAAAGTGCACTAGAACTTGAGGGTTGATTGTTGAGGGTATTCGGTGGTCCAATTTGGGCGACGAGAGCTTGTATAGTAGAGTTTAGATCGGTAAGTGCTTTCTCCATGGATGTTTGCCTTTGGTGCATAACTCTAAGAGTGTTGGTATCCAATGGAGGTTGGGGTGGATAGGAGGGTTTATTAGTTGGGAGAAAGGGTTCATGGTAGAAATTTGGTTCATCTTGATAAGGATAAGGAGATGGTGTATATTGAGGTGGTGGTTCTTGGGAGTAATTGTGCTGGAATGCGGGTGGTTCTAAGTATGGTTCATAAGGTGGATAAGGGTCAGGGTCATATAGAGGTGAATGGTGAAAAGGGGCTTGTGAGTGTGGTGGTTAAAAGCTTGCTGAGGAGGGGGTTCATAGAAGGGCTCTTGGTCAAAAGAGTGCTCACTTATAGCCGTAATCTTGGTATGCCTCTTGGAAGGGCTCTTGGTCATAGTATGTTGGTGGAGGTTGTTGCTAAGAGGGTTGATCAAATCCTTGTGGCTCCTCCCATCTTTGGTTGTCCCATCCTTGATGCATGTTCTCATTGTAATCTCCTCTCCCTGCAACATGATTGTAACCAGACGCATAGCCAAAGTTGTGAGAGTTCATAGTAGTGAGAGAAAATAAAAACAAAAATTAATAAAAAGAAAATATTTACAATAACCAATAATAAGGCACATGTTTGCAATTCCTTGGCAATGGCGCCATTTTGACGAGAGGATTTTTGCGTGGTCTAGAACTTTACAAATAAGCTCTCGTTGAAAGTATAACTTCTAAACCAACAAAAATCCTTTCGTACAAAAATACTTGATTGTCACTAAAGCAAAACCCAATAAAATTTATAACCGAAGTATTCAAACCTCGGGTCATCTCTCAAGGAATTGCAGGGAAGTATGATTTATTATTGGTTATGAAAAAGTATCTTTTTGGGTTTTTGAAATAGGAAACAAGGAAATAAATTAGCAATAAAGTAAATTAATTATCTTGAAGACCCTTGCAAGGTATAAGAACTGGAAATCCCATCCTAGTTATCCTTATCAGGTGTGATGAGAATTGTTTATTGCTCCCACTTAGTTAACCCTTATTAAATAAAGAAAAGTCAAGTGGACTAATCAATTTGATTCCTCAAGTCCTAGTCAACTCCTATAGAAAGACTAGCTTTAGATGGATCCAAATCAATAAGCAAATTCCAATTTTCAATCAACAGCTGAGTTTGATAACTCAAGTGTCACCAATTACTCAACCAAAGTAAATAGGGAAAAAACTAAATTAAATTGGAAGCATCAATAACATGAATTTGAAGAAAGCAATCTTAAATCTGAAATACCTCAATGTGTATTAAATAAGAAAATTAACCCTAACATGGAGTTCATAAACCAATATTAACAAACTAAAATAATAGAATAAATAAAAGTAGAAGAGAAATTAAAGTAAAGAAACATTGAACCTGGAATGAAGAAGAAGTAAACCTAACTTTTAAGAAGAATCCTAATCCTAAACCTTAAAAGAGAGGAGAAAGCCTCCCTCTCTAGAAAACTACATCTAAAACCTAAAATTGTATATTATCTTGTGTTTAAGGCTCAAGGATATCCCTCTGTAACTATGGAGAGGAAGCATGAAGAGCTTCTCTCAAAACAGAGTCAAACAGAACCCCCACAGTCAAACTCTAAGTTTGGTGTTGGGAGGCCACAACCAAATTCTAAGTTTGGTGTTGAACCCCCACATTCAAACTCTAAGTTTGGTGTTGGGAGGTTCCAACATTGCTCTGAACATTTGTGAGGCTCCATGAGGGCCCACTGTCAAGCTACTGACATTAAAGAAGCGCTTGTTGGAAGGCAACCCAAACTATTTATTTATTTTCCATTGTTATTTTATGTTCTATAGGTTGATGATCATGTGAAGTCACAAAAACAATTGAAAAGCAAAAACAGAATGAAAAATAGAAAGAAAAATAGCACACCTTGGAGGAAAAGCTTGCTGGCGTTTAAACGCCAGTAAGGGCACCAAATGGGCGTTTAACGCCCAGTCTGGCACCATTCTGGGTGTTTAACGCCAGAAAGGGAAACCAGATTGGCATTTAACGCTAGAAAGGGGCACCAGACTGGCGTTTAACGCCAGAAAAGGGCAGCAGCCCGGCGTTTAATGCCAGGATTGGCAGAAAGGGTGTTTTACACGCCACTTGGTGCAGGGATGAGCTATCCTTGACACCTCAGGATCTGTGGACCCCACAGGATTCCCACCTACCCCACCACTCTCTCTCTTCTTCACCCATTCACCAATCACCTCAATACCTCTTCCCCAAAAACCCCTTACCTATCAAATCCCACCATTCTCTTCACCACTCACATCCATCCTTCATAAAACCCCACCTACCTCACCATCCAAATTCAAACCACTTTCCCTCCCAAACCCACCCATAATGGCCGAACCCTACCCCTCTCTCCACCCCTATATAAACCCATCTTCACTCCTTCATTTTCACACAACCTAAACACCACTTCTCCCCCTTGGCCGAACCATAAGAAGAAGGTGATCTCCGAGGTCCCTTTCAAACTCAAAAAGGGTCAACTTTGATCAAAGGTTGGACCAAGTCCTCATGGATACCACTAAGAAAAGGATGGAGCAAACAAGAGATCCCACTCATGGACATGAGGAGATTCCTCATCATGAAATCCCTGAGATGCCTCAAGGGATACACTTTTCTCCACAAAACTATTGGGAGCAAATCAACACCTCCCTAGGAGAATTGAGTTCCAACATGGGACAACTAAGGGTGGAGCACCAAGAACATTCCATCCTCCTCCATGAAATTAGAGAAGATCAAAGAATCATGAGAGAGGAGCAACAAAGGCAAGGAAGAGACATTGAGGAGCTCAACCACTCCATAAGATCTTCAAGAGGATGAACAAGCCGCCATCACTAAGGTGGACCCGTTCTTTAATTTCCTTGTTCTTTAATTTCTGTTTTTCGAATTTTTATGCTTATGTTTATCTATGTTTGTGTCTTATTACATGATCATTAGTGTCTTAGTGTCTATGCCTTAAAGTTATGAATGTCCTATGAATCCATCACCTTTCTTGAATGAAAAATGTTCTTAATTGAAAAAGAGAAGAATTGCATGAATTTTGAATTTTATAACAGATTAATTATTTTGATGTGGTGGCAATACTTTTTGTTTTCTGAATGTATGCTTGAACAGTGCATATGTCTTTTGAATTTGTTGTTCAAGAATGTTAAAATTGTTGGCTCTTGAAAGAATGATAAAACAGGAGAAATGTTATTGAGGATCTAAAAAATCATAAAAATGATTCTTGAAGCAAGAAAAAGTAGTGAATTCAAAAAAAAAAGGAAAAGAGAAAAGAGCAAGCAGAAAAAGCCAATAGCCCTTTAAACCAAAAGGCAAGGGTAATGGTGCACGAAATTGTGATCACTACAACTTCGCACAACTAACCAGCAAGTGTACTGGGTCGTCCAAGTAATAAACCTTACGCGAGTAAGGGTCGATCCCACAGAGATTGTTGGTATGAAGCAAGCTATGGTCACCTTGTAAATCTTAGTCAGGCAGACTCAAATGGGTATAGATGATGAATGAAACATAAAGATAAAGATAGAGATACTTATGCAATTCATTGGTAAGAACTTCAGATAAGCGAATGGAGATGCTTTGTCCCTTCCGTCTCTCTGCTTTCCTACTGTCTTCATTCAATCCTTCTTACTCCTTTCCATGGCAAGCTTATGCAAGGGTTTCACCGTTGTCAGTGGCTACCTCCCATCCTCTCAGTGGAAATGTTCAACGCACCCTGTCACGGCACGGCTATCCATCTGTCGGTTCTCAATCAGGCCGGAATAGAATCCAGTGATTCTTTTGCGTCTGTCACTAACGCCCCGCCCTCAGGAGTTTGAAGCACGCCACAGTCATTCAATCATTGAATCCTACTCAGAATACCACAGACAAGGTTTAGACCTTCTGGATTCTCTTGAATGCTGCCATCAGTTCTTGCCTATACCACGAAGACTCTGATCTCACGGAATGGCTGGCTCGTTTGTCAGGCGAGCGCTCGGTTGTCAGGCGATCAACCATGCATCGTGTATCAGGAATCCAAGAGATATTCACTCAATCTAAGGTAGAACGGAGGTGGTTGTCAGTCACACGTTCATGGGTGAGAATGATGATGAGTGTCACGGATCATCACATTCATCAAGTTGAAGAACAAGTGATATCTTGGAACAAGAACAAGCTGAATTGAATAGAAGAACAATAGTAATTGCATTAATACTCGAGGTACAGCAGAGCTCCACACCTTAATCTATGGTGTGTAGAAACTCCACCATTGAAAATACATAAGCACAAGGTCTAGGCATGGCCGTGAGGCCAGCCTCCCAATGATCTAAGATCTAAAGTGATCAAAAGATGAAAATACAATAGTAAAAGGTCCTATTTATAGAAAACTAGTAGCTTAAGAATTACAAAGATGAGTAAATGACATAAGAATCCACTTCCGGGCCCACTTGGTGTGTGCTTGGGCTGAGCATTGAAGCATTTTCGTGTAGAGACTTCTCTTGGAGTTAAACGCCAGCTTTTGTGCCAGTTTGGGCGTTTAACTCCCACTTTGGTGCCAGTTCCGGCGTTTAACGCTGGGAATTCTGAAGGTGACTTTGAACGCCGGTTTGGGCCATCAAATCTTGGGCAAAGTATGGACTATCATATATTGCTGAAAAGCCCAGGATGTCTAATTTCCAACGCCGTTGAGAGCGCGCCAATTGGGCTTCTGTAGCTCCAGAAAATCCACTTCGAGTGCAGGGAGGTCAGAATCCAACAGCATCTGCAGTCCTTTTCAGTCTCTGAATCAGATTTTTGCTCAGGTCCCTCAATTTCAGCCAGAAAATACCTGAAATCACAAAAAAACACACAAACTCATAGTAAAGTCCAGAAAAGTGAATTTTAACTAAAAACTAATAAAAATATACTAAAAACTCAACCAAATATACTAAAAACATACTAAAAACAATGCCAAAAAGCGTACAAATTATCCGCTCATCACAACACCAAACTTAAATTGTTGCTTGTCCTCAAGCAACTGAAAATCAAATAAGATAAAAAAGAGAATATACTATAGACTCCAAATTATCAATGAAACTTAGCTCCAAATTAGATGAGCGGGACTAGTAGCTTTTTGCCTCCGAACAGTTTTGGCATCTCACTTTATCCTTTGAAATTCAGAATGATTGGCTTCTTTAGGAACTCAGAATCCAGATAGTGTTATTGATTCTCCTAGTTAAGTATGATGATTCTTGAACACAGCTACTTATTGAGTCTTGGCCGTGGCCCAAAGCACTCTGTCTTCCAGTATTACCACCGGATACATACATGCCACAGACACATAATTGGGTGAACCTTTTCAGATTGTGACTCAGCTTTGCTAAAGTCCCCAATTAGAGGTGTCCAGGGTTCTTAAGCACACTCTTTTTGCCTTGGATCACAACTTTATTTCTTTCTTTTTCTTTTTTCTCCTTCTTTTTTTTTGTATTCACTGCTTTTTCTTGCTTCAAGAATCATTTTTTATGATTTTTCAGATCCTCAATAACATGTCTCTTTTTTCATCATTCTTTCAAGAGCCAACATTCATGAACCACAAATTCAAAAGACATATGCACTGTTTAAGCATACATTCAGAAAACAAAAAGTATTGTCACCACATCAAACTAATTAAGCTAGTTTTAAAGATGAATTCGAAATCCTGTACTTCTTGTTCTTTTATGATAAAAACAGTTTTCATTTAAGAAAGGTGATGGATTCATAGGACATTCATAACTTTAAGGCATAGACACTAAGACACTAATGATCATAAGACACAAACATGGACAAACATAAGCATAAAAATTCGAAAAACAAGAAAATAAAGAACAAGGAGATTAAAGAACGGGTCCACCTCAGTGATGGCGGCTTGTTCTTCCTCTTGAAGGTCTTATGGAGTGCTTGAGCTCCTCAATGTCTCTTCCTTGTCTTTGTTGCTCCTCTCTCATGATTCTTTGATCTTCTCTAATTTCATGGAGGAGAATGGAGTGTTCTTGGTGCTCCACCCTTAGTTGTCCCATGTTGGAACTCAATTCTCCTAGGGAGGTGTTCAGTTGCTCCCAATAGTCTTGTGGAGGAAAGTGCATCCCTTGAGGCATCTCAGGGATCTCATGATGAGAGGGGTCTTTTGTTTGCTCCATCCTTTTCTTAGTGATGGGCTTATCCTCATCAATGAGGATGTCTCCTTCTATGTCAACTCCTACTGAATAACAGAGGTGACAAATAAGATGAGGAAAGGCTAACCTTGCCAAGGTAGAGGACTTGTCCGCCACCTTATAGAGTTCTTGGGCTATAACCTCATGAACTTCTACTTCTTCTCCAATCATGATGCTATGGATCATGATGGCTCGGTCTAGAGTAACTTCAGACCGGTTGCTAGTGGGAATGATTGAGCGTTGGATAAACTCCAACCATCCTCTACCCACGGGCTTGAGGTCATGCCTTTTTAATTGAACCGGCTTCCCTCTTGAATCTCTCTTCCATTGAGTGCCCTCTTCACAAATGTCTATGAGGACTTGGTCCAACCTTTGATCAAAGTTGACCCTTTTTGAGTTTGAAAGGGACCTCGGGGATCACCTTCTTCAAGGCCACAACTTCATAGAAGTGGTCTTGATGCACCCTTGAGAGGAATCTCTCCATCTCCCATGACTCGGAGGTGGAAGCTTTTGCCTTCCCTTTCCTCTTTCTAGAGGTTTCTCCGGCCTTGGATGTCGTAAATGGTTATGGAAAAACAAAAAGCAACGCTTTTACCACACCAAACTTAAAAGGTTTGCTCGTCCTCGAGCAAAAGAAGAAAGAAGAGAGTAGAAAAAGAAGAAATGGAGGAGAGGGAGATGGCTTTGTGGTTCAGCCAAAAGGGGAAGAAGTAGTGTTTAGTGTGTGTGAAAATGAAGGAGTGAGGATGGGTTTCTATAGGGGTGAGGGGAGGGGTAGGGTTCGGCCATTAAGGGTGGGTTTGGGAGGGAAAGTGGTTTAAATTTTTAATGGTGAGGTAGGTGGGCTTTTATGAAGGATGGATGTGAGTGGTGAAGAGAAAGATGGGATTTGATAGGTGAAGGGTTTTTGGGGAAGAGGTGTTGAGGTGATTGGTGAATGGGTGAAGAAAAAGAGGGTGGTGGGGTTGGTGGGGATCCTGTGGGGTCCACAGATCCTGAGGTGTCAAGGAAAAGTCATTCCTGCACCAAATGGCATGCAAAAATGCGTTTTGAGCCAATTCTGGCGTTAAACGCCAGGCTGGTGCCCATTTCTGGCGTTTAACGCCAAGTGCTTGCCCTTTTCTGGCGTTTAACGCCAGTCTGGTGCCCCTTTCTGGCGTTAAACGCCCAGAATGGTGCCAGACTGGGCGTTAAACGCCCACCTGCTAGCCTTACTGGCGTTTAAACGCCAGTAGGTTCTTCCTCCAGGGTGTGCTATTTTTCTTCCTGTTTTTTCATTCTGTTTTTGCTTTTTCAATTGATTTTGTGACTTCTCATGATCATCAACCTACAGAAAACATAAAATAACAAAGAAAAATAGGTAAAATATAACATTGGGTTGCCTCCCAACAAGCGCTTCTTTAATGTCATTAGCTTGACAGAGGGCTCTCATGAAGCCTCACAAATGCTCAGAGCAATGTTGGAACCTCCCAACACCAAACTTAGAGTTTGAATGTGGGGGTTCAACACCAAACTTAGAGTTTGGTTGTGGCCTCCCAACACCAAACTTAGAGTTTGACTGTGGGGGCTCTGTTTGACTCTGTTTTGAGAGAAGCTCTTCATGCTTCCTCTCCATGGTGACAGAGGGGTATCCTTGAGCCTTAAACACAAGGGATTCTTCATTCACTTGAATGATCAGTTCACCTCTATCAACATCAATCACAACCTTTGCTGTGGCTAGGAAGGGTCTGCCAAGGATGATGGATTCATCCATGCACTTCCCAGTCTCTAGGACTATGAAATCAGCAGGGATGTAATGGTCTTCAACTTTTACCAGAACATTCTCTACAAGTCCATAGGCTTGTTTCTTTGAATTGTCTGCCATCTCTAGTGAGATTCTTGCAGCATGTACCTCAGAGATCCCTAGCTTCTCCATTACAGAGAGAGGCATGAGGTTTACACTTGACCCTAAGTCACACAGAGCCTTCTTGAAGGTCATGGTGCCTATGGTACAAGGTATTGAAAACTTCCCAGGATCTTGTCTCTTTTGAGGTAATTTCTGCCTAGACAAGTCATCCAGTTCTTTGGTGAGTAAAGGAGGTTCGTTCTCCCAAGTCTCATTTCCAAATAACTTGTCATTTAGCTTCATGATTGCTCCAAGGTATTTAGCAACTTGTTCTTCAGTGACATACTCATCCTCTTCAGAGGAGGAATACTCATCAGAGCTCATGAATGGCAGAAGTAAACCAAATGGAATCTCTATGGTCTCAGTTTGAGCCTCAGATTCCCATGGTTCCTCATTAGGAAACTCATTGGAGATCAGTGCACGCCCATTGAGGTCTTCCTCAGTGGCGTTCACTGCCTCTTCATCCTCTCCAAGTTCGGCCATGTTGATGGCCTTGCACTCTCCTTTTGGATTTTCTTCTGTATTGCTTGGAAGAGTACTAGGAGGGAGTTCAGTAACTTTCTTACTCAGCTGTCCCACTTGTGCCTCCAAATTCCTAATGGAGGACCTTGTTTCAGTCATGAAACTTTGAGTGGTTTTGATTAGATCAGAGACCATGGTTGCTAAGTCAGAGTGGTTCTGCTTAGAACTCTCTGTCTGTTGCTGAGAAGATGATGGAAAAGGCTTGCCCTTACTAAACCTGTTTCTTCCACCATTATTGTTATTGAAACCTTGTTGAGGTCTCTCTTGATCCTTCCATGAGAAATTTGGATGATTTCTCCATGAAGAATTATAGGTGTTTCCATAGGGTTCTCCCATGTAATTCACCTCTTCCATTGAAGGGTTCTCAGGATCATAGGCTTCTTCTTCAGATGAAGCATCCTTAGTACTGATACGTGAAAATTAGGATTTCACGTATAACCGGCAAGTATACCGGGTCGTATCAAGTAATAAAACTCACTAAGAGTGAGGTCGATCCCACGAGGATTGGTAGATTAAGCAACTTTAGTTAAATGGTAGATTTAGTCAAGCAAACATAGTTTTGATTTCATGAGCATTTTGATTTTTGAACATAATTGTAAGAATTTAAATGGCAAAGAATGTAAAGAACTAGAAGATAGAAATAAAGTAAAAGTAAATAGCGGAAACTTAAATTGCAAGAAACTTAAATGACATCAAAAGTAAATTGCAAGAAGATAAAGTGCTGAATTCTAAAGAGCATAAGAGTAAGGAATAAAGAAACAGAATGTAAATGACAAGAACAATAAATTGCAAGAATGTAGAAGGGAATTGGGTAATGGGTTTTCAAACACTAAGAACAAAAGAAATGAGAATTAATGATGGAGAGGATCATTAGGGATCAGAGATGTTAGTTTTCATGAATTGATGTTAGTCAAATCCTTCTCAATCATGGGTATAGATCTATGGCAAATGGGTGATTGAACCCCAATCTCTTGGTGATTCAATCTCTCTCAACATAACCAATTGCCACTCTCGTGATCTAATTGTTCATGAGAAGAGATGAAGCTCAAATATTATCCAGCCACACAATTTCTATAATCTCAACCAAGGAGAGTTATATCTCACATACTAACCAAGGTATATTGATTAAAGAAATCATGAAAGGATGAACTCTAAACTGAATTATGTGGCTCATTCCTCAAATTCACCACATAATTCATATAGATTAACCCCTCTCTCGATGGTGGTTGAATCTGTGAAGATCAAGAGTTCCCTCTTTAGATCAACCACTAGAATTGAGGAGGGAAGATGGGTTCATCAATCCATTCCAACAAACAGAGCTCCTCCCCCTAATGAAAGTGGGGTTTAGTGAGTCATTGCTCCAATTTCAACAACAATTGCCATAAACAAGAATTAAACTAAGTGTAAAGGAAGAAGAAGAAGAAGAATGAAGTGCTTAAAACTTGTAAAAATGAAGGAGAAAAGTTCCAATAGAAAAGCCAAAAATGAGCTTTCCGGAGAGTACCCGGAAGTTCTTACAAAGCCAAGTAAAAGTGCTAAAAGTGAATAAAAATGCTAAGTGTTAAAAAGTAATCAAAGTGTAAAAGTGTAAAAGTCCTCTCAAGTACAAACTCAATCTCTATTTATACTAGTCCTAAACTCTTTCAAAGATCTTCAAGTGGACTAGCAATGTGGGCTTTCTCATTGTTGAATTCTTGGCTCAATTGGAAGTGTTGCTAGACTTGGAATGGAAGAGTTCATTCATCATGTTTCTGGCCCATTGGCTTGGCGTTATTGGCACTAACTCCAGGCCAAATGCACGTTGGCAACGTGCTTGACATTTTCCTGGAAGTGAAGTATGAGACTTGGGCGTTGCTAGCCCAAGTTGTTGCCAACAACTTGCTTTTCCTCTTCTTGGCCTTACTTTCATGCTAAATGTAGCCCAGAATTTGAGTGTCAACCTTCAGCTTCAATATGGACTATTATACATCATTGGAAAGCTCTTGATGTCTATTTTCTAATGCCACTGGAATCACCTCAATTGGACTTTCCTAGCTCAAGTTATGGTTCCTCAAAGAAGGTAAGGTCAAGCTGCCAAGTTGTTGCCAAGTTGTTGTGAATAACGCACCCTCAACCCCAAGTTGGCAACGTGCCCGTGCATCACTCTCCCAAGGCAAGGACTTGGGGCTGGCGTTGTTGCAAAACACGCCCCCCTTGTGGCACGTTGGCAACGTGCTCGACCCACACCCCAAGGCCAATCTCTAGCTTTCTTGAATTTCACTTCATGTTCTTGTTTTTAGGGCCTAAAGATGACTCTGGTTTGGCTTCAATTTTGTGCTCCATCATAGACTATTATATATGGTTGGAAAGCTCTGAATGTCAGCTTTCCAATGCAACTGGAAGCACTCAATTTGGATCTCTGTAGCTCAAGATATCTTCCATTGAAGAGGACATGGTCAGGCTGCCTTGTTGGAGTTGTTGTGAATAACGCCCATACATTCAAGTTAGCAACGTGCACCACAATTTCCTGGCGTTGTTGTGAATAACTCCTTCTCTTTAGCACGTTGGCAACGTGCTCGAGCCCTTCTCAAGGCTCCAAACAATGCTTCCCACGTTGGCAACTTGATTTTGGCGTTGGCAACGTGAATGGTGAGGCTTGTGGACGTTAGCCACTTGAATGGTGCGGCCATTGGGCGTTGGCAACGTGGTTGGTGCACATTCTGGCGTTGCCAACTTGGTGTTGGCGTTGCCAACTTGGTGTTGGCGTTGGCAACTTGGTGACATCCTCCCCTGGTGGCTCCTGGCGTTGCCAACTTGGTGTTCAAATTGGCAACTTGCAATACTTCATTCCCTTGCATTTGGGGCTTAAGTTTCCCTCTGATTTGAGCTTCCATTCCTTGCCACATTATGGACTATTGTATATCGTTGGAAAGCTCTTGATGTCAGCTTCTCAACGCAATTGGAATCATGTCAATTGGATCCTTGTGGTTCGAGATATTCATCCTTGAAGAGGGGAAGGTCAGGCTGCAATTTCCGCTGATTGTGCACTAGCACGTTGCCAACTTGGTTTCCAAGTTGCCAACGTGCTACACCTCCTGGCAGCACCACTTTGGGCGTTGGCAACTTGGAAATCAAGTTGCCAACGTGCTCTCTCATCCTGGTTGCATCAATTGGGCGTTGCCAACTTGAGGATCAAGTTGGCAACATGCATCTCCTTCTTGCTCCAAGATTTCCTTGCATCATTGTCTTCTTGCTTCATCACCTATCATAAACCAAAGAAATAGCTTCAAAGTCTTACCAATTCATGCACAAATTCCATGAGATTCATTCATACTCATTCATGTATATATTCTTTAAATCATTTGCATGAATTTGGCTAGAATCACATGTTCCTTGGTATTCTCATGCATGAAGATAAAACTCATAAAAGGACTTGTTTATTTAGAGAAAATGAGTGAAACTAAGCTAAAACCAACTAAACTAACTAGCTAATATAGTAAATATGCAAATGCATCACAACACCAAACTTAAACCTTGCTTGTCCTCAAGCAACAAAAGAACTATGCACAAAGATTTCTTTTAATTGGAATGAGTTGAGGAATAGCTTGTAATACCTTGGTGAGTGAAGTGATTAGGTGATAGTGGGGTGAACTCTGAATTATGTGTTCATGCAAGGGTCCCAGTGCTTATCAGTCCTTACATTTTGGAAGTCTTAGATCTTAGGACTTTCATTCAAATGATATCATGGAGATCTCTTTATATGTAATCACCTTGAAGCAGCTTATAATTTTTGTGCTTTGACCTCGACTCTAAGTGTCATGTCTCAAGGCGGCTCTTTAGATAAGCTTTCAATCAATACTCCTAAACCAGTTGGTTTTAAGGTATTAGGTGTTAAAGCACCCCCAAGGATTTACTTGCTCAAGCCTCTTTCCTTGACACACTTCAACCACAAGCATTTACTAGGATAGCAACTCTTTTGAGTTTTTGTTTCTTTCTTTCTTTTTCTGCCTAGTAATTGATGCTCAGAGCCTTGGGCCATGTTCTTTTTGTTTTTGCACTTTCTTTTCTTCCTTTTGCTTTGTTTGCTGCTTCTTGGATCAATAGATTTTGAGAATCTCTACAATACTTCTTTGAACTTCATGTCCTGCCTATGAGCTCCCATGCAAGTTTTCACAAGCATGCAACCTCAATACATGATCATACTACTAGAACCACCACTTCTCCTAATCTTTTGCTTGCCTCAAAAACTGATTTTATTCCTCAATCCTTCTTTTCAAAGAACTTTCATGTGATGCATTCTTGAAAATTGAGTGCAAACAAGTTTTGAAGATAAGAATGTTGTGAATAATCAAGCATCTTGCTTATTATAAAGAAAGACTATGCTATGAAGGCAGGCGGGAATATAAAGAGAAAATTATATGATGCAGACAAACAGGGCAAATAAGGATACAATCCAACTTTCAATCACAGCAACATTTGATGTAAAATATCACTTAACAATACAACCTGTTGGAGTTCACTTGCTTTTCTTCTCATCATCATCATTGCTAGCCTTTATGTTCATCTTTTGCTTCTTTGATTGATGATGCTTAATCCCTCCAAAGGCTTGTATGACATTCTACAATGATATTAAAAGTTGCTTGTTCCCCAAGCACTTAGAAACAGTGGTTAATCTGCATGATTTATTTGTGGGCTTTTTGAACTTACTTTGGTGTGGGAACACCAAACTTAGTACCTTGCCAATGCATCAAATTAACCATGTGTGAAACTCTTTCTTCTTTTTCTAAGGTAATAGACTAAAAACTAGAAAACAGCAAGATAATTAACTAGTCCGTCTAAATGCATGAAGCTAGCCTTATGGCAGAAAGTGAGAATGTGTTTTATGATGGGATTTTGGTGGAACACCAAACTTAGAATCCTTCATTCTCCCTTAGATTGTTTTGGTGTGCAACACCAAACTTAGCTTCTTGCAATCTAGATGAAACTAATTAACAGTTTTATTGAATTAGATATGAAAAGATGGTTACCTCTGGTTGGGTTGCCTCCCAACAAGCGCTCTTTTATTGTCACTAGCTTGACATTTGTCCCTCTTTAGGGCGGATGATGATCATAGTGCCTTAATCCTTCCCCTCTCACCGTGAGCTTCCTTCCAGTATCATTCTTGATGATTTCCACATGTTCAAGTGAGAGGATTTTGTTCACTGTGTAGTATCCAGAAAAGTGTGGAGATGTCTCTTTTGGTTGGTAAGTTAGCATCACTTTATCCCCTGGTGAGAAGTCTTCAGTGGAGATTTTCTTGTTTCTCCATCCTCTTGGCATTTTCTTCTTGGGACTCTCTTCTTTTCCAGGAGATAGTTCAGGTTTTGGAATCTCAATTTTTGGACAGTCCTTGCTATGAATCTTAAATGCTGACTTTGATTGCAGCTTCTCCTCTATTCTTTGAGCTTGTTGCAGCACCTCCACCTCTTCATTTTCTTTCCTGCATGAGCTTGGAAGTGCCTCATCAAGTGCCTCTTTCAAGTTTGGATCTATGGAATCAATCTTCATACACTCTTCCTCTTGGGTGGAGTCTTGCAAATTCTTGAAGACATGGAACACTATATGCTCATCATGCACCCTTAGCATTAATTCTCCTTTTTCGACATCTATCAATGCCCTGGCAGTAGCTAAAAAGGGCCTCCCTAGAATAATGGGAGTGTTGTCATCTTCCTCTATGTCTAGGATGACAAAGTCAACTGGGAGGAAAAATTTGTCCACCTTTACTAATACATTCTCTACAACCCCAAGTGCTTGTTGAATAGATTTATCTGCCATTTGAAGGGCTATCTTTGTAGGTTTCAATTCATGAATCTGAAGCTTCCTCATCAAAGATAGAGGCATCAAATTTATGCTTGCACCAAGATCACAAAATGCTCTCTCAATCATCATGTTACCTATTGTGCAGGGGATGTGAAAGCTCCCTGGGTCTTTCATCTTCTTTGGCAACTTTTTCTGGATGATGGCACTACACTCCCTGGTCATCACAACCGTTTGTCCCTCTTTCAAGGCTCTTTTCTTTGTCAATAATTCCTTCATGAACTTAGCATATAGGGGCATCTGTTCAAGTGCTTCAATGAAGGGGATGTTGATGTGTAGTGTCTTGAATATTTCCAAGAATTTGGAATATTGCTTCTCTTTGTTCTCTTCTTTAAACCTTTGAGGGTATGGGAGTATTGGTTGGTATGCTTTCACTGCCTCCTTCTTAGCTAATTTATCACTTTGTGTATAGGTTTCTTGCTCCTGCTTTTGTTCCTTCACCTCTTCTTTTAAGCCTTCTTTGATGTGCTCTTCCTGAGTAATGGCTTCTGTCTCCACTTTCTTCCCACTTCTCAGGGTGATTGCTTTACACTCCTCCCATTTTATGGCTTTTTCTGTGTCTCTAGGGTTGGGTATCGTATCACTTGGAAGAACATTGGTTGGTCGCTCTGCTTGTTTGGCTATTTGTCCCACTTGTCTCTCAATATTCTTCATGATGACCTCATGTTCCTTGTGTCCCTTAGCTAAGGCTTGAGTGGTTTGAGCAAGTGCTTGCAAGGTTGCTTCAAGACTTGAGATTCTAGTCTCATGATGGTCAATTGGGGATATGATGGGGGTTGATTGTTGTTGGAAGTTGTTGGGTGGATTAGTGTGGTAATTCTGTGTGTTGGATGTTGGTGCAGGGAAGTTGTTTTGGTGAGTTTGTGAGTTATTGTGAGGGTGTTGATATGTGTTTTGTGTTTTTCTATATTGGTTAGTGTTGTTGGCATGGTGGTTTTGGTTATTTGTGGTGCGGGTGTGATTGTGGTTGTTGTTCTTTTGCCAATGGTTTTCACCCCACTTTAGATTGGGATGATTTCTCCAAGATGAATTGTATGTATCACCATGAAATTCATCCTGAGAATTTGAAGTGTTCTGCATGTATTGAACTCGTTCTTGTGGTTGCTCAACCGTGGCCCCTTCACCTTGGCTCCATTCAAGTGATGGTTGATTTGTTGTGTTCACTGATGCAAGTTGCATACCATCCATTCTCTTTGTTATCATCTCCATTTGTTGTTGGATTTGTTGGTGCATTAACTTGTTTTGTGCCAAGATAGCATCAACACCTTCAAGCTCCATTACACCTTTCTTTGGGATCGGATTATGTTGCCTCTCTGATGAGTAATAATACTGATTGTTTGCCACAATCTCAATGAGGTCTTGAGCCTCTTCGGCAGTTTTCATCATGTTGAGTGATCCTCCTGATGAGTAGTCTAGTCCCTTCCTTGCTTCTAAGTTTAAACCTTCATAGAAGTTTTGGAGCTTGACCCAGTCACTAAACATGTCAGGTGGACATCTTCTCATGAGTGCCTTATACCTTTCCCAGGCTTCATACAATGACTCCCCTTCCATCTGCCTGAAAGTTTGAACCTCTGTCTTCAACTTAATGATTCTTTGAGGTGGGTAGAACTTCGCTAGAAATCTGCCCATCAGGTCATTCCAATCATTGAGGCTTTCCTTGGGGAATGATTCTAGCCATTGAGTGGCTTTATCCCTCAAAGAGAATGGAAATAGTAACAACTTGTAGACATCTGGATGCACTCCATTTGTCTTCACTGTATTGCATATCCTCAGAAAAACAGATAGATGTTGATTTGGGTCTTCAAGAGGTCCCCCTCCATAAGAGCAATTGTTCTGTACCAAAGTGATGAGCTGAGGTTTTAACTCAAAGTTATTGGCCTGAACATTTGGAGTGGCTATACTACTCCCACAATGTCTTGGGTCAGGGATAGTATATGAAGACAACACCCTTCTAGCGTGTCCACCATTATTGTTGACCCCTCCAGGAGGATTTGGCATCTCATCCTCCATGGTTTGATCTTCTTCCTCTGACTCCTCTGACCCTTCTTCACCAACTATGAACTTTCCTCTTTCTGCTCTCCTTATCCTTCGGAGGGTTCTCTCGTCCTCAATATTACGTCTACTAGCTCCTGACATACACAAACAAACCAAAATCACAAGTGAGACACTCTAAAACTAGAGTGGAATTGGAGTTAGTGAAACAAAGTATCAAACAGTTAGTGGGCTTAACAAAAAATACTAAAAAAATGCTTAATCTAAACCACCTTTCACTTAATCATTGTCAATCTTTCCAATCCCCGGCAACGGCGCCAAAAACTTGATACGTGAAAATTAGGATTTCACGTATAACCGGCAAGTATACCGGGTCGTATCAAGTAATAAAACTCACTAAGAGTGAGGTCGATCCCACGAGGATTGGTAGATTAAGCAACTTTAGTTAAATGGTAGATTTAGTCAAGCAAACATAGTTTTGATTTCATGAGCATTTTGATTTTTGAACATAATTGTAAGAATTTAAATGGCAAAGAATGTAAAGAACTAGAAGATAGAAATAAAGTAAAAGTAAATAGCGGAAACTTAAATTGCAAGAAACTTAAATGACATCAAAAGTAAATTGCAAGAAGATAAAGTGCTGAATTCTAAAGAGCATAAGAGTAAGGAATAAAGAAACAGAATGTAAATGACAAGAACAATAAATTGCAAGAATGTAGAAGGGAATTGGGTAATGGGTTTTCAAACACTAAGAACAAAAGAAATGAGAATTAATGATGGAGAGGATCATTAGGGATCAGAGATGTTAGTTTTCATGAATTGATGTTAGTCAAATCCTTCTCAATCATGGGTATAGATCTATGGCAAATGGGTGATTGAACCCCAATCTCTTGGTGATTCAATCTCTCTCAACATAACCAATTGCCACTCTCGTGATCTAATTGTTCATGAGAAGAGATGAAGCTCAAATATTATCCAGCCACACAATTTCTATAATCTCAACCAAGGAGAGTTATATCTCACATACTAACCAAGGTATATTGATTAAAGAAATCATGAAAGGATGAACTCTAAACTGAATTATGTGGCTCATTCCTCAAATTCACCACATAATTCATATAGATTAACCCCTCTCTCGATGGTGGTTGAATCTGTGAAGATCAAGAGTTCCCTCTTTAGATCAACCACTAGAATTGAGGAGGGAAGATGGGTTCATCAATCCATTCCAACAAACAGAGCTCCTCCCCCTAATGAAAGTGGGGTTTAGTGAGTCATTGCTCCAATTTCAACAACAATTGCCATAAACAAGAATTAAACTAAGTGTAAAGGAAGAAGAAGAAGAAGAATGAAGTGCTTAAAACTTGTAAAAATGAAGGAGAAAAGTTCCAATAGAAAAGCCAAAAATGAGCTTTCCGGGAGAGTACCCGGAAGTTCTTACAAAGCCAAGTAAAAGTGCTAAAAGTGAATAAAAATGCTAAGTGTTAAAAAGTAATCAAAAGTGTAAAAGTGTAAAAAGTCCTCTCAAGTACAAACTCAATCTCTATTTATACTAGTCCTAAAACTCTTTCAAAGATCTTCAAGTGGACTAGCAATGTGGGCTTTCTCATTGTTGAATTCTTGGCTCAATTGGAAGTGTTGCTAGACTTGGAATGGAAGAGTTCATTCATCATGTTTCTGGCCCATTGGCTTGGCGTTATTGGCACTAACTCCAGGCCAAATGCACGTTGGCAACGTGCTTGACATTTTCTTGGAAGTGAAGTATGAGACTTGGGCGTTGCTAGCCCAAGTTGTTGCCAACAACTTGCTTTTCCTCTTCTTGGCCTTACTTTCATGCTAAATGTAGCCCAGAATTTGAGTGTCAACCTTCAGCTTCAATATGGACTATTATACATCATTGGAAAGCTCTTGATGTCTATTTTCTAATGCCACTGGAATCACCTCAATTGGACTTTCCTAGCTCAAGTTATGGTTCCTCAAAGAAGGTAAGGTCAAGCTGCCAAGTTGTTGCCAAGATGTTGTGAATAACGCACCCTCAACCCCAAGTTGGCAACGTGCCCGTGCATCACTCTCCCAAGGCAAGGACTTGGGGCTGGCGTTGTTGCAAAACACGCCCCCCTTGTGGCACGTTGGCAACGTGCTCGACCCACACCCCAAGGCCAATCTCTAGCTTTCTTGAATTTCACTTCATGTTCTTGTTTTTAGGGCCTAAAGATGACTCTGGTTTGGCTTCAATTTGTGCTCCATCATAGACTATTATATATGGTTGGAAAGCTCTGAATGTCAGCTTTCCAATGCAACTGGAAGCACTCAATTTGGATCTCTGTAGCTCAAGATATCTTCCATTGAAGAGGACATGGTCAGGCTGCCTTGTTGGAGTTGTTGTGAATAACGCCCATACATTTCAAGTTAGCAACGTGCACCACAATTTCCTGGCATTGTTGTGAATAACTCCTTCTCTTTAGCACGTTGGCAACGTGCTCGAGCCCTTCTCAAGGCTCCAAACAATGCTTCCCACGTTGGCAACTTGATTTTGGCGTTGGCAACGTGAATGGTGAGGCTTGTGGACGTTAGCCACTTGAATGGTGCGGCCATTGGGCGTTGGCAACGTGGTTGGTGCACATTCTGGCGTTGCCAACTTGGTGTTGGCGTTGCCAACTTGGTGTTGGCGTTGGCAACTTGGTGACATCCTCCCCTGGTGGCTCCTGGCGTTGCCAACTTGGTGTTCAAGTTGGCAACTTGCAATACTTCATTCCCTTGCATTTGGGGCTTAAGTTTCCCTCTGATTTGAGCTTCCATTCCTTGCCACATTATGGACTATTGTATATCGTTGGAAAGCTCTTGATGTCAGCTTCTCAACGCAATTGGAATCATGTCAATTGGATCCTTGTGGTTCGAGATATTCATCCTTGAAGAGGGGAAGGTCAGGCTGCAATTTCCGCTGATTGTGCACTAGCACGTTGCCAACTTGGTTTCCAAGTTGCCAACGTGCTACACCTCCTGGCAGCACCACTTTGGGCGTTGGCAACTTGGAAATCAAGTTGCCAACGTGCTCTCTCATCCTGGTTGCATCAATTGGGCGTTGCCAACTTGAGGATCAAGTTGGCAACATGCATCTCCTTCTTGCTCCAAGATTTCCTTGCATCATTGTCTTCTTGCTTCATCACCTATCATAAACCAAAGAAATAGCTTCAAAGTCTTACCAATTCATGCACAAATTCCATGAGATTCATTCATACTCATTCATGTATATATTCTTTAAATCATTTGCATGAATTTGGCTAGAATCACATGTTCCTTGGTATTCTCATGCATGAAGATAAAACTCATAAAAGGACTTGTTTATTTAGAGAAAATGAGTGAAACTAAGCTAAAACCAACTAAACTAACTAGCTAATATAGTAAATATGCAAATGCATCAAGTACTGCTTGGTGCATTTTGCATTCCAGACAGACTTTGAGAAATCAAATTGACTTGTTGAGTCAATATTTTATTCTGAGCCAATATGGCATTCAGAGTATCAATCTCAAGAACTCCTTTCTTCTGATTAGTCCCATTGTTCACAGGATTCCTTTCAGAAGTGTACATGAATTGGTTATTTGCAACTATTTCAATCAGTTCTTGAGCTTCTGCAGGCGTCTTCTTCAGATGAAGAGATCCTCCAGCAGAGCTATCCAATGACATCTTGGACAGTTCAGAGAGACCATCATAGAAAATACCTATGATGCTCCATTCAGAAAGCATATCAGAGGGACACTTTCTAATCAATTGTTTGTATCTTTCCCAAGCTTCATAGAGGGATTCACCTTCCTTCTGTCTGAAGGTTTGGACTTCCACTCTAAGCTTACTCAATTTTTGAGGTGGAAAGAACTTTGCCAAGAAGGCATTGACTAGCTTTTCCCAAGAGTTCAGGCTGTCTTTAGGTTGTAAGTCCAACCATATTCTAGCTCTGTCTCTTACAGCAAAAGGGAATAGCATAAGTCTGTAGACCTCAGGGTCAACCCCATTAGTCTTGACAGTGTCACAGATTTGCAAGAATTCAGCTAAGAACCGATGAGGATCTTCCAATGGAAGTTCATGGAATTTGCAATTCTGTTGCATTAGAGAAACTAATTGAGGCTTAAGCTCAAAGTTGTTTGCTCCAATGGCAGGGATAGAGATGCTTCTCCCATAGAAGTCGGGAGTAGATGCAGTAAAGTCACCCAGCACCTTCCCTGCATTATTTGCATTGTTGTTGTTTTCGGCTGCCATGTCTTCTTCTTTGAAGATTTCTGTTAGGTCCTCTACAGAGAGTTGTGCCTTAGCTTCTCTTAGCTTTCTGATGAGCGGATAATTTGTACGCTTTTTGGCATTGTTTTTAGTATGTTTTTAGGATGATCTAGTTAGTTTTTAGTATATTTTTATTAGTTTTTAGCTAAAATTCACTTTTCTGGACTTTACTATGAGTTTGTGTGTTTTTCTGTGATTTCAGGTATTTTCTGGCTGAAATTGAGGGACCTGAGCAAAAATCTGATTCAGAGACTGAAAAGGACTACAGATGCTGTTGGATTCTGACCTCCCTGCACTCGAAGTGAATTTTCTGGAGCTACAGAAGCCCAATTGGCGCGCTCTCAACGGCGTTGGAAAGTAGACATCCTGGGATTTCCAGCAATATATGATAGTCCATACTTTGCCCAAGAATTGATGGCCCAAACCGGCGTTCAAAGTCACCCTCAGAATTCCCAGCGTTAAACGCCGGAACTGGCACAAGAATGGGAGTTAAACGCCCAAACTGGCACCAAAGCTGGCGTTTAACTCCAAGAAGAGTCTCTACACGAAAAATGCTTCATTGCTCAGCCCAAGCACACACCAAGTGGGCCCAGAAGTGGATTTTTTTGTCATTTACTCATCTTTGTAAACCTTAGGCTACTAGTTTTCTATAAGTAGGACCTTTTACTATTGTATTTTCATCTTTGGACATCTAGTTCTTAGATCATCTGGGGGCTGGCCTCACGGCCATGCCTAGACCTTGTTCTTATGTATTTTCAACGGTGGAGTTTCTACACACCATAGATTAAGGTGTGGAGCTCTGGTGTACCTCGAGTATTAATGCAATTACTATTGTTCTTCTATTCAATTCCGCTTGTTCTTCAACTTGATGAATGTGATGATCTGTGACACTCATCATCATTCTCACCTATGAACGTGTGACTGACAACCACCTCCGTTCTACCTTAGATTGGGTGAATATCTCTTGGATTCCTGATACACGATGCATGGTTGATCGCCTGACAACCGAGCCAGCCATTCCGGGAGATCAGAGTCTTCGTGGTATAGGCAAGAACTGATAGCGGCATTCAAGAGAATCTGGAAGGTCTAACCTTGTCTGTGGTATTCTGAGTAGAATTCAATGATTGAATGACTGTGACGTGCTTCAAACTCCTGAGGGCGGGGCGTTAGTGACAGACGCAAAAGAATCACTGGATTCTATTCCGGCCTGATCGAGAACCGACAGATGGATAGCCGTGCCGTGACAGGGTGCGTTGAACATTTCCACTGAGAGGATGGGAGGTAGCCACTGACAACGGTGAAACCCTTGCATAAGCTTGCCATGGAAAGGAGTAAGAAGGATTGGATGAAGACAGTAGGAAAGCAGAGAGACGGAAGGGACCAAGCATCTCCATTCGCTTATCTGAAGCTCTTACTAATGAATTACATAAGTATCTCTATCTTTATCTTTATGTTTTATTCATCATCTATACCCATTTGAGTCTGCCTGACTAAGATTTACAAGGTGACCATAGCTTGCTTCATACCAACAATCTCCGTGGGATCGACTCTTACTCGCGTAAGGTTTATTACTTGGACGACCCAGTGCACTTGCTGGTCAGTGGTGCAAAGTTGTAGTGATCACAATTTTCGCCCACCACTTTCGCTTCAAGGTCCTTTCAGGTTCAGGGTCAGCTTCAACAAGAATGCCTTTGTCTTTGTTCCTGCTCATATGAAAGAGAAGAGAACAAGAAAATGTGGAATCCTCTATGTCACAGTATAGAGATTCCTTGAGGTATCAGAGAAGAAGAAAATTAGAAGGAAGAGGTAGAAGAATTCGAACTTAATCAGATAGAGTTCGAATTGTGCATTGAGAAGGAGTGGTACTCCATAAATAGAAGGATGTGAGAAGAGGGGAAGAAAGTTTCGAAAATTAAGTGAAAGATTTTAAAAACATTTTGAAAAACTTTAATTGATTTTCGAAAACCAAGAGTGGGAAAGAAATCAAGTAATTTTTTGAAAAAGATTTTGAAATTAGAATTTAAAAAGATATGATTGAAAACTATTTTGAAAAAGATGTGATTAACAAGATATGATTGAAAAGTTATGGTTTAAAAAAGATATGATTGAAAAGATATGATTTGAAAAACAATTTAAAAAGATTTGATTTTAAAAATTAATGACTTGCCTAACAAGAAAAGATATGATTCAAACATTAAACCTTCCTTAACAGAAAAGGCAACATACTTGAAATGTTGAATCAAATCATTAATTGTTAGCAAGTATCTTTGAAAAGGGAATGAAATTGATTTTGAAAAAGATTTGATTGAAAAGATATGATTTGAAAAAGATTTGATTTTGAAAAACTTTGAAAACTTGAAAAAAAATTTGCATTAAAAACAGAATCTTCCCTCTTGTGCCATCCTGGCATTAAACGCCCAGAATGGTGCACATTCTGGCGTTTAACGCCCAATGCACTACCCTTTTGGGCGTTAAACGCCCAGCTAGGCACCCTGGCTGGCGTTTAAACGCCAGTCTGCCTTCTTCACTGGGCGTTTTGAACGCCTAGCTTTTTCTGTATAATTCCTCTGCTGCATGTACTGAACCTTCAGTTTCTCTGTATTATTGACCTGAAAATGGAACCAAGCTCAAATAAACAATGCATGCAAGACACCAAACTTAAAATAAGACACTAGACTCAACAAGAAACATAAAATCTTTTTTTGGTTTTTTTTATGATTTTGTAATTTTTTTTTTGTGCTTTTTCGAAAATTATATGAAAATAGAAAATAAAGGTTTCAGAATTCTTAATTTGGATTCCAGGAATCATTGCAATGCTAGTCTAAGACTCCGGTCCAGGAATTAGACATGGCTTCACAGCCAGCCAAGCTTTCAAAGAAAGCTTCGGTCCAAAACACTAGACATGGCCAATGGCCAGCCAAGCCTTAGCAGATCATTGCCCCAATAGCAAGATTGATAGAAATCAACAAGCTCTTGTGATGATCAGTTGAAACCTCGGTTCAATAAGATTAGACATGGCTTCACAGCCAGCCAGACTTCAACAGATCATCATGAAACTCTAGAACTCATTCTTAAGAATTCTGAAAAATACCTAATCTAAGCAACAAGATGAACCGTCAGTTGTCCATACTCGAAACAATCCCCGGCAACGGCGCCAAAAACTTGGTGCACGAAATTGTGATCACTACAACTTCGCACAACTAACCAGCAAGTGTACTGGGTCGTCCAAGTAATAAACCTTACGCGAGTAAGGGTCGATCCCACAGAGATTGTTGGTATGAAGCAAGCTATGGTCACCTTGTAAATCTTAGTCAGGCAGACTCAAATGGGTATAGATGATGAATGAAACATAAAGATAAAGATAGAGATACTTATGCAATTCATTGGTAAGAACTTCAGATAAGCGAATGGAGATGCTTTGTCCTTTTCGTCTCTCTGCTTTCCTACTGTCTTCATTCAATCCTTCTTACTCCTTTCCATGGCAAGCTTATGCAAGGGTTTCACCGTTGTCAGTGGCTACCTCCCATCCTCTCAGTGGAAATGTTCTACACACCCTGTCACGGCACGGCTATCCATCTGTCGGTTCTCAATCAGCCCGGAATAGAATCCAGTGATTCTTTTGCGTCTGTCACTAACGCCCCGCCCTCAGGAGTTTGAAGCACGTCACAGTCATTCAATCATTGAATCCTACTCAGAATACCACAGACAAGGTTTAGACCTTCCGGATTCTCTTGAATGCCGCCATCAGTTCTTGCCTATACCACGAAGACTCTGATCTCACGGAATGGCTGGCTCGTTTGTCAGGCGAGCGCTCGGTTGTCAGGCGATCAACCATGCATCGTGTATCAAGAATCCAAGAGATATTCACTCAATCTAAGGTAGAACGGAGGTGGTTGTCAGTCACACATTCATGGGTGAGAATGATGATGAGTGTCACGAATCATCACATTCATCAAGTTGAAGAACAAGTGATATCTTGGAACAAGAACAAGCTGAATTGAATAGAAGAACAATAGTAATTGCATTAATACTCGAGGTACAGCAGAGCTCCACACCTTAATCTATGGTGTGTAGAAACTCCACCGTTGAAAATACATAAGCACAAGGTCTAGGCATGGCTGTGAGGCCAGCCTCCCAATGATCTAAGATCTAAAGTGATCAAAAGATGAAAATACAATAGTAAAAGGTCCTATTTATAGGAAACTAGTAGCTTAAGAATTACAAAGATGAGTAAATGACATAAGAATCCACTTCCGGGCCCACTTGGTGTGTGCTTGGGCTGAGCATTGAAGCATTTTCGTGTAGAGACTTCTCTTGAAGTTAAACGCCAGCTTTTGTGCCAGTTTGGGCGTTTAACTCCCACTTTGGTGCCAGTTCCGGCGTTTAACACTGGGAATTCTGAAGGTGACTTTAAATGCCGGTTTGGGCCATCAAATCTTGGGCAAAGTATAGACTATCATATATTGCTGGAAAGCCCAGGATGTCTACTTTCCAACGCCGTTGAGAGTACGCCAATTGGGCTTCTGTAGCTCCAGAAAATCCACTTCGAGTGCAGGGAGGTCAGAATCCAACAGCATCTGCAGTCCTTTTCAGTCTCTGAATCAGATTTTTGCTCAGGTCCCTCAATTTCAGCTAGAAAATACCTGAAATCACAGAAAAACACACAAACTCATAGTAAAGTCCAGAAAAGTGAATTTTAACTAAAAACTAATAAAAATATACTAAAAACTCAACCAAATATACTAAAAATATACTAAAAACAATGCCAAAAAGCGTACAAATTATCCGCTCATCAGGTAATAAAAATGATCCAAGGCTTTGAGCATCAGTGGATAGGAGGGCCTACAGGAATAACATCCTGGCCTAAGCGGCTAAACCAAGCTGTCCCTAACCATGTGCTTGTGGCGTGAAGGTGCAAGTGAAAACTTGAGACTGAGCGGTTAAAGTCGTGATCCAAAGCAAAAAGAGTGTGCTTAAGAACCCTGGACACCTCTAATTGGGGACTCTAGCAAAGCTGAGTCACAATCTGAAAAGGTTCACCCAGTTATGTGTCTGTGGCATGGATGTATCTGGTGGTAATACTGGAAAACAGAGTGCTTTGGGCCACGGCCAAGACTCATAAAGTAGCCGTGTTCAAGAATCATCATACTTAACTAGGAGAATCAATAACACTATCCAGATTCTGAGTTCCTATAGAAGCCAATCATTCTGAATTTCAAAGGATAAAGTGAGATGCTAAAACTGTTCAGAGGCAAAAAGCTAAAAGCCCCGCTCATCTAATCAATACTGATCTTCATAGATGTTTTTGGAATTCATTGTATATTCTCTTCTTTTTTATCCTATTTGATTTTCAGTTGCTTGGGGACAAGCAACAATTTAAGTTTGGTGTTGTGATGAGCGGATAATTTATACGCTTTTTGGCATTATTTTTAGTATGTTTTTAGTATGTTTTAGTTAGTTTTTATTATATTTTTATTAGTTTTTATTTAAAATTCACTTTTCTGGACTTTACTATGAGTTTGTGTGTTTTTCTGTGATTTCAGGTATTTTCTGGCTGAAATTGAGGGACCTGAGCAAAAATCTGAATCAGAGGCTGAAAAAGGACTGCAGATGCTGTTGGATTCTGACCTCCCTGCATTCGAAGCGGATTTTCTGGAGCTACAGAAGCCCAATTGGCGCTCTCTCAATTGCGTTGGAAAGTAAACATTCTGGGCTTTCCAGCAATATATAATACTCTATACTTTGCTCGTGATTTGATAGCCCAAACAGGCGTTCCAAATCAGCTCAAGAATTCCCAGCGTTAAACGCCGGAACTGGCATAGAAGTGGGAGTTAAACGCCCAAACTGGCACAAAAGCTGGTGTTTAACTCCAAGAAAAGTCTCTACACATGAAAGCTTCAATGCTCAGCCCAAGCACACACCAAGTAGGCTCGGAAGTAGATTTTTACGTCATTTACTCATTTTTGTAAACCCTAAGCTACTAGTTCTCTATAAATAGGACCTTTTGCTATTGTATTTTCATCTTTGATCAGTCCTATACTATCTTAGATCAGATCTTGGTTCTTCTGGTTCCCTCTCTGGGGCCGAAGCCAATAATCACCATTATCACTTATGTATTTTCAACGGTGGAGTTTCTACACACTACAGATTAAGGTGTGGAGTTCTGCTGTACCTCGAGTATTAATGCAATTACTACTATTTTCCATTCAATTCAGCTTATTCTTGTTCTAAGATATTCATTCGCACCCAAGAACATGATGAATGTGATGATTATGTGACGCTCATCATCATTCTCACTTATGAACGCGTGCCTGACAACCACCTCCGTTCTACATGCAAACAAGGCTTGAATGTATATCTCTTGGATTTCTTAATCAGAATCTTCGTGGTATAAGCTAGAATCCATTGGCGGCCATTCTTGAGAATCCAGAAGGTCTAAACCTTTTCTGTGGTATTCTGAGTAGGATTCAGGGATTGAATGACTGTGACGAGCTTCAAACTCGCGATTGTGGGGCGTTAGTGACAGACGCAAAAGAATCACTGGATTTTACTCCGGCATGATCGAGAACCGACAGATGAATAGCCGTGCTGTGACAGAGCGTGTTGAACATTTTCACTGAGAGGACGGGACTGTAGCCATTGACAACGTTGATGCCCAACATACAGCTTGCCATAGAAAGGAGTAAGAAGGATTGGATGAAGACAGTAGGAAAGCAGAGAGACAGAAGGGACAAAGCATCTCCATACGCTTATCTGAAATTCTCACCAATGAATTACATAAGTATCTCTATCTTTATTTTATGTTTTATTTATCTTTTAATCATTCATCCTCCATAACCATTTGAATCCACCTGACTGAGATTTACAAGATGACTATAGCTTTCTTCATACCAACAATCTCCGTGGGATCGACCCTTACTCGCGTAAGGTTTATTACTTGGACGACCCAGTGCACTTGCTGGTTAGTTGTGCGAAGTTATGATAAAGAGTTGAGATTATAATTGAGCGTACCATGTTGATGGCGCCATTGATGATCACAATTTCATGCACCACTACTCCCTGCTACTGATCCCATAAAGTTTGCAAACCGATACTGCGAGTTGAAATATCCGGCGTTTGCAACCTCTAGGAACCTGTACTTAGAGCGGACTCTGAAAATCCCAAAAGAACTCCACAATATACCTCTGATCAAATCAAACAAAGAGGCTGGTTCTTCCTGGAGAGAAACCTGACAGAGGTCAATGCATCTTGGGTAAGAGAATTTTACTGCAATTACTTCATCACTTCCCTAGATGCAGTGAACCTAAGAGGAAAGCAGATACTGGTCACTGAAGAGGCCATTGAGGATATTCTACAGCTCCCACCCAAGTCCGATCAGCCTGATGGGTACAAAAAGGCTGAGGAAGACATGTGTTTCATGAAGTTTGATTGGGATGCTGTCAAGGCCAGGATAGCCCTTGACCCGACTGTTCCGTGGGAAATGGGTCAGGACACCACCATGCCTAAGGGAATCAAGCGGGTTTACTTAAATGATGAGGCTCGGCTATGGCACCATATCTTGAGCAACTATGTTATGCCGAGTACCCATGAGACAGAAATACCGGCCGCTATGATCACCCTCCTTTGGTGTGTGATGGAGGGAAAAGACCTGTACTTGCCACGTTTTATCCGGTCCTACATGGCCAGGGTCCACATCCGAGGCACTCTTCCCTTTCCCTAGTTGGTTACACAGCTGGGCCGTCGAGCTGACGTGCCTTGGGAGGATGTCGATGAGAAGCCACCGGCTGCAGACTGCAGGAAGATTATTCCTCACAGTAGGAACTTTCTAGCTTTGGGCTACAGACCCCCACCCTTCACTGCTACTGATGAGACAGCCACACCTTCCGCTGGTTCTTCTTCCTCCACAGATACCCCTGCTACCACGACTGCACCTCCCCCTGCCTCAGAGCCAGTTTATCACCTAGTGCACCGCTTGTTTCAGCAGCTAGACAGAATGGAGCGCCGCAACCGGTGCCGGTATGAGAGATCTGAGCGTCGCAGCAGGCGACTCTATGAGCACCTGAAGCTGTTGATACGATCTAGCAGTGACATCCCCTCCGAGCCTGACACACCATTAGAGCCATCTGAGGAGGAGGCGGATGAGCACGAGGAGGAGACCCATCCACAGAGAGAGACTGCGCAGGCTGGCACAGAGCAGGCTGCACCACAGCAGGAGATCCCACATCAGATCCAGGCTGCGGATCCCGAGATCCCTATCCAGTCAGCACCCCCTTTGCAGCAGCCAGATCATCAGACCACCACCACAAAGACTCCAGCTACCCATCCTTCTGGAGATGACACTCCTTCACACCCAGCTTGAGTGAGCATTGAGGACGATGCTATTATTTAAGTGTGGGGAGGTTGCCATCTCTGGCATATCTTTATTTTGGTGAACCACTACAAACTTTCTCTTATTTTGTTCATTTTCTGTATTTTTTCATATTTTTCTCTTTTTGCTTTTTATTGTACCTTTTGTATTTTGCACTTTGAGCTATATGTATACTATTTTGGATATTTTAGCTTGATTTGCACATTAGTTTACTAGTTTTATTTTAAGTGGATTAATTAGTATAGTTTACCCTTTTTAGTATATGATAGTTGACTTGATTGAAAATAAAAAGGAAGTAAGCTAGAGACTTTAACAGAATAGAAACAATCCACACCTTGTATATATAGCATTACATGTTAGTTAGTAAAGAACATTTCATCAAGGAGGAACACTAAAACTTTAAAGCCATTCAATATATTTTACATTGAGTATAATGGGAACTCTTGATTTCTACTTGCATGACATACTTAAGTGATATATGATTTATGAGTTTGAGAACATACAGCCTGTGAGTTTTGAGCTTAATTGTATGGTTACATTTAAACCATAATATTTTATTCCTGTGTGTTCCATCCTTCTTTTTTATTCTGGTGTTCTTTACTTTGTTTTAATCTATATGTCCAGTTATAGAATATAGATACATACCAAGAAAGTGATTGAGGCATTGTTTGATTCTAGCTCACTTACCCCAAAATTAGCCTACCTTTTACGTCACTCTTGTTAGCCCCCTTGAGCCTTTAATTCCCTTTTATTTTATAAACCACAACACTAGCCTTAAGCAGAAAAAAACAAATTTAAAATCTCAAGTTGAATCCTTGGTTAGCTTAAGATAGAAATTGTGTAATTATTTAAGTGTGGGAAACCTATTGGGAATATGGATGATAAAAACAAAGGGTAGGAAGTTAAAAAGAATGAAATAATTCAAAATAAAATTTTTGGAAAGCATGCTCATGTGAAATCAAAATATGTGAATTACCATGTGCATTAAAAAAATATTATAATTCAGTATTTGAATAAAGGGGATATAAAAGAATCCCCCAATTGTAAAATAAAGCAATGCACATGGGACAAAATTACAACATGAGCATGTAACATAAAAAGTGGAAAAAAATGTGGGAACTAGGTAAAGAAGCTCTGCTTTACAAGATATGTACGTTAGGTGAGATCTTAGACTAATTAAGGATTCACTTATTAGCTCATTTAGCCTTATACATATACCCTTACCTTTACCTTGGCCCCATTACAACCTTAATTAAAGACCTCATGATTTTTGGTATGTCTATATTTTATAATTGTTGGTTGGTTAGATGAAGAACAAAGTTATAGAAAGTAAGGATAAAAAGAAGAATAGAGTGATTAACCCAATAAACACTGAGTGATTAGAGAGTAAACACAAAATCCAGTGAGGGTTCAATAACTCATCAACATATATCTATGCTTAATTTGTTAATTGTCTTGCAAGTTTATAAAATATTTTTCTTCCTATCTCAAGTGTAAAAGTGCTTTAACATTATCTAAGGTTGGCTATGTATATATGATTCCTTGAGAATGTAAATTGATTTAACTACATGTAAACTTTATATATGAGTGAATAAAATTAGAATTGCATCATGCATTTAGTTAGTTGCATTTAGATTAGAATTGCATTGCATGGCATTCCACCACTTCAACCTTACTTTTTACCTTGGATATAGCATGAGGACATGCTATTGTTTAAGTGTGGAAAGGTTGATAAACCCATATTTTGTGATATATTTTGTGCTTAGTTTGAGTGATTTATTCAATCCTTCACCCGCTTATTCATATTAACTGCATGGTTTTACTTTCCCTTCCTTATTATGTGATGTATGTGAAAAACATGTTTCCTATGCTTTAAAATTAATTATTTTAATTACCTTTATTTCCATTCGATGCCATGATTAGTGTGTTGAGTAGTTTCAGATCTTCTAAGGCAGGAATGACTTAAAGGGTGGAAAAGGAAACATACAAAAGTGGAAGGAAAGCGTAAAACGGAGTTTTGGAGAAACTGGCATCCACGCGATCGCATGGACGACGCGACCGCGTGCCAAGAGCGAAGAAGCAGCGACGCAGCCGCATGACTGACGTGACCGCGCACCTAAAGAAGAACACCTATGACGCGGCCGCATGACTGACGCGACCGCACGACAAGGAAAACTCCAATTGACGCGACTGCGTGACCCACGCGGACGCATGACAGAGGCCACGCACCAAAAATTGCAGAAAACGCTCATGGCGGATTCTGAAGCCCTTTTTGGCCCAAATCCAAGTCCAGAAGGCATAGACCAGAGGTTATGAAGTGTGGGAATGCATCCATTCGGAGAATTCAATTTTTAGTTACTTTCCATGATTTAGGTTTAGTTGGAGAGAGGTTCTCTCCTCTCTCTTTAGGATTAGGATTTAAGACTTCTCTTAGTTTTAGGAGTGACTCTCGATTCCAGGTTCAATGTTCTTTTACTTTATATTTATTTCTTATTTTCAGATACTTTAATGCTTATATTAATTATGTTGCCTATTTGGCTTATGCCACATTCATGACGATTTTCTTATTTAATGTTATTTGAGGTATTTCAGTTTAATATTGCCTTCTTTTATTTATGCTATTGATTATTCCCAATCTGAAGACATTTTCATTCCAGTAGAATTAATTTACTTTTCCCTTTTTGGTCTTGGTTAAGAAATCAGTAACTCAGGAGTTATCTTAGCTCAACATAATTGATAACTGTTATCTTTGCTAATTGAACTGAACTTCAATAATCTCAACCTTTTCTTAGGAAATAAATAGGATTCGAAGGTCAAACTAATTAGTCCCTTGACTTTCCTTTGCTTTAGCAAAGGTCAACTAAGTGGAATTAAGATTCAACTTTCATTATTATTGACAAGAATAACTAAGTCTGGACTTCCAATTTCTCATACCTTGCCAAAAGGTTTGTTTTACAGTATTTATTCATTTTAATTATCATTTAAATTAATTGCCATATTCATTCCTCGTTCTCAAAACCCCAATTTACAACCTCCATAACCAATAATAAGAACATACTTCCCTGCAATTCCTTGAGAAGACGACCCGAGGTTTAAATACTTCGGTTATCAATTTATTTAGGGATTTGTTACTTGTGACAACCAAAACGTTTGTACGAAGGGATTATTGTTGGTTTAGAATCTATACTTACAACGCAATTTTATAAAATTCTTTACTAGCAAAAATTCTAATGTCAGCATGTCGGTATGGGTAGTGGAGAGACTGAAAGAGGCCACAGTCACACGTACCTGCCACTAGCCGAACTCGGAAGGAACCTTGTGACCAACCCTCGAACGGCTCTAACTCCTCCACAACAAACACACTTTGCTGTCGATCACAATGAGTAACACGCATCTTCAGGATGCCTTCACTGTTCTTCTCAATGGCTGCCATCAGCCTTTGGGAGAAGCAATTTTCGGCCACCAGTTGTGACTATGCCTCCCTGTCCTTTGTGATGAATAACATCTGCAACCTCTTGTATGTGATGTACAAGATGGTAGAAATCGGCAAGTACCGTGAAACTTTGAGAACTGCATTGATGCACTCCGATAGATTTATTGTCATATGATCGAATTGGCGACCGCTGTCACAGTGTTGTAGCCATATCTCTTTGTTCAAATGACTAGCACAGTCTGCCATCTCTCATGACAAACATCTCAAGGCATCCATGTACCACTCGTACCCAGCCTTACTTAGACTATAAGTGGCATTTATAAGGTATTGCTTGCCCTCATCCGACTTGAAACGAGACATAAAGTTTGCGGCCATGTGTCTAATACAATAAGCGTAGAACGCCCAAAGAGGTTGCCAACCACTATCATCAGCCTTCATGTAGCCTTGATCGCCTATGATCTATCAAAATTAATCAACAGGCCTTCGTGTGGGGTGGCATGTTGTCTAAGATTTGTCAGGAAGAACGACTATGACTCCAAACTCTCGGACTCCACAATTACAAAAGCAATAAGTAGGATATGCTGTTGCCGTCTTGAGCCACTGCAATAAGCAACACACCATCGTGTCTACCATACAAATGCTTACCATCGACAGAATAAATGGCTTGCTGATGAGCGGATAATTTATACGCTTTTTGGCATTGTTTTTAGTATGTTTTTAGTATATTTTAGTTAGTTTTTATTATATTTTTATTAATTTTTAGTTAAAATTCACTTTTCTGGACTTTACTATGAGTTTGTGTGTTTTTCTGTGATTTCAGGTATTTTCTGGCTGAAATTGAGAGACCTGAGCAAAAATCTTATTCAGAGGCTGAAAAGGACTGCAGATGCTGTTGGATTCTGACCACCCTGCACTCGAAGTAGATTTTCTGGAGCTACAGAAGCCCAATTGGCACGCTCTCAACAGCGTTGGAAAGTAGACATCCTGGGCTTTCCAGAAATGTCTAATAGTCCATACTTTGCCCGAGATTTGATGGCCCAAACCAGCATTCCAAATCAGCTCAAGAATGCCCGGCGTTAAACGCCGGAACTGGCACAAGAATGGGAGTTAAATGCCCAAACTGGCACAAAAGCTGGCGTTTAACTCCAAGAAAAGTCTCTACACATGAAAGCTTCAATGCTCAGCCCAAGCACACACCAAGTGGGCCCGGAAGTGGATTTTTATGTCATTTACTCATTTCTGTAAACCCTAGGCTACTAGTTCTCTACAAATAGGACCTTTTGCTATTGTATTTTCATCTTTGGATCTTTGGATCTTAGATCATCTTTAGATCTTTGAATCTTTTGATCACGTTTTGGGGGCTGGCCTCACGGCCATGCCTAGACCTTGTTCTTATGTATTTTCAACGGTGGAGTTTCTACACACCATAGATTAAGGTGTGGAGCTCTGCTGTACCTCGAGTATTAATGCAATTACTATTGTTCTTCTATTCAATTCAACTTGTTCTTATTCCAAGATATTCATTTGCACTCAAGAACTTGATGAATGTGATGATTATGTGACGCTCATCATCATTTTCACTTATGAACGCGTGCCTGACAACCACTCCCGTTCTACAAGCAAACAAGGCTTGAATGTTTATCTCTTGGACTCCTTAATCGGAATCTTCGTGGTATAAGCTAGAATTGATGGCGGCATTCAAGAGAACCCGGAAGGTCTAAACCTTGTCTGTGGTATTCTGAGTAGGATTCAATGATTGAATGACTGTGACGAGCTTCAAACTCCTGAAGGCTGGGCGTTAGTGACAGACGCAAAAGAATCAATGGATTCTATTCCAACCTGATTGAGAACCGACAGATGATTAGCCGTGCCGTGACATGGTGCGTTGAACATTTTCACTGAGAGGATGGGACTATAGCCACTAACAACGGTGATGCCCAACATACAGCTTGCCATGGAAAGGAGTAAGAAGGATTGGATGAAGACAGCAGGAAAGCAGAGAGACGGAAGGGACAAAGCATCTCCATTCGCTTATCTGAAATTCTCACCAATGGATTACATAAGTATCTCTATCTTTATGTTTTATTCATATATCACTTATACCCATTTGAATCTGCTTGACTAAGATTTACAAGGTGACCATAGCTTGCTTCATACCAACAATCTCCGTGGGATCGACCCTTACTCGCGTAAGATTTATTACTTGGACGACCCAATGCACTTGCTGGTTAGTTGTGCGAAGTTGTGATAAAGAGTTGAGATTGCAATTGAGCATACCATGTTGATGGCGCCATTGATGATCACAATTTCGTGCACCACTTGCAATGCTTGAAAGCCTCAACACAGGATGGAAAAGCCCAAAAGATTTGTCGAACATACAACAGTCATGGACCAGAAGGTGCCCATCGTAGTAAGGTACAGCCATGAGCTCACCAATAGTTCTGGGACAAAAACTCTGCAGTGCCTGCAGTAGATTCGGCACCTTGTTGTATGACTCCTCCCTGTCCCTGTAAATTTATGCAATTGCCTTCTGCTTTGCCATCCAAACCTTTTTATACGAGGGTTTGAAGTGATAGCTCTGCCGGACTACACCTTGCAGGACAACGATACTGATGGATGGGTTAGACTGTATCGATAACAAAATGACCTTGTAGATTAGGCTACTGTCTAACTATCAATGGTCTTGCGACATGGTGGGTGTTAAACAAGTATGCGCTCCACCAACCCTCCGAACCTCCCTAACGAAATAAAACATTCATGGTTGGAAACTATTCAATATATAGCAATCATAAATGAGTAAGTACACCACAGTTAAACTTGAACTCACCAGTATCGAGGTTCTGTTTGAGGGCAACACAGAGACTTCAGGGACATCCATTTGTAGCTTGATGGTAATGCACATGGTACTTTATTCGGTCCGATTCGACCACTCAGTACTTCTGCGAATACTGTAGTTTTTCACCCCCTGCATTACTGCATCTCTGCATTTGAATCTGTGGCCGACCCAAAACTCTATCCCACCATCTAACTTGTAATCCTCCTCTCTGATGTTGAAAAATGGAGATTTCTCATGCATGGCATTGATGAGCGGATAATTTGTACGCTTTTTGGCATTGTTTTTAGTATATTTTTAGTATATTTGGTTTAGTTTTTAGTATATTTTTATTAGTTTTTAGTTAAAATTCACTTTTCTGGACTTTACTATGAGTTTGTGTGTTTTTCTGTGATTTCAGGTATTTTCTGGCTGAAATTGAGGGACCTGAGCAAAAATCTGATTCAGAGACTGAAAAGGACTGCAGATGCTGTTGGATTCTGACCTCCCTGCACTCGAAGTAGATTTTCTGGAGCTACAGAAGCCCAATTGACGCGCTCTCAACGGCGTTGGAAAGTAGACATCCTGGGCTTTCCAGCAATATATGATAGTCCATACTTTGCCCAAGATTTGATGGCCCAAACCGGCGTTCAAAGTCACCCTCAGAAATTCCAGCGTTAAACGCCGGAACTGGCACCAAAATGGGAGTTAAACGCCCAAACTGGCATAAAAGCTGGCGTTTAACTCCAAGAAGAGTCTCTACACGAAAAATGCTTCATTGCTCAGCCCAAGCACACACCAAGTGGGCCCGGAAGTGGATTTTTATGTCATTTACTCATCTTTGTAACCCTTAGGCTACTAGTTTTCTATAAGTAGGACCTTTTACTATTGTATTTTAATCATCTGATCTTTGGAATCTTTTGTTCTTTAGATCTTTTGATCACTTTGGGAGGCTGGCCATTCGGCCATGCCTAGACCTTGTTCTTATGTATTTTCGACGGTGGAGTTTCTACACACCATAGATTAAGGTGTGGAGCTCTGCTGTACCTCAAGTATTAATGCAATTACTATTGTTCTTCTATTCAATTCCGCTTGTTCTTTGTCCAAGATATCACTTGTTCTTCAACTTGATGAATGTGATGATCCGTGACACTCATCATCATTCTCACCTATGAACGTGTGACTGACAACCACCTCCGTTCTACCTTAGATTGGGTGAATATCTCTTGGATTCCTGATACACGATGCATGGTTGATCGCCTGACAACCGAGTGCTCGCCTGACAAACGAGCCAGCCATTCCGTGAGATCAGAGTCTTCGTGGTATAGGCAAGAACTGATGGCGGCATTCAAGAGAATCCGGAAGGTTTAACCTTGTCTGTGGTATTCTGAGTAGGATTCAATGATTGAATGACTGTGACGTGCTTCAAACTCCTGAAGGCGGGGCGTTAGTGACAGACGCAAAAGAATCACTGGATTCTATTTCGGCCTGATCGAGAACCGACAGATGGATAGCCGTGCCGTGACAGGGTGCGTTGAACATTTCCACTGAGAGGATGGGAGGTAGCCACTGACAACGGTGAAACCCTTGCATAAGCTTGCCATGGAAAGGAGTAAGAAGGATTGGATGAAGACAGTAGGAAAGCAGAGAGACGGAAGGGACCAAGCATCTCCATTCGCTTATCTGAAATTCCTACCAATGAATTACATAAGTACCTCTATCTTTATCTTTATGTTTTATTCGTATATCACTATACCCATTTGAGTCTGCCTGACTAAGATTTACAAGGTGACCATAGCTTGCTTCATACCAACAATCTCCGTGGGATCGACCCTTACTCGCGTAAGGTTTATTACTTGGACGACCCAGTGCACTTGCTGGTTAGTTGTGCGAAGTTGTGTTTATGCCATGGTATTGAACACCAAGTTTTTGGATTCATTACCGGGGATTATTTGAGTTGTGAAAAGTATTGATCACAATTTCGTGCACCAAGTTTTTGGCGCCGTTGCCGGGGATTGTTTCGTGTATGGACAACTGACGGTTCATCTTGTTGCTTAGATTAGGTATTTTTCAGAATTCTTAAGAATGAGTTCTAGAGTTTCATGATGATCCGTTGAAGTCTGGCTGGCTGTGAAGCCATGTCTAATCTTATTGGACCGAGGTTTCAACTGATCATCACAAGAGCTTGTTGATCCCTATCAATCTTGCTATTGGAGCAATGATCTGCTAAGGCTTGGCTGGCCATTGGCCATGTCTAGTGTTTTGGACCGAAGCTTTCTTTGAAAGCTTGGCAGGCTGTGAGGCCATGTCTAATTCCTGGACCGGAGTCTTAGACTAGCATTGCAATGATTCCTGGAATCCAAATTAAGAATTCTGAAACCTTTATTTTCTATTTCCAAATAATTTTCGAAAAATCCAAAAAAAAATTTTCAAAATCATAAAAACCAAAAATATTTTATGTTTCTTGTTTGAGTCTAGTGTCAAATTTTAAGTTTGGTGTCTTACATGCATTGTTCATTTGATCTTGGTTCTATTTTCAAGTCAATAGTACAGGGAACTGAAGATTCAGAACATGCAGCAGAGGAGTTACACAGAAAAAGCTGGGCGTTCAAAACGCCCAGTGAAGAAGGACAGACTGGCATTTAAACGCCAGCCAGGGTGCCTGGTTAGGCGTTTAACGCCCAAAAAGGTAGTGCATTGGGCGTTAAACGCCAGAATGTGCACCATTCTGGGCGTTTAACGCCAGGATGGCACAAGGGGGAGGATTTTGTTTTCAAATCAATTTTTTTTCAAATTTTCAAAGTTTTTCAAAATCAAATCTTTTTCAAATCATATCTTTTCAATCAAATGTTTTCAAAATCAATTTCTTTCCTTTTTCAAAGATACTTGCTAACAATTAATGATTTGATTGAACATTTCAAGTGTGTTGCCTTTTCTGTTGAGAAAGGTTTAATGTTTGAATCATATCTTTTCTTGTTAGACAAGTCATTAATTTTTAAAATCAAATCTTTTTAAAATTGTTTTTCAATCATATTTTTTAAAAAACCATAACTTTTCAATCAAATCTTTTTAATCACATTTTTTTCAAAACAATTCTCAATCATATCTTTTTAAACTCTAATTTCAAGATCTTTTTCAAAAATTACTTGATTTCTTTCCCACTCTTGGTTTTCGAAAATCAAATTAAAGTTTTTCAAAATGTTTTTAAAATCTTTTTAATTAATTTTCGAAAATTTTTTTCCTCTCTTCTCACATCCTTCCATTTATGGAGTACCACTCCTTCTCAATGCACAATTCGAACTCTATCTGATTAAGTTCGAATTCTTCTACCTCTTCCTTCTAATTTTCTTCTTCTCTGACACCTCAAGGAATCTCTATACTGTGACATAGAGGATTCCACATTTTCTTGTTCTATTCTCTTTCATATGAGCAGGAACAAGGACAAAGGCATTCTTGTTGAAGCTGACCCTGAACCTGAAAGGACCTTGAAGCGAAAGCTAAGAGAAGCTAAGGCACAACTCTCTGTAGAGGACCTAACAGAAATCTTCAAAGAAGAAGAAGACATGGCAGCCGAAAATAACAACAATGCCAACAATGCAAGGAAGGTGCTGGGTGACTTTACTGCACCTACTCCCGACTTCTATGGGAGAAGCATCTCTATCCCTGCCATTGGAGCAAACAACTTTGAGCTTAAGCCTCAATTAGTTTCTATGATGCAACAGAATTGCAAGTTTCATGGACTTCCATTGGAAGATCCTCATCAGTTCTTAGCTGAATTCTTGCAAATCTGTGACACTGTCAAGACTAATGGGGTTGACCCTGAAGTCTACAGACTTATGCTATTCCCTTTTGCTGTAAGAGACAGAGCTAGGACATGGTTGGACTCACAACCTAAAGAAAGCCTGGACTCATGGGAAAAGCTAGTCAATGCCTTCTTGGCAAAGTTCTTTCCACCTCAAAAATTGAGTAAGCTTAGAGTGGAAGTCCAAACCTTCAGACAGAAGGATGGAGAATCCCTCTATGAAGCTTGGGAAAGATACAAACAGTTGATCAGAAAATGTCCTTCTGACATGCTTTCTGAATGGAGCATCATAGGTATTTTCTATGATGGTCTCTCTGAACTATCCAAGATGTCTTTGGATAGCTCTGCTGGAGGATCTCTTCATCTGATACAGAAGCTCAAGAACTAATTGAAATGGTTGCAAATAACCAATTCATGTACACTTCTGAAAGGAATCCTGTGAACAATGGGACAAATCAGAAGAAAGGAGTTCTTGAGATTGATACTCTGAATGCCATATTGGCTCAGAACAAGATATTGACTCAACAAGTCAATTTGATTTCTCAAAGTCTGTCTGGAATGCAAAATGCACCAAGCAGTACTAAGGATGCTTCATCTGAAGAAGAAGCCTATGATCCTGAGAACCCTTCAATGGAAGAGGTGAATTACCTAGGAGAACCCTATGGAAACACCTATAATTCTTCATGGAGAAATCATCCAAATTTCTCATGGAAGGATCAACAGAGACCTCAACAAGGTTTTAACAACAATAATGGTGGAAGAAACAGGTTTAGCAATGGCAAGCCTTTTCCATCATCTTCTCAGCAACAGACAGAGAATTCTAAGTAGAACCCCTCTGACTTAGCAACTATGGTCTCTGATCTAATCAAAACCACTCAAAGTTTCATGACTGAAACAAGGTCCTCCATTAGAAACTTGGAGGCACAAGTGGGACAGCTGAGCAAGAAAATTACTGAACTCCCTCCTAGTACTCTCCCAAGCAATACAGAAGAAAATCCAAAAGGAGAGTGCAAGGCCATCAACATGGCCGAATTTGGAGAGGAAGGAGAGGAAGTGAACGCCACTGAGGAAGACCTCAATGGGCGTGCACTAGCCTCCACTGAGTTCCCCAATGAGGAACCATGGGAATCTAAGGCTCAAAATGAGACCATAGAGATTCCATTGGACTTACTTCTGCCTTTCATGAGCTCTGATGAGTATTCTTCCTCTGAAGAGGATGAGTATGTCACTGAAGAGCAAGTTGCTAAATACCTTGGAGCAATCATGAAGCTAAATGACAAGTTATTTGGAAATGAGACTTGGGAGGATGAACCCCCTTTGCTCACCAAAGAATTGGATGACTTGTCTAGGCAGAAATTACCTCAAAAGAGGCAGGACCCTGGGAAGTTCTCCATACCTTGTACCATAGGCACCATGACCTTCAACAAGGCTCTGTGTGACTTAGGGTCAAGTGTAAACCTCATGCCTCTCTCTGTAATGGAGAAACTAGGGATCTTTGAGGTGCAAGCTGCAAGAATCTCATTAGAGATGGCAGACAACTCAAGAAAACAAGCTCATGGACTTGTAGAGGATGTTTTGGTGAAGATTGAAGACCACTATATCCCTGCTGATTTCATAGTCCTAGAGACTGGGAAGTGCATGGATGAATCCATCATCCTTGGCAGACCCTTCCTAGCCACAGCAAAGGCTGTGATTGATGTTGATAGAGGTGAACTGATCATTCAAGTGAATGAAGAATCCTTTGTGTTTAAGGCTCAAGGATATCCCTCTGTCACCATGGAGAGGAAGCATGAAGAGCTTCTCTCAAATCAGAGTCAAGCAGAGCCCCCACAGTCAAACTCTAAGTTTGATGTTGGGAGGCCACAACCAAACTCTAAGTTTGGTGTTGAACCCCCACATTCAAACTCTAAGTTTGGTGTTGGGAGGTTCCAACATTGCTCTGAGAAAATATGAGGCTCCATGAGAGCCATCTGTCAAGCTAATGCAATTAAAGAAGCGCTTGTTGGGAGGCAACCCAATGTTATATTTTATATTTTTCTTTGTTATTCTATTTTATTTTGTAGGTTGATGATCATGAGAAGTCACAAAATCAATTGAAGAAGCAAAAACAGAATGAAAAACAGGAAGAAAAATAGCACACCCTGGAGGAAGAACCTACTGGCATTTAAACGCCAGTAAGGTTAGCAGATGGGCGTTTACCGCCCAGTCTGGCACCATTCTGGGCGTTTAACGCCAGAAAGGGGCACCAGACTGGCGTTAAACGCCAAGAAAGGGCAGGAACCTGGCGTTAAACGCCAGAAATGGGCACCAGCCCGGCGTTTAACGCCAGAATTGGCTCAAAACGTGATTTTGCATGCCATTTGGTGCAGGGATGACTTTTCCTTGACACCTCAGGATCTGTGGACCCCACAGGATCCCCACAAAACCCCACCTACCTCACCCTTCAAATTCAAACTACTTTCCCTCCCAAACCCACCCATACATGACCGAAGCATGAGACCCCTCTCCTATATAAACCCTTCTTCACCCCTTCATTTTCACACAACCTAAACACCACTTCTCACCCTCTTTGGCCGAACACAAAAGCCATTCCCTTCTCCCTCATTTCTTTTTCTTCTACTCTTTTCTTTCTTCTTTTGCTCGAGGACGAGCAAACCTTTTAAGTTTGGTGTGGTAAAAGCGTTGCTTTTTCGTTTTTCCATAACCATTTATGGCATCCAAGGCCGGAGAAACCTCTAGAAAGAGGAAAGGGAAGGCAAAAGCTTTCACCTCCGAGTCATGGGAGATGGAGAGATTCATCTCAAGGGTGCATCAAGACCACTTCTATGAAGTTGTGGCCATGAAGAAGGGTCAACTTTGATCAAAGGTTGGACCAAGTCCTTACAGACATTTGTGAAGAGGGCGCTCAATGGAAGAAAGATTCAAGAGGAAAGCCGGTTCAATTGAGAAGGCATGACCTCAAGCCCATCACTAAGAAAAGGATGGAGCAAACAAGAGACCCTACTCATCATGAAATCCTTGAGATACCTCAAGGGATGCACTTTCCTCCACAAAACTATTGGGAGCAACTGAACACCTCCCTAGGAGAATTAAGTTCCAACATGGGACAACTAAGGGTAGAGCACCAAGAACATCCCATCCTCCTCCATGAAATTAGAGAAGATCAAAGAATCATGAGAGAGGAGCAACAAAGACAAGGAAGAGACATTGAGGAGCTCAAGCACTCCATAAGACCTTCAAGAGGAAGAACAAGCCGCAATAACTAAGGTGGACCCGTTCTTTAATCTCCTTGTTCTTTATTTTCTTGTTTTTTTTCGAAATTTAGTGCTTATGTTTATCTATGTTTGTGTCTTATGATCATTAGTGTCTTAGTGTCTATGCCTTAAAGTTATGAATGTCCTATGAATCCATCACCTCTCTTGAATAAAAAATTTGTTCTTAATTGGAAAGAAGAAAGAATTGCATGAATTTTGAATTTTATAACAGTTTGATTATTTTGATGTGGTGGCAATATTTTTGTTTTCTGAATGTATGCTTAAACAGTGCATATGTCTTTTGAATTTGTGGTTCATGAATGTTGGCTCTTGAAAGAATGATGAAAAAGGAGACATGTTACTGAGGATCTGAAAAATCATTAAAAATGATTCTTGAAGCAAGAAAAAGCAGTGAATACAAAAAAAAACGAAAAAAAAAAGAGAAAGAAAAAAACGAAAAAAAAAGAAAGAAATAAAGTTGTGATCCAAGGCAAAAAGAGTGTGCTTAAGAACCCTGGACACCTCTAGTTGGGGACTCTAGCAAAGTTGAGTCACAATCTGAAAAGGTTCACCCAATTATGTGTCTGTGGCATGTATGTATCCGGTGGTAATACTGGAAGACAGAGTGCTTTGGGCCACAGCCAAGACTCAATAAGTAGCTGTGTTCAAGAATCATCATACTTAACTAAGAGAATCAATAACACTATCTGGATTCTGAGTTCCTAAAGAAGCCAATCATTCTGAATTTCAAAGGATAAAGTGAGATGCCAAAACTGTTCAGAGGCAAAAAGCTAAAATCCCCGCTCATCTAATTAATACTGATCTTCATAGATGTTTTTGGAGTTCATTGCATATTCTCTTCTTTTTATCTTATTTGATTTTCAGTTGCTTGGGGACAAGCAACAATTTAAGTTTGGTGTTGTGATGAGCGGATAATTTGTACGCTTTTTGGCATTGTTTTTAGTATGTTTTTAGTATATTTGGTTTAGTTTTTAGTATATTTTTATTAGTTTTTAGTTAAAATTCACTTTTTTGGACTTTACTACGAGTTTGTGTGTTTTTCTGTGATTTCAGGTATTTTCTGGCTGAAATTGAGGGACCTGAGCAAAAATCTGATTCAGAGACTGAAAAGGACTGCAGATGTGATGAGCGGATAATTTATACGCTTTTTGGCATTGTTTTTAGGTAGTTTTTAGCAAGTTCAAGCTACTTTTAGGGATGTTTTCCTTAGTTTTTATGTTAAATTTACATTTCTGGACTTTACTATGAGTTTGTGTGTTTTTCTGTGATTTCTGGCTGAAATTGAGGAATTTGAGCAAAACTCTGAAAAAGGCTGACAAAAGGACTGCTGATGCTGTTGGATTCTGACCTCCCTGCACTCGAAATAGATTTTCTGGAGCTACAGAACTCCAATTGGCGCGCTCTCAACGGCGTTGGAAAGTAGACATCCAGGGCTTTCCAGCAATATATACTAGTCCATACTTTATTCGAAGAATGACGACGTAACTTGGCGTTGAACGCCAAGTACATGCTGCTGTCTGGAGTTAAACGCCAGAAAAACGTCATGATCCAGAGTTGAACGCCCAAAACACGTCATAACTCGAAGTTCAACTCCAAGAGAAGCCTCAGCTCGTGGATAGATCAAGCTCAGCCCAAACACACACCAAGTGGGCCCCGGAAGTGGATTTATGCATCAATTACTTACTCATGTAAACCCTAGTAGCTAGTCTAGTATATATAGGACATTTATCTATTGTATTAGACATCTTTTGACCACTTTAACTCTTTGAATATTCGGTCACTTGATCATGGAGAGGGCTGGCCATTCGGCCATGCCTGAACCTCTTTCACTTATGTATTTTCAACGGTGGAGTTTCTACACACCATAGATTAAGGGTGTGGAGCTCTGCTGTACCTCAAGTATCAATGCAATTCTATTTTCTTTTATTCGGTCTCTATCTTATTCTTATTCCAAGATATTCATTCGCACCCAAGAACATGATGAATGTAATGAGTAAATAACCCTCATTCTCATTCTCACTTATGAACGCGCGTGATTGACAACCACTTCCGTTCTACATGCAACAGAGCTTGAATGCGTATCTCTTAGATTCCCCAACGGAATCTTCGTGGTATAAGCTAGATGGATGGCGGCATTTATGAGGATCCGGAAAGTCTCACCTTGTCTGTGGTATTCCGAGTAGGATCCTGGGAATCCGGAAAGTCTAACCTTGTCTGTGGTATTCCGAGTAGGATTCCGGTAATGAATGACTGTGACGTGCTTCAAACTTGTAACCTGCTGGGCGTTAGTGACAGACGCAAAAGAATCAAGGGATTCTATTCCAGTAGGAGCGGGAACCAACCAGTGATTGGCCGTACTGTGACAGAGTGCGTGAGCATTAGCTTTCACTGCGAGGATGGGATGTAGCCATCAACCATGGGTGATGCCTCCAGACTGATTAGCTGTGCGAGTGACAGCCGCATAGGATATTTTCCCGAGAGGATGAAAGTAGCCACAGCTGATGGTGAACCCCTATACAAAGCTTGCCATGGAAAGGAGTAAGAAGGACTGAGTAGAAGCAGTGGGAGAGCAGGCGTCCGTGAGCTCTACAGCATCTCCATTCCGCTTATCTGAAATTTCCACCAATGAATCTGCATAAGTATTCTATCCCTTTTATTATTCCTTTTTATTTATTATTTATTCCAATAATCAAAATTACCCTTTAATCTCCCTAACTGAGATTTGCAAGGTGACCATAGCTTGCTTCATGCCAACAATCTCTGTGGATTCGACCCTTACTCACGTAAGGTTTATTACTTGGACGACCCAGTACACTTGCTGGTTAGTTGAACGGAGTTGTGAAAATAAACAGTGCCCTAAGAGTAAAATCATACAAGTATAAAAGAACATGTGATCACAATTTCGTCCACCAAGATGCTGTTGGATTCTGACCTCCCTGCACTCGAAGTGGATTTTCTGGAGCTACAGAAGCCCAATTGGCGCGCTTTCAACGGCGTTGGAAAGTAGACATCCTGGGCTTTCCAGCAATATATGATAGTCCATACTTTGCCCAAGATTTGATGGCCCAAACCGGCGTTCAAAGTCACCCTCAGAAATTCCAGCGTTAAACGCCGGAACTGGCACCAAAATGGGAGTTAAACGCCCAAACTGGCATAAAAGCTGGCGTTTAACTCCAAGAAGAGTCTCTACACGAAAAATGCTTCATTGCTCAGCCCAAGCACACACCAAGTGGGCCCGGAAGTGGATTTTTATGTCATTTACTCATCTTTGTAACCCTTAGGCTACTAGTTTTCTATAAGTAGGACCTTTTACTATTGTATTTTAATCATCTGATCTTTGGAATCTTTTGTTCTTTAGATCTTTTGATCACTTTGGGAGGCTGGCCATTCGGCCATGCCTAGACCTTGTTCTTATGTATTTTCGACGGTGGAGTTTCTACACACCATAGATTAAGGTGTGGAGCTCTGCTGTACCTCAAGTATTAATGCAATTACTATTGTTCTTCTATTCAATTCCGCTTGTTCTTTGTCCAAGATATCACTTGTTCTTCAACTTGATGAATGTGATGATCCGTGACACTCATCATCATTCTCACCTATGAACGTGTGACTGACAACCACCTCCGTTCTACCTTAGATTGGGTGAATATCTCTTGGATTCCTGATACACGATGCATGGTTGATCGCCTGACAACCGAGTGCTCGCCTGACAAACGAGCCAGCCATTCCGTGAGATCAGAGTCTTCATGGTATAGGCAAGAACTGATGGCGGCATTCAAGAGAATCCGGAAGGTTTAACCTTGTCTGTGGTATTCTGAGTAGGATTCAATGATTGAATGACTGTGACGTGCTTCAAACTCCTGAAGGCGGGGCGTTAGTGACAGACGCAAAAGAATCACTGGATTCTATTTCGGCCTGATCGAGAACCGACAGATGGATAGCCGTGCCGTGACAGGGTGCGTTGAACATTTCCACTGAGAGGATGGGAGGTAGCCACTGACAACGGTGAAACCCTTGCATAAGCTTGCCATGGAAAGGAGTAAGAAGGATTGGATGAAGACAGTAGGAAAGCAGAGAGACGGAAGGGACCAAGCATCTCCATTCGCTTATCTGAAATTCCTACCAATGAATTACATAAGTACCTCTATCTTTATCTTTATGTTTTATTCATATATCACTATACCCATTTGAGTCTGCCTGACTAAGATTTACAAGGTGACCATAGCTTGCTTCATACCAACAATCTCCGTGGGATCGACCCTTACTCGCGTAAGGTTTATTACTTGGACGACCCAGTGCACTTGCTGGTTAGTTGTGCGAAGTTGTGTTTATGCCATGGTATTGAACACCAAGTTTTTGGATTCATTACCGGGGATTATTTGAGTTGTGAAAAGTATTGATCACAATTTCGTGCACCAAGTTTTTGGCGCCGTTGCCGGGGATTGTTTCGTGTATGGACAACTGACGGTTCATCTTGTTGCTTAGATTAGGTATTTTTCAGAATTCTTAAGAATGAGTTCTAGAGTTTCATGATGATCCGTTGAAGTCTGGCTGGCTGTGAAGCCATGTCTAATCTTATTGGACCGAGGTTTCAACTGATCATCACAAGAGCTTGTTGATCCCTATCAATCTTGCTATTGGAGCAATGATCTGCTAAGGCTTGGCTGGCCATTGGCCATGTCTAGTGTTTTGGACCGAAGCTTTCTTTGAAAGCTTGGCAGGCTGTGAGGCCATGTCTAATTCCTGGACCGGAGTCTTAGACTAGCATTGCAATGATTCCTGGAATCCAAATTAAGAATTCTGAAACCTTTATTTTCTATTTCCAAATAATTTTCGAAAAATCCAAAAAAAAAATTTTCAAAATCATAAAAACCAAAAATATTTTATGTTTCTTGTTTGAGTCTAGTGTCAAATTTTAAGTTTGGTGTCTTGCATGCATTGTTCATTTGATCTTGGTTCTATTTTCAAGTCAATAGTACAGGGAACTGAAGATTCAGAACATGCAGCAGAGGAGTTACACAGAAAAAGCTGGGCGTTCAAAACGCCCAGTGAAGAAGGACAGACTGGCATTTAAACGCCAGCCAGGGTGCCTGGTTAGGCGTTTAACGCCCAAAAAGGTAGTGCATTGGGCGTTAAACGCCAGAATGTGCACCATTCTGGGCGTTTAACGCCAGGATGGCACAAGGGGGAGGATTTTGTTTTCAAATCAATTTTTTTTCAAATTTTCAAAGTTTTTCAAAATCAAATCTTTTTCAAATCATATCTTTTCAATCAAATGTTTTCAAAATCAATTTCTTTCCTTTTTCAAAGATACTTGCTAACAATTAATGATTTGATTGAACATTTCAAGTGTGTTGCCTTTTCTGTTGAGAAAGGTTTAATGTTTGAATCATATCTTTTCTTGTTAGACAAGTCATTAATTTTTAAAATCAAATCTTTTTAAAATTGTTTTTCAATCATATTTTTTAAAAAACCATAACTTTTCAATCAAATCTTTTTAATCACATTTTTTTTCAAAACAATTCTCAATCATATCTTTTTAAACTCTAATTTCAAGATCTTTTTCAAAAATTACTTGATTTCTTTCCCACTCTTGGTTTTCGAAAATCAAATTAAAGTTTTTCAAAATGTTTTTAAAATCTTTTTAATTAATTTTCGAAAATTTTTTTCCTCTCTTCTCACATCCTTCCATTTATGGAGTACCACTCCTTCTCAATGCACAATTCGAACTCTATCTGATTAAGTTCGAATTCTTCTACCTCTTCCTTCTAATTTTCTTCTTCTCTGACACCTCAAGGAATCTCTATACTGTGACATAGAGGATTCCACATTTTCTTGTTCTATTCTCTTTCATATGAGCAGGAACAAGGACAAAGGCATTCTTGTTGAAGCTGACCCTGAACCTGAAAGGACCTTGAAGCGAAAGCTAAGAGAAGCTAAGGCACAACTCTCTGTAGAGGACCTAACAGAAATCTTCAAAGAAGAAGAAGACATGGCAGCCGAAAATAACAACAATGCCAACAATGCAAGGAAGGTGCTGGGTGACTTTACTGCACCTACTCCCGACTTCTATGGGAGAAGCATCTCTATCCCTGCCATTGGAGCAAACAACTTTGAGCTTAAGCCTCAATTAGTTTCTATGATGCAACAGAATTGCAAGTTTCATGGACTTCCATTGGAAGATCCTCATCAGTTCTTAGCTGAATTCTTGCAAATCTGTGACACTGTCAAGACTAATGGGGTTGACCCTGAAGTCTACAGACTTATGCTATTCCCTTTTGCTGTAAGAGACAGAGCTAGGACATGGTTGGACTCACAACCTAAAGAAAGCCTGGACTCATGGGAAAAGCTAGTTAATGCCTTCTTGGCAAAGTTCTTTCCACCTCAAAAATTGAGTAAGCTTAGAGTGGAAGTCCAAACCTTCAGACAGAAGGATGGAGAATCCCTCTATGAAGCTTGGGAAAGATACAAACAGTTGATCAGAAAATGTCCTTCTGACATGCTTTCTGAATGGAGCATCATAGGTATTTTCTATGATGGTCTCTCTGAACTATCCAAGATGTCTTTGGATAGCTCTGCTGGAGGATCTCTTCATCTGATACAGAAGCTCAAGAACTAATTGAAATGGTTGCAAATAACCAATTCATGTACACTTCTGAAAGGAATCCTGTGAACAATGGGACAAATCAGAAGAAAGGAGTTCTTGAGATTGATACTCTGAATGCCATATTGGCTCAGAACAAGATATTGACTCAACAAGTCAATTTGATTTCTCAAAGTCTGTCTGGAATGCAAAATGCACCAAGCAGTACTAAGGATGCTTCATCTGAAGAAGAAGCCTATGATCCTGAGAACCCTTCAATGGAAGAGGTGAATTACCTAGGAGAACCCTATGGAAACACCTATAATTCTTCATGGAGAAATCATCCAAATTTCTCATGGAAGGATCAACAGAGACCTCAACAAGGTTTCAACAACAATAATGGTGGAAGAAACAGGTTTAGCAATGGCAAGCCTTTTCCATCATCTTCTCAGCAACAGACAGAGAATTCTAAGCAGAACCCCTCTGACTTAGCAACTATGGTCTCTGATCTAATCAAAACCACTCAAAGTTTCATGACTGAAACAAGGTCCTCCATTAGAAACTTGGAGGCACAAGTGGGACAGCTGAGCAAGAAAATTACTGAACTCCCTCCTAGTACTCTCCCAAGCAATACAGAAGAAAATCCAAAAGGAGAGTGCAAGGCCATCAACATGGCCGAATTTGGAGAGGAAGGAGAGGAAGTGAACGCCACTGAGGAAGACATAAGTACCTACCAATGAATTACATAAGTACCTCTATCTTTATCTTTATGCTTTATTCGTATATCTCTATACCCATTTGAGTCTGCCTGACTAAGATTTACAAGGTGACCATAGCTTGCTTCATACCAACAATCTCCGTGGGATCGACCCTTACTCGCGTAAGGTTTATTACTTGGACGACCCAGTGCACTTGCTGGTTAGTTGTGCGAAGTTGTGTTTATGCCATGGTATTGAACACCAAGTTTTTGGATTCATTACCGGGGATTATTTGAGTTGCGAAAAGTATTGATCACAATTTCGTGCACCAGGCATCTAGATCTAATGTATGATAGTAACTTGGTACATCCGATAGCACCGGAATCGGGTGGGGGTAGGCAAAATATAGCGCACCGCTGTCTCGGCAGTGTTTCTGGTACAAACTCCTCCTCATCATCATCTTCAGGGGAATCACTATCATCGCTATTCGCAACGTACTCTTCGTCGGAGTCTTCCTCACCCATCTCCGTGTCTTCCACTGGACTGGCAACATGAATCGGTGGTGGTGCGAGAGGTGGGTCATCCTGCACAAAGGTCGAGTGTGCAGAACCACCACCACTAACATCACCAACTTCGGTGGAAAGTTCCATCACTTGTTCTGTCATGATTCTCCCCTGGGTGTCAAACATGAGTCGCATATGCTCATCGCCCTAGAGGCGAAATAGTCGAAACCGAAAAACTCCATTACCTGATGGTGCTAGCAACCTATACCCCATCCTTCTAATCCTTCTTCTCCCTATGCCACCAAGGTTGCTTAAAATTTTCAACTCAGACAACAAACTTATGTGTCGGGTGTACAAATAATATTTATTATATAATTAATATTTAAAATAATAAAAAATAATATAATTTAATGGGAAGGAGAGTACTATTATACTGCCATGTGCAAGTGTGGTCCATGCACGAAGCTATTAATCCGAAATCAGAGTTTATTTTTGGAGTCCCAACTTAGTAGGATCTGATGAATGCACATAATAAACATAGCTTGCTTTTCTCAGGGGAATGCATGCCTCTCTAGTTTTCAACTTTTCATTGCTTTGCTTCATCAACAATTCTATCTGCACATATGCATGTGATTTTTCCATGGTTCTGAAAATTGGACTGAAACTAGTCGAGCAAACTGGGTTTAATCAAAAACTGACAATGAAAACGTAAATTTGAAACCAACCTAAAAACTGTTGAACCAATTGGTTAAAAAAAACAAACAAATAACCCTCCTCTCCCCGGGCAGGGACACGCCCCCTTCTTCCCCTAAACCCACCTCCTCATTCGTCAAAGCAAAGAAAGCAAAGCCATTCTCTTTGAAGAAACAAAACCCAAACCAAACCCTAGCATTTTCTGTCCGGTTCTGCTGTCGCTGTCCGTAGTTGTCGGCGCCTCCATGACTTCCGCCTTCCCCTTGTCCCAAACCCTCAACTTATGCCCCCTCCACCTTTCGTTCCTAACTTCCTTTCCTTCCTTCGTTCTTATCAACTAAGAGAGAAAATCCTAGCTAGCCTCCATCGTGCACGAAATTGTAATCCCAATATCAAAATCAAGATTTCTTATGATTTCGTACCACTAACCAACAAGTGCACTGGGTCGTCCAAGTAATACCTTACGTGAGTAAGGGTCGATCCCACAGAGATTATTGGTTTGAAGCAAGCTATGTTTATTTTATTATTCTTAGTCAGGATATCAATTATAATTATCAATTTGAATTATTAGAAAAATAAAAGAGCATGAAATAATTACTTGTTATGCAATAATGGAGAATATGTTGGAGTTTTGGAGATGCTTTGTCCTTCTTATTTAAGCTTTCCTCTTGTATTCCTCTTCCCACACGCAAGGCTCCTTGAATGGCAAGCTGTATGAAGGGTGTCACCGTTTTCAATGGCTACTTCCCATCCTCTCAGTGAAAATGGTCCAAATGCTCTGTCACAGTACGGCTAATCATCTGTTGGTTCTCGATCATGCCGGAATAGAATCCGTTGATTCTTTTGCGTTTGTCATCACGCTCAACAATCGCGAGTTTGAAGCTCGTCACAGCCATCCAATCCTTGAATCCTACTTGGAATACCACAGACAAGGTTTAGACTTTCCGGATTCTCATGAATGCCGCCATCAATTCTAGCTTATACCACGAAGATTCTGATTAAGGAATCTAAGAGATACTCATTCAATCTAATGTAGAACGGAAGTGGTTGTCAGGCACACGTTCATGGGTTGAGGAAGGTGATGAGTGTCACAGATCATCACCTTCTTCATAGTGAAGCGCGAATGAATATCTTAGATAGGAACAAGCGTGTTTGAATGGAAAACAGAAAGAATTGCATTAATTCAACGGGACGCTGCAGAGCTCCTCACCCCCAACAATGGGGTTTAGAGACTCATGCCGTCAAAGAGTATAAAATTCATATCTAAAAAATGTCATGAGATACAAAATAAGTCTCTAAAAGTTGTTTAAATACTAAACTAGTAACCTAGGTTTACAGAGAATGAGTAAACTAAGATGGATAGTGCAGAAATCCATTTCTGGGGCCCACTTGGTATATGTTGGGGCTGAGACTTAAGCTTCTCACGTGTCTGGGCTGTTTCTGGAGTTGAACGCCAAGTTGTAACGTGTTTCTGGCGTTCAACTCTGGTTCGTGACGTGTTTCTGGCGCTGGCCGCCAGACTGTAACATGGAACTGGCGTTAAACGCCAGTTTATGTCGTCTATCTTCGCGCAAAATATGGACTATTATATATTGCTGGAAAGCTCTGGATGTCTACTTTCCAACCCAATTGAGAGAGCGCCAATTGGACTCCTGTAGCTCCAGAAAATCCATTCTGAGTGCAGGAAGGTCAGAATCCAACAACAGCAGCAGTCCTTTTTCTGCCTAAATTAGATTTTTGCTCAGCTCCCTCAATTTCAGCCAGAAAATACTTGAAATCATAGAAAAACACACAAAGTCATAGTAAAATCTAGAAATATGATTTTTGCTTAAAAACTAATAAAATTCTATTAAAAACTAATAAAAACATGCTAAAATCTACATGAAATTACCCCCAAAAAGCGTATAAAATATCCGCTCATCACAACACCAAACTTAAACTGTTGCTTGTCCTCAAGCAACTAGATAAATAAAATAGGATGAAAAGAAATTAAGAAGCAATAATATTTTAGAGTTTTAAGTGGAGCTCAGATTCTTATTCAGATGAGCGGGGCTAGTAGCTTTTTGACTTCCGAACAGTTTTGGCATCTCACTTTATCCTTTGAAATTCAGAATGATTGGCATCCATAAGAACTCAGAGTTCAGATAGTATTATTGATTCTCCTAGTGTAGTATGTTGATTCTTGAACACAGTTACTTTATGAGTCTTGGCCGTGGCCCTAAGCACTTTGTTTTCCAATATTACCACCGGATACATAAATGCCACAGACATATAATTGGGTGAACCTTTTCAGATTGTGACTTAGCTTTGCTAAAGTCCCCAATTAGAGGTGTCCAGAGTTCTTAAGCACACTCTTTTACCTTGGATCACGACTTTAACCACTCAGTCTCAAGCTTTTCACTTGGACTTGCATGCCACAAGCACATGGTTAGGGACAGCTTGATTTAGCCGCTTAGGCCTGGAATTACTTCCTTGAGCCCTCCTATCCACTGATGCTCAAAGCCTTGGATTCTTTTCACCCTTGCCTTTTGGTTTTAAAGGCTATTGGCTTTTTTTCTTTTTCTTGATCTAATGATTCCTTGTAATTTTTCTCTCTCTTTTTTTTCACTGCTTTTTCTTGCTTCAAGAATCAAATTCATGATTTTTCAGATCATCAATAATATTTTTCGTGTTCCTCATTCTTTCAAGAGCCAACAATTTTAACATTCATGAAATTCAAGATAAAAAATATGCACTGTTCAAGCATTCATTCAGAAGACAAAAAGTATTGCCACCACATATAATTAATTATAATTTTTCTTATTAAGAACTCGAAAAATATAAATTACTTCTTTATTCTAAAAATCTACTATTTTATTCATGTTTGATGATGATGAGAAAAATAAATTATAACTTAATTGAAAATAAAATCAAAATAGATATACTAATTACCACTACTCCTATATATCTTCTAAGGTAAATTCCTATAATAACACTATCACAGAGTTAAAGCTAAAATTAGAACTCAACAACCTGTATTTTGGGAAGTGGATGTTCCTCTAGTCTGTGGGGTGCTTGGTCCTTCAAGAATTAATTTCTGACGCTTCAGCTCCCTCAAGTCACGCCCTTGCTCCTCTTGTTCCCTAAGCAATTTGCAAAGCATGCTACTTTGATTATTCTGTTCTTCCTTTATTTGGTTCATAGCTTCTTGCAACTTGGAAACAGATGCCTCAAGATGCTCCCAATATTCGAATTGAGGGGGTTCTGGGAGGAATTCTTGTGCTCTCCTCTTGATTGGGTCATCTTGCAACTGTTGTCTTTCCATTGATATTTTAGTGATTGGCCGCTCAACTGAGATATACTCAGTTATTCCCATCCTCACTCCAGCATCTCTGCAGAGAATAGAAATTAAGCTTGGATAGGCCAATTTGGCATCTTTGAAGTTCTTGTTTGCTATTTTGTAGAGTTCACACGAGATTAGTTGATGAACTTCTACTTCTCTTCCTAACATGATGTAGTGAATCATCACTGCTCTTTTAACAGTGACTTCAGAACGATTGCTAGTGGGCAATATAGAACGCCCAATGAAGTCCAGCCAGCCTCTGGCAACTGGTTTGAGATCTTCTCTCTTGAGTTGATTTGGGATGCCAGTGGTGCTGGTGGTCCACCTGGCTCCAGGGATGCATATATCTTCTAAAATCTTGTCCAGGCCTTTGTTTACCCTCATCATTCTCCTATTAAAGGAGTCTGGGTCATCTTTCAGTTGAGGAAGCTTAAAGATCTCCCTGATTTTGTCAGGGTGGATGTGAACAATCTTTCCTCTGACCAAGGTTCGATAGTCATAGAGGGCAGTTCCAGTTATTCTTTGCCTGTCTGTCTGCCACAGATTAGCGTAGAACTCCTGAACCATATTCCTTCCCACTTTTGTTTCAGGATTAGCTAGGATTTTTCAGTTCCTATTTCGAATTCGCTCTTGGATCTCCGGATATTCATCTTCTTTCAGATCGAACTTGACTTCCGAGATCGCTGATCTTAGACCCATTATTTTGTAGTAATGGTCTGAATGTTCTTTGGTTAAGAACTTCCCTTGATTCCAAAGTGGTTTTGGAATACTCTCTTTCTTGCCTCTTGGAGTGGGTTGTTTTCCTTTAGGAGCCATGATCTTAGTGAGTATGTTTTTGTGATCACGGATAAACACACCAAACTTAGAGGTTTGCTTGTCCTCAAGCAAAAGAAAAGAAAGGAGAGGGATAGGAGGAGAGCAAGTGTTGAATGGTGGATGATGGGAGGGGCGCCGAATGTGGATATAAAGGGGGGAGGGTGAATTTCGAAAATAAGAGAAAAAAAATAAGATAGAAGGTATGATTTATAAAAGATAAATATGATAAGAAAAAGATATAATTTAAAAATAAAAAGATGTTAATTATATTTGGAAAAGATAAATTTGAATTTTTATTTTGAAAGAAGATTTTAAAAGATAATTGAGTTTTGAAAAACTTAAAAAAAAGAGTTGGATTGGATTGAAAAAAGATTTGTCTTTATGGATTAAGATACATTTGATATTTTTGAAAAAGGGATTTTAGAAATTAGGGTTTTTAGAAATTAGGATTAAAATTTTTGGAATTGAAGGATGATATTTTGAAACATGTTTATGCAAGAAATCATGAATTGAAACATAAAAATTAGAAAATTTGTGAAGAAAAACGAATTTTACCTCTTCCCCACCATTCTGGCGTTAAACACCCAAACCTTCCATGTTTTGGGCGTTTAACGCCCAATTGCTGCTTCTCCTGGGCGTTCAACGCCCAGCTGTTGCTTCTTTCTGGCGTTGAACGCCAGGAAGTCCTTTGTCACTGGGCATTTTTCTGAACGCCCAGGATGCTGTAATTCTGGCATTAAACGCCCAGAAGGAGCTTCTTTCTGGCGTTCAACGCCCAGAAGATGCTTCTTTCTGGCGTTCAACGCCCAGATGGCTATCCTTACTGGCGTTAAACGCCCAGTGGATGCTTCTTTTGGGCGTTCAACGCCCAAAATATTTCTTACTGGCTTTTTCATGCCAGTGAGCTTCCAAATTTCCTTGTAACTCTGTGAATTCAAGCAATTGCTATTTTACCTTGAAGATACTTGACATATACCTGTAAAAATCAATTAATTAACAAATAAACTTTGTAAATGGCTGGGTTGCCTCCCAGCAAGCGCTTCTTTATTGTCTTTAGCTGGACTATTACTGAGCTTTAATCAAGTCTTAGTTTTGAGCATTCTTGCTCAAAATTGATTTCAAGATAATGTTTAACTCTTTGTCCATTAACAATGAACTTTTTGTTAGAATCATTATCCTGAAGCTCTACGTATCCATATGGTGACACACTTGTAATCACATATGGACCTCTCCACCGGGATTTCAATTTCTCGGGGAATAATCTGAGCCTAGAATTAAATAGCGGAACTTTCTGCCCTGGCTCAAAGACTCTGGACGACAGTTTCTTATCATGCCATCTTTTTGCTTTCTCTTTGTAAATTTTTGCATTCTCAAAAGCATTGAGTCTAAATTCCTCTAGCTCATTTAACTGGAGCAATCGTTTTTCTCCAGCTAACTTGGCATCAAGGTTTAGGAATCTGGTTGCCCAGTAGGCCTTATGTTCCAGTTCCACTGGCAAGTGACATCCCTTTCCATACACAAGCTGGTATGGAGAGGTCCCTATAGGGGTCTTGAATGCTGTTCTGTATGCCCACAGAGCATCATCCAGGCTTCTTGCCCAATCCCTTCTACGGTTAATTACAGTCCGTTCCAGGATTCTTTTAAGTTCTCTGTTAGAGACTTCAGCTTACCCATTTGTCTGTGGATGATATGGAGTGGCTACCCTGTGGCTAACTCCATAACGAACCAAAGCAGAGTATAGCTGTTTATTGCAGAAATGAGTGCTCCCATCACTGATTAATACTCTAGGGGTACCAAATCTGCTGAAGATATGTTTCTGGAGGAATTTTAACACTGTCTTAGTGTCGTTAGTGGGTGTTGCAATAGCTTCCATCCATTTGGATACATAATCCACTGCCACCAGAATATAAGTGTTTGAGTATGATGGTGGGAAAGGCCCCATGAAGTCAATACCCCATACATCAAACAACTCAATCTCCAAGATCCCTTGTTGAGGCATGGCATAACTGTGAGGCAGATTACCAGATCTTTGGCAACTGTCACAATTAAGTACAAACACTCGGGAATCTTTATAGAGAGTAGGCCAGTAGAAGCCACATTGGAGGACTCTTGTGGCTGTTCGCTCACTTCCAAAATGTCCTCCATATTGTGATCCATGGCAATGCCATAGGATCTTTTATGCTTCTTCTTTAGGCACACATCTACGGATTACTCCGTCTGCACATCTCTTGAAGAGATACGGCTCATCCCAAAGATAATACTTTGCATCCGTGATCAGCTTCTTTGATTGCTGCCTACTGTATTCTTTGGGTATGAATCTCACTGCCTTGTAGTTTGTAATGTCTGCAAACCATGGCACTTCCTGGATGGCAAAGAGTTGCTCATCCAAAAAGTTTTCAGAGTTCTCAGTAAGAGGGAAGGACCCCCCTTCTACTGGTTCTATTCGGGACAGGTGATCTGCTACTTGATTTTCTGTCCCTTTTCTGTCTCTTATTTCTATATTAAACTCTTGCTACACATATGCTATGTGTATACTAAAATCAGCCACCAAAGTCATCCACCAGCATAAGATAAATACTAGAATACAAATATACATTGAAAATAAATTAAAGCACACATGTATTTATACACAAATACATTGGTGGCTGATTTTAGTGTACAAATAGCATTTTTGTACAGAAAAATGTTTCCTCCAATGATGCATTTTTTTCTTCTTTTTCTTCTTTTCCTTATTTCTTTTTTTCTTTTAGTTAAATGAATGTAAGTTCATCATCTTTCAAGTAATTTTGTAGCATTATGTGTTTTTTCTTCTTCTTTGTTTGATTTTTTTATTTTTATTCTTGTTAAGAGAGTAAAACAAGAACAAACTTAAGAAGGTAAAACAAAAAAAAAAGATGAATAAAAAAAAGAAGAAGAAGATGGTGATGATGATGAAAAAAAAAGCAGCAGCAGAAGATAAGGAAGAGGAAAAGGAAGAGTTTTGAATTATGCAGAACTTATCAGAATAAAAATACACCCAAATATCTTTGTTTTACACCCAAATATTTTCGTGTTACACCCAAATTTGTTACAAATACAGAAAAATATTTCCTTTAATGCTGCATTTTTTTCTTCTGAATTGAACCACACCTCAGCCACTTGATTGGATTCAAAAACAATAATCAATTTTATTCTGCTTCAATTTACAATTTGAACTTGAATTATTCATTATATTCAATAACGAGATAACTGATGATGGAGGAGAAAGAGAAAAAGAAAGGAAGAGAAGAAAATCCAATGAAAAAAGAAGGAAGAAGAGGAGGAGGAGGAAGAGGTGGTGTTGATGACGATGATAACAAAAAAGAAAAATAACGAAGAAGAAGAAGAAGAACGTGCAGTAACATGAAGAAGAATGTGCGAGCGTTGTAAGACTTGTATAGCAAAAAGACTTGTATGTAAAGATTAATTCTTGATTAAATTATAAGAATCTACAAAATAATTAAGTCATATAAATAAAGTTTTGGTACAAAAAATATTAAGAATCTTAATTTATCCTCTTAATTATCATTTTAAGTATTGTCTTAATTTTAAATAAAATTTTTACTTTTTGTTTTCTAAATCTAACTTAAATATTTAAATTTTTAATCATTTAAATATTAGAAATATAATTAGAAGGACGTATTAAGAATCTATGATCTTCAAACTTTCTTTAACTTTCTTTGACATAAAAACATCTCTTTTCTTTTTAATTTTTTATTTTTATTTTCAATTTCCCCCTCACCTCAGAGTCTTGTTTGGTCGTCATTCCATTCAAACCATACCACCACCAATAGCTCACTAAATAAAACCACACACACTCTCTCTCATAAACAATTTCTGAGGAAAAGAATGATGATCATGCCTGTGAGAAGAACACTACTTCTCAAGTTGATTGCACTGAGGAGGAGACGACTCTGGAAATTCCAAACATACATCTTGAATTTTTCATTCATGTTGATGATTGAAGATTCCTGTTGAATTTGACTCTGCTGCCACAGAAGATGCAAATCAAAGTAGGTATAAGGCCAATGGCAAAGATTTTATTCTGGATTTTCACAGAGTGCTAATGCTGAAGCTGCGCTGGTTATTGAGAATAGGCACATTTCTGGGGAGGAAACTGTGGTAGGATTTTCATGCCAAGAGAATACAAAGGCATTCAAGGTCAATGAGATTGAATCAATTCAATTACAAGAAGAGGAACAACATTTGGAGCAAGATTATCAAGATGTGAAAATTGCTGAAACCATTGAAGATTTACACAAGGATGATAATGCTGAACAGTACATGGAAAGAAGAGATGGAGAATCATGTTCAAATGTTTCAACAGGTTAGTTGTTATTCTTTTCTCTTACTTGATTTTCTATGTTTATTGAATGATCTAATACCTATCTCTATTCGCGCAGCGTCTGAAGATGGATCGCAATTGCTTGGAGAGAATTTGAAGCAAAAGTATCCATAGGGATTGAAATTCTTTATCAGGAGCAACTTAATGAGTATCAAAGCCAAGATATTGTTTTGGATACAATTCAAAGGATACAAGAAGATCCATCTACTAGCACATTCAGGTATCAAGTCTAGGATCATAGCGGTAAGCCTTAACTTCTTATCTCATTCTAGTTAGAAATTTTTTCATTCTATTTTGTGATATTTTTTAATTCAATATATATGCAGGCCATGAGAAATTAGAAGAATTTGTGGAATTCAAAACCATGTCACTTGAAGTGAGAATGCCAACAGTAAATAACCACTTTCGAAGTCTTCTGAGATTCATGAGAATGAAGAAGAAATAGTGGTATTAAAATATCATAATTAGGGAACAAAATCAGAAAAATATCAAAGAGGGTCAGAAAAAAATCAATGTAATTTATTAGGATATTATTTCATAATTAGCGTACTCATTAGCATACTCTTGGTCTATATCTTGGTAAGAACATGATTGTCAAACTAGCGAGTTAACTCGTAAACTTGTACGAGTTTACGAGTTTAGGTAGTGGAATCGAGTTGACTCGGACATAAACTCATTTCTGGGTAGACTCGGGTTGACTCGGCTAGACTCGGATAAAATCGTGCAAACTCGCGAGTTTGCTAGCGAGTTAGTGAGTTTAATTTCGTTGCCCATTTTCGCCAAAACGGTGTCGTTTTGGCCCAGAAAAAAAAACCTACAGCTAAGTGGCTAACCCAAACCCAGTAACCTAAACCCACACCCACTAATGAAGAAGTGAAGTTCGAAACCCTAGTGACCCCCTCCACCAAACCCTCACGGCCAGCCTCATTCCTCACTCCCTCCACCATCTAACGGCGGCGTTGTCTGCGCCGCCACGCAGAGGCTGGATGCCAGAGTCCAGACGGATCCCTCGCCTTCTCACCTCCCCTCGCCTCATCCCTCATCCCCCACCGCTCACCCACGCAGCATCGTAGAGCCCAGTGAAGGACCACCACGCAGAGTCGTAGTCTCGTAGAGCCCACCAGGCCACCACCACGCAGAGTCGCATAGCGCCAGAGCCCACCACCACGCTGTTTGCCTCCCCTCCCCTGTTCTGCCCTCGTCGGCCTTGTTTTGTTTTTCTTCACTGAAGCACTACCGATCTGCTTCAAGTGATAAAGTCTGCCCATCTCCAAGGTAATTTTGTTAAACTAATTCAAATGCTAACAATTTTGGTTTTATTCAATTCTGCAAATTTATTAAGGCCCTGATCTGCGTTTGATCTGTTGAAAAAAAATCAATGTGTGAAAAAAAATTGATGCTGCTTGCCTGCTTCTGTAATCTGTACTTCATGAACCATAAATTCAAGATACATATGCACTGTTTAAGCATACATTCAGAGAACAAGAGTATTGCCACCACATCAAAATAATTAAACTGTTATAAAATTCTAAATTCATGCAATTCTTTCTCTTTTTTTTTCAATTAAGCACGTTTTTATTCAAGAAAGGTGATGGATTCATAGGACATTCATAACTTTAAGGCATAGACACTAAGACACTAATGATCACAAGACACAAACATGGATAATCATAAGCACTAAAATTCGAAAAAACAGAAGAATAAAGAACAAGGAAATCAAAGAACGGGTCCACCTTAGTGATGGCGGCTCTTTCTTCCTCTTGAAGATCCTATGGAGTGCTTGAGCTCCTCAATGTCTCTTCCTTGTCTTTGTTGCTCCTCCCTCATGATTCTTTGATCTTCTCTAATTTCATGGAGGATGATGGAGTGTTCTTGATGCTCCACCCTTAGTTGTCCCATGTTGGAACTCAATTCTCCTAGGGAGGTGTTCAGTTGCTCCCAATAGTTTTGTGGAGGAAAGTGCATCCCTTGGGGCATCTCAGGGATCTCATGGTGAGTGGGGTCTCTTGTGTGCTCCATCCTTTTCTTAGTGATTGGCTTATCCTCATCAATGGGGATGTCTCCCTCTATGTCAACTCCAACTGAATAACAGAGGTGACAAATGAGATGAGGGAAGGCTAACCTTGCTAAGGTAGAGGACTTGTCTGCCACCTTATAGAGTTCTTGGGCTATAACCTCATGAACTTCCACTTCTTCTCCAATCATGATGCTATGAATCATGATGGCCCGGTCTAGAGTAACTTCGGACCGGTTGCTAGTGGGAATGATTGAGCGTTGAATGAACTCCAACCATCCTCTAGCCACGGGTTTGAGGTCATGCCTTCTCAATTGAACCGGCTTGCCTCTTGAATCTCTCTTCCATTGTGCGCCCTCTTCACATATGACTGTGAGGACTTGGTCCAACCTTTGATCAAAGTTGACCCTTCTAGTGTAAGGATGTTCATCTCCTTGCATCATGGGCAAATTGAATGCCAACCTTACACTTTCCGGACTAAAATCCAAGTAATTCCCCCGAACCATAGTAAGATAATTCTTTGGATTCGGGTTCACACTTTGATCATGGTTCTTGGTGATCCATGCATTGGCATAGAACTCTTGAACCATCAAGATTCCGACTTGTTGAATGGGGTTGGTAAGAACTTCCCAACCTCTTCTTCGGATCTCATGTCGGATCTCCAGATATTCACCCTTTTTGAGTGAAAAGGGGACCTCGGGGATCACCTTCTTCAAGGCCACAACTTCATAGAAGTGGTCTTGATGCACCCTTGAGATAAATCTCTCCATCTCCCATGACTCGAAGGTGGAAGCTTTTGCCTTCCCTTTCCTCTTTCTAGAGGTTTCTCCGGCCTTGGATGCCATAAATGGTTATGGAAAAACAAAAACCAATGCTTTTACCACACCAAACTTAAAATGTTTGCTCGTCCTCGAGCAAAAGAAGAAAGAAGAGAGTAGAAGAAGAAGAAATGAGGAGAAAGGGAATGGCTTTGTATTCGGCCAAAGGGGAGAGAGATGGTGTTTAAGGTGTGTGAAAATGAAGGAGTGAAGGAGGGTTTATATAGGAGAGGGGGAGAGGGTTGTTCGGCCATTTGAGGGTGGGTTTGGGTGGGAAAGTGGTTTGAATTTGAATGGAGGGGTAGGTGGGGTTTTATGAAGGATGGATGTGAGTGGTGAAGAGAAGGAGGGGATTTGATAGGTGAGGGGTTTTTGGGGAAGAGGTGTTGAGGTGATTGGTGAAGAAGAGAGAGGGAGTGGTAGGGTAGGTGGGGATCCTGTGGGGTCCACAGATCCTGAGGTGTCAAGGAAAAGTCATCCCTGCACCAAATGGCATGCAAAATCACGTTTTGTGCCATTTCTGGCGTTAAACGCCGGGCTGGTGCCCATTCCTGGTGTTTAACGCCGGGTTCTTGCCCTTTTCTGGCGTTTAACGCCAGTCTGGTGCCCCTTTCTGGCGTTAAACGCCCAGAATGGTGCCAGACTGGGCGTTAAACGCCCAACAGCTAACCTTACTGGCGTTTAAACGCCAGTAAGTGCGTCCTCCAGGGTGTGCTGTTTTTCTTCCTGTTTTTCATTCTGTTTTTGCTTTTTTCATTGATTTTGTGACTTCTCATGATCATCAACCTACAAAAAAGATAAAATATCAAAAGGAAATAGTTAATTATAAAACATTGGGTTGCCTCCCAACAAGCGCTTCTTTAATGTCATTAGCTTGATAGAGGACTCTCATGGAGCCTCACAGATACTCAGAGCAATGTTGGAACCTCCCAACACCAAACTTAGAGTTTGAATGTGGGGGTTCAACACCAAACTTAGAGTTTGGTTGTGGCCTCCCAACACCAAACTTAGAGTTTGACTGTGGGGGCTCTGTTTGGCTCTGTTTTGAGAGAAGCTCTTCATGCTTCTTCTCCATGGTGATAGAGGGATATCCTTGAGCCTTAAATACAAAGGATTCTTCACTCACTTGAATGATTAACTCTCCTCTATCAACATCAATCACAGCCTTTGCTGTGGCTAGGAAGGGTCTGCCAAGGATGATGGATTCATCCATGCACTTCCCAGTCTCTAGGACTATGAAATCAGTAGGGATGTAATGGTCTTCAACTTTTACCAGAACATCCTCTACAAGTCCATGAGCTTGTTTTCTTGAGTTGTCTGCCATCTCTAGTGAGATTTTTGTAGCTTGCACCTCAAAGATCCCTAGCTTCTCCATTACAGAGAGGGGCATGAGGTTTACACTTGACCCTAAGTCACACAAGGCCTTCTTGAAGGTCATGGTGCCTATGGCACAAGGTATTGAAAACTTCCCAGGATCCTGCCTCTTTTGAGGCAGTTTCTGCCTAGACAAGTCATCCAGTTCTTTGGTGAGCAAAGGGGGTTCATCCTCCCAAGTCTCATTTCCAAATAACTTGTCATTTAGCTTCATGATTGCTCCAAGGTATTTAGCAACTTGCTCTTCAGTGACATACTCATCCTCTTCAGAGGAAGAATACTCATCAGAGCTCATGAATGGCAGAAGTAATTCCAATGGAATCTCTATGGTCTCATTTTGAGCCTCAGATTCCCATGGTTCCTCATTGGGGAACTCAATGGAGGCCAGTGGACGTCCAGTGAGGTCTTCCTCAGTGGCGTTCACTGCCTCTTCTTCCTCCCAGAATTCGGCCATGTTGATGGCTTTGCACTCTCCTTTTGGATTTTCTTCTGTGTTGCTTGGGAGAGTACTAGGAGGGAGTTCAGTAACTTTCTTGCTCAGCTGTCCCACTTGTGCCTCCAAATTCCTAATGGAGGACCTTGTTTCAGTCATGAAACTTTGAGTGGTTTTGATTAGATCAGAGACCATGGTTGCTAAGTCAGAGGGATTCTGCTTAGAACTCTCTGTCTGTTGCTGAGAAGATGATGGAAAAGGCTTGCCATTGCTAAACCTGTTTCTTCCACCATTATTGTTATTGAAACCTTGTTGAGGTCTTTCTTGATTCTTCCATGAGAAATTTGGGTGATTTCTCCATGAAGAATTGTAGGTGTTTCCATAGGGTTCTCCTAGGTAATTCACCTCTTCTATTGAAGGGTTCTCAGGATCATAGGCTTCTTCCTCAGATGAAGCTTCCTTAGTACTGCCTGGTGCATTTTGCATTCCAGACAGACTTTGAGAGATCAAATTGACTTGTTGAGTCAATATTTTGTTCTGAGCCAATATGGCATTCAGAGTATCAATCTCAAGAACTCCTTTCTTCTGATTTGTCCCATTGTTCACAGGATTCCTTTCAGAAGTGTACATGAATTGGTTATTTGCAACCATTTCAATCAGCTCTTGAGCTTCTGTAGGCATCTTCTTCAAATGAAGAGATCCTCCAGCAGAGCTATCCAGAGACATCTTGGATAGTTCAGAGAGACCATCATAGTAAATACCTATGATGCTCCATTCAGAAAGCATGTCAGAAGGACACTTTCTGATTAATTGTTTGTATCTTTCCCAAGCTTCATAGAGGGATTCTCCATCCTTCTGTCTGAAGGTTTGGACTTCCACTCTAAGCTTGCTCAATTTTTGAGGTGGAAAGAACTTTGCCAAGAAGGCATTGACTAGCTTTTCCCAAGAGTCCAGGCTTTCTTTAGGTTGAGAATCCAACCATGTTCTAGCTCTGTCTCTTACAGCAAAAGGGAATAGCATAAGTCTATAGACCTCAGGGTCTACCCCATTAGTCTTGACAGTGTCACAGATTTGCAAGAACTCAGCTAAAAACTGATGAGGATCTTCCAATGGAAGTCCATGGAACTTGCAATTCTGTTGCATTAGAGAAACTAGTTGAGGCTTAAGCTCAAAGTTGTTTGCTCCAATGGCAGGGATAGAGATGCTTCTCCCATAGAAGTCGGGAGTAGGTGCAGTAAAGTCACCCAGCACCTTCCTTGCATTGTTTGCATTGTTGTTGTTTTCGGCTGCCATGTGTTCTTCTTCTTTGAAGAATTCGGTCAGGTCCTCTAAAGAGAGTTGTGCTTTGGCTTCTCTTAGCTTTCTCTTCAAGGTCCTTTCAGGTTCAGGATCAGGCTCAACAAGAATGCTTTTGTCTTTGCTCCTGCTCATAAGAAAGAGAAGGGAACAAGAAAATGTGGAATCCTCTATGTCACAGTATAGAGATTCCTTGAAGTGTCAGAGGAAAAGAAGAGTAGAAAACAGAAGTAGAAAATTCGAACTTATCAAAGGAAATGGAGTTCGAATTATGCATTAAGGAATAGTGTTAGTCCATAAATAGAAGGATGTGAGGAGAAGGGAAGTAATTTTCGAAAATTAAGTGAAAGATTTTGAAAATATTTTTGAAAAACATTACTTAATTTTCGAAAATGAGAGTGGGAAAGAAATAAGATGATTTTTGAAAAAGATTTTAAAATTAGAAATCAAAAAGATTTGATTGAAAACTATTTTGAAAAAGATGAGGTTAAGAAGATATGATTGATTTTAAAAATATGTGATTGAAAAGATATGATTTGAAAACAATTTTAAAGAGATTTGATTTTTAAAAATTAGTAACTTGGCTATCAAGAAAAGATATGATTCAAACATTAAACCTTTCTCAACAGAAAAGGCAACATACTTGAAATGTTGAATCAAATCATTAATTGATAGTAAGTATCTTTGAAAAAGGAAAGGAATTGATTTTGAAAACATTTGATTGAAAAGATATGATTTGAAAAAGATTTGATTTTGAAAAACTTTGAAAACTTGAAAAAAATTTGATTTGAAAACAAAATTCTCCCCCTTGTGCCATCCTGGCGTTAAACGCCCAGAATGGTGCACATTCTAGCGTTTAACGCCCAAAACTATACCCTTTTGGGCGTTAAACGCCCAACCAGGTACCCTGGCTGGCGTTTAAACTCCAGTCTGTCCTTCTTCACTGGGCGTTTTGAACGCCCAGCTTTTTCTGTGCAATTCCTCTGCTGTATGTTCTGAATCTTCAATTCTCTGTGTTATTGACTTGAAAAGACACAAATTAAAAATATTTTTGGATTTTTAATAATAAAGGATAATCAAAATACAACTAAAATCAAATAACAATGCATGCAAGACACCAAACTTAGCAGTTTGTATACCACTGACACTAACAATATGAGAATGCATATGAGACACACAAAATACTTCAAGTTAATAGAATTCAAAGATTAGAGCAAGTAAATCATCAAGAACATCTTGAAGATCATTAAGACACATAACAATGCATGCAATTGACACCAAACTTAAGATGAGACACTAGACTCAAACAAGAAATTTTTGGATTTTATGATTTTTTTTATTTTTTTGTGTTTTTCGAAAATTAAGTGGGAAAAGATATCAAAATTCTTAATGAGAATTCCAGGAATCAGTGCAATGCTAGTCTAAGACTCCGGTCCAGGAATTAGACATGGCTTCACAGCCAGCCAAGCTTTCAAAAAAAGCTTCGGTCCAAAACACTAGACATGGCCAAAGGCCAGCCAAGCCTTAGCAGATCACTGCTCCAAAAGCAAGATTGATAAAGATCAACAAGCTCTTGTGATGACAAGTTGAAACCTCGGTCCAATGGGATTAGACATGGCTTCTCAGCTATCCAGACTTCAACAAATCATCATGAAACTCTAGAATTCATCTTCAAGAATTTCGAAAAAAAAAATACCTAATCTAAGCAACAAGATGAACCGTCAGTTGTCCAAACTGAACAATCCCCGGCAACGGCGCCAAAAACTTGGTGCGCGAAATTGTGATCACTACTTTTCACAACTCTCATAATCCCCGGTCATGAACTCCAAAAACTTGGTAGCTCAATCCCATGGCATTACACAACTTCGCACAACTAACCAGCAAGTGCACTGGGTCGTCCAAGTAATACCTTACGTGAGTAAGGGTCGATCCCACGGAGATTGTTAGTATGAAGCAAGCTATGGTCATCTTGTAAATCTTAGTCAGGCAGACTCAAATGGATATGGTGATGAACGAAAATAACATAAAAGATAAAGATAGAGATACTTATGTAGTTCATTGGTAGGAACTTCAGATAAGCGTATGAAGATGCCTTCCCTTCCGTCTCTCTGCTTTCCTACTGTCTTCATCCAATCCTTCTTCTTCCTTTCCATGGCAAGCTTGTGTAGGGTTTCACCGTTGTCAATGGCTACCTCCCATCCTCTCAGTGAAAACGATTGCATATGCTCTGTCACAGCACGCGGAATTCAGCTGTCGGTTCTCGGTCAGGCCGGAATAGAATCCATTGATTCTTTTGCGTCTGTCACTAACGCCCCGCCTGCTAGGAGTTTGAAGCGCGTCACAGTCATTCAATCATTGAATCCTACTCAGAATACCACAGACAAGGTTAGACCTTCCGGATTCTCTTGAATACTGCCATCAGTTTTCGCCTATACCATGAAGACTCTGATCTCACGGAATGGTTGGCTCGTTTGTCAGGCGAGCACTCGGTTGTCAGGCGATCAACCATGCATCGTGCAATCAGGAATCCAAGAGATATTCACTAGAGCCTTGGTTGCTTGTAGAACAAAAGTGGTTGTCAGTCACCTTGTTCATAAGTGAGAATGATGATGAGTGTCACGGATCATCACATTCATCAAGTTGAAGAACAAGTGATATCTTAGAACAAGAACAAGCGGAATTTAATGGAAGAACAATAGTAATTGCATTAATACTCGAGGTACAGCAGAGCTCCACACCTTAATCTATGGTGTGTAGAAACTCCACCGTTGAAAATACATAAGCATAAGGTCTAGGCATGGCCGTGAGGCCAGCCTCCCAATGATCTAAGAACTAGATGTCCAAAGATGATCAAAGGATCAAAAACAATCCAAAGATATAAATAAAATAGCAAAAGGTCCTACTTATAGAAAACTAGTAGCCTAGGGTGTACAGAGATGAGTAAATAACATAAAAATCCACTTCCGGGCCCACTTGGTGTGTGCTTGGGCTGAGCAATGAAGCAATTTCGTGTAGAGACTCTTCTTGGAGTTAAACGCCAGCTTTTATGCCAGTTTGGGCGTTTAACTCCCATTTGGGTGCCAGTTCCAGCGTTTAACGCTGGGATTCCTGAGGGTGACTTTGAACGCCGGTTTGGGCCATCAAATCTTGGGCAAAGTATGGACTATCATATATTGCTGGAAAGCCCAGAATGTTGATGAGCGGATAATTTATACACTTTTTGGCATTGTTTTTAGTATGTTTTTAATAGTTTGAGTTGAGTTTTTAGTATATTTTTATTAGTTTTTAGTTAAAATTCACTTTTCTGGACTTTACTATGAGTTTGTGTGTTTTTCTGTGATTTCAGGTATTTTCTGGCTGAAATTGAGGGACTTGAGCAAAAATCTGATCCAGAGACTCAAAAGGACTGCAGATGCTGTTGGATTCTGACCTCCCTGCACTCGAAGTGGATTTTCTGGAGCTACAGAAGCTCAATTGGCGCGCTCTCAACGGCGTTGGAAAGTAGACATCCTGGGCTTTCCAGCAATATATAATAGTCCATACTTTGCCCAAGATTTGATGGCCCAAACCGGCGTTCAAAGTCACCTCAAGAAATTCCAGCGTTAAACGCCGGAACTGGCACCTAATTGGGAGTTAAACGCCCAAACTGGCACTAAAGCTGGCGTTTAACTCCAAGGAGAGTCTCTACACGAAATTGCTTCATTGCTCAGCCCAAGCACACACCAAGTGGGCCCGGAAGTGGATTTTTATGTCATTTACTCATCTATGTACTAGTTTTCTATAAGTAGGACCTTTTACTATTGTATGTTGACATCAGAGACTTTTGGTAGCTATCTTTGTTTTATGCTATCTTAGACCTTTGGGAGGCTGGCCATTCGGCCATGCCTAGACCTTGTTCTTATGTATTTTCAACGGTGGAGTTTCTACACACCATAGATTAAGGTGTGGAGCTCTGCTGTACCTCGAGTATTAATGCAATTACTATTGTTCTTCCATTCAATTCCGCTTGTTCTTTATCCAAGATATCACTTGTTCTTCAACAATGATGAAGGTGATGATTGACGCCCATCACCATTCTCACTCATGAACAAGGTGACTGACAACCATTCTTGTTCTACAAGCATCTGAGGCTTAGTGAATATCTCTTGGATTCCCGATTGCACGATGCATGGTTGATCGCCTGACAACCGAGTGCTCGCCTGACAAACGAGCCAACCATTCCGTGAGATCAGAGTCTTCATGGTATAGGCGAAAACTGATGGCAGTATTCAAGAGAATCCGGAAGGTCTAACCTTGTCTGTGGTATTCTGAGTAGGATTCAATGATTGAATGACTGTGACGCGCTTCAAACTCCTAGCAGGCGGGGCGTTAGTGACAGACGCAAAAGAATCAATGGATTCTATTCCGGCCTGACCGAGAACCGACAGCTGAATTCCGCGTGCTGTGACAGAGCATATGCAATCGTTTTCACTGAGAGGATGGGAGGTAGCCATTGACAACGGTGAAACCCTACACAAGCTTGCCATGGAAAGGAAGAAGAAGGATTGGATGAAGACAGTAGGAAAGCAGAGAGACGGAAGGGAAGGCATCTTCATACGCTTATCTGAAGTTCCTACCAATGAACTACATAAGTATCTCTATCTTTATCTTTTATGTTATTTTCGTTCATCACCATATCCATTTGAGTCTGCCTGACTAAGATTTACAAGATGACCATAGCTTGCTTCATACTAACAATCTCCGTGGGATCGACCCTTACTCACGTAAGGTATTACTTGGACGACCCAGTGCACTTGCTGGTTAGTTGTGCGAAGTTGTGTAATGCCATGGAATTGAACTACCAAGTTCTTGGAGTTCATGACCAGGGATTATGAGAGTTGTGAAAAGTATTGTTCACAATTTCGCGCACCAAGTTTTTGGCGTCGTTGCCGGGGATTGTTCAAGTTTTGAGCAAGCTTTTTGTCCGGTAACATCAGTGCCAAAATCCGGCAACAGCACCAAGTTTTTGGCGCCGTTGCCGGAGATTGTTCAAGTTTTGAGCAAGCTTTTGGTAACAATGCCTGGGATTGTTCTAGTTTGGACAACTGACGGTTCATCTTGTTGCTTAGATTAGGTATTTATTTTTTTTCGAAATTCTTGAAGATGAATTCTAGAGTTTCATGATGATTTATTGAAATCTGGCTGGCTGATAGGCCATGTCTAATCTGATTGGACCGAGGTTTCAACTTATCACCACAAGAGCTTATTGATTTTCATCAATTTTGCTTTTGGAGCAGTGATCTGCTAAGGCTTGGCTGACCTTTGGTCATGTCTAGTGTTTTGGACCGAAGCTTTCTTTGAAAGCTTGGCTGGCTGTGAAGCCATGTCTAATTCCTGGACCGGAGTCTTAGACTAGCATTGCACTGATTCCTGGACTTCTCATTAAGAATTTTGATACCTTTTTCCACTTAATTTTCGAAAAACACAAAAAAAAATTACAAAATCATAAAAACCAAAAATATTTGATGTTTCTTGCTTAAGTCTAGTGTCTCATCTTAAGTTTGGTGTCAATTGCATGCATTCATTCATGTGTCTTAAGGATCCTCAAGTAATTCTTGATGATTTTTGTGTTCTAATCTTTGAATTCTATTGACTTGAAGTATTTTGTGTGTCTCATATGCATTCTCATATTGTTAGTGTCAGTAGTATACAAACTGCTAAGTTTGGTGTCTTGCATGCATTGTTAATTGATTCCTTTTGCATTTTGATTATTAAAAATCCCAAAAATATTTTTAATTTGTGTCTTTTCAAGTCAATAATACAAAGAATTGAAGATTCAGAACATACTGCAGAGGAATTATACAGAAAAAGCTGAGCATTCAAAAATGCCCAGTGAAGAAGGCAGACTGGCGTTTAAACGCCAGCCAGGGTACCTGGTTGGGCGTTAAACGCCAGAATGTATACCATTCTGGGCGTTTAACGCCAGGATGTGCTAGGAGGAAGATTTTGTTTTCAAATCAATTTTTTTTTTCAAGTTTTCAAAGTTTTTCAAAACCAAATCTTTTTCAAATCATATCCTTTCAATCAAATGTTTTCAAAATCAATTTCTTTCCTTTTTCAAAGATACTTACTAACAATTAATGATTTGATTGAACATTTTTTTTGCCTTTTCTATCATGGAAGGTTTTATGTTTGAATCATATCTTTTCTTGTTAGGCAAGTCATTAATTTTTTTAAAATCATATCTTTTCAAATTGTTTTCAAATCATATCTTTTAAAATTGTTTTCAAATCATATCTTCTCAATCACATCTTTTTAAAACCATAACTTTTCAATTAAATCTTTTTAACCACATCTTTTTCAAAATAGTTTTCAATCAAATCTTCTTAATTTCTAATTTCAAAATCTTTTTCAAAAATCACTTGATTTCTTTTTCACTTTTAATTTTCGAAAATTATCAATCAAATTTTCAAAATGTTTTCAAAATCTTTTAATTGAATTTTCGAAAATTCTCTTCCCTCCTTCCCACATCCTTCTATTTATGGAGTACCACTCCTTCTAAATGCACAATTCGAACTCTAACTAATAAAGTTCGAATTCTTCTTCTCCTTCTTCTTACTATTTCTCTTTTCCTCTGACACTTCAAGGAATCTCTATACTGTGACATAGAGGATTCCACATTTTCTTTTTCTCTCCTCTTTCATATGAGCAGGAGCAGAGACAAAGGCATTCTTGTTGAAGCTGATCCTGAACCTGAAAGGACCTTGAAGAGAAAGCTAAGAGAAGCTAAAGCACAACTCTCTTTAGAGGACCTGACCGAATTCTTCAAGGAAGAAGAACACATGGCAGCCGAAAACAACAACAATGCCAACAATGCAAGGAAGGTGCTGGGTGACTTCACTGCACCTACTCCTGATTTCTATGGGAGAAGCATCTCTATCCCTGCCATTGGAGCAAACAACTTTGAGCTTAAGCCTCAATTAGTTTCTCTAATGCAATAGAATTGCAAGTTCCATGGACTTCTAATGGAAGATCCTCATCAGTTCTTAGCTGAATTCTTGCAAATCTGTGACACAGTCAAGACTAATGGGGTTAACCCTGAGGTCTATAGACTGATGCTATTTCCTTTTGCTGTAAGAGACAGAGCTAGAATATGGTTGGATTCTCAACCTAAAGAAAGCCTGGACTCTTGGGAAAAGCTAGTCAATGCCTTCTTGGCAAAGTTCTTTCCACCACAAAGATGGAGTAAGCTTAGAGTGGAAGTCCAAACCTTCAGACAGAAGGATGGAGAATCCCTCTATGAAGCTTGGGAAAGATACAAACAATTAATCAGAAGATGTCCCTCAGACATGCTTTCTGAATGGAGCATCATAGGTATTTTCTATGATGGTCTCTCTGAACTATCCAAGATGTCTTTGGATAGCTCTGCTGGAGGATCCCTTCATCTGAAGAAGACGCCTGCAGAAGCTCAAGAATTGATTGAAATGGTTGCAAATAACCAATTCATGTACACTTCTGAAAGGAATCCTGTGAACAATGGGACTAGTCAGAAGAAAGGAGTTCTTGAGATTGACACTCTGAATGCCATATTGGCTCAGAACAAGATATTGACTCAACAAGTCAATTTGATTTCTCAAAGTCTGTCTGGAATGCAAAATGCACCAAGCAGTACTAAGGAAGCCTCATCTGAGGAAGAAGCCTATGATCCTGAGAACCCTTCAATGGAAGAGGTGAATTACCTAGGAGAACCCTATGGAAACACCTATAATTCTTCATGGAAAAATCACCCCAAATCTCTCATGGAAGAATCAAGAGAGACCTCAACAAGGTTTCAATAACAATAATGGTGGAAGAAACAGGTTTAGCAATAGCAAGCCTTTTCCATCATCTTCTCAGCAACAGACAGAGAGTTCTAAGCAGAATACTTCTGACTTAGCAACAATGGTCTCTGATATAATAAAGACCACTCAAAGTTTCATGAATGAAACAAGGTCCTCCATCAGAAATTTGGAAGGACAAGTGGGTCAGCTGAGCAAGAAAGTTACTGAACTCCCTCCTAGTACTCTCCCAAGTAATACAGAAGAAAATCCAAAAAGAGAGTGCAAAGCCATAACCATGGCCGAATGTGGAGAGGAAAGAGAGGAGGAGGACGCCACTGAGGAAGACCTTAGTGGGCGTGTACCAATCTCCTCTGAATTCCAATGGGAATCTGAGGCTCAAAATGAGACCATAGAGATTCCATTGGACTTACTTCTGCCATTCATGAGCTCTGATGAGTATTCTTCCTCTGAAGAGGATGAGTATGTCACTGAAGAGCAAGTTGCTAAATACCTTGGAGCAATCATGAAGCTAAATGACAAGTTATTTGGAAATGAGACTTGGGAGGATGAACCTCCCTTGCTCACCAAAGAACTGGATGACTTGTCTAGGCAGAAACTGCCTCAAAAGAGGCAGGATCCTGGGAAGTTTTCTATACCTTGTACCATAGGCACCATGACCTTCAAGAAGGCCTTGTGTGACTTAGGGTCAAGTGTAAACCTCATGCCCCTCTCTGTAATGGAGAAATTAGGGATCTTTGAGGTGCAAGCTGCAAGAATCTCATTAGAGATGGCAGACAATTCAAGAAAACAAGCTCATGGACTTGTAGAGAATGTTTGGTGAAGATTGAAGACCATTACATCCCTACTGATTTCATAGTCCTAGAGACTGGGAAGTGCATGGATGAATCCATCATCCTTGGCAGACCCTTCCTAGCCACAGCAAAGGCTGTGATTGATGTTGATAGAGGAGAGTTGATCATTCAAGTGAATGAAGAATCCTTGGTGTTTAAGGCCCAAGGACATCCCTCTATCATCATGGAGAGGAAGCATGAAGAGCTTCTCTCAAAACAGAGCCAAGCAGAGCCCCCACAGTCAAACTCTAAGTTTGGTGTTGGGAGGCCACAACCAAACTCTAAGTTTGGTGTTGAACCCCCACATTCAAACTCTAAGTTTGGTGTTGGGAGGTTCCAACACGGTTCTGAGCATTTCTGAGGCTCCATGAGAGTCCTCTGTCAAGCTAATGACATTAAAGAAGCGCTTGTTGGGAGGCAACCCAATGTTTTATAGTTAACTATTTTCTTTTGTTATTTTATCTTTTTGTAGGTTGATGATCATAAGAAGTCACAAAAACAATGAAAAAAGCAAAAACAGAATGAAAAACAGGAAGAAAAATAGCACACCCTGGAGGAGAAGAAGCTGGCGTTCAAACGCCAGTAATGCTAGCTGTTGGGCGTTTAACGCCCAGTCTGGTACCATTCTGGGCGTTTAACGCCAGAAAGGGGCACCAGACTGGCGTTAAACGCCAGTAAAGGGCAACAACCTGGCGTTAATGCCAGGAATGGGCACCAGCCCGGCGTTTAACGCCAGAAATAGCTCAAAACGTGATTTTGAGCAACATTTGGTGCAGGGATGACTTTTCCTTGACACCACAGGATCTGTGGACCCCACAGGACCCCACCATCACTCTCTCTCTTCTTCCCCCATTCACCAATCACCTCAATACCTCTTCCCCAAAAACCCTTCACCTATCAAATCCCATCTTTCTCTTCACCACTCACATCCATCCTTCCTAAATCCCCACCAACCTCACCCTTCAAATTCAAACCACTTTCCCCCCAAACCCACCCATCATGGCCGAACCATTACCCCCCTCTTTCCTATATATACCCTTCTTCAACCCTTCATTTTCACACAACCTAAACACCCTTTCTTACCCTTCTTGGCCGAACACACCACCTTCCCCCTCTTCCTCATTTCTTCTTCTTCTACTCTCTTCTTTCTTCTTTTGCTCGAGGACGAGCAAACATTTTAAGTTTGGTGTGGTAAAAGCGTTGCTTTTTCATAACCATTTATGGCATCCAAGGCCGGAGAAACCTCTAGAAAGAGGAAAGGGAAGGCAAAGGCTTCCACCTCCGAGTCATAGGAGATGGATAGATTCCTCTCAAGGGTGCATCAAGTCCACTTCTATGAAGTTGTGGCCTTGAAGAAGGTGATCCCCGAAGTCCCCTTTTCACTCAAAAAGGGTGAATATCCGGAGATCCGCCATGAGATCCGAAGAAGAGGTTGGGAAGTACTCACCAACCCCATTCAACAAGTCGGAATCTTGATGGTTCAAGAGTTCTATGCCAATGCATGGATCACCAAGAACCATGACCAAAGTGTGAACCCGAATCCAAAGAATTATCTCACTATGGTTCGGGGGAAATACTTGGATTTTAGTCCAGAGAGTGTGAGGGTGGCGTTCAACTTGCCTATGATGCAAGGAGATGAGCATCCTTACACTAGAAGGGTCAACTTTGATCAAAGGTTGGACCAAGTCCTCACAACCATATGTGAAGAGGGCGCACAATGGAAGCAAGATTCAAGAGGCAAGCCGATTCAATTAAGAAGGCATGACCTCAAGCCCGTGGCTAGAGGATGGTTAGAGTTCATACAACGCTCAATCATTCCCACTAGCAACCGGTCCGAAGTTACCATAGACCGGGCTATCATGATCCATAGCATCATGATTGGAGAAGAAATAGAAGTTCATGAGGTTATAGCCCAAGAACTCTACAAGGTGGCGGACAAGACCTCCACCTTGGCAAGGTTAGCCTTTCCTCACCTCATTTGTCACCTCTGTTATTCAGTTGGAGTTGACATAGAAGGAGATACCCCCATTGATGAGGACAAGCCCATCACCAAGAAAAGGATGGAGTACACAAGAGACCCCTCTCATCAAGAGATCCCTGAGATTCCTCAAGGGATGCACTTTCCTCCACAAAACTATTGGGAGCAACTAAACACCTCCCTAGGAGAATTGAGTTCCAACATGGGACAACTAAGGGTGGAGCATCAAGAACACTCCATTCTCCTCCATGAAATTAGAGAAGACCAAAGAATCATGAGGGAGGAGCAACAAAGACAAGGAAGAGACATTGAGGAGCTCAAGCACTCCATAGGATCTTCAAGAGCAAGAAAGAGCCGCCATCACTAAGGTGGACCCGTTCCTTGATTTCCTTGTTCTTTATTCTTCTGTTTTTCGATTTTTATGCTTTATGTTTGTCCATGTTTGTGTCTTGTGATCATTAGTGTCTTAGTGTCTATGCCTTAAAGTTATGAATGTCCTATGAATCCATCACCTTTCTTGAATAAAAATGTGCTTAATTGAAAAGGAAAGAATTGCATGAATTCTGAATTTTATAATAGTTTAATTATTTTGATGTGGTGGCAACACTTTTGTTCTCTGAATGTATGATTGAACAGTGCATATGTCTTTTGAACTTGTGGTTCATGAATGTTGGCTCTTGAAAGAATGATGAAAAAGGAGACATGTTACTGAGGATCTGAAAAATCATTAAAAATGATTCTTGAAGCAAGAAAAAGAAAAAAAGCAGAAAAAAAAGGGAGAAAAAGCAAACGAAAAAAAAAAGAAGAAAAAAAAAAGAAAGAAAAAGAAAAGAAATAAAGTTGTGATCCAAGGCAAATAAGAGTGTGCTTAAGAACCCTGGACACCTCTAATTGGGGACTTTAGCAAAGCTGAGTCACAATCTGAAAAGGTTCACCCAATTATGTGTCTGTGGCATGTATGTATCCGGTGGTAATACTGGAAGACAGAGTGCTTTGGGCCACAGCCAAGACTCAATAAGTAGCTGTGTTCAAGAATCATCATACTTAACTAGGAGAATCAATAACACTATCTGGATTCTGAGTTCCTAAAGAAGCCAATCATTCTGAATTACAAGGGATAGAGTGAGATGCCAAAACTATTCAGAGGCAAAAAGATAAAAGCCCCGCTCATCTAATTAATACTGATCTTCATAGATGTTTTCGGAGTTCATTGCATATTCTCTTCTTTTTATCTTATTTGATTTTCAGTTGCTTGAGGACAAGCAACAATTTAAGTTTGGTGTTGTGATGAGCGGATAATTTATACACTTTTTGGCATTGTTTTTAGTATGTTTTTAATAGTTTGAGTTGAGTTTTTAGTATATTTTTATTAGTTTTTAGTTAAAATTCACTTTTCTGGATTTTACTATGAGTTTGTGTGTTTTTCTGTGATTTCAGGTATTTTCTGGCTGAAATTGAGGGACTTGAGCAAAAATCTGATCCAGAGACTCAAAAGGACTGCAGATGCTGTTGGATTCTGACCTCCCTGCACTCGAAGTGGATTTTCTGGAGCTACAGAAGCCCAATTGGCGCGCTCTCAACAGCGTTGGAAAGTAGACATCCTGGGCTTTCCAGCAATATATAATAGTCCATACTTTGCCCAAGATTTGATGGCCCAAACCGGCGTTCAAAGTCACCTCAAGAAATTCCAGCGTTAAACGCCGGAACTGGCACCTAATTGGGAGTTAAACGCCCAAACTGGCACTAAAGCTGGCGTTTAACTCCAAGGAGAGTCTCTACACGAAATTGCTTCATTGCTCAGCCCAAGCACACACCAAGTGGGCCCGGAAGTGGATTTTTATGTCATTTACTCATCTATGTACTAGTTTTCTATAAGTAGGACCTTTTACTATTGTATGTTGACATCAGAGACTTTTGGTAGCTATCTTTGTTTTATGCTATCTTAGACCTTTGGGAGGCTGGCCATTCGGCCATGCCTAGACCTTGTTCTTATGTATTTTCAACGGTGGAGTTTCTACACACCATAGATTAAGGTGTGGAGCTCTGCTGTACCTCGAGTATTAATGCAATTACTATTGTTCTTCCATTCAATTCCGCTTGTTCTTTATCCAAGATATCACTTGTTCTTCAACAATGATGAAGGTGATGATTGACGCCCATCACCATTCTCACTCATGAACAAGGTGACTGACAACCATTCTTGTTCTACAAGCATCTGAGGCTTAGTGAATATCTCTTGGATTCCCGATTGCACGATGCATGGTTGATCGCCTGACAACCGAGTGCTCGCCTGACAAACGAGCTAACCATTCCGTGAGATCAGAGTCTTCGTGGTATAGGCAGGACTTGATGGCAGCATTCAAGAGAATCCGGAAGGTCTAATCTTGTCTGTGGTATTCTGAGTAGGATTCAATGACTGAATGACTGTGACGTGCTTCAAACCTGTAACCTACTGGGCGTTAGTGACAGACGCAAAAGAGTGATTCTATTCCGGTAGGGGAGGGAACCAAACCGGTGATTGGCAGTACTGTGACAGAGTGCGTGCATTAGCTTTCACTGCGCGGATGGGAGGTAGCTGCTGACAACAGTGAAACCCTAAACGAGCTTGCCATGGAAAGGAGTAAGAAGGATTGGATGAAGGCAGTAGGAAAGCAGAGAGACGAAAGGGAAGGCATCTTCATACACTTGTCTGAAGCTCTTACACCAATGATATACATAAGTATCACTATCTTTATCTTTTATATTATTTTCGTTCATCATCATATATAATTGAGTTTGCCTGACTAAGATTTACAAGATGACCATAGCTTGCTTCAATGCTAACAATCTCCGTGGGATCGACCCTTACTCACGTAAGGTATTACTTGGACGACCCAGTGCACTTGCTGGTTAGTTGTGCGAAGTTGTGTAATGCCATGGAATTGAACTACCAAGTTCTTGGAGTTCATGACCAGGGATTATGAGAGTTGTGAAAAGTATTGTTCACAATTTCGCGCACCAAATGTCTACTTTCCAACGCCGTTGAGAGCGCGCCAATTGGGCTTCTGTAGCTCCAGAAAATCCACTTCGAGTGCAGGGAGGTCAGAATCCAACAGCATCTGCAGTCCTTTTTAGTCTCTGAATAAGATTTTTGCTCAGGTCCCTCAATTTCAGCCAGAAAATACCTGAAATTACAGAAAAACACACAAACTCATAGTAAAGTCCAGAAAAGTGATTTTTAACTAAAAACTAATAAAAATATACTAAAAACTAACTAGATCATACCAAAAACATACTAAAAACAATGCCAAAAAGTGTACAAATTATCCGCTCATCAATCTAAAGGAACAATGTGCCATATTTTTCTATACAAGTGCTATTCCTTTCAATGTTATTAAGAATCCCGAATTTTTAAAGTTTTGTGAGATGGTTGGGAGATATGGAATTGGCTACAAACCCCCTTCTTACCATGAGTTAGGAGAAACCCAATTAAAGAAAGTAGTGAACAATGTTGATGAAATGCTTACTGAATTTAAAGCAGAGTGGAAGAGAACTGGTTGTTCAATCATGTCGGATGGATGGACTGATAAAAAAAGGCGTAGTATTTGTAATTTCTTGGTGAACAGCCCTAAAGGAACAGTTTTTCTTTATTCATTGGACACTTCTGACATCTCGAAAACAACGGATAAAGTTGTCAAAATGCTAGAAGATGCCGTAGAATTTGTTGGTGAAGAGAATGTAGTCCAAATTGTTACAGATAATGCTGCTAATTATAAGGCTGCTGGAAAAAAAATGATAGAGACTAGAAAAATTTTGTACTGGACACCATGTGCTACACACTGCATAGATTTGATATTGGAGGATTTTGAAAAGAAGCTAAAGGTGCATAAAACAACCATAAAAAAGGGAAGAAAAATCACCACTTTTATCTACTTCCGGAGTATGCTCATTAGCATGTTGAGGAATTTTACAAAGGGAAAGGACTTGGTTCGGCCAGGTGCCACAAGATTCGCCACTGCCTATTTGACTCTCACTTGTCTTCATGATAATAAAGGACCGTTGATGACTATGTTTACTTCTGCTGATTGGAAGACAACTAAGGTTGCATCAATGCCTGAAGGAATAAGAGTCCAAAACATGGCCTTGGATAGTAGGCTATGGAAGAATATTATCATATGCCTCAAGGCTGCTACTCCTCTCATTACAGTCCTTCGCTTGGTTGATTCAGATGAAAAACCAGCCATGGGTTTCATCTTTGAAGGCATGAGAAACGCCAAAGAAACAATCAAGACTAATTTCGGTTGTGTTAAAAAGAGGTAATCTTGAGTCTTGACTAATTGAAAGCTTTAATATTTGATTATCAATGTATCATGTTACCATGTTTTCTTCTTATATTCAGTTATTTATTTAATTTTCTTATTTTTATTCATTTGCATTGTTATTTTTAGTTATGAACCTATATGGGAAATTATTGATGGAAGGTGGGAAAGTCAATTGCATAGACCATTGCATGCAGCTGCGTATTATCTTAATCCTCATTATCACTATGAACCAAATTTCATGGTTGATGATGCTGACATTAAGATTGGTCTATATAGTTGTTTGAAAAAACTGGTTCCTAACCAGGAAGAAAGGAAAAAGGTTGGTCTACAGCTTCCTGACTTTCATTATGCTAGAGGCCTCTTTGGTAATGAAACTGCAAAGAGTAGTAGGAAGACCATGCTACCTGCTGAGTGGTGGGACTTCTATGGAGATAGTTGTCCAGAACTAAAGAAGTTTACTATCCGAGTTCTAAGCTTAACTTGTAGTTCATCTGGTTGTGAGCGTAATTGGAGTGCATTTGAAATGGTAATTCCTTATTCCTTACTTCCTTAGAACTATTCATTATTTATTTTAATTTTAATTTTTGTATTTTTATTAACTATTGGCACTATATGTTTGTAGGTTCATACAAAGAGAAGAAATCGGTTGCATCAAAAGAAAATGAATGATTTAGTGTATGTGATGTATAATTTGAAGTTAAAGGGCAAGCAAATTAGAAAAACTCCAGAACTTGAATTTGATGAAGTGCATTCTGATGATGAGTGGATAACTAAGGATGTTAATGAAAATATTGCTGAAAGTGTTGAGCATTCTCACTTGCCAACGAATGACAATACTAATGATGATCCAAATAGTAATGAATTTGCTATTCCAGGTATGAATAGTAATGAATTCAACATGGGTGAGGGAGGTGAGAATGAGTTTATTGGGGATCCACAACAAAATTTAATAGAGGAAGAAGATGAACATGTGAATGATGATGATGATTTTGTTGGCCGTGTTGAACCTGAGGCTGAAAGAAATGATGTTTCTGATGAAGATGGTGAAGATGATGATGTTGATACCATGGAAGATGAAGATATTGGAGGATTTGAGTTTTAGAGTTTATTAGAAATTTAATTGTTGCTTTGTTGTTTTCTTTTGTGTTTTGGTTATGTCTTATGAACCTTTGATTGTGTAATTGTGTGTTTTATGTTGAACTAGATAGATACTTGTGAAGGATTTAAATGTGTGATCCAAAGTACTTGTTGTAACTTGTAATTTTAGTATTAGGTTAATTTATTATGTGTTTTGATGTTGAAATTGTTAGGTTTGAATGTCTATATCTGATTTTAGTACTTGTTGTTTTAAAAAATGTATAACAGGTAAACTCGTACGAGTCTACAAGTCGAGTCTACGAGTCGAGTCTACGAGTCGAGTCTAGGTCAGCTCCATGAGTTTATCTAGACTCACGAGTTTGACAACCTTGGGTAAGAACCTTGTAATCACAAGTGAGAATAATAACAAATGATACTTTTCTAAATAGTTCTTCTTTTCTTTCCTAAACCCTTTCTACCATGGTAACATGGTATCAGAGCAGAGTTAGGTTCTAGGAACTCAAAATCAACCATTTTTGACGAATTGACATTACAAATTGTAAATATGCTACGCAACAGTCTTGGAATGCGATCATCACAAACCAATTCTGACAAATTGTCAATTGGTTTCAAATTAAATGGAGATAATTATCTATTATGGGCAACTCTGATGAAAAAAACAATTGGTGGAAGAAGAAAGAAGAAACATACCAAAGAAAATTGCTTTAAGATTGTGGGTTACCCAGATTGGTGGAAAAACAATCCCAAATCATCGAGAAATCAGAGTAAGGGAGCCACCGCTGTGAGCACCCCAGAGGTCACCAGCAGCAGTAGCGAGGCCAGAAGAGAGGAAGCAAGTTGCGATGGCAAGGCAGTAGTGGTGGTAAGGGCAAGGACTACTGAACTCCTTGGCTGCTCAGCCCAGGTCAAGACTCAATATGAAAGGGAGACCCAAAATCAGAATCCAATTAAAAAAAATAAATGAATGGATTTTTTATTGTGGGGCTACCGATACTATGACTTATGACCTCCATGATTTTAACAGCTTGACTACATCCTCAAAAGCCCATATTGAAACAGCTAGTGGAGAATTAATTGATGTTAAAGGAGGAAGCTCCATTACTTTTTTAGAAAAATTGAAACTAAAAAATTGCCTGTATGTTGCTGCACTATTATCAAAATTATTGTCTATTAGTCAAGTAATAATGGAACTAAATTGTGTGGTACTCATGTACTCTACTTTTTGTCTTGGACATTCTTACAAAGGAGATCATTGGGTGTGGTACTGAGCGAGAAGGCCTTTACTACGTTGTTGAAGTAGCACACCAGGGTCATGCCATGCTTGCTCACGGAACGGTTACTAGGCAACTTTGGTTATGGCACAGGCATCTCGGACATCCTTCATTTGGGTACCTCAAGTTTTTATTTCCTAGTCTTTTTACAAGTAGCATTGAACCCCTCAAATGTGAAACTTGTATTCGTACAAAAAATCACAGAGTTTCTTTTCCTCCAACCAACACTAGAGTTAATTCTAGTTTTTCTCTAATACACTCTGATGTGTGGGGTCCAGCCCCTATTTCCCATAATAATTTTCAATATTTTGTGTTATTTGTGGATAATTTCTCTCGCATGACTTGGGTATATTTTTTAAAACACAAATCTGAAGTGCCTGATAAATTCTTTGCTTTCTACCAAATGATTCAAACTCAATTCAACAAGAAAATCCAAGTACTTCACTCAGATAATGGTGGAGAATTTATAAACCAATAAATGCGCGATTTTTTTATAAAAAATGGTCTTATCCATTAAACTTCCTGCCCAAATACATCCCAACAAAATGGTGTGGCTGAGCGGCAAAATCGTAAGTTACTTGAGATTACCCGAGCCATGCTTTTTAATGCACAAGTTCCAAAAACCTTTTGGCCTGAAACTATAGTGACCTCTACCTACTTACTGAATCGCCTACCTACCCAAGTTTTCCACCACAAAACACCCTTACAAGTCTTGGCTACTCAGACTCCAATCCCGCCTATTCTAACTTTACCACCTCGAGTATTTGGATGTTCCGTCTTTGTCCATATCCCCAAAGTCAATAGAACCAAACTTGATCCTTGTGCAAAAAAATGTGTTTTCGTTAGTATGCTACACACTAAAAGGGGTATAGGTGCTACAATGCAATCACTCATCGTATTCATGTGACCATGAATTGTGATTTTTTAGAATCTGAATTTTACTTCAGCCGCCAACACGGCATTCAGGGGGAGAACAATAATGAACCACCAAGTTGGTTAAATAACCTTTGTTGCCCAGAAACTATTCAAACAGAGCAAGTAGATGGAGCCACCGAACATACTTCACTCAACGTAGAAAACAACTCGGTACATATAACCAATGAGAGTTCTTTTGAGAATGTTAGACAAGAGGTAAGTAATTGCCAATTTGATCATTTACTCCCTGTTTTTAATGAGGCCACTAACAATAATAGTATAGCACTAGAACATGAAGAACTAGAGTCCAATACCTTTATTCTTCCTCCAAGAAGAAACAGAGGGATACCTCCTAATCACTTGCCTAAAAATCTATGTAGATGATATGATCATAACGGGAAGTGATGCTAAAGAAATTACAAATTTGAGAAGGAACCTATTTGCAGACCTCGAAATGAATGATTTGGGAAGACTAAAATATTTTTTAGGAATATCTCTCAAAGAAAGTATATTTTGGACCTTCTGGCAGAAACAAGAATGGTGGATTGCCAAACCAATAGATACGCCCATGCAAGTTAATCACAAGTTGAAGATAGTAGAAGGTGCCACCTTAGCAGATAAGGAAAGGTACCAGCGACTGGTTGGGAAACTAATTTACTTATCCCATACTCAGCCTGATATAGCTTATGTTGTGGGAATAATAAGTCAGTTTATACATAAGCCACAAGAAGATCATATAGAAGCTGCCATGAGGATAGTTTGATATTTGAAGGGAGCTCCAAGAAGTGGAGTCATATTCAAAAGGAATGGCCATTTGAAAGTTGAGGAATACACTGATGCAGATTGGGCGAGAAACCCAAATGATAGAAGATCAACCGCTGGTTACTTTACACTTGTTGGAGGCAACCTGGTAACTTGGAAAAGAAATAAGCAGAAAGTTGTAGCACTTTTTAGCGCAGAGGCACAATTTTGAGGGATCGTTAAAGGCATAACTGAAGTATTATAAATAAAAAAATTGATGACTGAGATTGGGTTTCCACCATAATTGCCAAGCCAGTTGAAACGTGACAACAAAGTCGCAATCAACATTTCATAGAATCCCGTACAACATGATAGAACAAAACGTGTTGAGGTGGATCGACACTTTATCAAAGAAAAAATTGAGAATGGCATTATTGAGCTTCAATTTGTGAGATCAGAAGATTAGTTGGCTGATATTCTTACTAAAGCAGTTTCAAGACAAGCCCTTGCTAAAGTACTAACCAAGCTGAGTATTGGTGATCCCACTACTAACCTTGAGGGAGAGTATTAAAATATCATAATTAGGGAATCAGAAAAATATCAAAGAGGGTCAGAAAAAAAAATCAATGTAATTTATTAGGATATTATTTTATAATTAGCATACTCATTAGCATATTCTTGGTCTATATATTGGTAAGAACCTTGTAATCACAAGTAAGAATAATAACAAATGATACTTTTCTAAATAATTCTTCTTTTCTTTCCTAAACCCTTTGTACCTTGGTAACAAGTGATCATTGTCTGGTCTTCTTCATCTGCTCGCAGCCGTCTAGTCAACATCGCGCTCAACTGCTCTCCATCATTGTCTGCCCAAACTGCTTAGATTGAAGGTCAGTGCTCATTGTTAGGACTTGTTCTTCATTTTTTTAATGCTCTGTTCAGAAGTAAGAACAAAGATTTAGGATTTTGCTAGTACTAAGATTTTTTTGAATTTTTCATTCTTAGTTCTTTGTTCTTTGCATATTATGCTAAAATTTTGTCAAAAATTGTAATCAGTGTGATGTTTGTTGAAAATATTGCTAATCTGATTTGTTGCTTTTTCTTATGCTGTGTTGAAAATAATTGTGCTGAAATCTTGATAATTCTGGTTAATCTCTAGAAAAGTATGTTAACCTTTGCATAAAATTATACTCAAATTTTATTAAAATTATTATCAGTATGCTATCTGTCGAAAATATTGCTAATTTGATTGGTTGCTTTTTCTTGTGTAGTGTTGAAAATAATTGAGCTGAAATCTTGATAATCTTGATTAATCTTTGGAAAAGTTTGTTAATCTTTGTATAAAATTATGCTACTGTCTGGAGTTGTTAATGAGTTGGTTTATCCATACCATGTTTGGACTGTGATTGTTTTGCTGGTAGTCTGAAATAGGATTAAACTTCCTTAGCCATGGGTCTTCAAATATCCTAATCCGATTGCCTCTTCCTACCTTCCATTCGATTCCTTCCTCCAGAATTCTCCTTCCGTCTAGTAGACTTCTCTAGGCCCATGATGGCTGCTGACCTGTTGGGGCTTGTAGAAAAGAGGAATATTTGAAATATCTGCTTTTGTAGATTTTTCTTATTAGGGACTTAGGCTTAGTAAAAATCCTCCAGCTTTGCGTAGCTAGCATAGCTAAATTGAATGCTTTAAGATCCTTAAAATCTAGCCCCTCATACTTCTTCTCTCTACAAATTATATCCCATCTCACCCACTATAGCCTCCTTTCTGAGCCTCTCTGACCCCACCAGAAACTCATAATTTTCTTTTGTATTTCCTCAAGCAATGAATCTGGGAGCTTGAAGTAGCTTAATGTATAGATAGGCACTGCTGTAGCTATCACCTTCAACAAAACTTCTCTACCACTAACGGATAGGAGAGATCTCTTCCATGTTTGCAACTTTCTTTCCACCTTTTCCTTAATGAAATTGAACATCTACCTTTTAGTTCTATGTACAACTTCTGGGAGTCCCAAGTAGTTATTCTGTCTGCCTACATGTGGAATTTGTAGAGATTCAGCTAGGGCATCTCTAATCTTTGTTGGGGTGTTTTTGCTAAAGAATACTAAAGACTTCGAGAAGTTAATAAGTTGCCCACTAACTTTCCTATAATCTTCCAAAATCTTTAGCAATCTCTGGTATTCTTGCTCATTAGCTTTGCAAAACAGGATTGAGTCGTCTGCAAAGAATAAATGACTAATCGTAGGACATCTACCATTGAGTCATAGACCTGAGATCTCTCTCCTCTGTTCTCCTCTTTGGAGCATATGGGAAAGCCTTTCTGCGCAAAGAATGAAAAGATAGGGGGAAAGGGGATCGCCTTGCCTCAATCCCCTGTATGGTTTAAAGTAACCATGAGGTTGACCATCCGCAGTAACAGAATATGACACAGTGGTAACACATTCCTTGATCCAATCAATCTATTTAGAGCAAAAGCCCAACTTCTCCATGACTTCCCAAACAAAGCACCATTTAATCCGATCATAAGCCTTACTCATGTCAAGCTTCACCGCCATCTCATGATCCCCATGGTTCTTATTTTTCAAAAAATGTATAAACTCATGAGCTATTAGTATATTATCACTGATCAGGCGACCTTTAATAAATGCACTCTGATTAGCACTTATAATTTTATCCAAAATACCCTGCATTCTGTGGACAAGAATCTTGGATATAATCTTATAGAGGACCGTTCTGAAGCTAATGGGGCGGACCTGGCTCATGGTTTCTATGCCTTGCGTCTTCGGGATTAGGCAAATATGAGTATGATTGAATGCCCTTAACATCCAACCTCTAGAGAAAAAGCTTTTAATAGCACTACATAGATCACCTTTAACAATCTCCCAATAATGTTGAGAAAACTTTGCAGTGAATCCATCATCTCCTGGAGCTGAGAAAGGATTAATGGAGAATATAGCTTTCTTGATCTCTTCCTCAGAAACGCTTCTAATAAGTATTCGATTAGTATCATCGATTAAGTTGGATCTTATTTTGAATTAAATAAAATGAATGGCATAATTTTTATTGTTGCTTAATTTTTGTTGTTCGATCTTTGTTTAGATTAAAAAAAGAAATAACTAAAAGAAAAAAAAGTTAGTGCATAAAGAACTAATTATGTTGTAGGGTATTTATTTGTTATTTTATTATAAAACATTTTTCTGGTTACATTATGATTTAACCAATTAGACCAATAAATTAATAGCTAACATGGTTCGATGATCGAGGGTAATTTACATATTTAAAACATTTGGAAGAAAATGTTACGCAATTACAACTTTTTAAAACACCAGACGCAATTGCAACTTTTCTAATTATATGTAAACTGCGACACTCTGCCGCGGATTAGAATTGCACGTAAACTGCTACATCCTGTCACGGTTTATGTTGAATTTGGCTTGTGCATAAACTGCTACACCCTGTAGCAGTTTATATCGGCTCTTGTAAACATATCCTGTAGCGATTTCTAAAGGAATGGCATCGATAAAGAAACCGTGATACTCTGTAGCGGTCTCTTCTTCTCCCACACATTGTCTCTTACTTTAACAAATATGCAAATGAATGATGAATGTGAACTCTTAATAATAGAGCTCTTAACAATCCCTAGTTTTATTTTGTATTCAGCTTTGTAAAATTTGCAATTAAAATTATGATATAATACGTTTATTATCAAAATTTTGCATAATATGAATTATGATCCTATCAAAAAGGATAAATTAAATGAAAAATTAATTATAAGTAATAATAGAATCATAAATAATAAAAATTTATAGTTTAAAATAATACTAAATTGCAGAGTACTTATAGTACTGAAAAAATTATATAATATTTTCTTTTTGTTTGACATCATAAAATTTAGAAAAGTTTTCAAGTATATCAGTACATCGGTCTTTTAGTGATTTTTAACTGTTGATCTTAATTATATATATAATTTATAATTAAAATGAATGGTTGAAAATCATTGAAACACCGCTGTATTATTACACTTGAAAATTTTCTTAAAATTTACAGTACTCTTTTTCATATTTTTATTTTTTATTTTATTTATATGATAATTAATTTTTATATTATTTTTTTAGTATTATGATTTTTCATGTATATTATCATTTTTTGCAATTCTTATTATTTCTTTGTTCATGTTAACTTTTTTTTATCATTTCCTGCCTTTATGACTAAAAAAAGTTAATATGAACAAAGAAATAATAAGAATTGCAAAAAATAATAATAAACAAGAAAAATTAGAATACTTAAAAAAATAATATAAAAATTATTTATCATATACTTAAGATCATAAAAAAATTTTATATATAATTAAGATCAACAGTTAAAAATTACTGAAACACCAATGTACTGATATACTTGAAAACTTTTCTAAATTTTATAATGTCACACAATAAGAAAATATTCTATAATTTTTTAGTACTATCAGTACTCTTGAATTTAGTATTATATTATATTATAAATTTTCATTATTTATGATGCTATTGTTACTTGGTCAGAATTTATAACCCACGAACTAACCGGCAAGTGCACCGGGTCGTACCAAGTAGTACCTCAAGTGAATGAGGGTCGATTCCACAAGGATTAATGAACTAAGCAACAATGATTGAGTGATTTACTTAGTTAGACAAGCAGAAAAGAGTGTTTGGGTCTCAATTGCATTAAACAGTAAATTCAGAAGATCAAAAAGCAAGCAGTAAAGGATTGTGAACTATATATGAGAAAACAGTTAAGGTTTCAGAGATGTTTATTTTTCGGATTAACTTTTCTTACCAACTATTTTAATCATGCAAGATTCAATTTATGGCAAACTATATGTGACTATACCCTAATTCCTTAGACCTTTTTAGTCTCTTCTAACCTTCATCAACCGCCAATTCCTTGGTTAAAAAGATTCCAATTAGAGGGTTAAGTTCAATTCTAGTTTATATGCCACAGAAACCTTAATTTTCCAAATATAAGACGATTATATGTCATGTATCCTGTTAAGTCCATATAATTGGTGATTTAGCAGAATTTGTTTTCAAGTTGTTGTTCAGGTAAAGTGCTTTTCCAAGGTTTACAAGAACTCAATTAGAATAAGAGTCATACTTCCGTTCCACCCAGATTCATAAGATGAAGAACGAAAATAAATTTTTGAAGTTGAAATCAATACATGAATTAAAATAGAAAAGTAATAGTATCAATTCATATAATAAACAGAGCTCCTAACCTTAACAGTGGAGGTTTAGTTGCTCATGGTTCAGAGAGAAAACAAGGATTCTGTAAAACTGTAAAGTGTCGAATGAGGTAAGAGAATAGATGAGAGGAGTCCGAAGGGCTGATTCTTTTCCCTTTTATATCTAATCCTAATTAATGTAAAATATATTTTTTGGAACTAAATAATATCTTTTCTTATTTATAAATAAATTAAAGTTTTAATCAAAACTAAATAAAATCTTCGTTGCTCGCTTTGATGAATGTGGGGACCATTGTTCTCTTTAGGCTTGGTGCATTGTGAAGTTAGACTTGGAGTGGGCAGCGAGCAATTGGGGGCATTTTTTTGGTCTTGGCACCTAACTTGGGAAAAACCAAGTTAGGCGCCACCAATGCAGCACATAGTTCACCCGTAATCCTTCTTCTGGCGCCTAACTTGAGAATAGCCAAGTTAGGCGCAAGTATGGCCGAATATGCTGGAGAAGAAGTGTATACTATTATATATCGTTAGAAAGCTCTAGAAGTTAGCTTTCCAATGCCACTAAAATCACATCAATTGGACTTCTGTAACTCAAGTTATTCTTGTTAGAGTGCAAGGAGGTCATGGTTCACAGCATCATTCACCTTTTGCTCTTTTTCTACAAAACTCCGTCAAATCCATCCAAATGCTACCTGAAATAAACAAAATTGCACACAACTCAAAGTAGAATTCATAGTGGCTAAAAAGTATTTAAATCTTGATTAAACTTACAAATTCGAATGCAAATTCACTAGGAAAAGTTAGGAAAGATGCTCATGCATCACAACACCAAACTTGAATTATTGCTTGTCCTCAAGGAACCAAAACTAATATAGGCTTAGGATGTGAATTTGCATGAGAAGGGAGTGCTCAATTAAGCTCCTGCCTCTGCTTAAAGTGGAGTTTATACACTGCAAATATGAATAGTTTTGGCATCTCACTATCTTTTGAATCAGAGGAATGTCACTGTCATTTGGAATTAGATTCCGGATAATATTATGAATTCTCTGGCCTTTATACTTTGGTTTAATCCTTGAACACAGCAAATTTTCTTTCATTCTCTTTTTTTTGGTGCTTTGTACCTTGAGCCTAGCCGTGACTTTAAATTCTTTGTCTCAAGCTTTACTTGACACAAAAAACACCACAAGCACTTAACTGGGGAACTCTCTTTTGGTTCTGATTTTTCTTTCAGTTACTCCCAGACAGTAGTGCTCAAAGCCTTTGGCATACTCTGTTAAATGCATTTGATCTCGACTTTTAGTGCTCTGTCTCAAGGATTAATTGACACATTTACACCACAAGCATATGACTAGGAAAATAACTCTTTGAGCTTTTAATCATGTTTGACCTCCTTAGTCATTGATGCTCAGATCCTTGGACCTTGCTTTTATTTTTCTTTTACTGTTTCTTTTGCTTCAAGGATTAAGCTTTTATTTACTTCAGAGAATTCATAATAGTTCTTTAAATTCTTGTTCCTCATACATCAACATCTTTTGATTCAAATTCGAATATGCACTGTTCGTATCATGCATTCAGAATCACAGATAATACCACCACATCTAAGTAAATAAGACTACTTTTTAATATAAGCTCAATTTCTCATACAATATGTCATTTCTTTTTTTTTTTTTTGGATTCAAGCTCAGTGAGTGGTACATGAGACAACTTTTTAGAATTAAAAGCAAATAATAGAATTAAAAATAGAAAATCAAACTAGAACCTAGGAATTGAAATAACCAAAGATCATGCAGACACTAAAACAAAATAGCAGAAAACAGGAACATAACATAATAATAGCAGAATGAAATAGGAAGTGAAAAAGGGACTAAACCACCTCAGTCTCCATGGTGGGGATCTCTCTCCTCTGGCTGTGGTCCATATGGTCCTCTCAGATGGCCAAAGTGCTATCTTAGCTAGGAAATCTCCTGGCGCTAAGAGTCTTGGGCAGCCCTCATCTGATCAAGGGTGGAGGTGAGATACTCCCAGTGGTTGTCTTGTGTCACCCTCATTTGCTCCATGGATGCACTAAACTACTGCCAGTGGCTATCTTGTGTGATTTTCATCTGTTCAATAGAGGAAGTAAGCTGCTGCCAGTACTCCTGAGGTAGGAAGTAATGCCCTTGAGGTAATGGAGGATGGTTCTGTTGAGCTTCCTCCTGAACTTGATCTTCTTTGGGGACCCTGTGATGTTCCTTAAGATGCTCCATGGTCTTCTTAGTAATTGGCCTCTCAACAGGAATGGTTTATCTTGTGCTTAATTGAGTGGATTTTATCAACTCTTTACCCACTTATTCATACAATTCGCATGTTTTACATTTGCCTTCCTAATTATGTGCTTTGATTGAAAACATGCTTCTTTGATCTTATATTTGCTTATTATTAATCCTCTCTTATTACCATTAGATGCCTTGATATGTGTGCTAAGTGTTTTCAGATATTATAGGGTAGGAATGGCTTGGAGGATGGAAAGGAAGCATGCAAAAGTGGAAGGAATACAAGAAGTTGGAGAAACTGCTAAGCTGTCCAGCCTGACCTCTTCGCGCTCAAACGACTATAACTTTAGCTATAGAGGTCTAAACGACGCGGTTCCAGTTGCGTTGGAAAGCTAACGTCTGGGGCTTCGATTTGATATATAATTTGCCATAGTTGCTCCGATGCCAGGCGACGCGAACGCATGAGTCACGCGGATGCGTGACCTGGCAGGAACGCAACCCGCGCGGCCGCGTGAGCCATGCGGCCGCGTCACTTTTCCGCGACCTGTACGGACCAGAAAACGCTGGAAGTGATTTCTGGACTGTTTCTGACCCAGTTTTCGGCCTAGAAAACACAAATTAGAGGCTATAAAGTGGGGGAATGCATCCATTCATAATCATGCCATTCATAATTCTCTTTTTATTATTTTAGATGTAGTTTTCAGAGAGAGAGAGAGGTTCTCTCCTCTCTCTTAGGATTAGGATTTAGGACTTCTCTTAGTTTTAAGAGTGACTCTCGATCCCAGGTTTTATATTCCTTTTACTTTATATTTTTCTTCCATTTGGGATACTCTAATGCTTTTATTTTATTACTTGAATTATTATTTATCTTTTCAATTTGGCTTATGCTACATTCATGTTATGATTTTCTTAATTAATATTATTTGAGGTACTTCAGATTTACTTTTGCCTTGCTTTATTTATACGAATGCTTTTAATTTAATTTAGATTTTTCCCCCTTTTGGCTTGGGTTAAGTGATTGGTAACGCTTGAGCTGTCAAATAAAACAGTGGTTGAAATGGGCAGATTCTGATTGCATTAGGATTGCTCTAAAGCTAGCCTCTCCACAAGAGTTGACTAGGACTTGAGAATTAAGCTAATCAGTCCACTTAACCTTCCTTTGTTAGTAAAGGTTAACTAAGTGGGATTCAAACCCAATTCTTATCACAATTGATAAGGATAGGACTTCCAGTTCTTACACCTTGCAAAAAGTTTATTTTACAGTTATTTATTTATTTTTAATTGCCATTTAAATTACTTGTCATACTTCTCCCTTATTTCTAAAACCCCTAATTTACAGGATTCATAACCAATAATAAGAACATACCTCCCTGCAATTCCTTGAGAAGACGACCCGAGGTTTAAATACTCGGTTATCAATTTTAAAGGGGTTTGTTACTTGTGACAACCAAAACGTTTGCACGAAGGGATTTCTGTTGGTTTAGAGACTATATCTACAATGCGACTGTATTTATGAACTTCTTTACTGGCAAAAATCCTAACGTCACCAATACTCCTGAGGTAGGAAGTAATGCCCTTGAGGTAATGGAGGATGGTTCTGTTGAGCTTCCTCCTGAACTTGATCTTCTTTGGGGACCCTGTGATGTTCCTTAAGATGCTCCATGGTCTTCTTAGTAATTGGCCTCTCAACAGGAATGGGGAAGTCATTATCCACCTTTACCTTTGCTGCTTCACACAAGTGGTAAATCAGATGTGGAAAACCAAGCCTAACCTTCTTAAGAAGATTGGAGGTAATGTTATATATCTATTCTGAAATAATGTCCTCTACCTCCACCACTTCTCCTTTCATGATACAGCGAACTATGACAGTCCAGTCCACAGTGCATTCAGACCGGTTGCTAGTTGGCATGATAGACCTTCGAATGAAGTCTAACCATCCCCTAGCTATAGGAAGAAGATCACTGCTCTTTAGTTGGTTCGGCTTCCCCTCTGCACCTATTATCCACTGACAACTCGAAATGCATATCTCTTCAGGTACTTGGTCCAGTTGCTGATCTCTATGCATCTTCTCACTGTAGTAATCAGACGTATGATCTGGAGGTGGCAGATGGAGGGCCTGTCAAATGCTTTTTGGAATGAAATCAATGACCTTTCATCTCACATAGCTTTGATAGTTCTTTTCATTGACCCTATCAACATCCTTGTAAGTGAGCCAGAGATTGCCATAAAATTCTTGGACCATCAATTGTCCAACCTTAGTGTGTGGGTTGCATAGAAATTGCCACCCTCTCCTCTGAATCTGAAATTGAATTTTCAGATATTCATCCAGTTGGAGCGCAAATTCCACTTCCAGAGTTACAGCCTTCTTGTAAATATTCTCATAAAAATGTTCCTCATGGAGCTTGGAGCGGAATCTCCGTGCATTATAATAAGTGGTAGCTGGCTCTTTGCCTTTCTTCTTCTTTGAGGACTCAATGGTTTTTTGTGCCATTACAGTGAATAGAAAAAAAATACAAGCGAAGTGACAACACCAAACTTAAATTTTTTGCTCGTCCTCGAGCAAATTAGAAAATTACAAAGAGGAAGACAGAGAGGAGAAAGGAATTTGAAATTAGGATATAAAAATTAAATTTAATTTTTTTAAAACAAAATAAATAAATAAAAATAAGAAGAAAAGGGCGTACAGAGCGGGGGTGTGTGTACAGAAGAGAGATTGGAAGTGTTGTGGGTGTTTAGAGGGAGTGGTGGAAGGGACGTTGTTGTTGTGTGGTTAGAAGGGGAATGGGCAGCTTTATATAGAAGTTGGGGTTACGTTGGTGGGAGGGGGAAGCTGGGACAGGTTCATGGGTGGTATGGTCAAAGGTGTGTTGGGAATGGATATATAGAGAAGGGATGAAGGAAGTGGGGTGTCACAGTAAAAGATGGAAGAATCTATGCAGAGATAGGTGATTGTTTGGGAATTGAATGAAAGATTTGGAAGGGATTTGGTCCAGGAATCATGGGATTTGGTTTTGGAAAAGGCCAAACATTGTTGCTGGTGCCTAACTTGAGGTGAACAACGCTTAACTTTGTTGTTGAACTCATGCTGGTGCCTAACTTCACGCTGGACTTCTTTCCTGGCGCCTAACTTAAGAAAAGTGGAGTTAGGCACCAGGCCTCCCGTGTGTATAAGAGCCACCTCGCGCTTAACTTGGATTTTCCCAAGTTAGGCGCCACCCTCTTCCAATTTTTTTTTTGATTGGCTGGTGATGAGCGGATAATTTGTATGCTTTTTGGCATTGCTTTTAGTATATTTTTAGTATGATCTAATTAGTTTTTAGTATATTTTTATTAGTTTTTAGTTAAAATTCACTTTTCTGGACTTTACTATGAGTTTGTGTGTTTTTCTGTGATTTCAGGTATTTTCTGGCTGAAATTGAGGGACCTGAGCAAAAATCTGATCCAGAGACTCAAAAGGACTGCAGATGCTGTTGGATTCTGACTTTCCTGCACTCGAAGTGGATTTTCTGGAGCTACAGAAGCCCAATTGGCGCGCTCTCAACGGCGTTGGAAATTAGACATCCTGGGCTTTCCAGCAATATATAATAGTCCATACTTTGCCCAAGATTTGATGGCCCAAACCGGCGTTCAAAGTCACCTCAAGAAATTCCAGCGTTAAACGCCGGAACTGGCACCTAATTGGGAGTTAAACGCCCAAACTGGCACTAAAGCTGGCGTTTAACTCCAAGGAGAGTCTCTACACGAAATTGCTTCATTGCTCAGCCCAAGCACACACCAAGTGGGCCCGGAAGTGGATTTTTATGTCATTTACTCATCTATGTACTAGTTTTCTATAAGTAGGACCTTTTACTATTGTATAGAGACATCTAGGACTTTTGGTAGCTATCTTTGTTTTATGCTATCTTAGACCTTTGGGAGGCTGGCCATTCGGCCATGCCTAGACCCTGTTCTTATGTATTTTCAACGGTGGAGTTTCTACACACCATAGATTAAGGTGTGGAGCTCTGCTGTACCTCGAGTATTAATGCAATTACTATTGTTCTTCCATTCAATTCCGCTTGTTCTTTGTCCAAGATATCACTTGTTCTTCAACATGATGAAGGTGATGATTGACGCCCATCACCATTCTCACCCATGAACAAGGTGACTGACAACCATTCTTGTTCTACAAGCATCTGAGGCTTAGTGAATATCTCTTGGATTCCCGATTGCACGATGCATGGTTGATCGCCTGACAACCGAGTGCTCGCCTGACAAACGAGCCAACCATTCCGTGAGATCAGAGTCTTCGTGGTATAGGCAAGAACGGATGGCGGCATTCAAGAGAATCCGGAAGGTCTAACCTTGTCTGTGGTATTCTGAGTAGGATTCAATGATTGAATGACTGTGACGTGCTTCAAACCTGTAACCTACTGGGCGTTAGTGACAGACGCAAAAGAGTGATTCTATTCCGGTAGGGGAGGGAACCAAACCGGTGATTGGCAGTACTGTGACAGAGTGCGTGCATTAGCTTTCACTGCGCGGATGGGAGGTAGCTGCTGACAACAGTGAAACCCTACATGAGCTTGCCATGGAAAGGAGTAAGAAAGGATTGGATGAAGGCAGTAGGAAAGCAGAGAGACGGAAGGGAAGGCATCTTCATATGCTTGTCTGAAGCTCTTACACCAATGATATACATAAGTATCACTATCCTTATCTTCTATGTTATTTTCGTTCATCATCATATACATTTGAGTTTGCCTGACTAAGATTTACAAGATGACCATAGCTTGCTTCAATGCTAACAATCTCCGTGGGATCGACCCTTACTCACGTAAGGTATTACTTGGACGACCCAGTGCACTTGCTGGTTAGTTGTGCGAAGTTGTGTAATGCCATGGAATTGAACCACCAAGTTTTTGGAGTTCATGACCAGGGATTATGAGAGTTGTGAAAAGTATTGTTCACAATTTCGCGCACCAAGTTTTTGGCGCCGTTGCCGGGGATTGTTCAAGTTTTGAGCAAGCTTTTGGTAACAATGCCTGGGATTGTTCTAGTTTGGACAACTGACGGTTCATCTTGTTGCTTAGATTAGGTATTTTTTTTTTGAAATTCTTGAAGATGAATTCTAGAGTTTCATGATGATTTGTTGAAATCTGGCTGGCTGAGAAGCCATGTCTAATCTGATTGGACCGAGGTTTCAACTTATCACCACAAGAGCGTGTTGATTCTCATCAATTTTGCTCTTGGAGCAGTGATCTGCTAAGATTTGGCTGACCTTTGGTCATGTCTAGTGTTTTGGACCGAAGCTTTCCTTGAAAGCTTGGCTGGCTGTGAAGCCATGTCTAATTCCTGGACCGGAGTCTTAGACTAGCATTGCACTGATTCCTGGAATTCTCATTAAGAATTTTGATACCTTTTCCCACTTAATTTTCGAAAAACACAAAAAAAATTTACAAAATCATAAAAACCAAAAATATTTGATGTTTCCTGCTTAAGTCTAGTGTCTCATCTTAAGTTTGGTGTCAATTGCATGCATTCATTCATGTGTCCTAAGGATCCTCAAGTAATTCTTGATGATTTTTGTGTTCTAATCTTTGAATTCTATTGACTTGAAGTATTTTGTGTGTCTCATATGCATTCTCATATTGTTAGTGTCAGTAGTATACAAACTGCTAAGTTTGGTGTCTTGCATGCATTGTTAATTGATTCCTTTTGCATTTTGATTATTAAAAATCCAAAAATATTTTTAATTTGTGTCTTTTCAAGTCAATGATACAAGGAATTGAAGATTCAGAACATACTGCAGAGGAATTATACAGAAAAAGCTGAGCATTCAAAAATGCCCAGTGAAGAAGGCAGACTGGCGTTTAAACGCCAGCCAGGGTACCTGGTTGGGCGTTTAACACCCAAAAAGGTAGCATTTTGGGCGTTAAACGCCAGAATGTATACCATTCTGGGCGTTTAACGCCAGGATGGTGCTAGGGGGAAGATTTTGTTTTCAAAATCAATTTTTTTCAAGTTTTCAAAGTTTTTCAAAAACAAATCTTTTTCAAATCATATCTTTTCAATCAAATGTTTTCAAAATCAATTTCTTTCCTTTTTCAAAGATACTTACTAATAATTAATGATTTGATTGAACATTTTTGCCTTTTCTATTAAGGAAGGTTTTATGTTTGAATCATATCTTTTCTTGTTAGGCAAGTCATTAATTTTTAAAAATCATATCTTTTCAAATTGTTTTCAAATCATATCTTTTAAAATTGTTTTCAAATCATATCTTCTCAATCACATCTTTTTAAAACCATAACTTTTCAATTAAATCTTTTTAACCACATCTTTTTCAAAATAGTTTTCAATCAAATCTTTTTAATTTCTAATTTCAAAATCTTTTTCAAAAATCACTTGATTTCTTTTTCACTTTTAATTTTCGAAAATTATCAATCAAATTTTCAAAATGTTTTCAAAATCTTTTAAATGAATTTTCGAAAATTCTCTTCCCTCCTTCCCACATCCTACTATTTATGGGGTACCACTCCTTCTAAATGCACAATTCGAACTTTATCTAATTAAAGTTCGAATTCTTCTTCTCCTTCTTCTTTCTATTTCTCTTTTCCTCTGACACTTCAAGGAATCTCTATACTGTGACATAGAGGATTCCACATTTTCTTTTTCTCTCCTCTTTCATATGAGCAGGAGCAGAGACAAAGGCATTCTTGTTGAAGCTGATCCTGAACCTGAGAGGACCCTGAAGAGAAAGCTAAGAGAAGCCAAAGCACAACTCTCTTTAGAGGACCTGACCGAATTCTTCAAGGAAGAAGAACGCATGGCAGCCGAAAACAACAACAATGCCAACAATGCAAGGAAGGTGCTGGGTGACTTCACTGCACCTACTCCTGATTTCTATGGGAGAAGCATCTCTATCCCTGCCATTGGAGCAAACAACTTTGAGCTTAAGCCTCAATTAGTTTCTCTAATGCAACAGAATTGCAAGTTCCATGGACTTCCAATGGAAGATCCTCATCAGTTCTTAGCTGAATTCTTGCAAATCTGTGACACAGTCAAGACTAATGGGGTTAACCCTGAGGTCTATAGACTGATGCTATTCCCTTTTGCTGTAAGAGACAGAGCTAGAATATGGTTGGATTCTCAACCTAAAGAAAGCCTGGACTCTTGGGAAAAGCTAGTCAATGCCTTCTTGGCAAAGTTCTTTCCACCACAAAGATGGAGTAAGCTTAGAGTGGAAGTCCAAACCTTCAGACAGAAGGATGGAGAATCCCTCTATGAAGCTTGGGAAAGATACAAACAATTAATCAGAAGATGTCCTTCAGACATGCTTTCTGAATGGAGCATCATAGGTATTTTCTATGATGGTCTCTCTGAACTATCCAAGATGTCTTTGGATAGCTCTGCTGGAGGATCTCTTCATCTGAAGAAGACGCCTGCAGAAGCTCAAGAATTGATTGAAATGGTTGTAAATAACCAATTCATGTACACTTCTGAAAGGAATCCTGTGAACAATGGGACTAGTCAGAAGAAAGGAGTTCTTGAGATTGACACTCTGAATGCCATATTGGCTCAGAACAAGATATTGACTCAACAAGTCAATTTGATTTCTCAAAGTCTGTCTGGAATGCAAAATGCACCAAGCAGTACTAAGGAAGCTTCATCTGAGGAAGAAGCCTATGATCCTGAGAACCCTTCAATGGAAGAGGTGAATTACCTAGGAGAACCCTATGGAAACACCTACAATTCTTCATGGAGAAATCACCCCAATTTCTCATGGAAGAATCAAGAGAGACCTCAACAAGGTTTCAATAACAATAATGGTGGAAGAAACAGGTTTAGCAATAGCAAGCCTTTTCCATCATCTTCTCAGCAACAGACAGAGAGTTCTAAGCAGAATACTTCTGACTTAGCAACAATGGTCTCTGATCTAATAAAGACCACTCAAAGTTTCATGAATGAAACAAGGTCCTCCATCAGAAATTTGGAAGGACAAGTGGGTCAGCTGAGCAAGAAAGTTACTGAACTCCCTCCTAGCACTCTCCCAAGTCATACAGAAGAAAATCCAAAAGGAGAGTGCAAAGCCATAGACATGGCCGAATATGGAGAGGAAAGAGAGGAGGAGGACGCCACTGAGGAAGACCTCAGTGGGCGTGTACCAATCTCCTCTGAGTTCCTCAATGAGGAACAATGGGAATCTGAGGCTCAAAATAAGACCATAGAGATTCCATTGGACTTACTTCTGCCATTCATGAGCTCTGATGAGTATTCTTCCTTTGAAGAGGATGAGTATGTCACTGAAGAGCAAGTTGCTAAATACCTTGGAGCAATCATGAAACTGAATGACAAGTTATTTGGAAATGAGACTTGGGAAGATGAACCTCCCTTGCTCACCAAAGAACTGGATGACTTGTCTAGGCAGAAACTGCCTCAAAAGAGGCAGGATCCTGGGAAGTTTTCTATACCTTGTACCATAGGCACCATGACCTTCAAGAAGGCCTTGTGTGACTTAGGGTCAAGTGTAAACCTCATGCCCCTCTCTGTAATGGAGAAATTAGGGATCTTTGAGGTGCAAGCTGCAAGAATCTCATTAGAGATGGCAGACAATTCAAGAAAACAAGCTCATGGACTTGTAGAGAATGTTTTGGTGAAGATTGAAGACCATTACATCCCTACTGACTTCATAGTCCTAGAGACTGGGAAGTGCATGGATGAATCCATCATCCTTGGCAGACCCTTCCTAGCCACAGCAAAGGCTGTGATTGATGTTGATAGAGGAGAGTTGATCATTCAAGTGAATGAAGAATCCTTGGTGTTTAAGGCCCAAGGACATCCCTCTATCATCATGGAGAGGAAGCATGAAGAGCTTCTCTCAAAACAGAGCCAAGCAGAGCCCCCACAGTCAAACTCTAAGTTTGGTGTTGGGAGGCCACAACCAAACTCTAAGTTTGGTGTTGAACCCCCACATTCAAACTCTAAGTTTGGTGTTGGGAGGTTCCAACACGGTTCTGAGTATTTCTGAGGCTCCATGAGAGTCCTCTGTCAAGCTAATGACATTAAAGAAGCGCTTGTTGGGAGGCAACCCAATGTTTTATAGTTAACTATTTCTTTTGTTATTTTATCTTTTTTGTAGGTTGATGATCATAAGAAGTCACAAAAACAATGAAAAAAGCAAAAACAGAATGAAAAACAGGAAGAAAAATAGCACACCCTGGAGGAGAAGAAGCTAGCGTTCAAACGCCAGTAATGCTAGCTGTTGGGCGTTTAACGCCCAGTCTGGCACCATTCTGGGCGTTTAACGCCAGAAAGGGGCACCAGACTGGCGTTAAACGCCAGTAAAGGGCAACAACCTGGCGTTAAACGCCAGGAATGGGCACCAGCCCGGCGTTTAACACCAGAAATAGCTCAAAACGTAATTTTGAGCAACATTTGGTGCAGGGATGACTTCCTTGACACCACAGGATCTGTGGACCCCACAGGACCCCACCATCAATCTCTCTCTTCTTCTCCCATTCATCAATCACCTCAATACCTCTTCCCCAAAAACCCTTCACCTATCAAATCCCATCTTTCTCTTCACCACTCACATCCATCCTTCATAAATCCCCACCAACCTCACCCTTCAAATTCAAACCACTTTCCCTCCCAAACCCACCCTCAATGGCCGAACCATTACCCCCCTCTCTCCTATAAATACCCTTCTTCAACCCTTCATTTTCACACAACTTAAACACCCCTTCTTTCCCTTCTTGGCCGAACCCACCTCCCTCCCCCTCTTCCTCATTTCTTCTTCTTCTACTCTTTTCTTTCTTCTTTTGCTCGAGGACGAGCAAACATTTTAAGTTTGGTGTGGTAAAAGCGTTGCTTTTTCATAACCATTTATGGCATCCAAGGCCGGAGAAACCTCTAGAAAGAGGAAAGGGAAGGCAAAAGCTTCCACCTCCGAGTCATGGGAGATGGATAGATTCCTCTCAAGGGTGCATCAAGTCCACTTCTATGAAGTTGTGGCCTTGAAGAAGGTGATCCCCGAGGTCCCCTTTTCACTCAAAAAGGGTGAATATCCAGAGATCCGCCATGAGATCCGAAGAAGAGGTTGGGAAGTACTTACCAACCCCATTCAACAAGTCGGAATCTTGATGGTTCAAGAGTTCTATGCCAATGCATGGATCACAAAGAACCATGACCAAAGTGTGAACCCGAATCCAAAGAATTATCTCACTATGGTTCGGGGGAAATACTTGGATTTTAGTCCGGAGAGTGTGAGGGTGGCGTTCAACTTGCCTATGATGCAAGGAGATGAGCATCCTTACACTAGAAGGGTCAACTTTGATCAAAGGTTGGACCAAGTCCTCACAACCATATGTGAAGAGGGCGCACAATGGAGGCAAGATTCAAGAGGAAAGCCGGTTCAATTGAGAAGGCATGACCTCAAGCCCGTGGCTAGAGGATGGTTAGAGTTCATACAACGCTCAATCATTCCCACTAGCAACCGGTCCGAAGTTACCATAGACCGGGCCATCATGATTCATAGCATCATGATTGGAGAAGAAGTGGAAGTTCATGAGGTTATAGCTCAAGAACTCTACAAGGTGGCGGACAAGACCTCCACTTTGGCAAGATTAGCCTTTCCTCACCTTATTTGTCACCTCTGTTATTCAGTTGGAGTTGACATAGAAGGAGATACCCCCATTGATGAGGGCAAACCCATCACCAAGAAAAGGATGGAGTACACAAGAGACCCCTCTCACCATGAGATCCCTGAGATACCTCAAGGGATGCACTTTCCTCCACAAAATTATTGGGAGCAACTAAACACCTCCCTAGGAGAATTGAGTTCCAACATGGAACAACTAAGGGTGGAGCATCAAGAACACTCCATTCTCCTCCATGAAATTAGAGAAGATCAAAGAATCATGAGGGAGGAGCAACAAAGACAAGGAAGAGACATTGAGGAGCTCAAGCACTCCTTAGGATCTTCAAGAGCAAGAAAGAGCCGCCATCACTAAGGTGGACCCGTTCCTTGATTTCCTTGTTCTTTATTCTTCTGTTTTTCGATTTTTATGCTTATGGTTATCCATGTTTGTGTCTTGTGATCATTAGTGTCTTAGTGTCTATGCCTTAAAGTTATGAATGTCCTATGAATCCATCACCTTTCTTGAATAAAAACGTGCTTAATTGAAAAGGAAAGAATTGCATGAATTCTGAATTTTATAATAGTTTAATTATTTTGATGTGGTGGCAAAACTTTTGTTCTCTGAATGTATGCTTGAACAGTGCATATGTCTTTTGAACTTGGGGTTCATGAATGTTGGCTCTTGAAAGAATGATGAAAAAGGAGACATGTTACTGAGGATCTGAAAAATCATTAGAAATGATTCTTAAAGCAAGAAAAAGCAGTGAATACAAAAAAAAAAGAGAGAGAAGGAAGCAAACGAAAAAAAAAAACCGAAAAAAAAAGAAAGAAAAAGAAAGAAATAAAGTTGTGATCCAAGGCAAATAAGAGTGTGCTTAAGAATTCTGGACACCTCTAATTGGGGACTTTAGCAAAGCTGAGTCACAATCTGAAAAGGTTCACCCAATTATGTGTCTGTGGCATGTATGTATCCGGTGGTAATACTGGAAGACAGAGTGCTTTGGGCCACAGCCAAGACTCAATAAGTAGCTGTGTTCAAGAATCATCATACTTAACTAGGAGAATCATTAACACTATCTGGATTCTAAGTTCCTAAAGAAGCCAATCATTCTGAATTACAAGGGATAGAGTGAGATGCCAAAACTATTCAGAGACAAAAAGTTAAAAGCCCCGCTCATCTAATTAATACTGATCTTCATAGATGTTTTTGGAGTTCATTGCATATTCTCTTCTTTTTATCTTATTTGATTTTCGGTTGCTTGGGGACAAGCAACAATTTAAGTTTGGTGTTGTGATGAGCGGATAATTTGTATGCTTTTTGGCATTGCTTTTAGTATATTTTTAGTATGATCTAGTTAGTTTTTAGTATATTTTTATTAGTTTTTAGTTAAAATTCACTTTTCTGGACTTTACTATGAGTTTGTGTGTTTTTCTGTGATTTCAGGTATTTTCTGGCTGAAATTGAGGGACCTGAGCAAAAATCTGATCCAGAGACTCAAAAGGACTGCAGATGCTGTTGGATTCTGACCTTCCTGCACTCGAAGTGGATTTTCTGGAGCTACAAAAGCCCAATTGGCGCGCTCTCAACGGCGTTGGAAAGTAGACATCCTGGGCTTTCCAGCAATATATAATAGTCCATACTTTGCCCAAGATTTGATGGCCCAAACCGGCGTTCAAAGTCACCTCAAGAAATTCCAGCGTTAAACGCCGGAACTGGCACCTAATTGGGAGTTAAACGCCCAAACTGGCACTAAAGCTGGCGTTTAACTCCAAGGAGAGTCTCTACACGAAATTGCTTCATTGCTCAGCCCAAGCACACACCAAGTGGGCCCGGAAGTGGATTTTTATGTCATTTACTCATCTATGTACTAGTTTTCTATAAGTAGGACCTTTTACTATTGTATAGAGACATCTAGGACTTTTGGTAGCTATCTTTGTTTTATGCTATCTTAGACCTTTGGGAGGCTGGCCATTCGGCCATGCCTAGACCCTGTTCTTATGTATTTTCAACGGTGGAGTTTCTACACCATAGATTAAGGTGTGGAGCTCTGCTGTACCTCGAGTATTAATGCAATTACTATTGTTCTTCCATTCAATTCCGCTTGTTCTTTGTCCAAGATATCACTTGTTCTTCAACATGATGAAGGTGATGATTGACGCCCATCACCATTCTCACCCATGAACAAGGTGACTGACAACCATTCTTGTTCTACAAGCATCTGAGGCTTAGTGAATATCTCTTGGATTCCCGATTGCACGATGCATGGTTGATCGCCTGACAACCGAGTGCTCGCCTGACAAACGAGCCAACCATTCCGTGAGATCAGAGTCTTCGTGGTATAGGCAAGAACGGATGGCGGCATTCAAGAGAATCCGGAAGGTCTAACCTTGTCTGTGGTATTCTGAGTAGGATTCAATGATTGAATGACTGTGACGTGCTTCAAACCTGTAACCTACTGGGCGTTAGTGACAGACGCAAAAGAGTGATTCTATTCCGGTAGGGGAGGGAACCAAACCGGTGATTGGCAGTACTGTGACAGAGTGCGTGCATTAGCTTTCACTGCGCGGATGGGAGGTAGCTGCTGACAACAGTGAAACCCTACATGAGCTTGCCATGGAAAGGAGTAAGAAAGGATTGGATGAAGGCAGTAGGAAAGCAGAGAGACGGAAGGGAAGGCATCTTCATATGCTTGTCTGAAGCTCTTACACCAATGATATACATAAGTATCACTATCCTTATCTTCTATGTTATTTTCGTTCATCATCATATACATTTGAGTTTGCCTGACTAAGATTTACAAGATGACCATAGCTTGCTTCAATGCTAACAATCTCCGTGGGATCGACCCTTACTCACGTAAGGTATTACTTGGACGACCCAGTGCACTTGCTGGTTAGTTGTGCGAAGTTGTGTAATGCCATGGAATTGAACCACCAAGTTTTGGAGTTCATGACCAGGGATTATGAGAGTTGTGAAAAGTATTGTTCACAATTTCGCGCACCAAGTTTTTGGCGCCGTTGCCGGGGATTGTTCAAGTTTTGAGCAAGCTTTTGGTAACAATGCCTGGGATTGTTCTAGTTTGGACAACTGACGGTTCATCTTGTTGCTTAGATTAGGTATTTTTTTTTTGAAATTCTTGAAGATGAATTCTAGAGTTTCATGATGATTTGTTGAAATCTGGCTGGCTGAGAAGCCATGTCTAATCTGATTGGACCGAGGTTTCAACTTATCACCACAAGAGCGTGTTGATTCTCATCAATTTTGCTCTTGGAGCAGTGATCTGCTAAGATTTGGCTGACCTTTGGTCATGTCTAGTGTTTTGGACCGAAGCTTTCCTTGAAAGCTTGGCTGGCTGTGAAGCCATGTCTAATTCCTGGACCGGAGTCTTAGACTAGCATTGCACTGATTCCTGGAATTCTCATTAAGAATTTTGATACCTTTTCCCACTTAATTTTCGAAAAACACAAAAAAATTTACAAAATCATAAAAACCAAAAATATTTGATGTTTCCTGCTTAAGTCTAGTGTCTCATCTTAAGTTTGGTGTCAATTGCATGCATTCATTCATGTGTCCTAAGGATCCTCAAGTAATTCTTGATGATTTTTGTGTTCTAATCTTTGAATTCTATTGACTTGAAGTATTTTGTGTGTCTCATATGCATTCTCATATTGTTAGTGTCAGTAGTATACAAACTGCTAAGTTTGGTGTCTTGCATGCATTGTTAATTGATTCCTTTTGCATTTTGATTATTAAAAATCCAAAAATATTTTTAATTTGTGTCTTTTCAAGTCAATGATACAAGGAATTGAAGATTCAGAACATACTGCAGAGGAATTATACAGAAAAAGCTGAGCATTCAAAAATGCCCAGTGAAGAAGGCAGACTGGCGTTTAAACGCCAGCCAGGGTACCTGGTTGGGCGTTTAACACCCAAAAAGGTAGCATTTTGGGCGTTAAACGCCAGAATGTATACCATTCTGGGCGTTTAACGCCAGGATGGTGCTAGGGGGAAGATTTTGTTTTCAAAATCAATTTTTTTCAAGTTTTCAAAGTTTTTCAAAAACAAATCTTTTTCAAATCATATCTTTTCAATCAAATGTTTTCAAAATCAATTTCTTTCCTTTTTCAAAGATACTTACTAATAATTAATGATTTGATTGAACATTTTTTGCCTTTTCTATTAAGGAAGGTTTTATGTTTGAATCATATCTTTTCTTGTTAGGCAAGTCATTAATTTTTAAAAATCATATCTTTTCAAATTGTTTTCAAATCATATCTTTTAAAATTGTTTTCAAATCATATCTTCTCAATCACATCTTTTTAAAACCATAACTTTTCAATTAAATCTTTTTAACCACATCTTTTTCAAAATAGTTTTCAATCAAATCTTTTTAATTTCTAATTTCAAAATCTTTTTCAAAAATCACTTGATTTCTTTTTCACTTTTAATTTTCGAAAATTATCAATCAAATTTTCAAAATGTTTTCAAAATCTTTTAAATGAATTTTCGAAAATTCTCTTCCCTCCTTCCCACATCCTACTATTTATGGGGTACCACTCCTTCTAAATGCACAATTCGAACTTTATCTAATTAAAGTTCGAATTCTTCTTCTCCTTCTTCTTTCTATTTCTCTTTTCCTCTGACACTTCAAGGAATCTCTATACTGTGACATAGAGGATTCCACATTTTCTTTTTCTCTCCTCTTTCATATGAGCAGGAGCAGAGACAAAGGCATTCTTGTTGAAGCTGATCCTGAACCTGAGAGGACCCTGAAGAGAAAGCTAAGAGAAGCCAAAGCACAACTCTCTTTAGAGGACCTGACCGAATTCTTCAAGGAAGAAGAACGCATGGCAGCCGAAAACAACAACAATGCCAACAATGCAAGGAAGGTGCTGGGTGACTTCACTGCACCTACTCCTGATTTCTATGGGAGAAGCATCTCTATCCCTGCCATTGGAGCAAACAACTTTGAGCTTAAGCCTCAATTAGTTTCTCTAATGCAACAGAATTGCAAGTTCCATGGACTTCCAATGGAAGATCCTCATCAGTTCTTAGCTGAATTCTTGCAAATCTGTGACACAGTCAAGACTAATGGGGTTAACCCTGAGGTCTATAGACTGATGCTATTCCCTTTTGCTGTAAGAGACAGAGCTAGAATATGGTTGGATTCTCAACCTAAAGAAAGCCTGGACTCTTGGGAAAAGCTAGTCAATGCCTTCTTGGCAAAGTTCTTTCCACCACAAAGATGGAGTAAGCTTAGAGTGGAAGTCCAAACCTTCAGACAGAAGGATGGAGAATCCCTCTATGAAGCTTGGGAAAGATACAAACAATTAATCAGAAGATGTCCTTCAGACATGCTTTCTGAATGGAGCATCATAGGTATTTTCTATGATGGTCTCTCTGAACTATCCAAGATGTCTTTGGATAGCTCTGCTGGAGGATCTCTTCATCTGAAGAAGACGCCTGCAGAAGCTCAAGAATTGATTGAAATGGTTGTAAATAACCAATTCATGTACACTTCTGAAAGGAATCCTGTGAACAATGGGACTAGTCAGAAGAAAGGAGTTCTTGAGATTGACACTCTGAATGCCATATTGGCTCAGAACAAGATATTGACTCAACAAGTCAATTTGATTTCTCAAAGTCTGTCTGGAATGCAAAATGCACCAAGCAGTACTAAGGAAGCTTCATCTGAGGAAGAAGCCTATGATCCTGAGAACCCTTCAATGGAAGAGGTGAATTACCTAGGAGAACCCTATGGAAACACCTACAATTCTTCATGGAGAAATCACCCCAATTTCTCATGGAAGAATCAAGAGAGACCTCAACAAGGTTTCAATAACAATAATGGTGGAAGAAACAGGTTTAGCAATAGCAAGCCTTTTCCATCATCTTCTCAGCAACAGACAGAGAGTTCTAAGTAGAATACTTCTGACTTAGCAACAATGGTCTCTGATCTAATAAAGACCACTCAAAGTTTCATGAATGAAACAAGGTCCTCCATCAGAAATTTGGAAGGACAAGTGGGTCAGCTGAGCAAGAAAGTTACTGAACTCCCTCCTAGCACTCTCCCAAGTCATACAGAAGAAAATCCAAAAGGAGAGTGCAAAGCCATAGACATGGCCGAATATGGAGAGGAAAGAGAGGAGGAGGATGCCACTGAGGAAGACCTCAGTGGGCGTGTACCAATCTCCTCTGAGTTCCTCAATGAGGAACAATGGGAATCTGAGGCTCAAAATAAGACCATAGAGATTCCATTGGACTTACTTCTGCCATTCATGAGCTCTGATGAGTATTCTTCCTTTGAAGAGGATGAGTATGTCACTGAAGAGCAAGTTGCTAAATACCTTGGAGCAATCATGAAACTGAATGACAAGTTATTTGGAAATGAGACTTGGGAAGATGAACCTCCCTTGCTCACCAAAGAACTGGATGACTTGTCTAGGCAGAAACTGCCTCAAAAGAGGCAGGATCCTGGGAAGTTTTCTATACCTTGTACCATAGGCACCATGACCTTCAAGAAGGCCTTGTGTGACTTAGGGTCAAGTGTAAACCTCATGCCCCTCTCTGTAATGGAGAAATTAGGGATCTTTGAGGTGCAAGCTGCAAGAATCTCATTAGAGATGGCAGACAATTCAAGAAAACAAGCTCATGGACTTGTAGAGAATGTTTTGGTGAAGATTGAAGACCATTACATCCCTACTGACTTCATAGTCCTAGAGACTGGGAAGTGCATGGATGAATCCATCATCCTTGGCAGACCCTTCCTAGCCACAGCAAAGGCTGTGATTGATGTTGATAGAGGAGAGTTGATCATTCAAGTGAATGAAGAATCCTTGGTGTTTAAGGCCCAAGGACATCCCTCTATCATCATGGAGAGGAAGCATGAAGAGCTTCTCTCAAAACAGAGCCAAGCAGAGCCCCCACAGTCAAACTCTAAGTTTGGTGTTGGGAGGCCACAACCAAACTCTAAGTTTGGTGTTGAACCCCCACATTCAAACTCTAAGTTTGGTGTTGGGAGGTTCCAACACGGTTCTGAGTATTTCTGAGGCTCCATGAGAGTCCTCTGTCAAGCTAATGACATTAAAGAAGCGCTTGTTGGGAGGCAACCCAATGTTTTATAGTTAACTATTTCTTTTGTTATTTTATCTTTTTTGTAGGTTGATGATCATAAGAAGTCACAAAAACAATGAAAAAAGCAAAAACAGAATGAAAAACAGGAAGAAAAATAGCACACCCTGGAGGAGAAGAAGCTAGCGTTCAAACGCCAGTAATGCTAGCTGTTGGGCGTTTAACGCCCAGTCTGGCACCATTCTGGGCGTTTAACGCCAGAAAGGGGCACCAGACTGGCGTTAAACGCCAGTAAAGGGCAACAACCTGGCGTTAAACGCCAGGAATGGGCACCAGCCCGGCGTTTAACACCAGAAATAGCTCAAAACGTAATTTTGAGCAACATTTGGTGCAGGGATGACTTCCTTGACACCACAGGATCTGTGGACCCCACAGGACCCCACCATCAATCTCTCTCTTCTTCTCCCATTCATCAATCACCTCAATACCTCTTCCCCAAAAACCCTTCACCTATCAAATCCCATCTTTCTCTTCACCACTCACATCCATCCTTCATAAATCCCCACCAACCTCACCCTTCAAATTCAAACCACTTTCCCTCCCAAACCCACCCTCAATGGCCGAACCATTACCCCCCTCTCTCCTATAAATACCCTTCTTCAACCCTTCATTTTCACACAACTTAAACACCCCTTCTTTCCCTTCTTGGCCGAACCCACCTCCCTCCCCCTCTTCCTCATTTCTTCTTCTTCTACTCTTTTCTTTCTTCTTTTGCTCGAGGACGAGCAAACATTTTAAGTTTGGTGTGGTAAAAGCGTTGCTTTTTCATAACCATTTATGGCATCCAAGGCCGGAGAAACCTCTAGAAAGAGGAAAGGGAAGGCAAAAGCTTCCACCTCCGAGTCATGGGAGATGGATAGATTCCTCTCAAGGGTGCATCAAGTCCACTTCTATGAAGTTGTGGCCTTGAAGAAGGTGATCCCCGAGGTCCCCTTTTCACTCAAAAAGGGTGAATATCCAGAGATCCGCCATGAGATCCGAAGAAGAGGTTGGGAAGTACTTACCAACCCCATTCAACAAGTCGGAATCTTGATGGTTCAAGAGTTCTATGCCAATGCATGGATCACAAAGAACCATGACCAAAGTGTGAACCCGAATCCAAAGAATTATCTCACTATGGTTCGGGGGAAATACTTGGATTTTAGTCCGGAGAGTGTGAGGGTGGCGTTCAACTTGCCTATGATGCAAGGAGATGAGCATCCTTACACTAGAAGGGTCAACTTTGATCAAAGGTTGGACCAAGTCCTCACAACCATATGTGAAGAGGGCGCACAATGGAGGCAAGATTCAAGAGGAAAGCCGGTTCAATTGAGAAGGCATGACCTCAAGCCCGTGGCTAGAGGATGGTTAGAGTTCATACAACGCTCAATCATTCCCACTAGCAACCGGTCCGAAGTTACCATAGACCGGGCCATCATGATTCATAGCATCATGATTGGAGAAGAAGTGGAAGTTCATGAGGTTATAGCTCAAGAACTCTACAAGGTGGCGGACAAGACCTCCACTTTGGCAAGATTAGCCTTTCCTCACCTTATTTGTCACCTCTGTTATTCAGTTGGAGTTGACATAGAAGGAGATACCCCCATTGATGAGGGCAAACCCATCACCAAGAAAAGGATGGAGTACACAAGAGACCCCTCTCACCATGAGATCCCTGAGATACCTCAAGGGATGCACTTTCCTCCACAAAATTATTGGGAGCAACTAAACACCTCCCTAGGAGAATTGAGTTCCAACATGGAACAACTAAGGGTGGAGCATCAAGAACACTCCATTCTCCTCCATGAAATTAGAGAAGATCAAAGAATCATGAGGGAGGAGCAACAAAGACAAGGAAGAGACATTGAGGAGCTCAAGCACTCCTTAGGATCTTCAAGAGCAAGAAAGAGCCGCCATCACTAAGGTGGACCCGTTCCTTGATTTCCTTGTTCTTTATTCTTCTGTTTTTCGATTTTTATGCTTATGGTTATCCATGTTTGTGTCTTGTGATCATTAGTGTCTTAGTGTCTATGCCTTAAAGTTATGAATGTCCTATGAATCCATCACCTTTCTTGAATAAAAACGTGCTTAATTGAAAAGGAAAGAATTGCATGAATTCTGAATTTTATAATAGTTTAATTATTTTGATGTGGTGGCAAAACTTTTGTTCTCTGAATGTATGCTTGAACAGTGCATATGTCTTTTGAACTTGGGTTCATGAATGTTGGCTCTTGAAAGAATGATGAAAAAGGAGACATGTTACTGAGGATCTGAAAAATCATTAGAAATGATTCTTAAAGCAAGAAAAAGCAGTGAATACAAAAAAAAAAGAGAGAGAAGGAAGCAAACGAAAAAAAAAAACCGAAAAAAAAAGAAAGAAAAAGAAAGAAATAAAGTTGTGATCCAAGGCAAATAAGAGTGTGCTTAAGAATTCTGGACACCTCTAATTGGGGACTTTAGCAAAGCTGAGTCACAATCTGAAAAGGTTCACCCAATTATGTGTCTGTGGCATGTATGTATCCGGTGGTAATACTGGAAGACAGAGTGCTTTGGGCCACAGCCAAGACTCAATAAGTAGCTGTGTTCAAGAATCATCATACTTAACTAGGAGAATCATTAACACTATCTGGATTCTAAGTTCCTAAAGAAGCCAATCATTCTGAATTACAAGGGATAGAGTGAGATGCCAAAACTATTCAGAGACAAAAAGTTAAAAGCCCCGCTCATCTAATTAATACTGATCTTCATAGATGTTTTTGGAGTTCATTGCATATTCTCTTCTTTTATCTTATTTGATTTTCGGTTGCTTGGGGACAAGCAACAATTTAAGTTTGGTGTTGTGATGAGCGGATAATTTGTATGCTTTTTGGCATTGCTTTTAGTATATTTTTAGTATGATCTAGTTAGTTTTTAGTATTTTTATTAGTTTTTAGTTAAAATTCACTTTTCTGGACTTTACTATGAGTTTGTGTGTTTTTCTGTGATTTCAGGTATTTTCTGGCTGAAATTGAGGGACCTGAGCAAAAATCTGATCCAGAGACTCAAAAGGACTGCAGATGCTGTTGGATTCTGACCTTCCTGCACTCGAAGTGGATTTTCTGGAGCTACAAAAGCCCAATTGGCGCGCTCTCAACGGCGTTGGAAAGTAGACATCCTGGGCTTTCCAGCAATATATAATAGTCCATACTTTGCCCAAGATTTGATGGCCCAAACCGGCGTTCAAAGTCACCTCAAGAAATTCCAGCGTTAAACGCCGGAACTGGCACCTAATTGGGAGTTAAACGCCCAAACTGGCACTAAAGCTGGCGTTTAACTCCAAGGAGAGTCTCTACACGAAATTGCTTCATTGCTCAGCCCAAGCACACACCAAGTGGGCCCGGAAGTGGATTTTTATGTCATTTACTCATCTATGTACTAGTTTTCTATAAGTAGGACCTTTTACTATTGTATAGAGACATCTAGGACTTTTGGTAGCTATCTTTGTTTTATGCTATCTTAGACCTTTGGGAGGCTGGCCATTCGGCCATGCCTAGACCCTGTTCTTATGTATTTTCAACGGTGGAGTTTCTACACACCATAGATTAAGGTGTGGAGCTCTGCTGTACCTCGAGTATTAATGCAATTACTATTGTTCTTCCATTCAATTCCGCTTGTTCTTTGTCCAAGATATCACTTGTTCTTCAACATGATGAAGGTGATGATTGACGCCCATCACCATTCTCACCCATGAACAAGGTGACTGACAACCATTCTTGTTCTACAAGCATCTGAGGCTTAGTGAATATCTCTTGGATTCCCGATTGCACGATGCATGGTTGATCGCCTGACAACCGAGTGCTCGCCTGACAAACGAGCCAACCATTCCGTGAGATCAGAGTCTTCGTGGTATAGGCAAGAACGGATGGCGGCATTCAAGAGAATCCGGAAGGTCTAACCTTGTCTGTGGTATTCTGAGTAGGATTCAATGATTGAATGACTGTGACGTGCTTCAAACCTGTAACCTACTGGGCGTTAGTGACAGACGCAAAAGAGTGATTCTATTCCGGTAGGGGAGGGAACCAAACCGGTGATTGGCAGTACTGTGACAGAGTGCGTGCATTAGCTTTCACTGCGCGGATGGGAGGTAGCTGCTGACAACAGTGAAACCCTACATGAGCTTGCCATGGAAAGGAGTAAGAAAGGATTGGATGAAGGCAGTAGGAAAGCAGAGAGACGGAAGGGAAGGCATCTTCATATGCTTGTCTGAAGCTCTTACACCAATGATATACATAAGTATCACTATCCTTATCTTCTATGTTATTTTCGTTCATCATCATATACATTTGAGTTTGCCTGACTAAGATTTACAAGATGACCATAGCTTGCTTCAATGCTAACAATCTCCGTGGGATCGACCCTTACTCACGTAAGGTATTACTTGGACGACCCAGTGCACTTGCTGGTTAGTTGTGCGAAGTTGTGTAATGCCATGGAATTGAACCACCAAGTTTTTGGAGTTCATGACCAGGGATTATGAGAGTTGTGAAAAGTATTGTTCACAATTTCGCGCACCAGCTGGCGCCTAACTTAACAAAAGTGAACTTAGGCGCTGGGGTGGCAGTGAAGAATTCTTGATTGTGGGGTCTTCATGGTGGTGCCTAACTTCATCGAGCCAAGTTAGGCACCACCCTCCCAATGGAACATAGCCAAATACACGCACAACTAGCGCCTAACTTGACAAAAGTGAAGTTAGGCACCACCCCTCCAACAGCTCCCTTCAATTTTGCTTTGCATGTGGTGCCTAACTTCAGAAAGTGAAGTTAGGCGCCACCCTGTCCGTATCCAGCTCCTTCAGGGTGTCCGAAACTCTGTCTTTATGCACTTGGTCTGTTCTAATCACTCTGTATGATCAAAGTACACATAAAACAAAGGAAAAACAATAGACAATCAAACAAAACTAATGAAATAAAAATAAAAAAATCAAGGTAAAATTCAAACTTAAGGATACGAAAACATCGGGTTGCCTCCCGACAAGCACTTCTTTACCGTCACTAGCTTAACGGTCAACTCTGCTAATCCAGCAGATGAGTGGACCTTTGGCGATCAATCTCACCTCCAAGATAGTGCTTCAACCTCTGGCCATTTACTTTAAACCTTCTATCAAAATTTTTTCCTGAATTTCTACATGACCATACGGTGATGCTCTGGTTACCACAAACGGTCCTAACCACCGGAATTTCAGCTTCCTGGAAAAGAGCTTGAGCCTTGAATTGAACAGAAGCACTTTCTGACTTGGCTTAAAGACTCTAATGGCAATCTTCTTGTCATTCCATATCTTGGTTCTCTCTTTATAGAGCTTGGCATTCTCATAGGCAGAATATCTGAATTCATCAAGCTCATTCAGTTGAAGCACCCGCTTTATTCCTGTAGCTTGGGCATCAAAGTTCAGAAACTTTATCGCTCAGTATACTCTATGCTTCAGCTCAATTGGCAAGTGACAGGCTTTACCATAGACCAAAAGGGAACATGACAATAGAAGTCTCGTATACTGTCCAGTATGCCCAGAGAGCGTCATCAAGCTTCCTAGACCAATCCTTTCTTGAGATATTGACGGTCTTCTCTAGAATCCTCTTGAGTTCTCTATTAGAGATCTTGTAAATCATGTTGCTTGTATGCGAAGTTTGTATTCGTAGGTTTTGATGAATGACAAACCAACAAACGACATAAAAGACAAACCAACAAACAACTTGAATGAACAAGCATGTTGAAAGATCAACCAACATTCAACGTTGAGGAATGAAGAGTTGAAAGCAACACAACAACAACAAGAAACTCAAGTCCACAACATTTGAAGACAAGTATAGTGTCTTAGGACTTAGGTAACTTCTTGTTAAGAACCAATTGCTAAATCTCTCAACACACACTCAAAAAATGTTTTGATGCACATCTTGCAATTCGATGCTAGCCAAATGGTTTAAAACTTGTTTTCAAAGGTACAAAAGCATAGGAATTGACTCCAACAAGTTTGAGATCAATCCTAAGTATTTTGAAGTGATTTTAAGCCATTCTTTAAGGTTTGCATCGATGCACACTCATCTTGCATCGATGCAAAGCATGTGACGACTTGTTGCATCGATGCAAAGATGTTTGCATCGATGCAACCTAGCTGAAAATTCAAATTTCAGCTTCAAAGACACATTTGCATCGATGCAAAGTGTTATGCATCGATGCAAATGATTCAAAAACATAAAAAAGGCTAGTTTTGACAAAAAGGCTCCATCCCATTAACTCCCCAACGTTTCTAAGGTTTGGGGAGTCTATAAATAGATGGATTGAAGCCTTATTTCATATACATGAGTATTTGCAAACTATCTTGTTCATATTCTTTCATTCTACACATTTTTTTAAGGTGTTATAATACACAATTTGAGAGAGCAATATCAATTGGTTCAATAGTGCTAAACTTGTAATCATACACTCTTCTAGAGAGTACTCATTTCGTCTCAACAATTCTTTGAGAATTGTTTTCTTGTATACTTTGTAAATTGGAGTGTGATCTCCAAGGTTGAGTCAAGAGTTATAAACACTATAGTCGGTGAGGATACCAAAGAGGTATACTAAGTACTCAAGGCAAATCTTAGAGAAGGTATCTCTAAGTGGAGTGTGTTAGTATACGAGTGGTGATCATATACCGTGAGGTGTTAGAAACTAAGGACTCGGATTGTAAAAGGTTTTGCGCGAGCACCTTGAAGCTTGGCAATAGTGGAACTTCTCAATAGCGATTGAGAAAGAAAGTGGACGTAGGACAAGGATTGTGCCGAACCACTCTAAATAGCGTTTGCATCTCTCCAAACTCATCTCTTCAATATTATTGTCTTTTACCTTTGAGCAAATAAATTGTGATCGAAAAGTAGCTTCGTAAGTACTTAAGGAATAGCTTAAGTCCGATTGGTGAAAAGCTTGATCAATTTATTTGAGTTGGTGTCTATTGGAAAGTAAAAGCTCCTTATAAATGCTTAGCAATTGAGTTAAGCTCTTGGAAAAATACTAGTACAATAACACTTTTGTATATTGTCTTTAACTTTCGCAAAAAGATTCATTGTTGTTGCAATACTCAATTCACCCCCCCCCCTCTTGAGTAATTGTGCATAGGTTCTACAGACCTCAACCTGTCCACTTGTCTAAGGGTGATAAGGGGTTGCCACTTTATGACGAACTCCATATCTTTGCAGAAGTGAGTCCAGCTGTCTGTTGTATAAGTGACTTCCTCTATCACTGATGAGTGTCATTGGGACACCAAACTGGCTGAAAATATATCTCTGGAGAAAGCTCATCACCACTTTAGCATCAATGGTGGGCAAAGCCATGGCTTCCACCCACTTGGACACATAGTCAATTGCCACTAAGATATAAGTATTGGAGTATGAAGGTGGGAAAGGTCCCATGAAGTCAATACCCCACACATCAAACAACTCAATCTCTAGAATCTCCTACTGTGGCATCTCATGGTTGGTAGGAAGATTCTTAGCTCTCTGACACTTGTCACAGTTTTTCACAAGTACTCTTGAGTCCCGGAAGAGAGCCGGCCAGTAAAAACTGCTCTGAAAGAACTTTGTAGCTGTCCTTTCACCACCAAAGTGGCCTCCATAATCAAAGTCAAGACAATGCCAAAGAATTTGTTGTGTCTCCTCATCTGAGACACACCTCTGAATTATACCATCTGAGCATCTTTTAAAAAGATAAGGATCCTCCCAAAAGTTGTACTTTGCATCAGTCAGGAGTTTCTTAATTTGTTGTTTACTGTACTCCTTGGGGATGAACCTCATGGCTTTGAAATTAGCAATGTCTGCAAATTATGAAGCCTGCTGAATGACAAAAATTTACTCATCTGGGAATGTCTCAATCATAACTATGGGTGATTGAATTCCTTCTTCAGGTTTAATTCTGAAAAGGTGGTCAGCCACTTAATTTTCTGACCCCTTTCTGTCTTTGATCTCAATATCAAACTCCTGAAGGAGCAGCACCCATCTAATTAATCTTGGTTTAGAGTCCTATTTGGTTAGAAGGTACTTCAAAGTAGCATGATCAGTATAAACAATAACCTTAGAACCAATTAAATAGGACCTAAATTTATCAACAACATATACAACAGCTAATAATTCTTTTTCTGTAGTTGTGTAATTCTTTTGAGTAGCATTTAATACGCGACTAGCATAGTAAATGAAGTGCATAAGCTTGCCTTGCCTCTGTCCTAAAACAGCTCCTATAGCATAGTTACTAGCATCACATATTAATTTCAAATGGTAAATACCAGTCAAGAGGAGCTATGTTAGGAGTAGAGGTCAGGTTTGCTTTCAGAGTTTCAAAGACATGCAGACAGTCAGCATCAAAGATAAAAGGAACACCAGCAACCAACAGGTTGCTCAATGGTTTATCAATTTTAGAAAAATCTTTTATAAATCTTCTGTAACATCCTGTATGACCCAAGAAACTCCGGACTGCCTTAACATTGGTTGGTGGTGGCACTTTTTCAATCACCTCTACATTTGCTCTATCAACCTCAATTCCCTTGCTTGAAATCCGGTGGCCAAGAACAATACCTTCTGTAACCATAAAATGACATTTCTTCCAATTTCAAACAAGGTTTGACTCTTGGCACCGTTTCAAGACCAGAGATAAATGCTTAAGATAGGATTCAAAATAATTACCAAAAACAGAAAAATCATCCATAAATACCTCAATAAACTTATCAACCACATCAGAAAAAATTAAAAGCATACACCTCTGAAAAGTTGTTGGGGCATTATCGAGTCCAAACGGCATTCTCTGATAGCAAATACTCCAAAAGGACATGTGAATACCGTCTTCTCTTGATCATAAGGGTCCACTGCAATTTGATTATATCTAGAATATCCATCTAGAAAACAATAAAAAGCATGACCAGCTAACCTCTCAAGCATCTGGTCAATGAAAGGCAAGGGAAAGTGATCTGGTGGACGAAATTGTGATCATCATTATATGTTTCTTGGATTTTGAATGAAAGCTTATTTATGGCACTGGTTGAATTCACAACTCCGTTCAACTAACCAGCAAGTGTACTGGGTCGTCCAAGTAATAAACCTTACGTGAGTAAGGGTCGAATCCACAGAGATTGTTGGTATGAAGCAAGCTATGGTCACCTTGTAGATCTCAGTCAGGCGAATTAAACATTATTTATGGGTTCGAGGATAGGAATAATAAAATAGAAAATAAATAATAAAAAGGATAGAAATACTTATGTAGATTCATTGGTGAGAATTTCAGATAAGTGTATGGAGGTGCTGTATGACTCACGGACGTCTGCCTTCCCACTGCTTCTACTCAATCCTTCTTACTCCTTTCCATGGCAAGCTTTGTATAGGGGTTCACCATCAACTGTGGCTACTTTCAATCCTCTCGGGGAAATATCCTATGCGGCTGTCACTCGCACAGCTAACCAGTCTGGAGGCATCACCCATGGTTGATGGCTACATCCCATCCTCGCAGTGAAAACTAATGCTCACGCACTCTGTCACAGTACGGCTAATCACCGGTTGGTTCCCTCCCCTACTGGAATAGAATCCCTCTTTTGCGTCTGTCACTAACGCCCAGCAGGTTACAAGTTTGAAGCACGTCACAGTCATTCATTACCGGAATCCTACTCGGAATACCACAGACAAGGTGAGACTTTCCGGATTCCCAGGATCCTACTCGGAACACCACAGACAAGGTTAGACTTTCCGGATCCTCATAAATGCCGCCATCCATCTAGCTTATACCACGAAGATTCTGTTGGGGAAACTAAGAGATACACATTCAAGCTCGGTTGCATGTAGAACGAAAGGGGTTGTCAATCACGTGCGTTCATAAGTGAGAATGATAATGAGGGTTATCTAACTCATCATATTCATCATGTTCTTGGGTACGAATGAATATCTTGGAATAAGAATAAGATAGAGACCGAATAAAAGAAAATAGAACTTCATTAATACTTGAGGTACAGCAGAGCTCCACACCCTTAATCTATGGTGTGCAGAAACTCCACCGTTGAAAATACATAAGTGAAGGGTTCAGGCATGGCCGAATGGCCAGCCCCCAAAACGTGATCAATGATCTCCTAAGATGAAGAATAAAACAAAACTGAGACCAAAGATGAGACCAAAGATGTCTAATACAATAGTAAGAGGTCCTATATATACTAGACTAGCTACTAGGGTTTACATGAGTAAGTAATTGATGCATAAATCCACTTCCGGGGCCCACTTGGTGTGTGTTTGGGCTGAGCTTGATCAATCCACGAGCTGAGGCTTCTCTTGGAGTTGAACTTCGAGTTATGACGTGTTTTGGGCGTTCAACTCCGGATCATGACGTTTTTCTGGCGTTTAACTCCAGACAGCAGCTTGTACTTGGCGTTCAACGCCAAGTTACGTCGTCATTCTTCGAATAAAGTATGGACTATTATATATTGCTGGAAAGCCCTGGATGTCTACTTTCCAACGCCGTTGAGAGCGCGCCATTTGGAGTTCTGTAGCTCCAGAAAATCCATTTCGAGTGCAGGGAGGTCAGAATCCAACAGCATCAGCAGTCCTTTTGTCAGCCTTTTTCAGAGTTTTGCTCAAATCCCTCAATTTCAGTCAGAATTTACCTGAAATCACAGAAAAACACACAAACTCATAGTAAAGTCCAGAAATGTGAATTTAACATAAAAACTAAGGAAAACATCCCTAAAAGTAGCTTGAACTTACTAAAAACTACCTAAAAACAATGCCAAAAAGCGTATAAATTATCCGCTCATCACAACACCAAACTTAAATTGTTGCTTGTCCCCAAGCAACTGAAAACCAAATAGGATAAAAAGAAGAGAATATACTATAGATTCCAAAATATCAATGAATATTAATTATAATTAGATGAGCGGGACTTGTAGCTTTTTGCTTCTGAACAGTTTTGGCATCTCACTTTTTCCTTTGAAGTTTAGAATGATTGGCTTCTCTAGGAATTTAGAATTTTGGATAGTGTTATTGATTTTCCTAGTTAAGCATGTTGATTCTTGAACACAGCTACTTATGAGTCTTGGCCGTGGCCCTAAGCATTTTGTTTTCCAGTATTACCACCGGATACATAAATGCCACAGACACATAGCTGGGTGAACCTTTTCAGATTGTGACTCAGCTTTGCTAGAGTCCCCAGTTAGTGGTGTCCAGAGCTCTTAAGCACACTCTTTTGCTTTGGATCACGACTTTAACCACTCAGTCTCAAGCTTTTCACTTGGACCTTCATGACACAAGCACATGGTTAGGGACAGCTTGATTTAGCCGCTTAGGCCTGGATTTTATTTCCTTGGGCCCTCCTATCCATTGATGCTCAAAGCCTTGGATCCTTTTTACCCTTGCCTTTTAGTTTTAAGGGCTTATTGGCTTTTTCTACTGCTCTTTCTTCTTTTTTTTTTCTAATTTTTTTTTTCGCCAATTTTCTTCTTGTTCACTGCTTTTTCTTGCTTCAAGAATCAAATTCATGATTTTTCAGATCATCAATAACATTTCTCTTTGTTCATCATTCTTTCAAGAGCCAACAATTTTAACATTCATAAACAACAAGATCAAAAGACATATGCACTGTTCAAGCATTCATTCAGAAAACAAAAAGTATTGTCACCACATCAATATAATTAAATTAAATTCAAGGATAAATTCGAAATTCATGTACTTCTTGTTCTTTTGAATTAAAACATTTTTCTTTTAAGAGAGGTGAAGGATTAATGGATTTTATTCATAGCTTTAAGGCATGGTTACATACTAATGATCATGAAATAAAGACACAAAACATAGATAAACACAATATTAAAAACCGAAAAACAGAAAGAAATAAAGAACAAGGAATGAATCCACCTCTAGTGGCGTCTTCTTCTTGAAGGACCAATGATGTTCTTTAGCTCTTCTATGTCCCTTCCTTGCCTTTGTTGCTTGATTCATAGTAATTTTGGTGTTTCTACCCTTAGTTGCTTCCAATATTTGTGTGGAGGATAACTTATCCCCTGAGGTATCTCAGGGATCTCTTGATTTGCAGCCACATGTTCTACCACTGAGCTATGACGACTTATATTTTTAGTCTTTCCATCTCCCATGACTCAGAGGTGGAAGCTTTTTGTCTTCCCTTTGAGGTTTCTCTGACTTTAGGTGCCATTAATGGTAATGGAAAAGCAAAAAAAAAAAAGCTATGCTTTTACCACACCAAACTTAAAATATTGCTCGCCCTCGAGCAAGAGAAGAAAGAAGAGAAGAAGAGGAAGAAGAAGGAGGTGAGTGAGGGGAGATGGGTTCGGCTATATGGGTGGGATTGGGTGGGAAAGAATTTTGAATTTTGAAGGTGAGTGGGGTTTATGGGAAAGGGTGAGTGGTGAATGAAAAACAGAAGGGATGACCATGAATGGGGAGAGAGAGGGCGAAGTAGGTGGGGATCCTGTGAGGTTCACAGATCCTGAGGTGATCCTGTGGGGGTCCACAGATCCTGAGGTGTCAAGGAATTCCATCCTTGCACCAAATAGGCATGTAAAATGCCTTCATGCATCATTCTGGCGTTCAAACGCCCATTGGTACACGTTCTGGGCATTCAACGCCCATGTAATGCATGTTTCTGGCGTTGAACGCCAGTTTCATGCTTGTTTCTGGCGTTCAGCGCCAGTTTGTCCTCTCTGTGCACCATCCTGGCGTTTAACGCCAGGTTGTTGCTTGTTTTGGGCATTCAGCGCCAGAATGGTGCTCTGTTCTGGCGTTGAACGCCGGCCAGATGCACCTTCTGGGCGTTGAACGCCAGCCCGTGCGTCCTCCAGGGTGAAAAATTTTTTCTTCTGTTTTTGACTCTGTTTTTAATTTTTTTTTTATTTTTTCGTGACTCCTCATGATCATGTACCTAATAAAACACAAAAATAACAAAGAAACAAAATAAAATAAAATTAGATAAATAGAATTGGGTTGCCTCCCAACAAGCGCTTCTTTAATGTCAATAGCTTGACAGTGGCTCTCATGGAACCACAAGGTGATCAGGTCAATTTAAGTGTGGTATTCCCAACACCAAACTTAGAGTTTGGATATGGGGTTTGAACACCAAACTTAGAGTTTGGTTGTGGCCTCACAACACCAAACTTAGAGTTTGACTGTGTGGGCTCTTCTTGACCTTGAACTGAGAGAAGCTCTTCAAGCTTACTCTCTTTTGTCACAGAGGGATGGCCATGTGCCTTAAACACAAGGTAGTCCCCATTCAATTGAAGGACTAACTCACCTCTGTTGACATCTATCACAGCTCCTGCTGTGGCTAGGAAAGGTCTTCCTAGGATGATGCATTCATCATCTTCCTTTCTAGTGTCTAGGATTATGAAATCAGTAGGGATGTAAAGGCCTTCAACCTTTACTAGCACGTCCTCCACTATTCCATAGGCTTGTCTTATGGACTTATCTGCCAATTGTAATGAGAACAAGGCAGGTTGTACCTCAATGATCCCCAGCTTCTCTATTACAGAGAGTGGCATTAGATTTATCCCTGACCCAAGATCACATAGAGCTTTTTCAAAGCTCATGGTGCCAATGGTGCAAGGTATTAAGAACTTGCCAGGATCTTATTTCTTTTGAGGTAGAGTTCTCTGGATCCAAGTATCTAGTTCACTAATGAGCAAGGGAGGTTCACTTTCCCAAGTCTCATTACCAAACAGCTTGGCATTCAGCTTCATGATAGCTCCTAAGTATTGAGCAACTTGCTCTCCAGTCACATCTTCATTCTCTTCAGAGGATGAATATTCTTCAGAGCTCATGAATGGCAGAAGGAGATTTAAAGGAATCTCTATGGTCTCTATATGAGCCTCAGATTCCTCTGGATCCTTAATAGGAAACTCCTTCTTGCTTGAGGAACGTCCAAGGAGGTCTTCCTCACTGGGATTTTCGTCCTCCTCCTCCTTTGTGCATTCGGCTACTTTGATTAAATCAATGGCCTTGCACTCTCCTTTTGGATTTTCTTCTGTATTGCTTGGGAGAGTACTGGGAGGAGTGTCAATGACTTTCTTACTCAGCTGGCCCACTTGTGCCTCCAGATTTCTAATAGAGGATCTTGTTTCATTCATGAAACTAAAAGTGGCCTTTGACAGATCAGAGACTATATTTGCTAAATTAGAATTATTTTGTTCAGAATTCTCTGTCTGTTGCTGAGAAGATGATGGATATGGCTTGCTATTGCCTAGCCTATTACGTCCACCATTGTTAAAACCTTGTTGAGGTTTTTGTTGATCCTTCCAGGAGAAATTTGGATGATTTCTCCATGATGAGTTATAGGTGTTTCCATAAGGTTCACCTAAGTAATTAACCTCTACCATGGCAGGGTTCTCAGGATCATAAGCTTCTTCAGAAGCTACCTCTCTAGTACTGTTGGATGCATGTTGCAATCCATTCAGATTTTGAGAGATCATGTTGACCTGTTGAGTCAACACTTTGTTCTGAGCCAATATGGCATTCAGAGCATCAATTTCAAGAACTCCTTTCTTCTGAGGTACCCCATTATTCACGGAATTCCTCTCAGAAGTGTACATGAATTGGTTGTTTGCAACCATGTCAATGAGTTCTTGAGCCTCTTCAGGCGTTTTCTTCAGGTGAATAGATCCACCTGCAGAATGGTCCAATGACATTTTCGAAAATTCAGAGAGACCATAATAGAATATATCCAATATGGTCCATTCTGAAAACATGTCAGATGGACATCTTTTGGTCAGCTGCTTGTATCTTTCCCAAGCTTCATAGAGGGATTCACCATCTTTTTGTTTGAAGGTTTGAACATCCACTCTCAGCTTGCTCAGCTTTTGAGGAGGAAAGAACTTATCTAAGAATGCAGTGACAAGCTTATCTCATGAGTCCAGGCTATCTTTGGGTTGTGAATCCAACCATACTCTAGCTCTGTCTCTTACAGCAAAAGGGAAAAGCAAGAGTCTGTAGACTTCGGGATTAACTCCATTTGTCTTTACAGTGTCACAGATCTGCAAGAACTCAGTTAAAAACTGGTAAGGATCTTCAGATGGAAGTCCATAAAACTTGCAGTTTTATTGCATTAAAGCAACTAGTTGAGGCTTAAGCTCAAAATCATTGGCTCCAATGGCAGGAATGGAGATGCTTCTTCCATCAAACTTGGACGTTGGCTTAGTGAAGTCACCAAGCATTCTCCTTGCATTATTATTATTATTTTCGGCTGCCATCTCTTTCTCCTGTTCGAAAATTTCTAGAAGGTCTCTTCTGGATTGTTGTAATTTAGCTTCTTTTAATTTTCTCTTCAGAGTCCTTTCAGGTTCTGGATCAATTTCAACAAGAGTGCCTTTATCCCTGTTTCTGCTCATATGAAAGAGAAGAAAACAAGAAAAGAAAGAGGAATCCTCTATGTCACAGTATAGAGATCCCTTTATGTTAGTAGAAAAAGAAAGAGGTAGAAGAATGAAGAAGGAGGTTCGGTTTTTAGATGGAGAGAGGTGAAGAGAAGTGTTAGTAATTAATTAATTAAATAGAAGAAGAGAAGAAATGGAGAAGAATTCGAAAATAATTTTTGAAAAAGAGGTTAGTAATTTTTCGAAAATCAAAGACAAAATATAATTAAAATTAAAATTTAAAATAAAAAGAATTTTTGAAAAAGAGAGAGAGAATTTTCGAAAATTAGAGAGGGAAAAGTAGTTAGGTGGTTTTGAAAAAGATAAGAAACAAACAACAAGTTAGTTAGTTGATTGAAAAAGATTTGAAGTCAAATTTGAAAAGATAAGAAGATAAGAAGTTAGATAAGATATTTTGAAATCAAATTTTGAAAAAGAGAAAGTTTTTTTGAAAAAGATAAGATAAAAAGATAAAAAGATTTTTTAAGAAAAAGATATTTTGAAAAAGATTTAATTTTTAAAATTACTTAACTAACAAGAAACTACAAGATAAGATTCTAGAACTTAAAGATTGAACCTTTCTTAACAAGAAAGTAACAAACTTCAAATTTTTGAACCAATCACATTAATTGTTAGCTAATTTTCGAAAATTTGATATAAATATAAGAAAAAGATTTTGAAAAATATTTTGAAAAAGATTTTTTTTTTATTTTTGAAAATTATAAAGAAAATGAAAAAGATATGATTTTTGAAAAAGATTTTACAAAGATAAGATTTTAAAATTTGAAATTTTGACTTGACTTGTAAGAAACAACTAATTTTGAAAATTTTTGACCAAGTCAACCCAAAATTTCGAAAATTTGGAGGAAAATAAGGAAAAGATATTTTTTATTTTTGAATTTTTAATTATGAGAGAGAAAAACAACAAAAATACTCAATGCATGAAATTTTTAGATCAAAACAATGAATGCATGCAAGAATGCTATGAATGTCAAGATGAACACCAAGAATACTTTGAAGATCATGATGAACATCAAGAACATCATTTTAAAAAATTTTTGATGCAAAGAAAACATGCAAGACACCAAACTTAGAAATTTTTAATGCATGGAAATTATGGATGCAAAGATGCACATGAAAAACAACAAACAAAACAAAACAAGAAATCATCAAGATCAAACAAGAGGACTTATCAAGAACAACTTGAAGATCATGAGGAACACTATGAATGTATGAGATTTTCGAAAAAAATGCAAGAAAAATTTTAAAAGCATGCAATTGACTCCAAACTTAAAATTAACACAGGACTCAAACAAGAAACACAAAATATTTTTGGTTTTTATGATTTTCTAATTTTTTTTGGATTTTTTATTAATTATTTTCGAAAATAAAGGTTGGAAAAACGGAAAATAAAAGAAAAATTTTTGAAAAAGATTTTTGAAAAGAAAATTACCTAATCTGAGCAACAAGATGAACCGTCAGTTGTCCATACTCGAACAATCCCCGGCAACGGCACCAAAAACTTGGTGGACGAAATTGTGATCATCATTATATGTTTCTTGGATTTTGAATGAAAGCTTATTTATGGCACTGGTTGAATTCACAACTCCGTTCAACTAACCAGCAAGTGTACTGGGTCGTCCAAGTAATAAACCTTACGTGAGTAAGGGTCGAATCTACAGAGATTGTTGGTATGAAGCAAGCTATGGTCACCTTGTAGATCTCAGTCAGGCGAATTAAACATTATTTATGGGTTCGAGGATAGGAATAATAAAATAGAAAATAAATAATAAAAAGGATAGAAATACTTATGTAGATTCATTGGTGAGAATTTCAGATAAGTGTATGGAGGTGCTGTATGACTCACGGACGTCTGCCTTCCCACTACTTCTACTCAATCCTTCTTACTCCTTTCCATGGCAAGCTTTGTATAGGGGTTCACCATCAACTGTGGCTACTTTCAATCCTCTCGGGGAAATATCCTATGCGGCTGTCACTCGCACAGCTAACCAGTCTGGAGGCATCACCCATGGTTGATGGCTACATCCCATCCTCGCAGTGAAAACTAATGCTCACGCACTCTGTCACAGTACGGCTAATCACCGGTTGGTTCCCTCCCCTACTGGAATAGAATCCCTCTTTTGCGTCTGTCACTAACGCCCAGCAGGTTACAAGTTTGAAGCACGTCACAGTCATTCATTACCGGAATCCTACTCGGAATACCACAGACAAGGTGAGACTTTCCGGATTCCCAGGATCCTACTCGTAACACCACAGACAAGGTTGGACTTTCCGGATCCTCATAAATGCCGCCATCCATCTAGCTTATACCACGAAGATTCTGTTGGGGAATCTAAGAGATGCACATTCAAGCTCGGTTGCATGTAGAACGAAAGTGGTTGTCAATCACGTGCGTTCATAAGTGAGAATGATAATGAGGGTTATCTAACTCATCATATTCATCATGTTCTTGGGTACGAATGAATATCTTGGAATAAGAATAAGATAGAGACCGAATAAAAGAAAATAGAACTTCATTAATACTTGAGGTACAGCAGAGCTCCACACCCTTAATCTATGGTGTGCAGAAACTCCACCGTTGAAAATACATAAGTGAAGGGTTCAGGCATGGCCGAATGGCCAGCCCCCAAAACATGATCAATGATCTCCTAAGATGAAGAATAAAACAAAACTGAGACCAAAGATGAGACCAAAGATGTCTAATACAATAGTAAGAGGTCCTATATATACTAGACTAGCTACTAGGATTTACATGAGTAAGTAATTGATGCATAAATCCACTTCCGGGGCCCACTTGGTGTGTGTTTGGGCTGAGCTTGATCAATCCACGAGCTGAGGCTTCTCTTGGAGTTGAACTTCGAGTTATGACGTGTTTTGGGCGTTCAACTCCGGATCATGACGTTTTTCTCGCGTTTAACTCCAGACAGCAGCTTGTACTTGGCGTTCAACGCCAAGTTACGTCGTCATTCTTCGAATAAAGTATGGACTATTATATATTGCTGGAAAGCCCTGGATGTCTACTTTCCAACGCCGTTGAGAGCGCGCCATTTGAAGTTCTGTAGGTCCAGAAAATCCATTTTGAGTGCAGGGAGGTCAGAATCCAACAGCATCAGCAGTCCTTTTGTCAGCCTTTTTCAGAGTTTTGCTCAAATCCCTCAATTTCAGTCAGAATTTACCTGAAATCACAGAAAAACACACAAACTCATAGTAAAGTCCAGAAATGTGAATTTAACATAAAAACTAAGGAAAACATCCCAAAAAGTAGCTTGAACTTACTAAAAACTACCTAAAAACAATGCCAAAAAGCGTATAAATTATCCGCTCATCATGATCCTTCCTTGTGGCAGCGTTGAGCCTTCTATAGTCTATGCACATTCGCCATCTTGTGACGATCCTTGTAGGAATTAGCTTATTATTTTCATTCTTGATCACTGTCATCCCTTCTTTCTTGGGAACTACCTGCACAGGACTCACCCAAGGGCTGTCAGAAATAGGGTATATAATGCCGGCTTCCCATAGTTTCATTACCTCTTTTTGGACCACCTCTTTCATAGTTGGATTTAGTCTCCTTTGTGGTTGCACAACTGGTTTAGCATCATCTTCAAGAAGGATCTTGTGCATACACTTGGTTGGACTAATCCCCTTTAAATTACCAATGGTTCACCAAGAGCCGTTTTAGGACTCTTGAGAACTGCAATTAGCACCTCTTCCTCCTCAGGCTTCAAGAAAGAGCTAATAATCACTGGATATGAATCATTTTTACCTAGGAACACATATTTCAAAGAAGGAGGCAAGGACTTTAGCTCAAGCTTAGGGACTTCTCCCTCTACTTTAGGTGTGCTCATTATGTTCTTCTAAGGTGGTGAATCATCAATCTCAAGCAAATCATCCTCAAAGAGAGGATCTAGAACATCATTAAGTACCTCAGCTTCTAGTACCTCTTGAACAAGTGGTTCAACAACATCAACTCTCATACACCCCTCAAAATCATTAGGGTGTTTAATAGCTTCAAACACATTAAGAACTACCTATTCTTTAGTGACCCTCAAGGTTAATGCACCTTTTTACACATCAATCAAAGCTCTACCTATAGCTAAAAAGGGTCTTCCAAGAATAATAGAGGACTTTTTATCCTCTTCCATATCCAATATGCCACTTTCACAAGTAAATCTTCAACAACCCCCACAGGAATTTTAATAGAAAGATTAGCAAGTTGAAGAAAAATACGAGTAGGTTTTACCTCATCAATTTGGAGCCTTTTCATCACTAAAAGTGGCATGAGGTTGATGCTAGTTCCAAGATAACACAAAGCTCTCTGAATAGTGACATCTCCAATGGTGCAGGGAATTACAAAGCTTCCTGGGTCCTGCATCTTCTCAGGAAGGTTATGTTGAATAATAGCACTGCATTCCTTTGTCAACACCACTATCTCACTTTCCTTCCAATTCCTCTTGTTAGTCAATAGTTCTTTCATGAATTTAGCATGAAGAGGCATTTGCTCAAGGGCCTCAGCAAAAGGGATGTTGATTTGAAGCTTCTTGAAGACTTCTAAAAATCTAGAAAATTACTTATCTTTGGAAGCCCTCTGGAGCCTCTAAGGGTATGGCATTTTAGGCTTGTACTCAGGAGCCTTAGGCAATGTAGGATGAGTGTTAAGAGAGACTGGGAATGGGTTATCTACACACCTAGGAGGGGCATGTTCCACCTCCTCTGTCTTCTCCTCCTGAGCTTCTTTTTCAACTAGCTCCTTATTGACCTTGGTCTCAGAACCAGTTACTTTACCACTTCTCAGTTGAATAGCCTTGCAGTTTTCTCTTGGATTTACCACTATATCACCGAAAAGGGTATTAGGAGGCCTCTCAGGTACTTGCTTGCTTAACTGGACTACTTGCACTTTCAAGTTTCTGAGTGAAGCTCTAGTTTTCTATATAAAACTTGCCAGTAATGATTCCAGATCAGTGTTCTTCTGTGGTTGAGAAGTTGCTTGCTGAGGTGGTTGTTGTTGAGATGACTGAAATTAGCGATTATTAAATATTCTGTTAAAAACCGCCCTGAGGATTATTAAAATTCTGTGGCCTCTGAGGTTTCTCTCTCCATCCAAAATTTGGGTGATTTTTCCATCCCTGATTAAAGGTCTTGGAAAATAGATCATTATTGGGGTTCTAGGAGCATTCCCCGTGTAATTGATCTGTTCAGGATGAAATTGAGCATAGTCATAATTCTCACCTTGAATAAAGCCACCATTGATGTCATATGAAGCCTCTTGAGGGGCATTCTGAGCATTGACAGTTGAAACCTGCATCCCACTCAGGTGTTGAGTAAGCATATTAATCTGTTGAGACATAAGCTTATTTTGAGCAAGAATAGCATCCAAAGTCTTCACTTCCAAAATGCCTTTCTACTGAGGAGTCCTAGAGTTCACAAGATTCCTATTAGAGGAGTAAAGATATGGTTGTTAGCAACCAATTCAATAAGCTTAGCAGTCTCTTCCAGTGTTTTCTTCATGTGTAATGAATCACCTGCAGGATTATCTAAACACATTTTGGCCATTTCATAGCGGCTCTCATAAAAGATTTCCAGTTTGGTCCATTCAGAAAATATGTCAGGAGGATATTACCTGGTCATCAGCTTGAACCTCTCCCAGGCTTCATAGAAGGTCTCACCATCTCTCTGCCTGAAGTTCTGAATATCCACCCTTAGCTTAGTCAACTTCTGTGGTGGTGAGAATTTGGACCTTATCCCAAGTGTCCAGACTTTTCTTGGGCTGAGAATCTAGCCACAGCTTTGCTCTATCCCTCACAGCAAATGGAAAGAGCATGAGCTTGTAAACCTCAGGATTCACTCCATTTGTTTTCACAGTGACACAAATCTGTAGGAAGTTAGAGATGAATTGGTTTGGATCCTTCTGCGGGAGTCCTTGATACTGGCAATTTTGCTGCACCAGAGTGACTAGCTGAGGCTTCAGCTCAAAATTTTTTGCAGCTATAGGAGGCACCACAATATTATTCCCAAAGAAATTTGGATTGGTTGCAATGTATGAGCCAAGCACCCGTCTAGGTTATTCATTCTCATTCGAAATTACCACATTGGCATTAACAGCACGATTAGGATCCATAGTGGACTCTGCAGCTTCCTTTTCAAAGATCTCACTTAGATTTTCACTAGTCTTGTAAAGCCTAGCTTGTTGTAAGCGCCGCCTTAAAGTCCTCTCAGGTTTAGGATCAAAATCTATAAGAGGTTCCTTGTCCCTGTTTCTGCTCAAAAACAAACAGAAAACAAGAAAAAGGTGGGAGTCTCTACGTCAGAGTGTAGAGAATTCCCAGTGAAGTAACCTGTGTAAAGAAATAAAATAAAACACTAAATAATTTAAGTATAGATTTTTGAAAATTATAAATAAAATTAGAGTTCAAATTTTGAAATTTTATAAAGAAAAAGAACAAGAAAATTAAAATAAAAACAACCAGGTAACACCAAACTTAATTTTAGAAATTAAGGAAAAATAGTAGCTAAAAATTTCGAAAATTAAAGGGCAAAATTAATTAAAATTAAAGCTAAAATGCCTCATCTAAGAAATCAAACAACTAATAGTTGTCAATCACAGTCAATCCCCGGCAACAGTGTCAAAAATTTGGTGCAGAATTTAAAACCCACAAACTAACCGGCAAGTGCACTGGGTTGTACCAAGTAGTACCTCAAGTGAATGAGAGTCGATCCTACGAGCGAGGATTGATGGACTAAGCAACAATGATTGAGTGATTTACTTAGTTAGACAAGCAGAAAAGAGTGTTTGGGTCTCAATTGTATTAAACAGTTAATTCAGAAGATCAGAAAGCAAGCAGTAAACAAATTGTGAACTATATATGAGAAAACAGTTAAGGTTTCAAAGATGTTTATTTTTCGGATTAACTTTTCTTACCAACTATTTTAATCATGCAAGATTCAATTCATGGCAAACTATATGTGACTAAACCCTAATTCTTTAGACCTTTTTAGTCTCCTCTAACCTTCATCAACCGCCAATTCCTTGGTCACTTGATTCCGGTTAGAGGGTTAAGTTCAATTCTAGTTTATATGCCACAGAAATCCTAATTATCCAAATATAAGAGGATTATATGTCATGTATCCTGTTAAGTCCAGATAATTAGTGATTTAGGAGAATTTGTTTTCAAATTGTTGTTCAGGTAAATTGCTTTTCCAAGGTTTACAAGAACTCAATTAGAATAAGGTTCATACTTCTGTTCCACCCAGATTCATAAGATTAAAAACAAAAACAAATTCTTGAAGTTGAAATCAATACATGAATTAAAATAGAAAAGTAATAGTACCAATCCATACAATAAACAGAGCTCCTAACCTTAACAATGGAGGTTTAGTTGCTCATGGCTGATGAGCAGATAATTTATACGCTTTTTGGCATTATTTTCAGTGTGTTTTTAGTATATTTTAGTTAGTTTTTATTATATTTTTATTAGTTTTTAGTTAAAATTCACTTTTCTGGGCTTTACTATGAGTTTGTGTGTTTTTCTGTGATTTCAGGTATTTTCTGGCTGAAATTGAGGGATCTGAGCAAAAATCTGATTCAGAGGCTAAAAAGACTGCAGATGCTGTTAGATTCTGACCTCCCTGCACTCGAAGGGGATTTTCTGGAGCTACAGAAGCCCAATTGGCGCGCTCTCAACGGCGTTGGAAAGTAGACATCCTGGGCTTTCCATCAATGTATAATAGTCCATACTTTGCCCGAGATTTGATGGCCCAAACTGGCGTTGCAAATCAGCTTCAGAATTCCCAGCGTTTAACGCTGGAACTGGCATAAAAATTGGAGTTAAACGCCCAAACTGGCACAAAAGCTGGCGTTTAACTCCAAGAAGAGTCTCTACACGAAAATGCTTCAATGCTCAGCCCAAGCACACACCAAGTGGGCCCGGAAGTGGATTTTTCTGTCATTTACTCATTTCTGTAAACCCTAGGTTACTAGTTCACTATTAATAGGATCTTTTGACATTGTATCTAGACCTCATGACACATTACACGTTTCTCATTGTATCTTCTACAGCATGAGTCTCTAAACCCCATGGTTGGGGGTGAGGAGCTCTGCTGTGTCTTGATGGATTAATGAAATTACTATTGTTTTTCATTCAATCATGCTTGCTTCCATTTTAAGATATCACTTGTTCTTAAACCTGATGAATGTGATGATCCGTGACACTCATCATCATTCTCAACTATGAACGTGTGCCTGACAACCACCTCCGTTCTACCTTAGATTGAGTATATATCTCTTGGATTCCTTAATCAGAATCTTCGTGGTATAAGCTAGAATTGATGGCGGCATTCAAGAGAATCCGGAAGGTCTAAACCTTGTCTGTGGTATTCTAAGTAGGATTCAATGATTGAATGACTGTGACGAGCTTCAAACTCCTGAAGGCTGGGCGTTAGTGACAGACACAAAAGAATCACTGGATTCTATTCCAACCTGATTGAGAACCGACAGATGATTAGCCGTGCTGTGACAGAGCGCGTTGAACATTTTCACTGAGAGGATGGGAGGTAGCCATTGACAACGGTGAAACCCTACATACAGCTTGCCATGGAAGGAGCCTTGCGTGTTTGATAAAGAAGACAGTAGGAAAGCAGAGGTTCAGAAGACAGAGCATCTCCAAAACCTCAACCTATTCCCCATTACTGCAAAACAAGTACTTATTTCATGTTCTTTTGCTTTTTACAATCAACCCTGATAATTATTGATATCCTGACTAAGAGTTACAAGATAACCATAGCTTGCTTCAAGCCGACAATCTCCGTGGGATCGACCCTTACTCACGTAAGGTATTACTTGGACGACCCAGTGCACTTGCTAGTTAGTTGTGCGGGATTGCAAAAGTGTGATTGCAATTTCGTTATTGCCCGTAGAAAGGATTGGGCAAAGAGCTTGGATGATGCTCTGTGGGCATGCAGAACAGCATACAAGACTCCTATAGGAACCTCTCCATACCAACTGGTGTATGGGAAGGCCTGTCATCTGCTCGTGGAACTGGAACATAAAGCCTACTGGGCAACCAGATTCCTAAACATGGATGCTAAGTTAGCTGGTGAAAAAAGATTGCTCCAGCTAAATGAGCTAGAGGAGTTCAGACTCAATGCCTTTGAAAATGCAAAAATTTATAAGGAAAAGGCAAAGAAGTGGCATGACAAGAAGTTGTCATCCAGAGTCTTTGAGCCAGGACAAAAAGTCCTGCTCTTCAACTCTAGGCTCAGATTGTTCCCAGGAAAACTTAAATCCCGCTGGAGGGGTCCGTATGTGATTACAGGAGTATCACCATATGGATATGTTGAGCTTCAGGATACTGATTCTGACAAGAAGTTCATTGTTAATGGACAGAGGATCAAGCATTATCTTGAAAGTAATTTTGAGCAAGAATGCTCAAAACTGAGACTTGAGTGATTCTCAGTGAATGTCCAGCTAAAGACAATAAAGAAGCGCTTATTGGGAGGCAACCCAGTGATTAGCAGAGTATCTGTTCTGTTTAATCAAGGTTTGATACATATTCTTAAAGGGCAATTATCAAAATTGAAGGAATTCACAGAGTTACAGAAGGATTCAGTGCAAAAAGCAGAGAAAAAGAGCTTGCTGGCGAAAAAAATGCCAGTAAGGGGTACTTTGGGCGTTAAACGCCAGAATGGGCACCATTCTGGGCGTTTAACGCCAGGTGTGCAGCATCCTGGGCGTTTAGCAAAACGCCCAGTGATAAAGGAATTTCTGGCGTTTAACGCCAGCCAGGATACCTGGTTGGGCGTTAAACGCCCAAATTGGCCAACAAATGGGCGTTAAACGCCAGAATGGATACCATTCTGGGCGTTTAACGCCAGAAAGGCAGGGGGAGGAGATTTTGTTTCCCACTTCAAATTTTTTTTCAAACTTTCTTGTTTTAATCCATATTTTTCTGCATAAACACATTACAAACTTTCATCATTCACCTTCCAATTTCAAAAAAAAATTAGAATCTTCTTCAAATCTATTTCAAATCCTTTCCTAGGCTCTTTCAAAAACTCAATTATCTCCTCAAATTTTTTCCATATCTTCTCAAATCTCCTTCAAATTTTCGAAAATCACTCCTCCTCTCCTATTTATACACGTTCGGCCACCCTCTTTCCCCACACCATTTGAATTTGCTCTCCTCCTCTCTCCCCTCTTTGCCTTCTTTTGCTTGAGGACAAGCAAATCTCTAAGTTTGGTGTGCTTTCCGTGATCACTAGGCTAAGATTTACCAAGATCATGGCTCCTAGAGGAAAATAAACCAATTCAAGAGGCAAGAAAGAGAATAATCCAAAGGATGTCTGGAGTCAAGAGAAGTTCTTAACCAAAGAACATGCAGACCACTATCACAAAATAATGGGTCTGAGGTCAGTGATCCCGGAAGTCAAATTCAATCTGAAAGAAGATGAATATCCGGAGATCCAAGAGCAAATTCGAAACAGAGGATGGGAAGTTCTAACCAACCCTGAGACAAAGGTTGGAAGGAGCATGGTTCAAGAATTCTACTCAAATCTGTGGCTGGCAGATAAGCAGAGAATGACTGGAATTGCTTTTCATACCTACAGAACCATTGTTAGAGGGAGAATTATTTACTTCCATCTGGACAAAATAAGAGAGGTCTTCAAATTGCCTCAACTGCAAGATGATCCTGAATCCTTTAATAGGAGGATGGTGAGAGCAGATAAAGGGTTGGATCAAGTTCTAGAGGACATATGCCTCCCTGGAACTAAATGGATAACCAATTCAAAAGGTGTCCTAAACCAACTCAAGAGGGGAGACCTCAAACCAATTGCAAGAGGTTGGCTAGACTTTATTGGGCGTTCCATATTGCCCACTAGCAACCGTTCTGAGGTTACTATCAAGAGAGCAGTGATGATTCATTGCATTATGCTTGGAAAAGAAGTGGAGGTTCATCATCTGATTGCTAGTGAGATCTACACAATTGCAAATAAGAATTCCACTGAAGCCAAACTGGCTTACCCAAGCTTGATCTCCTTGCTCTGTAAAGAGGCTGGGGTAAAAATGGGAGTAGATGAATTCATACCCATTGAACATCCAATCACCAAGAAGTCAATGGAAGGACAAATGCAAGACAACTCTATCAAAAAGAGGGGGCAGGAGTTCCTCCCTGAATTTCCTGAAATTGACTACTGGGCCAGCCTAGAAGCATCTATCACCAAGTTGCAAGAAACTATGGAGCAACTTAAGGAAGAACAGCAGAATCAGAACTGCATGCTCTGCAAATTGTTGAAGGAACAAGAGAAGCAGGGGCGTGAACTTCAAGAGATGTGATGAGCGGATAATTTATACGCTTTTTGGCATTGTTTTTAGGTAGTTTTTAGTAAGTTCAAGCTACTTTTAGGGATGTTTTCATTAGTTTTTATGTTAAATTCACATTTCTGGACTTTACTATGAGTTTGTGTGTTTTTCTGTGATTTCAGGTAATTTCTGACTGAAATTGAGGGATTTGAGCAAAACTCTGAAAAAGGCTGACAAAAGGACTGCTGATGCTGTTGGATTCTGACCTCCCTGCACTCAAAATGGATTTTCTGGAGCTACAGAACCCCAATTGGCGCGCTCTCAACAGCGTTGGAAAGTAGACATCCAGGGCTTTCCAGAAATATATAATAGTCCATACTTTATTCGGAAATTGACGACGTAACTTGGCGTTGAACGCCAAGTTCATGCTGCTGTCTGGAGTTAAACGCCAGAAAAACGTCATGATCCGGAGTTGAACGCCCAAAACACGTCATAACTCGGAGTTCAACTCCAAGAGATGCCTCAGCTCGTGGATTGATCAAGCTCAGCCCAAGCATACACCAAGTGGGCCCCGGAAGTGGATTTATGCATCAATCACTTACTCATGTAAACCCTAGGAGCTAGTTTATTATATATAGGACCTCTTACTATTGTATTAGACATCTTTGGTCTCAGTTTTGTTTTATTCTTCATCCTAAGAGGCTATTGATCACATTTAGGGGGCTGGCCACTCGGCCATGCCTGAACCTTTTACTTATGTATTTTCAACGGTGGAGTTTCTGCACACCATAGATTAAGGGTGTGGAGCTCTGCTGTACCCCAAGTATTAATGCAATTACTATTACTTTTTATTCAATTCTCTTTTATTCTTATTCCAAGATATTCATTCGCACCCAAGAACATGATGAATGTGATGATTAGATAACCCTCATTATCATTCTCACTTATGAACGCTCGTGATTGACAACCACTTCCGTTCTACATGCAACAAAGCTTGAATGTGTATCTCTTAGATTCCCCAACAGAATCTTCGTGGTATAAGTTAGATAGATGGCGGCATTCATGAGGATCCGGAAAGTCTAAACCTTGTCTATGGTATTCCGAGTAGGATTCTAGGATTGAATGACTGTGACGAGCTTCAAACTCCTGAAGGCTGGGCGTGATGACAAGCGCAAAAGAATCAATGGATTCTATTCCAACCTGATTGAGAACCGACAGATGATTAGCCATGCAAGTGACAGCCGCAGAGGACCATTTTCACTGAGAGGATGGGATGTAGCCACTGACAACGGTGATGCCCTACATACAGCTTGCCATGGAAAGGAGTAAGAAGAATTGAGTTGAAGCAGTAGGAGAGCAGGCGTCCTTGAGCCATACAGTATCTCCATTCGCTTATCTGAAATTCCCACCAATGAATCTGCATAAGTATTCTATCCCTTTTATTATCTCATCTATTTTCTTATTATTAATTTCCGAAACCATAAACAATTTTTATCTGCCTAACTGAGATTTACAAGGTAACCATAGCTTGCTTCATACCAACAATCTCTGTGGGATCGACCCTTACTCACGTAAGGTTTATTACTTGGACGACCCAGTACACTTGCTGGTTAGTTGAACGGAGTTGTGAATTCAACTAGTGCCACAATAATAATTTCATACAAGTACAAAGAATAGTGATCACAATTTCGTCCACCAAGTTTTTGGCGCCGTTGCCGGGGATTGTTCGAGTATGGACAACTGACGGTTCATCTTGTTGCTCAGATTAGGTAATTTTCTTTTCAAAAATCTTTTTCAAAATTTTTCTTTTCTTTTTCATTTTTCCAAAAAAATATTTTCGAAAATAAAATTGATAAAAATCCAAAAAAAAAATAGAAAATCATAAAAAACAAAAATATTTTGTGTTCTTGTTTGAGTCTTGAGTCAATTTTTAAGTTTGGTGTCAATTGCATGCTTTTAAAATTTTTCTTGCATTTTTCGAAAATCTCATGCACTCATAGTGTTCTTCATGATCTTCAAGTTGTTCTTGACAAGTCTTCTTGTTTGATCTTGATGATTTCATGTTTTGTGTTGATTGTTGTTTTTCATGTGCATCTTTGCATTCATATTTTCCATGCATTAAATATTTCTAAGTTTGGTGTCTTGCATGTTTTCTTTGCATCAAAAATTTTTCAAAATTATGTTCTTGATGTTCATCATGATCTTCAAAGTGTTCTTGGTGTTCATCTTGACATTCATAGCATTCTTGCATGCATCTTGTGTTTTGATCCAAAATTTTCATGTTTTGGGTCATTTTTGTGTTTTTCATTAAAAATTCAAAAATCAAAAAAAATATCTTTTCCTTATTTCCCTCCAAATTTCGAAATTTTGGGATTGACTTGGTCAAAAATTTTCAAAATTAGTTGTTTCTTACAAGTCAAGTCAAAATTTCAATTTTAAAAATCTTATCTTTTCAAAATCTTTTTCAAAAATCATATCTTTTTCATTTTTTTTTCTATTTTTCGAAAATTTCAAAAATCTTTTTCAAAATATTTTCAAAAATCTTTTTCTTATCTTTATATCAAATTTTCGAAAAATTAGCTAACAATTAATGTGATTGGTTCAAAAATTTGAAGTTTGTTACTTTCTTGTTAAGAAAGGTTCAATCTTTAAGTTCTAGAATCTTATCTTGTAGTTTCTTGTTAGTTAAGTCTTTTTAAAAATTAAATCTTTTTCAAAATATCTTTTTCTTAAAATTTTTATCTTATCTTTTTATCTTATCCTTCTCAAAATTTTATCTTTTTCAAAATTTGATTTCAAAATATCTTATCTAACTACTTATCTTCTTATCTTTTTCAAAATTTGATTTCAAATCTTTTTCAATCAACTAACTAACTTTTTGTTTGTTTCTTATCTTTTTCAAAACCACCTAACTACTTCTCCCTCTTCTTATTTCGAAAATATCTCATCCTTTTCCAAAATTCTTTTTAATTAATTTAATTATTCTTAATTTAAATTTAATCTTATCTCTTATCCAATTTTCGAAAATCACTAACTCTTTTTCAAAACTATTTTCGAAATTTCCCTCTCTTTTCTTCTTCTATTTAATTAATTAATTACTAACACTTCTCTCCACCTCTCTTCATCCAAAAATCCAAATCCCCCTCTTCATTCTTCTACCCCTTCTTTTTCTACTAACATAAAGGAATCTCTATACTGTGACATAGAGGATTCCTCTTCTTTTCTTGTTTTCTTCTCTTTCATATGAGCAGGAACAGGGAAAAAGGCACTCTTGTTGAAATTGATCCAGAACCTGAAAGGACTCTGAAGAGAAAATTAAGAGAAGCTAAATTACAACAATCCAGAAATAACCTTTCAGAAATTTTCGAACAAGAGAAGGAGATGCCAGCCGAAAATAATAATAATAATAATGCAAGGAGAATGCTTGGTGACTTCACAAAGCCAACGTCCAAGTTTGATGGAAGAAGCATCTCCATTCCTGCCATTGGAGCCAATAACTTTGAGCTGAAACCTCAGCTAGTTGCTTTAATGCAACAAAACTGCAAGTTTTATGGACTTCCATCTGAAGATCCTTATCAGTTTTTAACTGAGTTCTTGCAGATCTGTGAGACTGTAAAGACGAATGGAGTTGATCCTAAAGTCTACAGACTCATGCTTTTCCCTTTTGCTGTAAGAGACAGAGCTAGAATATGGTTGGATTCACAACCTAAGGATAGCCTGGACTCCTGGGATAAGCTGGTCACTGCCTTCTTGGATAAATTCTTTCCTCCTCAAAAGCTGAGCAAGCTGAGAGTGGATGTTCAAACCTTCAAACAAAAAGATGGTGAATCCCTCTATGAAGCTTGGGAAAGATACAAGCAGCTGACCAAAAGATGTCCATCTGACATGTTTTCAGAATGGACCCTATTAGATATATTCTATTATGGTCTCTCTGAATTTTCGAAAATGTCATTGGACCATTCTGCAGGTGGATCTATTCACCTGAAGAAAACGCCTGAAGAGGCTCAAGAACTCATTGACATGGTTGCAAACAACCAGTTCATGTATACCTCTGAGAGGAATTCCGTGAATAATGGGATACCTCAGAAGAAAGGAGTTCTTGAAATAGATGCTCTGAATGCCATATTGGCTCAGAACAAAGTGTTGACTCAACAGGTCAACATGATCTCTCAAAATCTGAATGGATTGCAACATGCATCCAACAGTACTAGAGAGGCAGCTTCTGAAGAAGCTTATGATCCTGAGAACTCTGCCATGGCAGAGGTTAATTACATGGGTGAACCATATGGAAACACCTATAACCCATCATGGAGAAATCATCCAAATTTCTCCTGGAAGGATCAATAAAAGCCTCAACAAGGCTTTAACAATGGTGGACGCAATAGGCTGAGCAATAGCAAGCCATATCCATCATCTTCTCAGCAACAGACAGAGAATTCTGAACAAAACACTTCTAATTTAGCCAATATAGTCTCTGATCTGTCAAAGGCCACTTTCAGTTTCACGAATGAAACAAGATCCTCCATCAGTAATCTAGAGGCACAAGTGGGCCAGCTGAGTAAGAAAGTTATTGAAACTCCTCCCAGTATTCTCCCAAGCAATACAGAAGAGAATCCAAAAGGAGAATGCAAAGCCATTGACATAGTCAATATGGCCGAATGCACAAGGGAGGAGGAGGACGAAAATCCTAGTGAGGAAGACCTCCTGGGATGTCCTTCAAACAAGAAGGAGTTTCCTATTAAGGATTCAAAGGAATCTGAGGCCCATATAGAGACCATAGAGATTCCATTAAATCTCCTTCTGCCATTCATGAGCTCTGAAGACTATTCTTCCTCTGAAGAGGATGAAGATGTAACTGGAGAGCAAGTTGCTCAATATTTAGGAGCTATCATGAAGCTGAATGCCAAATTGTTTGGTAATGAGACTTGGGAAAATGAATCTCCCTTGCTCATTCATGAACTAGATACTTGGATTCGGAAAACTCTACCTCAAAAGAAACAAGATCCTGGCAAGTTCCTAATACCTTGTACCATAGGCACCATGAGCTTTGAAAAAGCTTTATGTGATCTGGGGTCAGGGATAAATCTTATGCCACTATCTGTAATGGAGAAGCTAGGGATCATTGAGGTACAACCTGCCTTGTTCTCATTACAATTGGCAGACAAGTCATTGAGACAAGCTTATGGAATAGTAGAGGACGTGTTAGTAAAGGTTGAAGGCCTTTACATCCCTGCTGATTTCATAATCTTAGACACTAGGAAGGAAGAGGATGACTGCATCATCCTTGGAAGACCTTTCCTAGCCACAGCAGAAGCTGTGATAGATGTCAACAGAGGTGAGTTAGTCCTTCAATTGAATGGGGACTACCTTGTGTTTAAGGCACATGGCCATCCCTCTGTGACAAAAGAGAGTAAGCATGAAGAGCTTCTCTCAGTTCAGAGTCAAGAAGAGCCCACACAGTCAAACTCTAAGTTTGGTGTTGTGAGGCCACAACCAAACTCTAAGTTTGGTGTTAAGACCCCATGTCCAAACTCTAAGTTTGGTGTTGGGACTACACTAACATTGACCTGATCACCTTATGGCTCCATGAGAGCCACTGTCAAGCTATTGACATTAAAGAAGCGCTTGTTGGGAGGCAACCCAATTTTATTTATCTAATTTTTATTTTATTGTTATTTTGTGTTTTATTAGGTACATGATCATGAGGAGTCACGAAAAAATCATAAAAATTAAAAACAGAATCAAAAACAGCAGAAGAAAAAAATTTTACCCTGGAGGACGCACAGGCTGGCGTTCAACGCCAGTAAGGTGCATCTGGCCGGCGTTCAACGCCAGAACAGAGCACCATTCTGGCGCTGAACGCCAGGAACAAGCAACATTCTGGCGCTGAACGCCAGGAATGTGCCCAGAGAAGAAAAGCTGGCGCTGAACGCAAGTAACAAGCATGAAACTGGCGTTCAACGCCAGAAACATGCTTTACATGGGCGTTAAACGCCCAGAATGTGCACCAATGGGCGTTTAAATGCCAGAATGGTGTGCCAAGGCATTTTACATGCCTATTTGGTGCAGGGATGGAATTCCTTGACACCTCAGGATCTGTGGACCTCACAGGATCCCCACCTACCTCGCCCTCTCTCTTTCCATTCATGGTCATCCCTTCTGTTTTTCATTCACCACCTACATCTACCCACTCTCCCCCATACACCCCACCTACCTTTACAATTCACCTTCTCTTTCCCATCCAATCCCACCCATATAGCCGAATCCATCTCCCCTCACTCACCTCCATTTTCTTCTTCTTCTTCTTCTCTTCTTTCCTCTCTTGCTCGAGGGCGAGCAATATTTTAAGTTTGGTGTGGTAAAAGCATAGCTTTTTTTGCTTTTCCATTACCATTAATGGCACCTAAGGCCAGAGAAACCTCAAAGGGAAGACAAAAGCTTCCACCTCTGAGTCTTGGGAGATGGAAAGACTCATATAAGCCGTCATAGCTCAGTGGTAGAACATGTGGCTGCAAATCAAGAGATCCCTGAGATACCTCAGGGGATAAGTTGTCCTCCACACAAACATTGGAAGCAACTAAGGGTAGGAACACCAAAATTACTAGGAATCATTCAACAGAAGCAAGGAAGAGACATAAAAGAGCTCAAAGAGCACCATTGGCACCTTCAAGAAGGCGCCACCCTCACTCAGGTGGATTCATTCCTTGTTCTTTATTTCTTTCTGTTTTCGGTTTTTAATGTTGTGTTTATCTATGTTTTGTGTCTTTACTTCATGATCATTAGCATGTAACCATGCCTTAAAGCTATGAATAAAATCCATTAATCCTTCACCTCTCTTAAATGAAAAATGTTTTAATTCAAAAGAACAAGAAGTACATAAATTTCGAATTTATCATTGAATTTAATTTAATTATATTGATGTGGTGACAATACTTTTTGTTTTCTGAATGAATGCTTGAACAGTGCATATGTCTTTTGATATTGTTGTTTATGAGTGTTAAAATTGTTGGCTCTTGAAAGAATGATGAACAAAGAGAAATGTTATTGATGATCTGAAAAAAATCATGAAATTGATTCTTGAAGCAAGAAAAAGCAGTGAAAAAGGAAGCTTGAAAAAAAAAAGTGGCGAAAAAAATATAGAAAGAAAAAGAAAAAGCAAGCAGAAAAAGCCAATAGCCCTTAAAACCAAAAGGCAAGGGTAAAAAGGATCCAAGGCTTTGAGCATCAATGGATAGGAGGGCCCAAGGAAATTAAATCCAGGCCTAAGCGGCTAAATCAAGCTGTCCCTATCCATGTGCTTGTGTCATGAAGGTCCAAGTGAAAAGCTTGAGACTGAGTGGTTGGTGCGCGAAATTGTGAACAATACTTTTTCACAACTCTCATAATCCCCGGTAATGGCTCCAAAAACTGGGTAGCTCAATACCATGGCATTACACAACTTCGCACAACTAACCAGCAAGTGCACTGGGTCGTCCAAGTAATACCTTACGTGAGTAAGGGTCGATCCCACGGAGATTGTTAGCATTGAAGCAAGCTATGGTCATCTTGTAAATCTTAGTCAGGCAAACTCAAATGTATATATGATGATGAACGAAAATAATATAAAAGATAAAGATAGTGATACTTATGCATATCATTGGTGTAAGAGCTTCAGACAAGTGTATGAAGATGCCTTTCCTTCCGTCTCTCTGCTTTCCTACTGCCTTCATCCAATCCTTTCTTACTCCTTTCCATGGCAAGCTCGTGTAGGGTTTCACTGTTGTCAGCAGCTACCTCCCATCCGCGCAGTGAAAGCTAATGCACGCACTCTGTCACAGTACTGCCAATCACCGGTTTGTTCCCTCCCTACCGGAATAGAATCCCTCTTTTGCGTCTGTCACTAACGCCCAGTAGGTTACAGGTTTGAAGCACGTCACAGTCATTCAATCATTGAATCCTACTCAGAATACCACAGACAAAGTTTAGACCTTCCGGATTCTCTTGAATGCCGCCATCAGGTCCTGCCTATACCACGAATATTCCGATTAAAGAATCCAAGAGATATTCACTAAGCCTCAGATGCTTGTAGAACAAGAATGGTTGTCAGTCACCTTGTTCATGAGTGAGAATGGTGATGGGCGTCAATCATCACCTTCATCAAGTTGAAGAACAAGTGATATCTTGGACAAAGAACAAGTGGAATTGAATGGAAGAACAATAGTAATTGCATTAATACTCGAGGTACAGCAGAGCTCCACACCTTAATCTATGGTGTGTAGAAACTCCACCGTTGAAAATACATAAGAACAGGGTCTAGGCATGGCCGAATGGCCAGCCTCCCAAAGGTCTAAGATAGCATAAAACGAAGATAGCTACCAAAGTCTCTCTAAATACAATAGTAAAAGGTCCTACTTATAGAAAACTAGTACATAGATGAGTAAATGACATAAAAATCCACTTCCGGGCCCACTTGGTGTGTACTTGGGCTGAGCAATGAAGCTTTTTCGTGTAGAGACTCTCCTTGGAGTTAAACGCCAGCTTTCGTGCCAGTTTGGGCGTTTAACTCCCAATTAGGTGCCAGTTCCGGCGTTTAACGCTGGAATTTCTTGAGGTGACTTTGAACGCCGGTTTGGGCCATCAAATCTTGGGCAAAGTATGGACTATTATATATTGCTGGAAAGCCCAGGATGTCTACTTTCCAACGCCGTTGAGAGCGCGCCAATTGGGCTTCTGTAGCTCCAGAAAATCCGCTTCGAATGCAGGGAGGTCAGAATCCAATAGCATCTGCAGTCCTTTTTGGTCTCAGAATCAGATTTTTGCTCAGGTCCCTCAATTTCAGCCAGAAAATACCTGAAATCACAGAAAAACACACAAACTCATAGTAAAGTCCAGAAAAGTGAATTTTAACTAAAAACTAATAAAAATATACTAAAAACTAACTAAAAGATACTAAAAACATACTAAAAACAATGCCAAAAAGCATACAAATTATCCGCTCATCACAACACCAAACTTAAATTGTTGCTTGTCCCCAAGCAACTGAAGATCAAATAAGATAAAAAGAAGAGAATATGCAATGAACTCCAAAAACATCTATGAAGATCAGTATTAATTAGATGAGCGGGGCTTTTATCTTTTGCCTCTGAATAGTTTTGGCATCTCACTCTATCCCTTGTAATTCAGAATGATTGGCTTCCTTAGGAACTCAGAATCCAGATAGTGTTAATGATTCTCCTAGTAAAGTATGATGATTCTTGAACATAGCTATTTCTTGAGTCTTGGCTGTGGCCCAAAGCACTCTGTCTTCCAGTATTACCACCGGATACATACATGCCACAGACACATAATTGGGTGAACCTTTTCAGATTGTGACTCAGCTTTGCTAAAGTCCCCAATTAGAGGTGTCCAGGGTTCTTAAGCACACTCTTATTTGCCTTGGATCACAACTCTTGTTTCTTTCTTTTTCTTTCTTCTCTTTTTTTTTTTTCGGTTTGCTTTTTCTCTTTTTTTTTCTGCTTTTTCTTGCTTCAAGAATCATTTTTAATGATTTTTCAGATCCTCAGTAACATGTCTCCTTTTTCATCATTCTTTCAAGAGCCAATATTCATGAACCACAAGTTCAAAAGACATATGCACTGTTCAAGCATACATTCAGAGAACAAAAGTGTTGCCACCACATCAAAATAATTAAACTATTATAAAATTCAGAATTCATGCAATTCTTTCCTTTATCAATTAAGCACGTTTTTTAGTCAAGAAAGGTGATGGATTCATAGGACATTCATAACTTTAAGGCATAGACACTAAGATACTAATGATCACAAGACACAAACATGGACAAACATAAAGCATAAAAATCGAAAAACAGAAGAATAAAGAACAAGGAAATCAAGGAACGGGTCCACCTTAGTGATGGCGGCTCTTTCTTGCTCTTGAAGATCCTATGGAGTGCTTGAGCTCCTCAATGTCTCTTCTTTGTCTTTGTTGCTCCTCCCTCAGTTGTCCCATGTTGGAACTCAACTCTCCTAGGGAGGTGTTTAGTTGCTCCCAATAATTCTGTGGAGGAAAGTGCATCCCTTGAGAGGAATCTATCCATCTCCCATGACTCGGAGGTGGAAGCTTTTGCCTTCCCTTTCCTCTTTTTAGAGGTTTCTCCGGCCTTGGATGCCATAAATGGTTATGAAAAAGCAACGCTTTTACCACACCAAACTTAAAATGTTTGCTCGTCCTCGAGCAAAAGAAGAAAGAAGAGAGTAGAAGAAGAAGAAATGAGGAAGAGGGGGAAGGTGGTGTGTTCGGCCAAGAAGGGAAAGAAGGGGTGTTTAGGTTGTGTGAAAATGAAGGGTTGAAGAAGGG